>NC_044037.1:241509327-242109327 GCF_901765095.1 Microcaecilia unicolor
GAAGGGCCCTGGTGGTGTGTGCTCTGCGGGGGGGGGGGGGGAGGGGGGAGGGAGCATGTTCTTTCCTTGCTGCTATTCCTTTGCCTTTCGGTGCCGCCAATTTAAAAGTACGGCGGTGCCGGGCAGGGGGAATAGTGGCAGCAAACAGGCAGGAAAGGACATGTTCCTTCCCACAGAGGCCACTAGATCATCATCAGCGCGCCTTTAAAGGTAGGACCGGGGAGGGCATCTGGGCAGAGCCTCTGGGCCCTCGGGCTCTGCTTGGTTGCCCAAATGGTCAGCCCGCCCCTGCATCTTGAGGAGTTTCTGTCAGAGAAGGTGAGTTGAATAAAAACAGCATTGCCTAGGGCTTATCTGTTGACCCCCTTGACCTACATCAAAGAACAGACAGCAACCCAAGAATCTTTTCTCACTTCAGGGGTTACAAGCCTCTTTACCTGCAAAGAGGGCCACATTGGCATGCTTAGGATCATAGGGGCATCGGGCCATACCACTGATACTCTCCCCGACAGACTCCAGTGTCCATCTGCATGAGAGAGACACACAGAGCATGAGAGGACAGGAGGAGAGAGACACACACACATGAGAGGACAGACACCCCCCTCTCCCCCCATAAGGAGAGAGACCACCAAGTAGGCAGATCCCAGAAACAAAGCAGAAATGTTGGAAGAGGAAGAAGAGTGAAAAGAGAAATGACAGAGGGGAATAGACTGAAACATAAGAGGGGGACAGAGAGTGAACCAGGGTAGGGGGAGGCTGAGGCAGAGAGAATGGTCTGCAGGCACAGGTGGAACCTTGCAGTTACACAAAGAACTGCTGAGTCAGGAGCAATGGGCAAATTGCTTCTCAAAGTGTCTCTGATTTGTCTCTTGGTTGTTTTTGACGGCTTTTCCCCTTAAATATAACATTGCAGCACAGTGGAAGGGCAAGTATGATACTGATGCATCTGAGGGCCAGCTTCCCTTTCCAAGGCTACTGCAGGAAGTTGGGAGGGAGGGGGAAGAGAGGTTTTACTATAATCAAAAAAACAGTCTCTCCCTCTCTCATCCCCTCTCCCCCACTTCTTCTGCTGTTTAGCTGTACCAATACCTGTTTGTTTGCTTTTCTGTCCATATACCCAACACCCTTAAAACAATGCTCCTCAGCTAAATGCTCAGGGCACATCCTGCTAGTCAGGTTTTCAGGATATCTACAATGAATATGCATGAGATAGATTTGCATACCAAGGAAGCAGTGCATGCAAAGTGTTCTCATGTATATTATATATACCCTGAGGACTGGGTTGAGAAGCACTGCCCTAAAAGTCCCCCAGTCCTTGGAAAAGAAGGATAAAGGCTCACAGTCCCTCCCACCCTCATGGAAAAGTGACGTGTTGAACAGCCAGCACTCTCCCACCAGTTTGTGCCACGTCCTCCGTCCTCCTTGTTCGCCTTGCTCTCTAGGGACAGGTAGTAAGCTGAACAGTTCAGATTACAGCAGAGATTTTTTTTGAAGAGCTACCAGTCAAATCACATTGGGAAATGGGGAAGAGAGACAGACGCACGTCCCAGGAATGACATACTTCTCCTACTTACCTACAAAAGCACTCGATCTGCAGCCCCTCACTCTCTTCCCTATCTCCCTTATGTTCCTACCTGCAACCTCCGCTCAGGTCAAATCCCTCCTCTCAGTACCCTTCTCCACCACCGCAAACTCCAGGCTCCGCCCTTTCTGCCTCGCCTCACCCTATGCTTGGAATAACTCCCTGAGCCCATACGTCAAGCCCCCTCCCTGCCCATCTTCAAATCCTTACTCAAAGCCCACCTCTTCGATGTCGCCTTCGGCACATAACCATTACACCTCCATTGAGGAAATCTAGACTACCCCAACTTGACATTTCGTCCTTTAGATTGCAAGCTCCTTTGAGCAGGGACTGCCCTTCTTTGTTTAAACTGTACAGCGCTGCGTAACCCTAGTAGCGCTATAGAAATGTTATGTAGTAGTAATACTACTTATCATTTCTATAGTGCTACTAGACGTATGCAGCGCTGTACACTTGAACCAAACCAAATCAGGGCGCCCTGCAGATACTCACGCTGTAGTTGGCACAAATGGGGTTGAAGGCGTTGGTGCCGCACACAAACAGCGTGTGGTCATTTCTCGCCAGCAGCACCTTCACGAAGTTCCTGCACTCATCCTGGGAAAGAAGCACAGTGTGAGAGTGACCTCTTCAAGGGATAAGAGATGCTGGTGTACAAGGACAGACAGGAGCACAAAATCAGTAGCATCTTTTGCTCTGGGGCTGATGTAATAAGCTGTACTATCCTTAAGCATGGCGGACTACTTCTGATTTTCCCGTGCTAAATTTGCTCCCAATGCAGTAAAACCATTGTACTAAAGGGTAGTTGGTTGGCATGCAAATCGCATGCAGACCATTGAATTGGTGTGAACCCCCCTGCTAAGCGCAGGGCCAAAGTATAGATCTTACGAGGGAGTAGCAGGGTCATTTGAGGTGAATTGCAACACTTCACCTTAGAAGACTTGTGGCTCAAGTGGGCCTGGATGCTACTTGATGCCTGAAGCTACCTAGTCTGGGGAGGAACACAGCAGTGTCCTTCTTTTCCATCACCATCTTGGAAAATGGTGGTGCCTGTCTCCTAATGATGCATCCTGATGTACCACTAGGGATCAGTTTGCCACATAAGACAATGTTTCCCAATGAGAGGTAATCCCTTATGTACCCCTAGTGGTGTGTTCTGATACAGCATGAGGGGTCAGATACCACCATTTTCAAAAATGGTGGTAGGAAAAGGATACTGCTGGACACCTTTCTGGACCAGGTAAGAATTATTGGTTTATGAGGAGTCTGGAGAATGGAGGCTTTCTGGTTGAGGGCCTGAGTGTCTTGGACTATATAGCCCTTGGGAACTCTAGGGCTACGGGTCAGTATTGTGGGGTCCACTGGGCCAAAAGTGTAGGGATAGGAGTCAGGGAGTTTAGGCTTTTCTTTATATGTCCTTTTCGCACACTGACCAGACAGGAGACATCTTTTATGCTCAGTGCAAGAAAATGCGGCAGATGTCTACAGAATTGGGCACTGTGTTTTCTGTCAGCATACATTTCTTAATACCAGGGTTGTTTGCATGCCATTTGTTTACTGCATTAGCCATAAAAGATGTTTTCAGTGCATGTATTAAAAAGCTGTGTGAAGCTTAGTGCACTGTTCTAATGCACAGCTTGTTACATTGCTCCCTCTGCTATCTCACCAGCTTGCTAAGATCGACCTGCACTTAACAAACTGCCCCACATCACTTTTAACATGAGCAAAAAAGATTCATAGCTGCACCCTGGTCATAAAACTGCATTGTTGTACAGCATAAAGGGTACAAGAGTGCACTGTGGGGGAAAAGAATGCAAACAGAATTCTTATACTAAGCTCAGATGTGTATTGTGTGCTACCTGATACCCCAGGTATTGGAAATGAACAAAATACCACACAGTGTCAGGAGTTCTGGGGGGTGGGGGGTGGGGGGTGGTAGTCTATTGCTGCAGCATTAAGGTGTTTAGTACGATACTGCTACACCCTATTTTGCAGAATATCTGTCTATATATTAATTGGTCAATCTGTGTCCCTGGCTTGCTGGCTGGGCTCGTAATCGTATGCTAATGAGCTTACGTCAGCTCGCCTCCAGCGTTCCCTTCCCTCTCAGTGTCCCGCCCCACGGAAAAACGAAATGACATCAGAGGAGGGCGGGACACTGAGAGGGAAGGCTGGAGACGCGAGCGGAGCCGAGTCTGCCACTGCTGCGACCTCAGGTATGGAGGGGAGGATCGCTGGACATAGATGGGAGGGCAGAGGAGGGGAGGGGAGAATCGCTGGACATGGAGGGGAGGAGATGGGTGGGGAGAATCGCTGGACATGGAGGGGAGGGGAGAAAACACTTAGACGATAGCCTTCCTAGGGCCCGTTTCATGTGTTCCAAAATGGGCTTTTTTGCTTGTTGTACTATAAAGATGCTGTGGGAGGTCTACTGCTGCAGCGTTAATGTACTTAGCACAGTTGTACTATAAGGTGTTACCAGGGGGGGGGGGGGGGAGTGACTACTGCTGCACAGTGTTAAGGTGTTTAGTACAGTACTGCTAATCCTTATTTTGCATCACATTCAAAAAGGCAGTAAATAAATCCTACTAAAACTAACGAAATAAGGAATTTTTTGGTCTACTACTGCAGTTTATTTATTATTTATTTATTTATTTATTTGTACCCCACATTTTCCCACCTATTTGCAGGCTCAATGTGGCTTACATAGTACCGTAAGGCGTTCGCCAGTCAGTTGATAACAAATATAAGGTTATATGTGGTCGAGTGAGGGGTGTGTATCAGGCACCATGAGGGTCGAAGGGAATGAAGATTGTATATTGTCCAGTATGATCATTGGTTATGTGTGTGCTGGGTGTGGGGATTTACGTTGGATCGGTGGGGTAAGCCTTTTTGAAGAGGGTGGTTTTTAGTGATTTCCTGAAGTTTAGATGGTCATGGATTATTTTCACAACTTTTGTGAGTCCATTCCTTAGTTGTGTGCTTATGTAGTGTTATGTAAGTGTTTAGTACAGTATTGCTACACTCTATTTTGCAAATTGTACTATAAGGTGTTATGGGGGGGGGGGGGGGGTCTTAGTGCACAGTGTGTTAAGGTGCTTAGTTCAGTACTGCTACACACTATTTTCCAGCATATTCTCTAAATTACAAGCCCAGCTGAAAGCATTAACATGGTTAGTTTCAGGGTTGTACGTTGGCAGCTGTGGACCTGCTGAGAAATGTTTAGTCTGAGACGCAGGCAGTGTGAGGCCTATTGTCTGTGTGCAAGATTCCTCATTTCTGTCTGTCTTTTCACTAATTTTACCTTGGATACCAGGGTTCAAAACTCAATTTTGGGCTGGGACTGCCAGGAATTCTGGGTTTTGATCCACCTGGGCACCCTATCTTTCCTAGCATGGGGCCCTGGAATGTGCAGCCACTGCTGGCTTGAGCTGAACATTAATAGAATCTGGAAATTAGATTCCTTGCAGATTATGAAATGTGTCTGTTCTGATCAACAGACCAGAAATAATTAATTACAAAACCAATTACACAGTCATCTAATAAATTGTATTTGACAAAAATAATTTGGGGGGGGGGGCTTCGGAGTCAGAACAAGCGACACAGGACCAGCGGGAACCCAGAGGAACTGGTCATAAAAGAACTCAGAGAACGTAAAAGATTTGTCATCACTGCAGTTGTTTTGATTTGTGGTCAGCAAAAAGACAGGCACACTCCGGTATCCTGCACAGAGCAAATCTTGGCCCTAACAGACTGAGGTGTGGCTCTTAGTACCCTCAAAGGTCAGTTCCCAGTGCTGGTGCAACAGGGAGCCTGTCAAATCCAGATGCTGGTGTGCAAGAGCTGCAAATCCTGGCCATAGTGTGCAATTTCATTCGCGCTATACAGGATCTGGGGGATAATGTATTTGCATGCAACACTCCTCCAGGTGTCGACACAGTCTCTACACAAAGGACCAGATTCAATAAATGGTGGCCAAATCTGGTTGTATTCTGGATTTGCACGCACAATTTAATTACTTAACAGGCCAATCAGTGCAGATAATTACCACTTAACAAGCTAGGTGTATTCTGTAAAGTGGTGCATGTAAATTTTAATACATGCTGCCAGAAACGGGGACCGGGGCCATGGTCATGGAACGGGGGGCTGTGGGCGTTCCGAAAATCTATACGTAAAGTTACAGAATCAGGGGCGTAACCAGACTTCGTGGGGAGGGGGGTCCAGAGCCTGAGGTGAGGGGACACATTTTCGCCCTCCCTGGCGCCGCCGACCCCGCCATTTTTAACCCCCGCCGCCATTTTTGACCCCCCCCCCGGCGCCAACCCTTTCGACCCCCTCTTCCTCCCGCCACCAACCCTCCCCCGCCGCCACCGTTGGGTACCTTTGCTGGCGGGGGTCCCCAACCCCCGCCAGCCGAAGTCCTCTTCTCCGGCGCGGCCGCGTTGCTGATCTGCAAAGGCAGGCTTCTGTTTCTGCGAGTCTGACGTCCTGCATGTAACGTAATGTCAGACTCGCAGAAACAGAAGCCTGCCCTTGCAGATCAGCAACGCGGCCGCGGAGAAGAGGACTTCGGCTGGCGGGGGTTAGGGACCCCCGCCAGCAAAGGTACCCGACGGTGGCGGCGGGGGAGGGTTGGTGGCGGGGGAAGAGGGGGTCGAAGGGGTTGGTGGCGGGGGGGGGGGGGGCAGGGCCAAATCTAAAAGGGCCCATGCCCCCACGTAGCTACGCCCCTGTACAGAATATACCTGCTCTGCACCTAACTTAGGCGACACCAAGTTTTACTTGGTATAAATGGACATGCCTAGTTAGGTGCAGACGTGGTCGCTAAGCATATTCTATAAACCCGCTAGGTGTATTCTATAAACCGTGCCTAAATCTAGGCACGGTTTACAGAATATGCCTAGGCGGAAATATTTTCGGCGCCAATTTTTCAGGCGCCATATATAGAATCTCCTATGTGCATTAAATTTGTGTGACTGGAATGCCAAACACTTATTATGTGCACACATAGAACTGGTATGGTGTTATCTCAACATCTGCAGTTGAAAACATTGTCCATTGTTTCACAGCTGTAGCATCTCCCCCTTAATCCCATAATTGGTGATGTGGTCACCTCTGCTCTGACCTTATCTCCCTTCTGGTTTTTTTTTTGTCTCCCTTCAAAAAAAACAAATGTGGGTAATTCGTGTTGGCACAAAATCCTCATTAATATCAGACACAGAAAACTGAACTAACCTTTTACTCCTGCTCAGACTGCACGTTCAATTGTCATCGTCAGAAAACTAAGGGCCCTAATTTACTAAACTGAGCTGTAGGCGAGCTAACAAAATTAGTGTATACTATTGCTAGAGTCACCCATATTTCTTATGGTGTCTCTAGCATTAGCATGAGCTAAACACGCTAGTGCACCTTAGTAAACAGGGCCCTAACTAAACCTTCAGGTCAGTGCGCACTTCTCTGCATCTGGATTGAATAGCTAATGTCTTCATTACCACTGGATTTAAGTGAGCTGTGAATAGTACTTTGTAAATAATTGAAGAGCACTTTTCCAAAACTCACTCAGTCCATTTTTTGTCAGTTTTGCGTTATATTTATTTATTGGGATTTTTACTGCTGTTTTGAAAGAATTCACTCAAAGCGGTGTACAGTAAGAATAAATCAAACATAAACAGACAATTACAACAGTAAAAATATGCAAATAACAATACAAAGTATGACATAGCAATGTCAACACAATACATAATAAACATTTTAATAAGACATCGTAGGGTATAAGCAAAAATGTAACATAGCTAGGTAAGAGAGTAAGAGGAGTTAGAAAATAAGGGAACTAATTTAAAGAAAGTTGTACATGAGGTCAGAGAGGTGATTAAATATTATATGATTAATTTCATACATCAAGGCAAGAGTTTCCTGTAGCTTATTCCTGTGCCAAAACTCACTCAGTCCATGGTATTTTAATGACTTTGTGTTGAATACTCTATGCAAAACTCAGCCCAAAAGCTGCTACCTTTTTCTCAAAACTGCTGCTGATGGACTGAGTGAGTTTTGGAAAAGTGCTTTTCAATTTAGATCTGCACTAAACTGCTTTGAGCATAGGGTGCTCATCATCCCCCAAATTCTATAAAAGGCGCTCGAAATTGCGCATGTAAATTTGGACGTGCCCAATTGAATTGAATAGCAAGCTAATTAGTGCCAATAATTGGCCGCTAACAATCAATTATTGGTGCTAATTAGCAACAATCTGCATTGGCACGTGCATCTTCCGTCGGTATTCCAAAAAGATGCGTGCATAAATTTTTAAGCGCGGATCTGAAAAGCAGGCGTGGCCATGGGAGGGGCATGGGCAGGTTAGGGACGTTCCTACAATTTGCGCGCAGTGTTATGGAATACAGCAGATCCGCTCCTAATTTACGCTCAATGATTTATACCAAGTTTCAGTTGGTGTAAATCCTCACACCCAAAATTGGGCGCGGATCCCGGAGCTAAGCGCTATTCTATAAACAGCACCATTTATAGTATAGTACTTAGTGCTCATTATTGGGGGGCACCATTTGCTGAATTTACCTCTTTATGTCTATGTTTATTAGACCTAATAGACTGCCTTTCAGTGTAACCAATCAAAGTGGTTAAACAAGAACAAAAAAATAATAAGGGAGAAAGGAAAATTGTGTGCAGAACCCACAAACTGTACTGCAAAACTAGTGCAGAAAAATTGCCATGACCTGCTCAAAGTTTCTCCCTTATATGGTAGTTAGGCCTCACCCAGTGCATCCCAGGATGCGTGAAGGGGGGGGGGGGGGGGGCTACACCATTTGAACGTGGCGTCTGGGAGAAGGAGCGAGTGGGCATCACTCCGCCTCCTACAAGGTGTGGAGGTCTGGGGGGAAGGGGGGTGCTGGCTTCCACTATACCACCAGCCCAAGTGACTGGGGGGCTGGGCTGTGTCAGGTCTAGCCTAACCTAGCCCAGTCGAGGGAGGGGGGGGGGCACTGGACCACCAGGGCATATTTTTTTAATATTGGAGGAAGGGGAGGACGGTGCTCAAAACAGGTTGGGTCGGGAGGGGGGGGGGGGGTGTTTTGAGCACTGGCCCCTGAGAGCAGAATATAAGCCAGTCAGTGTTCACAATATAGTGAGCTTGAGGAGATGTAGATACTGCTTCAGTTGTGTCCTCTGTTACAGTGACAAAGGCTAGAGTACAGCTCCCAAGGCTTAAGTAGTGGATAAACACTGTGTATCACTGCCCATCTCACTCCCTTGGAGAGCCATGACTGCAACAGAGGTTAGAGAGACTACACTGAGTATCACAGCCCACCTCACTTTTCAGGGAGGTCACGACTGTGGCAGAGGCTGCAAGACTACACTGAGATCATTGCCTACTCACTCTCTCAGAGAGACCACGACTGTGGCAGAGACTGGGAGACTACACTGAGTATTGCTGCCTGCCTCACTCCCTTGGGAAGGTCACGACTGCGACAGAGGCTGGAGAAGCAGGAAGCATACACTCACCTCGTGCTTTCCTTTCATCCGGCAAACGTTGATGTCCTGATGGTTCGACTTCCAGCTCAACCTCTATATGTTACATAACCAATATTATACAATTAATTCACGGACACAGCAAGATATTTAATGAAAAAAATAAAAAGCCACTCCAGGGAAATCAGAGAAAATTTCAAGAAGGAACAGTTCATTTTGCTGTGATGATCTGTGAGCTGCAGGCCCACGATTCATCCACAGACACCATCTCTGGTGGTGTCAAGCTGGAATTATGGACCCGGTGTTGGGGAGGGAGGGAAGGATGAAACTTCCTTGCTCTCCTCACCCACAGATTATGTTTTGCTGCTCACTACAAGCTGGAATTTAGATTTTTTTCTCTTTAAAATTTTCTAGTTGTTATTCTGCACCCAGTCCAAGTCCTGTGATCCCAAATGACAGCACTAGAGAAATTATTTTATAAACCCATTAAAAAAATAATCTCCACATGCGGTGTAGCTGCTGAATGAGCCTACCACAAGATTTTCAAAGGGAATCTTTGGGGGTATTTTCCCTTTGCAAATTAGCTCACAGGATGCTGAGTTCCAAACCTGCCCCTAATATCAGTATTGGAAAAAGACAGGGGGGTAATGAGTGTAAACAGCCCACTTTATAGGCATGCGGTATGACTGCAACAGAGAGCACCGGTACATTCCCACAGGCACGCAGTTCAACCGTTCCCAATCGCATGGGTACTGGAGAACTGGTAGCACCTCTAGGAAGTGGGGGCACAACAGCAGCATTCCATGGGATGTGCTTTTTAAAAGGACTTTCCTCCCTCCCCTTACACACACTTACCCACTTACCTGGCTGTAGTGCAGGTCACCAGGTGGAGAGGAGTTCAGGTCCACCCGGTATAGCCTGTCCCTACAAGAAAGCACAGAAAGGGTGAGAAGGGACCTTACTGACATAACCAGTAAAGGAACTTTGGCCCTGCAGCTCTTGGTTTTTATTTTGTTTCTATTTTAAATGCCCTGCTGCTTTTATGAAGGGTGGTACATCAAGAATTAGGAGGAGAAACAAAAACAGAATAAAGAGCCCAAGCAAGGCAGAGGATGAAGGCTCCACTCCGCCTCAGTCCAGTCCGGGGAAAGCATTTTCTCTAGCACAAGGGTCCTCGAATCTAGTCCTTGAGGTCCAAAACCCAGCCAGGGTTTCAGGATTTCCACAATGAATATGTATGAAATTTATTTGCATGCAATGGAAGCAGTGAATGCAAAGCGATCTCATACATATTCATTGTGGAAATCCTGAAAACCAGGCTGGGTTGTGGACCCCTGCTCTAGCACATGCATGAACCCACAAATCCTCCAAAGACAAAATGAAGCCTGCATTTCTGAGAACATAAACAACCCTTCTCAGGGCCAGTGATATTGCTGGAACCTTGTCTGGAGCAGGAACAGAGGTGGAGGAGTAGCTAAATGGTTACAGCAGTGGGCTGAGAACTGAAAAACCTGGGTCAAACTCCCACTGCAACTCCTTGTGACCCTCCATTAGCTCAGATACAAACTTAGATTGTAAGCCCTTTGGGTCAGGAAAATACCTGTGTCTGAATGTATAACTCACCTTGAGCTAGGACTGAAAAAGCCATGAGCTTTCCCTCACTGCTCCTAAAGAAACTGCACCTACCACCCAATAAAAGAGAATTCCTGCCCCAGCCCTTCTTCAGAACCTGAATTTAAGGCACTGAACCTGCATTAATACCTAGTATGCAAGCAGGACCCAGAAAGAGCTGAGAAAATACCCCTTGGTGCCTGGAGGTCTGGTCTCACCCTGCTAGAGAGTTACCATGGTTACTGTTCCTGAGATCTCACTAGCACAGACTATATAGCAGGTTGATTTTGTCTCCCAAGATGTCAGCTTTCTGCTATTTTTCTTATCAGAAAATCACTTTCTACTTTCTGGAATGGGCCAATGCTTTCCACAGTATTTCATCTGGGGTTCCAGCCACAGCTTGGGGGGATAGAGTGAGGCAGCATCTTCCACCCTACACGTCCCTTCACCATTCCAACTCCTTTACTCCCTCGCTTTTCAGCGCAGAATCACAGGACTGGGCCCCCGAATCAGCAGAAGAGAGGGTTAGTGCCCACCCAAGAACAAACAAGAAGCAGAGGAAAAGGCAACAGGTCTACAAACAAGTTTGTGACCAGCAAAACCTTTATTCAGATGGGACCATGTTTTTGCATCAGCACCTGCATCAGGCGTCTTCGTCACACATAAACATAAATAAAACATTTATTAAAAAAATTATATATAATGTCATAAACATACATAAATAACACCTTAACAGAAAAATGTTCTTAAAATATATATGTATTTCAAAAAATGTGCATACCTCAAGTTTAAATGCAATATTTGTGATGCCAATTTACTTTAAGAGTCTAGAGAGAGCCATAGAGAAAGACGAGGAAAATGTCCACATCTGGTTAATTCTTGACCTTTCTGAAGAAACGACCAGTGAGGGTTTAAACAGGGCTTTTTTTGAGGGGGTACTTGGGGGTACTGAGTAACAGCACCTTTTCCAATGTCTGCTAAAATTGACCCATTGTCCCCAAGTTTTAATGAAAGAGCTCACGCTCTAAACACCAATTCTGCCTTGTCATAGACTCTGTGACTGGTTGTAGGTAGCCTGGTTATTGTGGGGAGGGTCCCTCAGTGATCACCCCATCCCTGAAGGGTGGCCTGACATTTGAGTACCCGCACCTTTTTCGCTAGAAAAAACACATGGTTACAACTGATGTAATTTGTGATGGTGCTTTGAATTTCAGTGGCACAGATGCTGATTGCCAGAGGCATGAGACCTACCAGCACATTTCACATTGGCCACTATATGGATTTCATACTGGTGATGACTTTTGATCTAGGTACAGAAAGGCAGTGAAGTGGCCCACAGATGAAACACGCATGTGGAGACCAATATCCGAGGAAGCAAAATTTTCAATAAATTTTGCTTCCTGAGATATTGGTCTCCTCCTGTGATTACTCTTGATGGTACATGGCATTTTTGTGTGGAAAGAACTTTAATGTTCAACTCTGTTTCCGTGCCATTGGATTGATGCTATTTATTCAAGTCTGCAGAAGAGTAGTCTTTTTCACGATGAAGCTGTTACCCTTCACCGGATGGTTTGTTACCTTGGAAGTAGATTAAATCAGATCCCATGCCGCAACACGGAACATGTCGGGTCTGATAAAGTGAAGTTGAGACACCCCCTATCCTGAAGGCTTCTTGTGCTTTTTTTTTGTCTATTTATGAAAATTAAAATAACCTTTTGGCCAAAACCAGGCAGAAAAAGGATTTTGGGCTGGTTTTGGCGCCATAACCGAAACTGAAATTCGGTCAGCCTCTACTTATGTTTGTGGAATGGAGCGACTCACAAAGGGAAGACAGTTGGCAAATGGGAACCAATATGAAGACCATTTTTCAACTGTAATTAATTCTATTGAGGGGATAGGTTTGGATAGGGGGAGTTATTAACCAGTTCTTATGAATCTTTCCAGTGGGTGCTTTTAAATGACAGAGTGCTGAGGATTTGGACAAATCATCTGAGGGACTTTAAGCTGTTACGTGCATTTATTTGGGGAGCGGTGGGAGATCTGTTGCAAGTGTAAAATTGTTGGGAAAAATGATTAGACATTTTGGTATCCTTCTAAGTGATTATTGTTAGTTCTTTATATTTCTGAATTACAGAACAAGATTAATTCCATTTTGCTTTACTGCTACTTGACAGTTAAGCAATGTAACTTTTGAAAATTGACTTGTTTCCTTTTTAATAAATACAGAACAGTTTTGATTATCCCACCTTTATTGATCCAACCATCCAGCATATCTGACAGACTCCTGGTGACGTCACTCAGCTTCTCTTTCCGTTTTCCAAACCCGGGACCTTACTTTTACTGCGAAACAGCACCGTTGTGAGCTGGGACCCTGATTTTACTACCTTTGTTTCTGCATTGTTTGAGAGGACACCATGGTTTCCGATTTATCCGACTCTTCATTTATCCAATGGGTTGGTTCCATTTATGTCGGATAATTAAGAGTTTACTGTACCTCTCAAAATAATTAAAAGAACCAGACTGTTATGGTTTCTGGAGTCAGACCTTCCAATCCCTTGCCCAAAGCTTTTCGAATCTGTAGCCCTGTTTACTTACATCCAACCCAGAATGTTAACTTGAGTGCCCTGGCCTTGCAGCCCAGTGAAGGAGGCTACAGGACAGGGTAATGTGATCCAGATTCTCACCAGGATAAGGGCAGCTGGAAAAGAGTTGACTTGTGTTTCACCTCCATCAAGCAAAGAGCTCAGAGGCACAACAGCTGAGCACACAAGCTTAAAAAATAGGGCAATACTTAGGGAATCCTTTTAGCTAGATCCATGAGCCATCCACATGTGTCATGAGAAGCGGGGAGGAAGAGCAAACTGCATGGCAGGGAGACAAAAGGCTTTATGAAAAAGAAAACAGAGGAAGGAGAGACAAAGAAGGAAGAGACAAAGAGAGGAGGGAAAGGGGATAGATGTGTGTCCCGTTCCGGGCCCTTACCTGGGGCTCCACGGGCCGGAACAGGTGGTTGGAGCGCCCGAGGAGGACGGGGCAGCGAGGAAGGGCTCCCACGGGGATCGCAGCAGCTGCAACTTGCTCCGAGGCCGGCGATCCCGGGGAGTTAGCGCCGGCCTCGGAGAGGGAGATCCGCCGGCCAAAATGGCGGCGCCGGCGTCGGCATCCTCCTCGCTGCAGCAGGACCAGCGAGGAAGGCACCGCCCACTCGCGCCGGATTGGCGCATCTTAGGAGGAACTCCGCCCCGCGGAGGGGAGCACCAATCAGGGCCCCGCTGCCGGCCCCGGCAGCGAGGATTGGCTCCAGCTGTTCCACTGCTAGGACGAGCGGGGAATTTAAACGGAAGCACGGAGGGGATCCAGTGCTTCCGTTCCTTGTTTGAAGCCACTCAGCTAGCTGTCCTGCTAGCCATTCCAAGCCTGTGTGTTTCCTCGTGGAGCTAGCCGTCCTGCTAGCCATTTCAAGCCTGTGTGTTTCCTCGTGGAGCTAGCCGTCCTGCTAGCCATTTCAAGCCTGTGTGTTTCCTCGTGGAGCTAGCCGTCCTGCTAGCCATTTCCAAGCCTGTGTGTTTCCTCGTGGAGCTAGCCGTCCTGCTAGCCTTTCCAAGCCTGTGTGTTTCCTCGTGGAGCTAGCCGTCCTGCTAGCCATTTCCAAGCCTGTGTGTTTTCCTCGTGGAGCTAGCCGTCCTGCTAGCCATTTCCAAGCCTGTGTGTTTCCTCGTGGAGCTAGTCGTCCTGCTAGCCATTTCCAAGCCTGTGTGTTTCCTCGTGGAGCTAGCCACCCTGCTAGCCATTTCCAAGCCTGTGTGTTTCCTCGTGGAGCTAGCCGTCCTGCTAGCCATTTCCAAGACTGTGTTTTCCTCGTGGAGCTAGCCGTCCTGCTAGCCATTTCCTAGACTGTGTTTTCCTCGTGGAGCTTAGTCGTCTTGCCAGCTGTTTCTTAGACTGTGCTTGTGTCCACCTCCCGCTAGGCCAGCCGTCACCCCGTGGTTCCAGCAGTCCCGCTGGCCGCCAGCAGCTGAGGGCTCAACCCTCGGTGAACGGCGGTCGCCGCGGGTGAAGAGTCGGGGGCGCGGTTATCTCCTGGGACTAGTCAAGCTCGGGAGAACTCAAGAGCTCACCTACCTCAGAGTGGCATCAGGACCACGACAGAAAACGGAAGCCATGAGCTCACCGACGCAACCTGATCTCCGGGACCTGGCCAAGGTTCTCCAGCAGCAACAGGAACAGCTTAATGCCCTGTCTGGGGCTCTCCAGAACGTTTGCTCCCAACTCTCCACGCTTCAGGTACAGAACCAGGCGGCTACGGCCCAAGAGGCCGTAGCCGCTCCCCGTATGGGAGGGTTCCGCGTGGGACCTCGGTTCCCTGAGCCAGCACGATACGATGGGAACCCGGAGGGTTGTCGAGGGTTCCTTCATCAGTGTAATCTAGCCTTCCGGATGCAACCGGAGGCTTTCGCTTCGGATCAGAGTAAGGTAGGCTACGTCATGGGCCTGTGTACGGAGAAGGCCCGGGACTGGGTGGTCCCTCTGGACGAACAGCACGATTCCCTTTTGGGGAATTATAGCGAATTTCAGCGCCGGTTCCGGATGGTGTTTGATATTCCGGGACGACCCTCCTCCGTGGCATCCGAGCTGCTTCGGATTCATCAAGGAGAAGGGACAGTGGCCGACTATGCCATCCGGTTTCGTACCTTAGCCGCCGAGTTGCGCTGGGACCCGGAGTCCTTGACGGCCATTTTCAGAGAGGGGTTACATGAGAGAATCAAGGATGAATTGGCGGGACGGGAGACCCCTGGGTCTCTGGATGCCCTCATATCACTCTGTATTCGGGTGGACACCCGATTCCGGGAGCGGGCCAGGGACCGGGCGGAGCGGCAGAAGTGGGGACGTAGTTCCGCCAGGACGAGCAAGGGACCGTCGCCCCGTCAGGTGAACCGGGACTCTACGGAGCCCGGAGAGGAGCCCATGGTGTTGGGTCGGCAACGTTTGACCCCCCGCCGAGCGAGAATTCCGTCAGTCTAAGGGACTGTGTCTATACTGTGGGCAGGCTGGGCATTTCCTCCGGAATTGCTCCCTTCGGTCGGGAAATGCGCTCCCCAAGACACCCTGAGGGGAGGGTTCTTGGGGCACGCTGCTCCCCTACCTGAGACCTTGCTTATCTTGTCAGTGACCGTACGCTGGCAGGAGACCACGGTCCAGACTCGGGCTCTGGTGGACTCGGGATCTGGGGGCAACTTTATTGGGCTTGAACTGCTTCAGCAGGTGGGCTGGCCCACGCTTCCCCGCAGGCCTATCCTGCGGATAACTTCCATCCAGGGCACTACACTTCCCCAGCCGGTCACTGAGATTACGCCTATGCTGGGCCTACAGGTAGGGGAGGGACATTTGGAGGAGGCCGAGTTTTTAGTATTACCCCGGACCATCCACCCGGTAGTCCTGGGCTTGCCATGGCTACGCCGCCACAACCCGGTGATCGACTGGGCCGGGGGAAAGATTCAAGGTTGGGGAAGATCCTGTCAGGAGACCTGTTGTAAGGACCGGGGTGGGAGCTGCCCGGCCTTAAATACTTTGCCCGGGGAGCGAACCGAGGAGCTGGGTTCCCTGCCCATGGATTATAGAGACTTTGCTGATGTGTTTAGTTCCAAGGAGGCAGAAGTACTACCCCCACACAGGCCTTTTGACTGTGCCATTACTCTGAAGACCGATACGGTTCCTCCCCGAGGCCGCCCGTACAAATTGTCCCGAGGAGAGGCCAAGGCTATGCGAGAGTATATCCAGGAGAATCTTCGGAAAGGGTTCATCCAGCCGTCTACATCTCCAGCCGGGGCGGGGTTTTTCTTTGTCACCAAGAAGGATGGGACCTTGCGACCCTGTATAGACTATCGGAGATTAAATGCCATCACTGTGAAGGACCGATTCCCGTTACCACTTATTCCCGAGCTCTTGGATAGACTGCAAGGAGCTCAGATCTTCACGAAGTTGGATTTGCGGGGAGCTTACAATCTAGTACGAGTCCGGGCAGGGGACGAATGGAAGACAGCCTTCAATACCCATGAGGGGCATTTTGAATATCGGGTAATGCCATTTGGACTTTGTAATGCCCCTGCGGTGTTTCAACGGCTCATCAATAGTGTACTAGAAGACTTGCTCAATTCCACGGTGATCGTATATCTGGATGATATCCTAATTTACTCTAAGGACCCCAGGGAGCATCCGGGGCATGTACGTGAGGTGCTGTACCGCCTACGTCAAGCCCATCTGTTCGCGAAGCTAAGTAAATGCGCCTTCCATCAACGATCCTTACCATTTTTGGGGCATGTACTGCTTCCAGGGGGGCTTAAGATGGAGCCAGACAAACTCCGGGCCATTCGCGAGTGGCCCCAACCGAAGGGTCTGAAGGCCTTACAACGTTTCCTGGGTTTCGCGAACTACTATCGGCAATTCGTCCCACAATATTCCCGGTTGACCATCCCATTGACGGAGCTCACCCATAAGGGCGCTAGGGTGAGGGATTGGCCGCTAGAAGCGCAGGCAGCGTTCCAGCAAATCAAAGAGGCTTTTGAATCCGCGCCTATTCTACTAACCCCCGATCCTGAGAAACCCTTCACGGTAGAGGTGGACGCTTCCGCGTTAGGGGCCGGGGCGGTCATTTCTCAGATCAACCCCGAGGGTCGGCGGCAACCTTGCTCCTTCTTTTCACACAAATTCTCTCCTGCCGAGCGAAACTATACAGTTGGAGATAGGGAACTCTTGGCCTTGAAACTCGCACTGCAAGAGTGGAGGCATTTACTGGAAGGAGCAGAGCACCGGTTCACGGTTATCACGGACCATAAAAACCTCCTATACCTTCAAGAGGCTCAGCGGTTGAATCCCCGACAGGCCCGATGGTCCTTGTTCTTTTCCCGATTCCAGTTTCAACTAGTGTTCCGAGCAGCCTCCCAGAACACTCCGGCAGATGCGCTCTCTCGGGCCTTTGAGATACCCGAGGACATTCAGGAGACTCAGCCTATGTTAGATCCCGCTTGTCTCAGCACCGCCACCGGAGAGCTTGCCCCAGCCCAGAGCTTCGTGGCGGTCGCCGATCGGAAGAGAGTCCTGCAATGGGGACACGCCTCTAAGTGCGCGGGACATTTCGGGTTCCACAAGACCCTCCGGTTCATTGCGCGACACTATCGATGGCCTCAGATGAGACGAGACATCCTCCAGTTTGTTACCTCGTGCCCAGTATGTGCTCGAACCAAGCCTGTAGGAGGACCCCCTGTGGGAGACCTACAACCGGTACCCATACCGACCAGTCCTTGGTCGGAGATATCCATGGATTTCATCACCGATCTACCTCGTTCCCAGGGTCAGACTGTGATCTGGGTGGTGATAGATCGATTCTCTAAGATGGCTCACTTTGTTCCCTTCACAGACCTTCCGACAGCTGCAGCGCTAGCTCAAGCATTCGTCCACCACATCTTTCGACTACATGGACTGCCCATTCGAGTCATTAGTGATCGAGGGCCTCAGTTTACCTCTCGTTTCTGGAGAGGGTTATGCAAAGCCTTGGGGATGGAGAATCATTTCTCATCCGCGTACCATCCGCAGACCAACGGCATGGTGGAAAGAGTAAACCAAACCCTGAAAAACTTCTTAAGAGCTTTTGTCAACCAACGACAAGATAATTGGGTCTCACTACTTCCATGGGCCGAGTTCGCCTATAACCAAAGTGACCACTCATCCTCAGGCCAGTCCCCGTTTTTCCTGGTATATGGACGACATCCACGGCTTCCAGGCCCATTCCCGACTACCACCATGACACCAACTGGGGACCAAGTAGTAGCCGACCTACAGAAGGTCTGGAGGATAGCTAGGGAACAATTAGAGAAGGCCGCAGCTAAAGACAAGCACTTTGCAGATCGCCACCGGCAGCCGGCTCCCGTGCTCCACCCTGGACAAAAGGTGTGGTTAAGCACGAAACACCTACGACTCCCAGGACCCTCCCGAAGACTAGGACAGAGATACGCGGGACCCTTTGCGATCCAAGAACGGATTGGACCTGTAACATATCGCTTACGGTTACCCACCACCCTACGAGTGCATAACGCCTTCCATATCTCGCTCCTCAAGAGGTTTCGAGAGTCCAGGTGGCACCCGCCTCCCGTCCCGGAGAAGGATCTCCAGGTGTCTCCAGAACCGGAATACGAGGTAGAAGACATTCTTGACTCCAAGTGGCGGTGGGGAAGACTGTATTATTTGTTGGCATGGAAATCGTTTGGTCCCGAAGATAATTCCTGGGAATCCGCGGCTAATGTTCATGCTCCCGAATTGGTCAAGGCCTTCCACGCCCGATATCCGTCCAAACCCGGGCCCCGGAGGAAGGGGTCTTCCGGGGAGGATACTGTCCCGTTCCGGGCCCTTACCTGGGGCTCCACGGGCCGGAACAGGTGGTTGGAGCGCCCGAGGAGGACGGGGCAGCGAGGAAGGGCTCCCACGGGGATCGCAGCAGCTGCAACTTGCTCCGAGGCCGGCGATCCCGGGGAGTTAGCGCCGGCCCTCGGAGAGGGAGATCCGCCGGCCAAAATGGCGGCGCCGGCGTCGGCATCCTCCTCGCTGCAGCAGGACCAGCGAGGAGGCACCGCCCACTCGCGCCGGATTGGCGCATCTTAGGAGGAACTCCGCCCCGCGGAGGGGAGCACCAATCAGGGCCCCGCTGCCGGCCCCGGCAGCGAGGATTGGCTCCAGCTGTTTCCACTGCTAGGACGAGCGGGGAATTTAAACGGAAGCACGGAGGGGATCCAGTGCTTCCGTTTCCTTGTTTGAAGCCACTCAGCTAGCTGTCCTGCTAGCCATTCCAAGCCTGTGTGTTTCCTCGTGGAGCTAGCCGTCCTGCTAGCCATTTCAAGCCTGTGTGTTTCCTCGTGGAGCTAGCCGTCCTGCTAGCCATTTCAAGCCTGTGTGTTTCCTCGTGGAGCTAGCCGTCCTGCTAGCCATTTCCAAGCCTGTGTGTTTCCTCGTGGAGCTAGCCGTCCTGCTAGCCATTTCCAAGCCTGTGTGTTTCCTCGTGGAGCTAGCCGTCCTGCTAGCCATTTCCAAGCCTGTGTGTTTCCTCGTGGAGCTAGCCGTCCTGCTAGCCATTTCCAAGCCTGTGTGTTTCCTCGTGGAGCTAGTCGTCCTGCTAGCCATTTCCAAGCCTGTGTGTTTCCTCGTGGAGCTAGCCACCCTGCTAGCCATTTCCAAGCCTGTGTGTTTCCTCGTGGAGCTAGCCGTCCTGCTAGCCATTTCCAAGACTGTGTTTTCCTCGTGGAGCTAGCCGTCCTGCTAGCCATTTCCTAGACTGTGTTTTCCTCGTGGAGCTTAGTCGTCTTGCCAGCTGTTTCTTAGACTGTGCTTGTGTCCACCTCCCGCTAGGCCAGCCGTCACCCCGTGGTTCCAGCAGTCCCGCTGGCCGCCAGCAGCTGAGGGCTCAACCCTCGGTGAACGGCGGTCGCCGCGGGTGAAGAGTCGGGGGCGCGGTTATCTCCTGGGACTAGTCAAGCTCGGGAGAACTCAAGAGCTCACCTACCTCAGAGTGGCATCAGGACCACGACAGATAAAGCCATTGCCTTTCCTATTGACTTAATGTCAATTTAGCTAAAAGATTTACATGAAAATCTGCCTTGCCTGAGCCCTTGATGTTAAAAGTTTGATAAGATAAAAGGATTCTGAGGCGATGAAACTCTGATTATCACTTAGCATGATTCACTGATATTCCTGACTTGAAAGTAAAATTGGTATCAAAGTTAAGGTGACCTCAGGGTCTTTGTGGGTGCTGAGGACAGAACTACCGAAGATCCCATATAATGTGGAATCGTTTATAGCAGTGGCTCCCAAACCTGGTCCTGGAGGCACCCCAGCCAGTCAGGTTTTCAGGATATCCACAATGACTATTCAAGAGAGAGAGATCTGCATGCACTGCCTCCACTGCCTTATAGCATAGTCACGAGTAGAACCCCATTTTAAAAAATATTATGTGTTATATTGTAGACCCCCACATAATATGAATTCACTTATAATGTGGGTAAACATCGCGTGCAGCGTGAAAGTGACCACAATAGATCTGTTCCAGGCAGAGATGCAATAAAAGTTTATTCACAAGTCCAAAGTGAGTTCATCCATTGTGGAGACATAAAATATGTTTAATAGGCAAGCAGATACTTAGGGCCCTGTTTACAAAGGTTCGCTAATCGTGTAGTTGCCCTATGGCATTCCTATGTGTGTGTTAAAAATGCTAGCGTGTCTTTGTAAACAGGGCCCTTAGTCTCAAAATTTTAAACCATGTGCTGTACAGATGAACCCTACATGGGCCATGTTTCGGAAATTATGCCTTTTGGCTCTATGGAAGTGTTTTGCTTTTCTGTGTTTTCTTTGGATTTAAATATTTTGTACCTCAATACTCATGTTTTATAACATCTACAGCATAAATGTTATCAACCTAAAACTATACAACTCAGCTAACGTGGAGGGGAGTTTTGTTAGTATCATTGGTGACCCACCTTATGTTTCACTTCAGGAGAAGACCATTGAAAAAGGAGGTAACATAATTATTGAACTTAGACTACAAGCTAAGTTGTAAGGCCTGCTTGTGGTAAACTTGGAGGGGCATAATTGAACTGAAACGCCTATCTCCATGGGCGTTTATCTCCGAGAACGGGTCCGTGAAGGGGCGGGCGAACCGTATTTTCGAAAAAATGGGCGTTTTTGAGCTGAGCGTTTGTTTTTTTAGCGATAATGGAAACTAAAAACGCCTAGCTCAAAAACGTCCTAATCCGAGCCATTTGGTCGTGGGAGGGGCCATGATTCGTAGTACACTGGCCCCCCTGATATGCCAGGACACCAACTGGGCACCCTAGGTCAGTGCGGTGGACTTCAGAAAAAGCTCCCACAAGCATAGCTCCCTTACCACGGGTGCTGAGCTCCCAACCCCCTCCCCCAAAACCCACTACCCACAAATGTACAACACTACCATAGCTCTTAGGGGTGAAGGGGGCACCTACATGTGGGTACAGTGGGTTTTGGAGGCTTCCCATTTACCAGCACAAGTGTTACAGGTGGGGGGGGGGGGCTGTGTCCACCTGGCTGAAGTGCACTGCGGTACCCACTAAAAGTGCTCCAGGGACCTGCACACACGCAGGCCTCTAGGACTGGTTGCTGCTATATAACATTGGCACACCAGTTGACACCTGAAGACTAATCTCTCCGAAAACGCCCTTTATTGGAATAACCGCGTTTACTCACAGTTAACTGCAGATCAGAGGTTGTGCCCCACTGGCAACGAGTCTCCCTGGTACTGAGATGAGCAGTGGGTCAGAGCTGGCAGAATGCTGTACAATGCCCTCTTTCAGCCACATTCAAGGGAAGAACTAAGTTGTCTAACGTGGCTAACACAGGAAAGGGAACTAAAAACAGGCTTACAAAAATGGCCACTACCACATGGACTACAACAAGAAACACAACAGGGCACACTCTGACCCAGTAGGCAGGGGGAAAAGCACCATGGGAGAAGAGCCTACCAACTACCAACATCGTGAGACTGTAACACAAGCTAATGAAATCACGGAACCCAATACCCTACACCCACCACAATGCAATGCTGATGTGACCCTGTACTGCACCCGAGAGCCACATCTGACCCAGGGAAAGGCTGTGACAGAATCGAACACATTCTGCTGTCATGGAGGTGGGTATGGCATTTGAGGCTGGCATACAGGATGGAAAAAAAGTTTTTAAAGTGGGGTTTTTTTGGTGGGAGGGGGTTAGTGACCACTGGGGGAGTTCAGGGAGGTCATCCCCGATTCCCTCCAGTGGTCATCTGGCCAGTTGGAGCACTTTTTTGGGACTTGTTCGTGAAAAAAAAGTGTCCAAAAAAAGTGGCCCAAAATCGCGGTAAAAGCGCCTTTTTTTTTTTCGATTATCAGCTAAAGACGCCCATCTCTCCTTGGCTGATAACCACGCCCCAGTTCTGCCTCCGACACGCCCCCGTCAACTTTATTTGTTTCCGCGACGGAGTGCAGTTGGAAACGCCCAAAATCAGCTTTCGATTATACCGATTTGGGTGCCTTTGCGAGACGAACGTCTATCTCCCGATTTAGGTCGCACTATAGGCGTTTTTCTCTTTCGAAAATAAGCTGGATAGGCAATGAAATGGGATGGGTCACTGGGGCCATGGCCTGACCAATAGTGTGCCCATCACAACATCAGCGACTAGAGAGGATGGTAGCAGGGACAGAAATGGATTTGTTTGGCACCTCCAGACTAAAAGGTGTTCTGCTGCCCCTGGTGGTAAGAACGTTCTACTCCAAAGGTCCAAATCCTGGGCTAGCTGGAGTTATAGAAAATGTGATGGCTTTTGTTGGTCCAAGGTAAGAATTATCCAAAGATATTCTTGTAGACATGCTTTTGAATCCTTTGTTCAAATAGTTTATTCTGAAGTGAGAAATTACATCATCAGTAAACAAAATGGCTGTCACCATGCTAACTGCCTTGTGTATAAAAGTGTTATATAAAATCATCAAAATAGAAATTAGTCTTAATTTCATAGTGTTCTTCTGCTTCTATTGACTCCACAACCCTGGTGATTATAGTCTTTCACCAAGGCCACTGCAAAAGTATTGGGCATCCTAGGCGAACCTTCAGCCTTACACATTACCCCCTCCCCCCATACACACAATTTGGATAATTAAAAGCCTACAACAATTCTGTAAAAATGCATAATTGAATATCATACTTTTAAATATTAAACCGCTTTATATGTATGTGTGTCCACCTTCCCTGCATGTAAAAGAATGAGCTGTTGGTTGAGTATGTATGTATGACTATCAGGATCTCTGCTGCTGCTTTTTGCTGTCCCTCAGAAGCTGCTGCCTAGGCATCTGCCTAGTTGTGCCTTGGTTGAGCCAGCCCTGGATTTGACAACAGTTTTTCTGCAGGTTAACTGATGAGTTGCCTCACATGCTCTCTGTTGTTAATGCTTAGAGGGGCATTTTTGAAAGAATGTCCAAGTCAGACTTGGGGGTGTCCTGCTCATAATAGCCAAAAAAAAAAAAAAACCCTGTCTATCTCACAGCCATTTTCAAACAGGAAAAATGTGGAACATCCAAAATGAACAGCCATTTTCCACAATGAAACATCCAAAATATGACCACCAAAAAAAGCAGGCACAAAAACATCTGTCTGGCATCATTTGTACAAATGGCCACACAGATATCCCTGTAAAGCAGAGGGGCAGCCTAGTGGTCAGTGTACAGAACTTTAAACAATGAGACCCAGGTACAAATCCCACCTCAATTCTGTTATATATTACTAGCCGTTGAGCCCGTTAAAACGGGCTAGTATGGGGTTTTGGCAAGGCCCCCCCCCCCCCCCGAGGTCGCCGCTACCGGTCCCCCGGAGCCGCCGCCACCACCCCTGCACCCAGCCCGGGCCCTCTCTTCGGTATTGAAGTTACATCGGCGAAACGCAGGCAGCACGCAGATCAGCTGAGCTCCCGTCGGCCTTCCTTCTCTGCCTGTGTCCCGCCCTCGTGTGATGTAATGTCGGCGAGGGTGGGACACAGGCAGAGAAGAAAGGGCGGCGGGAGCTCAGCTGTTCTGTGTGCTGTGTTTCGCCGATGTAAGTTCAGTACCGAAGAGAGTGCTCGGGCTGGGTGGAGGGGGGGCAGCGGCGACCTCGGGGGGGGGGGGAGCAGTAGCGACGTCGGCAGCTTCGCGCAGTTTCCCTCTCTATCCCGCCCCCGTCATCATGTATTGACGTGGGGCGGGACAGAGAGGGAAATCTCTACTGCGCATTTGCGAGTGAGTACGGTCACTCGCCATTTATATGTTATATATTATTGTGAGTCTTCCAGAAATAGATGAAAACCTACAGGTAAAGGTACACCACTAGAATAGCCATCACGCTTGCAGGTGTCTTACAAATTCAGGTACAATAGGTATTTCTATGTTCCAGGAGGGCTCACATATTTGTACAGAAATAAGAGTTAACGTGGGAGTTACACCTGGGTTCCATTGTTCAAAGTCCACTGCAACGACCACTAGGCTACTCCTTACACTTGCTGCTCTATTAGGAATGGCCATAATAATTGAAACTGTCATACAGACTGATATCCATTGTCACTTTCACTTCTTATGAGGGTGTGAGGGGGTCAGTAACCACCGATAGATTAAGGAAGGGTCATACCTTCATCTCTCCAATGGTCATCTGCTCAATCAGGGTACCTTTTTTGTACCCTGGATGTGATTGAAACAGGTCTAGATAAAAATGTCTTAGATGGTTCTTCCCATTCTATTTGAAACATGTCCTAATTTTGGGCCCATCCTAGACCCCCCCAAAACACACTTTCCCCTTGTTATTTGAATGAACTGCAGTGTAAAATTATCAAATTCTGCCTTTCAAAAATCACTATTTGGATGTTTTTTGACACATGGATTTTTTTTTTGGGGGGGGGGGGCGGGGAGGGCATTTTGAGACATCCATCTGCTTTAAAAATGAGCACCGTAGTCTCACCTAGTGAGTCTCACTAAAACTAAGGGTTTCAAAACCCCTTGGCTGCACAACCTATTTTATACCATAATCATTTTATTGTTGTTAAGTGATTTAAATGGTCATAGCCTGGGAAGTAGTGTCTAAATACTCTGTAAATAAATGAAATATATAAACCAGCACTGCAGTATAGTGCTTCATGATCACATGCACAGGGTATGTGGCAGTTCCTTTCAGAGGGAGGCTGTTTCTTTATTCATATTGTTTTCGGTTATAAAAAAACAGTGGTTCCTAAACCTGATCCTGGAAGCACCCCAGCCAGTCAGGTTTTCTGGAAATCCACACTAAATATTCATGAGAGAGATCTGCATGCACTCCCTCCACTGCATTTAAATCTCTTCATGAATATTCATTGCGAATATCCTGAAAACCTACTGACTGGGGTGCCTCCAGGACCAGGTTTGGGAACTACTGATGTAAACTACACAGTCCACTGTATTATTTTCATGTTACATCCAGTAGCATAGCTATAGGGGGGGCCTCAGGGGCCTAGGTCCCCCCTCCCAGTTTGAGCTCAGGCCCCCTTCAAAAACTGCAGCACCAGATTCATGGCTGGTGGGGATGTTCAAGCCTCGCCAGCCAAGTCAGATTTGCAGCCTGAGCACCCCTCCCCTCCAGCTGCCAATGCTGGTACTTCCATGCATACTCAGTTCATGCATTTAATCTGAGATGGCTAACTTGGGGGGGGGGGCTGAGCCCAAGGTGGGGGGCTCAGGTCCCCCCAGTGGTTATGCTACCAGTGTGTGTTATATGTTAGTGGTATGATATATATATTTATGGGAAAAGTCTAGGCAGGTTATCTGTGGAGGTGTGTGTCAAAAGGGTGGGGGAAGGGCAGGTGGCATGCAGACTTTCCCTAGCCCTTGCAAGCAGGGTTGCCATATAAAAAAAAAAATTCCCACACAAAACCGCCCAAAACCCGCACACACCCCACCCCCAATGTCATCAACCCCGCCCCTTCCGTCATCACCCCACCCCTTCCGTCATCAACCCCGCCCCGCCGTCATCAGCACCGCCCCCACCATCATCGCCCCGCCCAATACATCACAAACCCCGCCTCTGTCGCCATTAGCCCCACCTCCCGCCGGCCAAAAAACTGCCCCAAAACCCGCACAGAAAAAACAAAACGAGCCCAAAAAACCGCAACCCGCCGCGGGCAAAAGTTTCCCACGGCGGGTTGCGGAAAACCGCCCATCTGGCAACCGTGCTTGCAAGCTCCCCTATCCCATGCTCAATTCCTCTCTCTCAGCCGGCCACTCGCTGTTGCTGGCATTTAAGAGAAGCCTGCAGCCCGCCTCCGCGGGGCTTCTATTGGTCCAAATTGGACCAATAGAAGCCCAGCAGAGGTGGGCTGCAGGCAGAAGAGGGAAGGGAAATTAGGGAATGCATTGCTGGGCTAATCTGGACCAATAAAAAACCCTGCTGCCCGGCGGCTGGGAAAAGCGCCCAAATCCGCACCGCGGCTTTTTAAAAGCCGCCCATTTTCCCGCAGCCCTCGAAAATTTCCCGCATCCTTGCTTAAAAACCAGCCCAACTGTGCGGGAAACCCGCAGCCCTGGCAACTCCTTTTATCCCTCCCTTCCCCTTTGAACTTTTACCCTGCATGCAATTCCCCCTCCCAATCTAGCACATTCCCTTGCACTTCCCCCCACCCCATATCTCCCCACCCCTGTTCCCATACCCTCCTCCTTTATGGGCTGTGGGTGGGCTCCTCCACCAATGCCTGACTCTCTTGCACTGCTTCTACCAGCAGAAGTTGGTTCCTGCTATCTTGCTCCATTTTTCACTGCTGCTACAGCTCAGTTGAGCCTGTTCTGGCAATGGGAGTCAAGTCTGCACCAGCTTCTTCAGTGTTTGTTTACCAAGGCTGATGTTGACACCTGCATTTGTCCCTACATATAGGTTTGTTTGCACATGTGCAAATAACCCTATGCATATAGGTGGAAAGACAGATCCTCCCCAAACAGGGCCAATGTTAGACACACAGGGGCCCAGGGAAGAAACCGGGGAGGGACCTTCAAAGCCTGCCTGCAGGGTATGTTTTCTACAGTTTGAGACAGTCATGGAACCCACTGTGGTAATTGCCCCCCCCTAATATTGGCCCTGTCCCCAAGAGGCACTACTGCTTAAGCGAAATGCCCCCAAAAGAGGGGCTATAGGTTAATCTGGTAACTACGCAGTCTGGCAGTCTACCGATTACTTTTTAAGTTTTCCATGTTACCACAGAAAGCAGAAATGAGAAATTTGTGAACCAGAGGATAGAAAATAGACCAAAGAGGGGAGGGGGTGGGGAGGTCATTCATTTCTAACCTTGACTAGCACTTTGGTATCCAGGTCAAATTCCACACTTCCTCCACCCAATGCCTCCATTGTGCAGTATCCACTACTTACAAATCTGTGACTGCCTCTTCCTAAGCTTTCCTGTGGTTGCCCCTAAAACCCTCTGGAATCGCAGGAAGGGAGTTTTCTCAGTGCAGATACAAGGATATGCATTGCTACCAATTTCTTATCCTTGAGGAGCTCTGCTCCACTAGGTAAGACCCAGTCTTTGCATAGATCAAATAACTTAGCAAGGATTGTGTCCCAGTGACGACCATAACTTAAAAGTGGATTTTTTTTTTTAAAACAAATTATTATGACCGTTTCTCTTTGGGAAGATCATCGTGCTTTAAGGACATTAAACCCTCTTTCACAGCTCCCAGTGTAAACATTCTGTACACACCTCGTCGGCCCCTTCTGGCTCTGCAAATTCCAGTGACACGCCCCCTTCCCTTCCCCCACGCTTTCTTCCCCCCGCAGCAGCCGGTTGTGTGCTCTCTCTGGCTGCTGCTTTCACCGAGTTCTCCTACTGCTGTTCACATTTTATTGATCGTTTCCCAGTCCTCCGGGGTCTGGCTGCGCTTCCTGTCCCCGGGGAGCCGCACTCTGGCCCGGGCGATCGGCACACCCTTTCCTTTCCCCGGCTCAGGACTGGAACACAACACTGGCAGCCGAGAGAGGGAAAGGAAAAGCAAAAGCGACTGAGGAGGGCGAGTCCTCGGAAATCCTAAAGTCTCCCGTCCCTTGCACTGCAGGCTTGTCTTTCCAGCTTCATGGGCAAAGTGTGGAAACAACAGATGTACCCTCAGTACACCACCTACTACTACCCGCAGTATCTCCAGGCTAAGGTACGCTGCTGCTGCCCCCACCATCCGCGTTACCGGCATCACAGACCGGAGGCGTTCGTGCGGCTAACTAGAGACAGTGAGCTGGGAGTTTGCAGGGATCGGGTTACCGGGGGCAGGAGGGTTTGGAGGAGAATCAGCCCATGGGCGGGGGTCGGCGGCTCCTGGCTTCCTTTGCGCAGGAAGGGCTGGTTGACCTAGCCGGGAGGAGGTGGAGGGGCCTGGCACCCAGGAACAGGGCTGGGGAGCTGGGATGGACTCTTTTCAAGTCCCCAGGGGGTGCTGGTTCTTTCGGATCTGGTCCTGTCTCTGCCACTGGAAATCAATGGCAGTTTTGTTAGCTACCTTAAAAAAAAATGAATCTATTTGCAAACCATTATATATATATACAGTCGTTATTTAAAAGATGGTTCTTTCGGATCTGGTCCTGTCTCTCTGCCACTGGAAATCAATGGCAGTTTTGTTAGCTGATTTAAAAAAAAAAATAGAAAGTGACTCAATTTGCAAATCATTATGTATACAGTCGTTATTTTAAAAATGATGTCCATTCTTGACTGTTTTTAATCTACCAACTTATACTGTTTCTTTTTGGAAGTGTTATCCATTTCTGCTGAGATTGTTATGAGAAAGGGGCAGTCTGTCAGGAAATCTGCATGGGATGTAGCACTGTCTTGGAGAGACCGCATTTTTACTGGTGGCGTGCAATGACACAGATTCTGGCATTTTGACCTTCAGTAAAGACAATTAATTCTGAGGGAAGACAGGGGGAATGTGTGTACTACAGCAATTCAATCATAAGGAGACATTCATGATCAGATGGCATTAAAGTGTTTAGGTCAAACATAAAATCTTTGAGCAGAGATACTGGAAATGACCCAAACATGACATGCAAATTAATGTATTCTTCCTAAATAATTGTAGATTGTTTATGTTTATTTGTGGTTTGATATCGGCTTATCATTTTAGGAAGTTCATTGGAGATATTTAGGGAAAATAACTCTCTTCCCTTTTTATCCCCCAAAGCTGCCTTCCTTCTCTACAAGCATTAGGTTGGCAAAACACACTGTAAGTGTGGATTCACCAGCTAGGAATCACTAGACCCCCTATTGTACCATGGGAAAACAGCATGACTCCCTGTACAGCTCTATGTATCCAAATGGTGATATTCAATGTTCCTGGCTATTACAAGAACCACTTAATATGTACAGTTGCCTGAACCGTGATATACTGATCATTTCCAGTGGGTGGCTTTTGTTTTATGCTCTGTAGTATAACCAGTATAAATTACAGCATTTGCTGAAAACAGAGTAATTAATTTCCAGGCACCAAAGCTATAGCAGAAGCTAGAAACCCAAATTCATTCTAATAACGGTGATGGTGGTGAACTGTTCTGTATTGTGGGAAGGGCTTTCCGAAGTTGAAACATGAATGACAGCATTTTTATTGCACTTTCTGCCTGTATTAGATAGTATATTTATTCTGGTTGTAAGATAGATATGTTCTGTAGACAGGCGTATTCTATACGTGGTTGACTATAGCATTCCTTTTTCATAAGCTGGTTGTTGACATCAGCACCGTTTTCTACAACATTCCTGAGCTGGGTGGTTGGCAGAATATATACAGGTAACTAGCACTCAACACATACACAAAAAAAAGATAAAACCATTGGAGTAGCCGCATGGCTCTGAGTGGAGGTCCTGGTAGGCCAACGTCCTGCCTGTGCCAAGCAAGGGTGTGTGCTTAGAGGAAGCATGCAAGATACAGGAAAGGTCCACCTGATGTCACACATTTCCAGTTTTTAGATAATCGTGATTGTCATGTGACATTTAACCCGCAATCAATCTATCTTCTATACCGGTGGTTCCCAAAACTGGTCCTGGAGGCAACCCAGCCAGTCAGGCTTTCAGGATATCCACAATGAATATTCATGAGAGAGATTTGCATGCAGTGGAGACAGTGGATGCAAATCTTTCTGGTGGGTATCCTGAAACCTGTCTGGCTGGGGTGCCTCCAGGACCAGGTTTGGGAACCACTGTTCTTAACATTTGTCTAATCCGTGCCTGTGGCAATGAATGCCATGAGTGAGCTATGTGTGTGTAGAAAAGTATTAATTTTTGTTTGTTTTAAACCTGCCATCTGATTGTTTTTTTTTTGGGGGGGGGGGCGCGGCCACCCTTAATTTCCGTATTTTGAAATAAAAAGATTGCTTCCTATTTTGTGTGTATGGAAATGAATCTTTAGTCAAGGTGGCATAGTTTAAATGAATAGTTCTAGTCTTAATTTCTTCATGATTTTGTGTATTTCTGTATCCTGTCATCCCCTCAATTATCTCTTTTCCAAGCCACATAGCACTAATTTACTGAGGCTCTGCTGATATTATGGAAGTTGTTACAAAGCCCTAATTACTTTTACTACCATATTCTATTCCATTTTGAACAACACTATCCTCTGTGTACACAGTATTCAAGATACAGGTGCACTATGGAGTGGTATAACGGTGTGCCTGTGGCTTTCTGGGGGAGACTGTAAATCTTATCAGTTCATTAGCATTTTGTCTGCTGCTGAACTCTGGAGTACTGTTTTCAGAGAAATGTCTACTCATGATCTCTTTCATGACCAAACTGGGAGTCAATGGGTGTGTATGAAATTGGGGTTTTATTTATTTTCATAGAAATAGAGAAAATGACGGCACATAAACTGTGAAAGGCAACTCTTCCACTACATGCTTATAGTTATGTGCACCTTTGAGTAAATGCAGCAAAAAACGCCACTTAGCGTTATTCCAGAAGGGCAAGCATAAGTGACAGCATGTAATTGCGAGGGGGTGACCTGTGGACAGAGGATGGGTGGGGTGTGGGCATGTCTCCCACTTACGCACACACAACAGGATCAGTTATTCAAAGTGATTTAAATGGCCAGGAGAGGCTCCCGGCCATTTAAATATCCTGTCCGTGCCTAACCAGGTATATTCAGCGGCATTTAACTGTCTAATGCCACTGTTAGCACCTAAGTAGATAAATACAACTTCATAAAACACAATCCTATCTCTTTCTGGTCTAACTTATTCAGTTAAGTTCTGAATATCGCACTTAACTGGATAAGTGTTATTGGGCTATGTATAATTGGATGTTCAATGTCAGCAGTGGCGATTTTTGGCACCAAGGCATTGTTTTTTTTTCTGCTAGCGCTTTTGGATCTATGTAATTTTACATTTGGATTGCACAAGGATATTTCCAATTCAGGCACCCTTAGTTTTCAGGCTTCAGCGACAGATAGTATAAACTTTGACCCCTGAGGCAGGCGGTTCTTCCCGCTGAAACATGGCCCTGTGTCAGGTCTTTGTTTGAGGTAATAAAGGTACTTATTTATTTATTTATGACATTTCTATCCCACATTAGCCCAAGTGAAACTCAGGTTCAATGTGGCTTACAATATAAACATAAAAGAAAAAGAAATAAATTAGAGTTACATTTATAGAATACATCATAAAAATAATATATAGGAAGTGATAGGGGAAAATTCATTGGGGCGTCAGGAAGAAGTGAAATATAAGGAACTAAATAATATTCAGTACCGAGTTCTAACATTGTTGAAGATTGAGTTAAAAAAGTAAGTTTACAATAAAGTACAAAATAACCCGTTATCACTGGTATATCTAATTTGCTTTGGATAGACACTTCCTGTGTTGGAGCTTGTGTTACACTTTTTACTCTTCTACGTTCCTTGGACTTCTCGTAGAAGTGTTTTCCTGTTTTGTTGTGGTACTTTGCACAGATATTACAGAATAGATGCACCCTGGGCAGTCTTGGGACACTTACATCTAAACACCCCTTATAGAATTGTCCCCCCATATGATCTATCCAGTCTGCATGTTCACACCAATTGCTCATCTCTACAATCCCTTCCTCTGCAGAGATCCTCTGTGCTTGTCTCATGCTTTCCTGAATTCAGATATGTTCCTTGACTGTACCACCTGCTCTGGTAGGCTATTCTATGCGTTTATGACCATTTCAATAAAGAAATATATCCTTACATTACTCCTGGGCCTACCTCTTTCACCCTCATCCTATGCCCCTTGGTTCCAGAGCTTCCCTTTAATTGAAAGAGACTATGAATTTATACAATCTCTCTGTCATATTCCCCCTCTCTTGCCTTTCTTCTAAAACATACATATTGAAATCTTTACGTCTGTCTCGTTGCACTTACCAAGTTATAAAATTCCTCTTCCACATTCTAGCACAGTGCTGTGTGATTTCCTTATTAGTTGTTTTTTACCGGTTTTGCCTTTGGTCATCTGGAATCGTTTTATGTCATCTGCAGACCCTGTCATTGTACTACCTATTCCTTTCTTAGATTTTTTTTTGGAGGGTCGGGGTGTCTAAAAAATAAATCATTTATGCATTTTATTTTGTTTATTTATTTATTAGGATTTATTTACTTTTTGAAGGAATCCATTCAAGGCGGTGTACAGTAAGCATAAATCAAACATGAGCAATAGACAATTATAGCAGTAAAAATATTTGAATAACAATTCAAAGTATTCCATAGTATACTACTTACAATGTCAACACAATATAGAACATTTTATGTGTGTATTATCTTCCGAACCATTCAAACTAGCATAACTAACTTTTCAGAAAAGATCTATGTAAAAACCAAATACCAAATTGACCATTTCCCAGAAAACATATGTATCTACCGTAGCTTAAAATTGAAGACAAGAAAAGGGAATTACTATGAATAGTTCTGCATTTCTTTTTTTCCTTGTTGGAGATGGTTCATGCATACATTGGGAGTACAGCAAACAGGAAGGGAACTTCTACAGAGAAGGAAGTCAGAACAGGTGAAGTAGAGGTCGACCAAATAAGGAGCCAACTCAGGAGATGTTGCTTGAAAATCCTTTTATTCAAAGCACCAGGACAAGGTCTGATGCTCCCAGGCTGTGAAATATCCCCAGTGAAATGCTGGTGTTATTTTACAGCCTGGGAGCAAAAAACGGGTTATTTTACTATCTTTTTTTTTTTTTTCCCTAACATGACTTGCAAACTAGGTGTTAGTACAAAATAGGTGTCGGTAAGTGCTCATGCAATAATTCTCTTTAAGGGCCGCATGCTAATGGCAACATTAGCACATGTCCATTAATAGGAAAAATAGAAAATCGGCTATTGTCAGCTACGGTTTTAGCGTACAGGAAAAACCACGGAGGGCACTTTTTAATGCAGCTTAGTAAATGGTCCCCATTGTTATTTTTCTGTTTAGCTTTTAGGCTAGTCCTTGGTGTTTTGCTCTGGGCTGGTGACTGATTCCTATTTGTGGGTATCAGAGAGTATTTCCTTCCTTTTGATGGGGAAAAGACAAGGAGGGGCATAATCGAAAGGGGCGCCCAAGTTTTCCTGAGGACGTCCTCGCAGGACATCCCGACGAAGGGGCGGGGAAACCCGTATTATCGAAACACGATGGGCGTCCATCTTTTGTTTCGATAATACAGTCAGGGATGCCCAAATCGCAAAATTTAGGTTGACCTTAGAGATGGTTGTCTCCGATTTTCGCCGATAATGGAAACCGAGGACGCCCATCTCAGAAACGACCAAATCCAAGCCATTTGGTCGTGGGAGGAGCCAGCATTCGTAGTGCACTGGTCCCCCTGACATGCCAGGACACCAACCGGGCACCCTAGGGGGCACTGCAGTGGACTTCAGAAATTGTTCCCAGGTGCATAGCTCCCTTACCTTGGATGCTGAGCCCTCCAAAACCCACTCCCCACAACTGTACACCACTACCATAGCCCTAAGGGGTAAAGGGGGGCACCTACATGTGGGTACAGTGGGTTTCTGGTGGGTTTTGAAGGGCTCACATTTACCACCACAAGTGTAACAGGTGGGGGGGATGGGCCATGTTCCGTCTGCCTGAAGTGCACTGCACCCACTAAAACTGCTTCAGGGACCTGCATACTGCTGTCGTGGAGCTGGGTATGACATTTGATGCTGACATAGAGGCTGGCAAAAAATATTTAAAAAGGTTTTTTTTGAGGGTGGAAGGGGGATAGTGACCACTGGGGGAGTAAGGGGAGGTCATCCCCGATTCCCTCCGGTTGTCATCTGGTCAGGTTGGGCACTTTTTTGAGGCTTGGTTGTAAGAAAAATGGACCAAGTAAAGTTGCCCAAGTGCTCGTCAGGTACGCCCTTCTTTTTTCCATTATCGTTCGAGGACGCCCATGTGTTAGGCTTGCCCCAGTCCCACATTCGCTATTCTTCTGACACGCCCCCGTGAACTTTGGTCGTCCCCGTGACGGAAAGCAGTTGAGGACACCCAAAATTGGATTTGTGTCGAAAGATGGGCGCCCTTCTCTTTCGAAAATAAGCCTGAAAGTTTCTGGCATGTCCCGGCCCCAAATCACAGAAGAAAAAAGGGTTTTAATTAACTCCTGCAGATGTTTAGTACAATTTTCTTTTTTTTAATAAGCAGAGCTAGCAAAATTCCAAGCACTAGGGTGAAGGTGCTGTTAATGTAGTTAGGCCTAGGTTGGAAGGAGAAGCCCCTGCGGTGAGCCCAGACCTGATGCTATTGTGGTCAGGGTCCAGGCAGAGGAGTTCTTGCTGCAGGCAGGAAGCGCTCAGACTTGGGGAGCAGCCTCTATTGTGCCACACCAGAGGAGAGGGTGGAAGGGAAAGAAAATGAAGAGCAAAATCTGTAAGAAAATAACTAGTGCAAAATAAGTCAATTAAGCAGAAAAAAAAAGAATTAAAATTAAAAAAAAATTATTTATTGGGGATTTATTAATTACCTTTATGAAGAGATTCACCCAAGGTGGTATACATCAGGTATAGTTTAATATAAAACTTATATAATTTTGTTAACAGCATAACAATAGCAAAATGGCTAAATTTAAGCAAAAATACAATCAAGGGCCCTTTTACTAAGCCACATAGGCGTCTGTTCATGCCAAATGCATGCCAGATTGGAGTTACCGCGTGGCCCTTGTGGTAATTTCAATTTTGGTGCACGTCTGCTACGCACGTCTAAAAAATATTTTTTGGCACGTGTAATGGACGCACGCAGGTCATTACCGCCCAGATTCTTTACCGCTAGGCCAGTGACTGGTGGTGAGGTCTCAGACCCAAAATGGACACGTGGCAATTTTGATTTTGCCGCACGTCTATTTTTGGCGAAACAAAAAGAGGCCTTTTTTATAGGCATGCTAAAAAATGGATTGGCGAGCACCCAAAACCCATGCCTACACTACTGCAAGCCATTTTTCAGCGTGCTTTTGTGAAAGGACCCTTCAGTGAGGTAAGCTTGGGAAATGCCAAATTGAAAACTATTAATAGGACTAACATGAAACAGTATCAGAACACATTTAACAGCACTGTAAAATAATGTTTTCCCCAAATCCTAAAAATTTGGGCTGATGCCTAAGGGCTCTATTTTTGCATGCTAACCATGTAGACACCCATAGGAATAATCTAGGCATCTACACGGTTAGCGCATGTTAAGAACGCTAACACGCCTCTATCGTGGCTTAGTAAACAGGACCCTAAATTTTCTAAAAATGTTTATATCTATATTTCTATGCATTTGTAAGACTGTTCAGCATAGGAGATGGTTGGGTTACTTGTAGCAAAACATGTCTTTGAAACTTTAAACTTGAAACCAGTCAGAAAAACATTGTTTTCTGTCTGCAGGGACTAGCGTTAGTGATCCCATTCATTGTTACTTAAGAGTTCCTAAGCAACAGTAATCCACCTACAGCCACCCAGCATGGGTGGAAAGGTACCTACTAGAGCCAGGCAGGTGAATACCTGTCATTCAGTATCTGAACTGTCAAACTTTCTCTATGAATATACCATTTACATAAAGTAATGTATTTGTTTCAAAGAATACAAGGACCTAATATTTAGCCGGTGGCAATCGGCATTTTGCTGACCACCACTGGCGTTAAAACCCGGAATTTCAATGCTGAGCAGGCCAGGCACTGGCATTGAATTTACGGGTTTCCAGAGTGAGCTTACGCGTAGCCGGTTAACTGTGATATTCACCACTTACTTGCCTATGGGTTACAACATAAAGATAAAACTGACTTAAGTGGTCCTATTTACACAGTTAACCTGGTCAGTTAAATACTGAATATCGGCACTTAACCGGCAAAATGCTAACTCTGCCCCCAAATAGCCGGTTTTCAGTTCAGCGCTAACCAGTTATTTTCAGTATCAGTAACTGGTTAAGTGCCGCTGAAAATTATTGGTTAGGCTCGCACAGGCGATTTAACTGGCCAGGAGCCATTTCTGTCCCGCCCTTCATTGGAGGAGTAGCCTAGTGGTTAGTGTGGTGGACTTTGGTCCTGGGGAACTGGGTTCGATTCCCACTGCAGGCACAGGCAGCTCCTTGTGACTCTGGGCAAGTCACTTAACCCTCCATTGCCCCAGGTACAAATAAGTACCTGTGTATAATATGTAAGCCGCATTGAACCTGCTATGAGTGGGAAAGCGCGGGGTACAAATGTAACAAAACCCCCCCCAAAAACAGGAAGTTGTGTCAAAAGAGGCGGGATAGTTCAGAGAGAAAGCCGTGGTGCACGCCGCAAGCAGCCTATGAGTACCGCTGCCATTGTTCCTGTCCAGGCGAAGACTAGAGGTAATTTTAGGCATGGGGGAGCAGGGGAGGGAGGGAATTGTGTGAGCTTTGTGGGGCCAGGAAGGGAAGGGAGAGATGCCAGACCGTGTGCAGAGGGCGGGGGGGAAATGCAGTATGGCACCATTAATATTAATTGACTGACAGGGGATGCATATGCAATGCACGCACCTTGAATGGTACGCCACTCCTGCACCTTAAGCGGTAAGTTCAGATTTAATGTGGCATCTATTAGGGGCATGTACAGCATTTCTTTTATGGGTCATGCATTAAAATGTCCATAGTGCACAGTACCCTGGTTGAAAACAGCACGGATGCACTTAGCACCAGCTTCAAAACTGTTGGTTAGTACGTGGTTGTTGCCACACACTAACTGCAGTATATTCTGTGTGCCCATTCTCATCCCATGTCCTGCCTAGTCATAACCCCTAACACAAAAAACCCTTAATGCGCAATATAGTGTGCTAATTGTAAAAATAAGGCAAAAGCAGTTACTGCATTTGTTCAGTATCAGTTAAAATGCACCAATTTGTGCATTAAATGCTTGTGGAAACGTGGACAAGGGTGGGCTCAGAGTCCTAATAAACGAAGCCACACAGCAGGTTAAAGGTGAACATAAACTATTTTATTAATGTGGCGGGGTTGCAGAGAATCCTGTGCAGTTCACAGGTAGGAAGAAAGTAAGCACGAATGGCCAGTTTTTAGACTCATGAATTGTCTTTCTGTGAACGTCTTCAGCAGGGCCATGGCATGCACTATTTGTCCTGTTTGTCTGTCCTAATTAGATTGTAAGCTCTGCCAAGTAGGGACTGTCTTTTCATGTTCAAGTGTACAGCGCTGCGTATGTCTAGTAGCGCTATAGAAATGATTAGTAGTAGTAGTCTCTCCAAAAACAGTATTCTTCATCTTGTCTTGTGCCTGGGACCCAGAGATAAAAATTCTGTCTCCCACCAGATAACAATCACCTGCCAGCCACTAGTTGGGTTTTCACATATAGTTCTGCAAGGCTGTAAGAGAAACTTAGCCTGCTTGAATGTGGAAGCATAGGTGGTAGGGCTCCGATTCTTCCCTCTGGGCCTACTTGACCTAGCTGTGCCCTGAGCTTTTATACTTCCTGGGCCATGCCCTCCTCATTCTACCATTTCTGTGTCGCCTCCCTACTGGGTGAGAGTCTGAGGGTTTAGGTGATTCTTCAACTGTGAGGAAGAATCATTAAGGGGGTGGAGACTCCTTCACAGTGCCTAATACACTTTAGTAAAAGAACCGCCTAGTCAGGGAGACCAAAACATTTACTTAATGACCTTTTAGCCTTTTACGAATAATCCATTGGTGTAGTACCTGATAACTCTGTTAATCCATGATCACATAAATTTACAGGATCTATGGTTTTGTAATTTTTCTCAACATTTACTTCCCCATGACATTTATAGCACATTGGTGTGTTCGGGGCACACTCCAAGGACAGCTGCTTAAAGGAATAGTGTCTAGCTATCCCAGGGCCCCTCATTCCTTAAAAAATGATTTTTCCATAGCTATGGAATGGGAGGACGTTTTTGTTTGTTGAATGTTCCGTCTTAAATAATGAAGCAGAGGGACCCGAGTGACAGGCCTTCCTGCTATTGCACACTTAACTGTATGAATAATAAATGGAGACACTCAGGTAAAATGGGGACTTTTCTACAGAAGCATTTACCTTTAGTGATTTTTATGCACCATTAGCAAGTTAGAAACCACACGCACAACATTTCATACAGCTCATGCGGTAGTGCTTTGCTTTTTGGCAATATAAATAATGTAAGAGTGAGCTAAACCATAATAGCTGGCTGTAGCAATGAGAGTGGGACCCACAGAAAGCTTTAAGGCCCATTTTGTGAAAGTGCGCTTCCTGTATAAACTATTTAATATTGATTTGTATTATAGTCAATGACATTTTGAAAGCATACCTTGCGCTTTTCACTACACAGTTATAGAGGCTTAAATCTCATTACTTCCGTACCTCTTTGCTTCAACAGAGAAAAAAAAAATCAGATTGAACCATATTGCACAATAAATCATGAAATCACACATTCTGTAATTAAATCAAAACTTTTATTTTTTATTTTAAAGAAAACATCATCTCGGTAATTTAAGCAGAACAAATGAATATGCCACTTAGTGGTCAGATTTCCAGAATATCATACGCATGTATATACAGATCATAAACACATATACACAGAGTGACACATGCACACACATACAAACATGCATATACAGACACCGTCATACACAGACATATACAAACACACATACAGATTTAGTTATAAACATTTGTTATACCATCCTTCAAAACAGAAGGCATCAGAGCAGTTTACACAAATTTACAAGCACTGGGCTCCTTGATTCATCAGTTGTATGAATGCCCTAATTTTTATCAATTTTGGCAAAGATATGGCCAGTTGCCGGTAAACGTGTTCCTGCGATCTCTTCCCTTTTCGTTACAAATTATAATTTTGCCCCTGCCTTAAACGATTGCAGCTAGAACCTCACACCGGTGGCTGGATATTTTGCTTTCCTCAGCCCTTAGCCTATATAGGCCCTTTTCCTAAGCTGCATTAAGCACTAATGCACACTTAAGGAAATTGGCCTTATACAGGATGCGCTAAAGCATTCTGCATTAGTTTTGCCATTTGCTTGCAGTATTTGATTTGTACATTTTTGGGGGAGGGGCATGTTGGCCCTTGAAAGCACTATTCAGCTAGTGTGCTGACATTCACGTGCGCTGACTGAATATTGTGGACTTAATGTGGGAGCCTTTAGGGCCTCCTAAATAGAAGTGCTCCCACATTCATTTTTTTAAAATGACTGTGCGATAATGCTAACATTGTAGCGCATGGCCAGATGTTCAGCAAGTGGAAAATGCCTGTTTTATGGGCTGTGCTAGAAATGGATTTAGCGAATGGGAAAGTTCTGCATTATGACATGTTAAGCCCATTTGCCAGCGCAGCTTACTAAAAGGGTCCCATAAGAACTCAAGTGGGAATCACATTGTTTGGTGGAATACTCTGCAACTGTGTTTTAGATATGAGAGAACTGTGATACGTAAATTGAGTCATCTACAAGTCCTGGAGCAAGTACGGAAACCTATAGAGCAGTGGTTCTCAACCAGTGTGTGGCCAAAAATTTCACAGACAGCTCATTTATGCTTTCTTTAACAATCCTGTGTGTGGCAGGTTGGAGAGACCTGAGAGCAAGGAAGTCAGGTACTTGAAATCTCCATTACTAGTCCCTAGTTCTACCACCAGCCCCAACTGGAAATGTTGCTGGCCAAGGAAGGTTGAGAACCAGTGCTATAGAGTATATGTTCAGTAACTAATCGGCTTCTATTGTTATGTAGAGGATGGTATACAGCAGGCTTGTCCAACTTATTATCAGGGGCCACATTTTGTATTTTGTAACATTTGAACGGCCAAAACACACACCGTCGTATTTTTGCCTGTTTCGTCAGTGACAAAATACAATGGTGCATTATTCCCTTCCCAGCCTTCACTGGGTGTCTCTCTGTCATATACTCCCCCCCCCCCCCCAAGTCTTTACCCTCACCTGGCTTCAGCTGCAGAAGAAACAGTAAGATTCCTACTTCCCCACTGCAATACCGCTCTCTGCAAGCTTGGGCCATGTGGTGCTGGTGGTCTCATGAGACTTGAAACTGCAAGACCAACCTGAAGTTTCCACACCACATGGCTTAAGGTTATGGAGAGCCGAGTCATGTTGGGGAAGCAGGAATTCCGCTGTAATCATCACAAGAATTGGCAAGCTTCAGGGCCGCCGAGAGACTGGGCCGGGCCCGGGGCAAAGCCCCTGCCGCCGCCCCCTGAAGTCGCCCCCCCCCAAGGTTGCCGCCGCCACTCCCCCCCGAGACTGCCGCCACCTCCCCAACACCCACCCCCATTCGTCTGCCACCGGGCCGGGCCCCCTGCATTGAAATCACAGCGCCTTTCACCTCCGTGTGAAAGCGCTGCAGGCAGCAGCAGATCGCCTCCCTTTTCGGCCTCCTTCCCTCCCTGTGACCCGCCCTCGCGGAAGTTACATTAGACGAGGGCGGCACACAGGGAAGGAAGGAGGCCCGAAGAGAGGCGATCTGCTGCTGCCTGCAGCGCTTTCACACAGAGGTGAGAGGCACTGTGATTTCAATGCAGGGGCCCGGCCCGGTGGCAGACGGTCGACGACGGAGCCGAAGGTGGGTGGGTGGGACTGTGGCGCCGGGCCCCCCTTGGAGGCCCGGGGAATTTTGTCAACCCTGCCACCCCCGCCCCTCGGCGGTCCTGCCAAGCTTCCAAGGGCCAGAAAAAAGCACTTGATGGGCCAGATTCTGGCCCTCGGGCTGTAGGTTGAACAAGCCTGGTATGTAGTAAGATCATATTCCTTTTTGGTGTTGAGAGTGAGCATTATGTTCTCCCTAGTTGGGGTATATATTAACCCATTGTGTTTAAGAATCTGTTGATTTATTTATTTTGACATTTATACCCCACATTGTCCCAAACATACTCGAGTTCAACGTGGCTTACAATAAATAAAACAGTAGGCAAGGTTTACAATATCATAACAAAATATCAAGTAAGAGTAGAGTAGCACAAATAAGAACCAAATAATAAACCATTGATGGCCAGTTACAATCTAACACAATGGATCAAAACCACGCAAAGAGGAAAGTTTGATGGTTTCTGTACCTAACAGTTACATTGGATATGTGGCCCGTTATTACTCTTTCCTTTTTTTCTTTTTATGTATGACATGGGATTCTAATGTACTCTTTTCTTATGTCCCCTGTTGTTGTTGGGTTTTCTTGTGTATTGAGTACTTCATTTTTGTTCACATTTCAATTTATACATTTCAATAAAGATACTGAACTTGAAAAAAGAAAAACTAAATAAATTAAAATAAAAAGTAAAAACACGAGTAAAAGACCAAGGGGCCCTTTTACTAAAGCTTAGCGTGTGCTAAATGCCAAGAAGCCCATTTTATATCTACGATTAGTAATAGAGCCTCTAAAATAGGGACGAAAGAAGAAGGGACAAATAGGAAAGAACAGAATGGCAGGGAGGGAAAGGCCCTGTATCATTGGCCACCCCTCAAATGACAGACCAAAATGCACCCCAAATCAGATTCAGCCACATACCCACATGTATGTATTACAGACACACACACACAGGTTGTGTAGCCATAAATTCAAATATAAACTGTCACTTAATATAGTTATGTACTTAGTCATGTCAGAGAAATGTCTGTGTTATCTGTCAGATCTTGATGTTTTGTTACATTTGTACCCTGCGCTTTCCCACTCATGGCAGGCTCAATGCGGCGGGCAATGGAGGGTTAAGTGACTTGCCCAGAGTCACAAGGAGCTGCCTGTGCTGGGAATGGAACTCAGTTCCTCAGGACCAAAGTCCACCACCCTAACCACTAGGCCACTCCTCCACTCATCTTGTAGTCAGAAACAGTGGAGTTTGGTATTGCTCTTTGTAATTTTGCTGAGATTTACAGAGGATGACTGTGGTTAAAACAGCAGTTCAATTTAGAAACCAAAAATTAGTAATCTGGGAGTGTCAGGATATGCAGTCCCCAGAGGTCAGATTACTTGAATGGTTGATTTAAAAATACTCAGATTTAAGAATCAACAAACTTGTTGTTAGTGATGTTTTTCCTCAGTAAATTCCTGTGCAATTTAAAGTTGGGGAACAACTGTTGCCAGACATTTTCTGTTTTCTTTTTGTTCCAGAGCCATTTTTTTAAATTGTTTGCCAATAGAAAAAGGTAGGGCTAAATGTTTGCAGGAAATAAAAGAATCTGAAATAGAGAAACGAATGTGTGTGTGTGTGGTGGTGGGGGGGGGGGGGGGGATCTTAATTCCCTCAACAGACAGAAAACATATGGTTGACAAAGATGAAGGGTATAATATTATGTTCTTACTGACAGGTAAAGGGTTGATTTTCTTGGTCTGATTCATACAGTGAGTCTAATAGTTAGTGCAGCGTCCTGAGAACCAGGGGAACTGGGTTCGATTCCCACTGCAGCTCCTTGTTACTCTGGACAAGTCACTTAACCCTCTATATGTAAACTGCTTTGATTTTAACTTACAGTATATCAAACTCCATCCCCTCTTTTATGGGAGCATTCAGAATCACCTGTGTTTCTACTTCAGATGTGGTGTCAAGCGGTAGCCGGGTGGTAGTTCCAGTTTGGCATGCCTCAGTAAAAGGGCCCCTGAGCCGTCAACTGTCGCTGAATATTAGTGGTAGCCCCGACCAAGCGATTTAACCTGTCAGTGGCCAGCTAAATCACTTTCAATATTGGGCCTTTAACGCACAAATTCTTTAGTGTCTCACTGCAAGGAGGGTGGATATTAGAGGGGTATTGGCAGGTTGGGGCATGCCCAACACTTCCACATTAAAGGGCCCTTTTACTAAGCTGTGGTAAAAAGTGTCCTGCGCTAGTTCGGACATGTGAAATTAGCGCGCGCTGGGCCATTTTTTTACCACGGCGGGTAACAAGGCCTTTTTTTTTTTAAACGGGGCATGCACTAATATTAAAAGTAGCATGTTGCAATTTCGCCTTTAGCATCCACACCAAAAGAAGCTAATTTGTGGGCATTCCACAGGGACAGGGAAATACCCAGTGTACTGAATGTAGCTCACATTCAGCTACTACTGAAAAAGATGTGAGCAAAATCCAAATAACACACAGTAACATAGTAAGTGACGGTAGATAAAGGCCTGTGTTGTTGTCCATCCAGTCTGCCCAACAGTCACATTCATTATCAATTCAAGATTTAAATCAACAATGAACGTGATATTATTTAGTTGATCATGGTCTTTCTTTGGTGTTTCTGGGACATAGTAGACCACAGACGTCCGCTAAGCTGTGTCCTTATGTTCCAACTACTGGAGTTGCCGTCAAAGCCCACTCCAGCCTATCCAAATCCGTCTTGTCATAAATAAATGCCAATATTCGGCCCTCGACCGCATAAGATAACTGCTTAAATAGGACTGCTATTTATGCAGCCCGGTCTTTAAGCTTTCCAGCTTATGCGATCAACGGCTGAATGTGCACTTAACTGCATAAGCTTTAGCGGCCAACCTAAAACCGGGTGTTCAATACCGGGTGTCTGGACATGACCCAGCATTGAATATCCGGGAATACAGCCATTGACTGCCGCCAGCTGGAGAGTTTTTTTTTTTAAGGTTTTCAAATGGCAGTTAGTTAAGCCTCAGTTTTAAAGAACGAACCGGCACCATTGTTTTGTTTAAGCTGGTTTGCACAGAAGAAAGTATGGTTAGACATTAAAAATGACTGCATTTGATTGCCAAAATGAACCTGTTATGATTGATCAATTAGCCTGTTGGCTCCCTCCTTGCATTCTAATTTCAGAGCAATGTGTGAATAGTTTGTTTCCTGAATTCAATGATTGCCTAAATTTTATTTGATTGCAGGTTACCTATATTTCTGCATGTGTGCAATTTATTTCGTGCTTATTAAAGGAAATAAATGCCCTGATTCCACATAGATAGAATAAGTAATATCATACTTTTTCTATCACATTTTGTATACATTGTTCTAGAGTAGCATTTTAAGCCAGATGGGTTTTGGTAAAACTGTCATTTTTCTTCTTGGGATTTACATTTATTTTAAAAATCAGTTTAAGACCTTTATCCATCTATATGTCTACTTTGTTGTTTGAGAAGAGCCAATTCTCCCTACTTCTTGTCTGCTGTGACTGTCCTCATGTAGGGAATCGGCGCACCTCCACCTTTTTGTGTGGTTTTTCCTTGTCTAAAAATCAATTTAAAACAGAAGCAGGAGACCACTCAAAAATAGGAAAATGTTATTGGCAAGTGGTATTCTGTATTAAGATGTTCTCCTGACACTGGCACTTTTGGCTGTATTTTGTTAAGGGTGTTAAAATTTGTCTTTCAAAGGCTCCTTCCATAGTGGTATACAGCAGGGCAAAGGTCATCAGGGGTTAACCCTGTCGTCTTCCTTCTTACCTCCCTTACTTTGTATGGGTTTGAAGCAGCTATGTCCTTTTGGGAGGGTAAATTCCTGGAGAAACCTGATTTGCAGCTGTTATAAAACTAGATATTCAAGAGATATATAGGAAAAGAAATAATATGGCCTGAAAAAAAGATATTTAGAACATGCAGCAGCCGCACCAGAGGCCTTCATGTACCACCTCCATTCCACCTGTTGATATAGACACAAACATCTATATGTCTGTATAGACACCTTTTCTTTTGCCTCTATCAGCTTTCAGACAGATATATGTGCTTCTGTTTCAGGTTGTTGTAGGACCAGACCCAAGTGTTAACCTCATTCACAATCTCAAATTTTTCCTGTTGGAGAAAAACAGGAAAGTTACCTGCAACAATTGCTGTTCTTTTACTATCACATAGATGCTCAAAATTCCAGCACTGTACTGAACAGCGCCGGAGAAATACCACTGAATTAGCGCAGAAGAAGAACTCCCTAATGCAACACTAATGAGATGCAAATATAGGCATGCTCACAGCGTTGAGCATTAGGGAGTTGTTCGGGAGTTAGGGGGCAGGATGGGGTGTTCACTAAATATCAGGAATTATTTCCTTGGGGGGGGGGGGGTTCGGTCGGAAGGGATTGAGGGTAGGAGGGACCAGGTCTGTTTGTTTAGGGAGTCAGAAGGATTGGGGGTTCAGATTATCAGGGGTCACTCAAGGGGTGGGGGAATCATGATCAGATGGGTTAATATGAGGCATATTTTCAAAGCACTTAGCCTTCCAAAGTTCCATAGAAACCTATGGAACTTTGGAAGGCTAAGCGCTTTGAAAATATGCCTCTATGGGGAAGTGGGAATTTGGCAGATAAGTCTCCTTGTCAGTGCATCAACCAATCTCCACACACAAACTGACAAGAAACGGGACATTTTAACAATTAACAATTAACTGCAGATTACTATCATAGTGTACACATTTTATACTGATATTGCATAATTTTTAAAGTTGCAGTAATTTACATGCTTATTTTTTTTTTTTTACTGCATTTCAGTGGTAAAATTTTGTGAGAAGCTTTTATTAGAAGCCATACGCGCAGTGGTTCTAATATGTGTATTTCTGTATCAATTCCTTAGATCAGTGGTTCCCAAACCTGGTCCCTGAGGCACCCCAGCCAGTCAGGTTTTCAGGATATCCTCAATGAATATTCTTGAGAGAGATTTGCATGCAGTGGAGGCAGTGCATGCAAATCTGTTATGAATATTCATTGTGGATATCCTGAAAACCTGACTGGCTGGAGTGCTTCAGGGACCAGGTTTGGGAACCACTTCCTTGGATTGTAAGTCCTCCAGGAAAAGGGAAATACTTTGAACTACTACTGAAGGGAAATGGAATGGGACTTGATATATTGCTTTTCTGTGGCTTTCGCAACTACATTCAAAGCAGTTTACATAGTATACATAGGAGCTGAATCTGTGGGTGCTCTGGGGGCCTGAGCACTCCCAATATTGAGAAAATTCCTTGTATGTGTCAAGGGAGAGGTTATTTCCATTAGGCTTAGCACCAGCAATAATTTTGAAAAGTTGGCTCCTATGATAATATATACAGGTACTTATTTGTACCTGGGGTAATGGAGGGTTAAGTGACTTGCCCAGAATCACAAGGAGCTGCAAGGTATGAGCTAAATCCAAATATATATATATATAGTAAAATAGAATATCTGGCTTTTCTCACCAACATAAAGGATGAGGATGGCAATGGGGAAGTAGGGTTTGTGCTGGTCCTGTCCCCTCTTCGCTCCTCCAGTGCTGACTGATACAGGAGGAAAAGACACAACAAACGATAAATACTTTCAGACCTTAACTCCTGCCCCACAAGTTCCCAAACCTGTCTTGGTGACTCTAGGAGGAGTCAGGATTTCAGGCTACCCAAATAAATATGCATGATACATTTTGCATATACATGTCTATAAATTTGTCTCATTTATATTGACTATGTAGAATTTGAAAATGTAATTGACTGTGAGGTCAGCAGGGCAGGTCTGGGAAGACCTGCCTTATTTAGTCATTTACAAAGCTTAGGTGTAAGAGAGAGAGGGAGAGAGAGAAAATAAACAGAAGTAGCAGGCGAGAAAGAAAACAGCACTGCAGCAAGAATTCTGCAAATGTCAGCAAAAACAGGTTTTAACAGAAATAGCATTCATGGTAATCGGTCATGGCAGAGCATGTTCCAGAAAGGTAAAAGAAAGCTAGTAGTATCCATAATAACTTATTTGATGAATAACTTTTTGCAGAATATTTTTTGGGTCCTGTATTTGGGCAGATGTAGTCGCAGGGCGATCATAAACCCCTGTATTATTATGTCAAGCACTGGCAACAGATCTAGTTATGAAATTACACAAAGCAAGGGCCAACAGCATCATATGAATTATTTTTACTTGCGCTTACCAATATGGAACATTTTGTAAAGAATTATATAAAAGGGACTGATAGCCATCTATCCGTCTGTCCGTCCATGGACACAATACATTTCCAAAAAACAAAGGACCAGAAAAAGACCAGATGTGGCATGCAGGAAGAAAATTTGGCCACCCCTTACACATTCCTTTTATAAATCTACATTTGAAAGAATTCCTGAAGCCCTGCTCTTGCATGCTTTTCCCTACTTGGTTTTTTGTCGGTATGTGTTCTGATGATTAATTCTTTTGCTGTTTAGTTATGATAAGGTGATGTATATACATCATGCTTTTCTTGACGATGACTTCAGTTAATAGTAGGTAGTGAATGGTTTTCATAAATAATTGAATTAGTGCAATATTAAGATAAGGATTATAGACTATTATTATTTAGTCAATGATCGTAAGGCTTTATCGTATCTACTAGATATTATGTTCATGTGCTTATGGTTTTGCTGAATGTAGTTAGTCTTAAACCTAGATTTAGGTCGATTAAAAATATTCAACTAAATTAAAGAGGAAATAACATTGTGTTAATAAAATTCTTTTTGTTTCAATCTGTTTTATTACATTTTAATAGCAAATAACACAAAACCATTTTAATACCATCACATAATCCTCTCAAATAGCAATTACAAAATAATTATCCAGCTTTTCCCACTGATGAAGTGTCTGAAGTTGATAAAAATAGTGAGTATATAAAATTTGGCAACCTTTTACAAAGCTGTGTTAAGCGCTAACACAGTGTTTCATGTTTGCTTTGGCATGTGCATGTTCCAAGCACGTGGTAGTTATTTATTTTTAAATTTGTGAGGGGGCGTGCTGGGGGGGAAATGAGCATTCCTATGCTAACCAGTTAGTGCATCTACATTACTGTGTGCTAACTGGTTAGCACATAGTTAACTTGGAAACTCTTACTGCCGCCTAAATAGCAGTAAGGGCTTCTTCAGTAATTTTTTTAAATGGCCGCATTTTTCACTTATGAATGGGGTAAGATGCTGTGGGCATCAGGAAAGGGCTTTGGAGGGTTTGTGTATGTGGTAAAACCAAATTTTTTTGTTTGTTTTATATTCCTTTTTAAAAATTTAATTTGCTTATTTATTTATTATTACATTTGTACCCCGCACTTTCCCACAGAAGCAGGTACAATGCGGCTTACATAGTTAACAGAATTACAATTATTAGATTCATTAAGAAGAATAGGGGCTGTGCATTTCAAATAAATGAAATGGAACAAGTCAACAAAATGAAAAACCAAACAATGAAAAGCCATTCTAATCACATTTCTACCTCGTGTTTCTGCTTTTTCAATGCTGGTGGTTCCCAGACTGAGTCTTGAGATCAACTAGGTCTTGTTTAAGGGCAACTCTAATGCGTTTAACATGGCTCTTAGATCAAATGCATGCAGCTCTATCTAATGAATAGGGATTTGCATAGACAAAACATGTTTGGCTCATTTTTATAAAAAAATTTATTTTTTGTTACATTTGTACCCCGCGCTTTCCCACTCATGGCAGGCTCAATGCGGCTTACATATTGTATACAGGTACTTATTTGTTGACTTTGTTCCCTGATTTTCATTGATATTTTTTTTTCAGTTTGTTTCACACAGTTATTTTAAAAGACAATTTTTAACGTGTTAGAACTTTTTTAACACATGCAAATCAATTATATACATGTTAATTCCTAGATTAATGTATCTTAATGCAATTTTGTGCACACTACATTTTAAAAAGTGAATTAATGAATAGTAGATATCCTGAAAACTCAGTAATTATCACATATGACCTGACAATCCAGAAGACAGAGTTTAGGGAATATGTCTTGAAGGGAATGCTGACCAAATGCTGAAGGGTAGAGGCTGACCAAAACTGCAGCTGAAACGCATTGCCTAGTTTTGGCTGAAGCCAAAACCGAAAACTAAAGTTTGGTTGTGTGAATGTGAACCATTGAGGCCCACTGGGGACTGTCAGAGCTGGCAGTTGGTAGCCTTCTGCTAAACACATAGGAAATTACCCTCCAGTCCCAGAAACTGCAAGCACAGGCTGATAAGTGGGAGGAGAGCCATTTTAACAGACTTCTCAACAAGTGTGGCACATTTAGATTCCCCAGTCAATGTAGATATAGTTAAATATCCTCTGAGACAGGAACCTTGTGAGAACATGTGAAAGAAAATCATGATTGCCAGCTTTTATGCTTACCCAAAATGTGCACAAATAACAAGGGAAAGCATTGAGATGTTTCCCATTTTGTGCTTAGTTAAAAGACAAGCATGATATAGATTCTTACTAAAATAGGGTAAAGGAGTCCAGACACTGGTCTACACTGTGGACATTATACCAGACTGATGCGCAATCCAGAATAAAAAAAAGCACATTGATGTTACTGAATGCGAGGACTATGCGCTGTGAAAAATTACAATAAAGAGCTACACGTTTCTTAAATTTTTTTCTATTATATAAACTTCATTTCATTGTAATATAATTTCCATATTAGCACTAAAAGCTTGACTAGTACTTGTGCTTGAAAAAACATGAACCTCAGCTAATGAAACCTGAAACTAAAAGCTAGGGTGGTTTTACAATGGCTGACTTTGCACCACATTTGGAGTGACAGCTGATGTCATATCTCCACAGAGAGGCTAATTCCTAAGAAGCTGCTTATCTAAATCTACGGATTTAAATTCCTGCTAAACTTTTATATTAAAAGCATTTATTTGGAGCACTGTATTTACCATATTATACTAATATGCAAGATAATAACTGCATTACTTGCAATCGCATTACACACACACACACACACATACACACACACACACACACACACACACGAATGCAAAGAGTAACTCTGCCCACCCCCACAATTTCTTGTAATCTAGTGGTGTAGTCACAACATTCCCATTGGAGGTCATAGTAGCCATTTTGAGACCAGAGACAGCATGGGCAGGAGTGACTGGGGATCCCTCCTGCCCTGGCTACACCTCTAGAACACTAGGGATTGTAATATAGGCCCAAGGGTGGTGCCTACAGGTGGGAAGGGATGGAGATAAACAGGGAAAAGCACAAATTTTCAGCTTCCACCAAAAACACATGGTCAGTTTTGACCAAAACTAAAACTGTGGCCATAGCCTTTTATCCGAAATTGAAACCAGGCAGATTTTGGGCCAGTTCGGCATCATAACCAAAACTGAAATTCGGTCAGCCTCTAGCTGTGTTTCATTTGAGGGCTTCAGAGACTGGCTGTGTATAGAACTAGAGGAACATTAATCTAAACACCAACTAGGTAAAGGAGGGAATTCAGTAAATGGTGCTAAAAAACTTGAGCGCACCCTTTATAGAATAGTGTTCAGCACGGATCCCGTGCCTAACTTTTGGGCGCTGTGCTTATGCTTGCTAAAAGCAGATGTAAATACTGGCACCCAACTTAGGCTTCGAATTCTGTAAATCCGCATGCACCTTTTTGGAGTGTCCCACATGCCCCTGGCAACACCCCTTTTCATTTATGTGGAATTGAAGTTAGACGCAATGCTTTATAGAATCGCATGCAGCGAGATGCACGTGCTAACTTTTAAGACTGCCAATTAACATCAAGAATTGGTTGCTAGCACCCAATTATTGATATTTCCAAGGTCATTAGTCTGCGCATACCTCTCTGATATGCACACAAAGTTGGGTGTGGAATTTTGGTCATGATATGTAGAATCTGGGGAAAAGTGTGTAAGCATCTGCTAGATTGAAGTAACTAATTTTTATGTTGTTTGGGTAACTGTTCAACCACTGTGGGATTAAGGGCCTGAGATACAGACCATTCTGGAGTTCTGGAGAGTTATTCAGCACTGCTCAGTGCATCAGTACAACACAGTGCAATATTTAAATTCTGCTGCACACTTCTGCGCGGATAACGTTAAAAAAATACTAGCCAGTTCTAGTGAAATTACAGCAAATCCATGTTAAAAACTATCCAGCTCATTTTTGAAAGTGATCGCCGGCCATCTTCCGACACAAATCGGGAGATGGCCGGCGATCTCCTGAAACTGGCCAAATTGGTATAATCGAAAGCCAATTTTGGCCGGCGCTGACTGCTTTCCGTCGTGGAGCTGGCAAAACATCAAGGGGGCGTGTCAGTAGGGTAGTGAAGGCAGGGTGGGGGCGGGATGGGGGCGTGCTCATGAGATGACCGGCTTCACCCAATAATGGGGGAAAAAAAACAGGCTTGACGAGCATTTCGCCGGCTTTACTTGGTCCATTTTTTTCACGACCAAGCTTCAAAAAGGAGCCCCAACTGACCAAATGACCACCGGAGGGAATCGGGGATGACCTCACCTTACTCCCCCAGTGGTCACCAACCCCCTCCCACCCAGCCTCAAATGTCATACCCAGCTCCCTGATAGCAGTATGCAAGTCCCTGGAGCAGTTTTTAGTGGGCGCAGTGCACTTCAGACAGGTGGACCCAGGCCCATCCCCCCCTACCTGTTCCACTTGTGGTGGTAAATGGGAGCCCTCCAAAACTCACCCAAAACCCACTGTACCCACATGTAGGTACCCCCTTCACCCCTTAGGGCTATGGTAATGGTGTAGAGTTGTGGGGAGTGGGTTTTAGGGGGGATTTGAGGGGTTAAACAACCAAGGGAAGGGAGCTATGCACCTGGGAGTTATTTTTATTTTTTAATTTTTAGAAGTGCCCCCTAGGGTGCCCAGTTGGTGCCCTGGCATGTGAGGGGGGCCAGTGCACTACAAATGCTGGCTCCTCCCACGACCAAATGCCTTGGATTTGGCCAGGTTTGAGATCGCCGGCATTATTTTCCATTATGGCCGAAAACCGATGCCGGCCATCTTAAACCCGGCGGGCTCTGACATTTGGCTGGGCCCAACCGTGTTAGCGAAGAAAAAGATGGATGGCTCCGCCCACTTACGGTGCTGGCCCCAGAGATGGCTGCCCATAGAGATGGCCGGCGCTGTTCGATTATGCCCCTCTATGGGTCCCTAACAAAAGTGGGGACATACTAGACATCAAAATCTCTTTGGGGAAATATGAATTCCCCCTCAAATCACAAAGTCAGGTACCTTGGAATACAGCTCCATTCAACACTTACTGTGATCCCCCAAATCCAAGCAACCTTCAAGAGCAGCTTCTATCATTTGCAACAACTATGCGACCTGTCTCCTTATATTGAGAAGGCAAGCCTTGTCTCAGTTGTGCATGTCATGATAACATCAAGACTGGATTACTGTAATGTACTCTACATTGGTCTGACTAAAAAGGTTCTGCACCAACTCTAATTGATTCAGAATGCTGCAGCAAGACTAATAGCAGGTTGTAAGCGACGTGACCACATCACACCATTTTTGCACATATTTCACTGGCTATCAGTACAATACAGAGCCAAATTTAAAACTCTGTTTGACCTTCAAGACCCTTAAAGGAAATGGCCAGAGTACTTGAAGAACAGGATCTCCCTCTACACACCTTCAAGGTTATTAAGATTCTCCCAAGGAGTTTCCCCTAACCACACCCTCTCCTAAAGACAACACATGATGTAATACCCACAAGCAAACCTTCTCCAGAGTAGCCCCCATGCTCTGGAATACACTCCCTGAAAGACTTCACTTAACACAAGACAATCTGTACTTCAGGAAGCAGGTGAAAGCTTGTCTCTTCAATCAGGCTTTTAATGGAAGAAGTAAATAACACCAGCTGAACATATTATAGTAAGACGTGTTTATCCACGCCTACCCTAGCCAAGGTAATGTTCAAGCACATTTCAGACCTCATTTGCAACTCTCTTAACTAGTCCCTTATTTTCTTACTCCTGTTACTCTATCTTATCTATCTATATTTTTGTCATGTCTCCTACCTCAATGCAAGTGGCGTCTTCGGGCTGTGTGGGGTCCCATTGACACGCACACTTGACTGGTACAGCCTTGAGCTATGTGTGTGTAGTTCTTCTCTGGGTTGGTTTAGAGAGACGGTGATTGCAGGCTCCTTGAGTGCTTTGCTTCCGTGCACCTGTGTCTGCTCTCTCCTGGCCTGGCTTCCCTTTCCCTGTCAGCTATGTGTGCTGACTGAGTTCTGGTAGGAACATTCTTTGTCTATCCCTTGCTTCTCTCCTATTGGTCTCCCGGTTTCCTCCTCCTCCTGCTCTTATCCTATGGCTGTGCTCCTTCTCCCTTCCGGTTCCTGCTGATGTCAGGAACTTTATTAGCTGAGCTCTTCCTGAGGTTGCCTGACCGCTTCCTGCTTCAGGATTATTCTCCTTTCCGCTGACCTTCTGGCTGAATCCCTTGGTGCCCTTTTCTCATCTCTCCACGTAAGTTCTGCCAGCCGCCTGCACCTGGGGGCTCAACCTCCGGGGAACAGTGCTCACCGCAGGTGAACTTTGGGGTTGCCTGGCCGCCAAGCAGAACCCGGGTTCGCTACATCGGACTCGACAGCGATCTACTTGGTACAAGAACTTACATTCAGGACAATTTTCCATCTTTGCTGTCTATTAAAATGTTTTATTGTGTATTGTGTTGGCATTGTAATGTGGCATACTATGCCATACTTTGTATTGTTTGAATATTTTTACTGCTGTAATTGTCTATTGCTTCCAGGTATATGTGCAGGCTGGACTGTACAGATACTGTTTAGAGTTCTGGCAGTGTGTGACTTTCATATTGCACATTACTGTCAGCCATTGACCTAGAGGTAAAGTCTCACGCAGTAACCGGGCGGTAATGACCTACATGTGCCAAATGCCACTTGGCGCACATCTGCTACGCGTGTCCGAAAATAAAAATTATTTTTTTGGCCGCACATATTGGACGCACGGTAAAAATGAAATTACCACAACAGCCACGCGGTAGCCATGTGGTAACTCCATTTTGGCGTGTGTTGGGCGTGTGTAGATTCTTACGCGGCTTAGTGAAAGGGCCCCTTAGATGTTTTTCTGAGTGTTGCTTTTTATTTATTTTTTAAATTATTTTTTCCTGCAAATGTCCAAATACATTAACAGGAATTAGGAGAATTTCTGCAAATGATGATGTAGTCGTAGAACCTTTACAAGGATGGGTAGGTTTATGCTTAAAATTAAACACACACACACACACACACACACACACACACACACACACACACACACTCAAACTCACTCACATTCACATATATAAAAATGTACTATGGGGTATATGCAATTTATAAACCAACTGCAGAATTAAATAAAGAATTCAAGGCACAGTTGAAATGTTCTTCTTAAATGCTAAGTATTTCTGAAGGTCATGCAATGCAGAAGTCCTCATTATAATAATCCTGTCACCACGTTTCAAGAATTATTCAAATTAGAAAAGGATTGAGAAGAATTGTCATTTGAGGGAGAAGTGAGTTTTTTTTTCCTTATTTTTGTTGGGGGCAGGGGGCTGGTAGTGCGTGTTTTTTTTTTTTTAAACGTTTGCCAGTTTTTGTAAAGGATTATGTGCTTCTCCTGGAGAAAATCTAACACCAGCTCTCCCTTTCTTGTAAGTAAAGCTCCCCAGAAGGCGGACTGCTTTCTTCCTTGTGTTTTCTTTCCTCTCAAACCTTTGGCATCCCTTGTTATAAAAAGTAATTCCCTTAATCTGTCACAGCAGGCACCCTACAGATATGCAGATGAGATTTTCTTAATGACTTCAGGTACTCTAACAACTTAATCCTTCAGTCACACATGCTGTCTCCCCTGCCAAATACCTTTAAAAAAAAAAAAGGCCTGTGGGTGACACCTCTTTATTTGACTAAGTTAATACATTTGTGACTTGCTCTGCCAGTTGTATTTCTTTCATAAGATCACTACAAAATGAGTTATAGGGATGTCTGCCTGAATAGGCAGTTAGGGAACAATTTTCAGATGGGAACAGAAGGGCACACTTCCCTGTAATTTATCCAGTTGCAAACTATGCCAAAACATTTCACAGGACCCCACAGTCATCCTCAAAGAAAAGATATTCCACATAAAGGAATCTTTCACTTGCTCATCTTCCAATGTGGTATATATCATTCAGTGTAAAAAATGTAACGAAGGATGGTATATTGGAGAAACAGGCCAGATGCTTAAGACAAGATTCAATTTACATAGACATCACATGAACAATACTGGTGCCAGTAGGGCTCCCACCCCTGTTGTTCAGCATTTTACAGGACCAGGACACTGTACCAGTGATTTCACAGTGAGAATCCTAAAAGGTAACTTTTAAACCATACAAGAACCTTTGAAGTCAGAATGATTGAATATTTTAACACCCAACAGAAAAGACTTAACAAGGATCTGGTGTTCCTAGCCCATTATAAACCATAAAGCTGTATTTCTCTGTTGATCACCCTCCCCTCACCTATCCACACCTATCCTGTTAGAATATCAATGATATTCTAACCATGCATACCGCCTACCCACCCCCATCCTCCCACCCTGTCAGACTATCATAGTAATGCTTGAATGTTTTCACTTATATACACTGTCAGCTAGCACATTTGCTTATTTCCGATCTGACGAAGAAGGGCAACCTTCAAAAGCTAATCAAGAAATGTATTAAGTTATGTCCAATAAAAAAGGTATCATCTTATTTTCTTTTCCATGTTTTATTTTGTTTGATTTCTATTGACAACCAGATGCATCAAGAATGGCGATTTTTTAAAAAGTATGTTTACCCATGGATAGGCTGTCTCTAAAAGGCAGTCTAGCAATTCTCTACAAAATAAATACAAATAATAAATAGAAAATATTTGCACCAAGTTTAAATTGGATTACGACATCAGTGCCACAGCTAAGGATGAATTGGTGGCAGATAGGACTGCTCACAAGTGTGTGTGTAACATTATTCTGGGTTTATCTTCAATGTATGCTGATGATAAGGTCCCTCTCCTCTGGAATGTGACAGTTTGCTTGGGATCATGTCTAGAGAGGCATATTCTTGTCTTTGATCTGAGCTAGTTTACTATTGTGGAATTCCTCTTCGGTTTTTCTGCGTTGGATGATTGATGCTAGTTCAATCTTAATATACTTCAATATCATAATATAATATCTGAGTGGTTTAGAAAAAAAGTATAATGGGGGGGGGGGGGGGCACTTAAGACAAGGGAGACAAGCACCAGGGGATGAGGATATGAGAAAACAGAGGAGAGTACAAAAGGGAAGCAAATTCCTATCTCATGGGAGTAGAGGGTAAAAAAAAAAAAAAAAGGCAAGAGGAAAACAAAAAGGTAATATACTGCAATAATCCAAACAGGATCAGTTCAGGACTGCAGGAATTCTTAGGTGAAAAGATACGTTATTTTACATTACCAAGAATTTATATTCCGCTCACACCAATATTGGTTTCAAGTGGATCACAGCCAAATTAAACCAGCAAACAGAAGTTGGGAATTACGACGACAATAAAATAATTTAAAAATTTAAAAACAACAAGTTGTCGTATAAGAACAAATTTCCAAAATAAAGTGGCCTTAACCAATCTACAAAAAAGTTAGTAAGCCAGACAAATTGGTATCGACAAAGCATTCCAATGTTTAGCTGCTTGATAAGGGAATTGACAGGAAAAAATTTTTGTCTACAAACTCTTAAACATTGGACATGATAGTCTTAAAGTATTGTGAGTATTAATTCCTGAGGGAAAACATATAGCATATCCTTGTACTATTGTACAAACAAAACAGCATAATTTAAAAATTATTCTACCTTCTATTGGCAGTCAATGAAGTTGAACATAATAGGATGAAACACTATAAGATTTCTTTTAAAAGAATATAAGCTTTAAGGCTGCTTTTTGGAAATAGTCGAGCCTTTTGTAAAAGGGGAAGGGCATTCCATAGAGCGGGGTCAATAACACTGAAACAGTGTTTTGAGGATATTGAGTCATATATGGTGGAAACTGGGGGTGCTGTTGTGATTAATGCAGTGTTCAATGAGGATCATGTAGAACAAGGAAATTAAACAAACACTGGAAGGCTTGAATACAGGACCTGATGGACAATGGTTAGGTATTTGAATTGAATCTGATATGAGAGAAGGAGCCAGTGTTCAGTCAAGATGTTTTGGGAGGTTTGGCCATACACAGGAAGAATTAAAAGGCTCAAATCTTGAGTAGCTTCAAAGAGATGAGATTTAGGAAGAATACATAAAATGCTGAAAGAAGCAGTGTTTATCTAGGGCCTTGGTCTTCATGACCAGCCCTCAAGAGCTGCCAACAGGTCAGAATTACAGAATATCCCTAATTGAAATCCCTGACAGATATTTGCATGCGTGCTACCTTCATTGTAACTATCTTTATTGTATGCAAATCTCTTTTATAGGTAATCATTCAGGATATCCCCCCCCCCAAAAAAAACTGACTTTTTGGTGGCCCTCAAGGACTGGGAGTGAAGACCAAGAATCTAGGGCAGGGATGCAGGCAGTTAGGTTTTCAGGATATATCTAATTAATATACATGAGAGAGATCTGCATGGATACCACCTCCCTTGTATGCAAATTTGTATCATACATATTTTTAGGGATATCCTGACCTGTTTGCAGCACTTGAGGCCTGAACTTCTGAATCTCCAATCTAGGGTGATCCTGAGTCCTATGAAGTCTATGGGAATTGAAGGCGGAGTCAATGCTCCACCCTATTTAGGATGTATATGGAAAGCTGCCATTGAAGTGGGTAGAAAACAAATCAGGGCAAGTTGCATAGCGCTACCAGACGCATGCATCGCTGAACACCTGACATAGAGAGACAGTCCCTGCTCAAAAGATCTTACAATCTAAATAATACAGACAGACAAGACAATTAAGGGCGAGGAAGTACTGGGTGAGAGGGAACAAGGGGTGGGGGGAAGCAAATGAGTAGTGGCTAGGAGTCAAAAGCAGCAGTGAAAAGGTGGGTTTTCAGCATAGATTTGAAGATAGGTAGAGATGGAGCTAGACATACAGGCTCAGGAAGTTTATTCCAGGCATAAGGTGCTGCGAGAGAAAAGGAACGAAGCCTGGAGTTAGCAGTGGAGGAGAAGGGGGACAAAGAGAGATTTGTCCAGCGAATGGAGGTCACGGGAAGGAATGTAGGGAGAGATGAGAGTGGAGAGGTAATGGGGGGCTGCAGAATGGATGCATTTAAAGGTCAGTAAGAAAAGTTTGAACTGTATACGGACAGGGAGCCAATGAAGTGACTTGAGTGTTGAATGTCTTTATTCTAAAAGTAGCTGTAGGGTTTGTTTATAACACTGTCTGTACCCTCTTCTCAGAGGCATAGCTAGGGAGAGTGCAAGGGGAGTAGCTGGCCCCCCAAATGGATTTTAAATAAAATGGCACCTATGCGGACCAGCCTTTCAGCTTCACACTGTGACGCCTTTTTTACAAAAGGTCTGCTCCCCCAACATCAAAACCTGGCTAGGCTTCTGTCTCTTCTGTAAGTAATTTATGCATAGCTCTGCAGCAACTGGCCTTAAGGCCTTCTTCCTTCACAATTGGTCTCCCAAAACAGACTTATCTGGAACCCCCAATGTATTTTTCTGTGAAGATGTAAGCACCCATCTTGAAGTATAAATCTGTAAATGTAGGCATAACAATCCCCGATATGTGAAACCTAGTTTATGCTGTTTTCTTCCTTTCCAATTTCTTGCTTCGCACTAGTGTTTGCCTAAGCTTTGGTGACCACTCAGAAGCTCATGAAACAGGTGGGGAATCAGGAGACGAAAGGCAAATTTTGGTTCCAAACAAGGCAACTTTATTGCTAGCAAGTGAACAGCACCGAGTAGTCTCGGGACACTGTGTGTCATAAATCATCTGACACTTACATTTATACTCCCCTACTGGGCCTGCGCATTTGGCCCCTTACACGCCACAACCGACATGCGCAGTAAACATTTGTAGTTCTTACAGTACAAAATTGTAGTCCCAGTACGTACACACGTCATAACACTGAAATGATACTGGCAAGAAAAACGAAACTTAGCAGCTTATTCTTCACACACACAATGCTCCTTTCTAGCACAGGAGATAAGGTTCGTTCGGCTCAGGAATGCAGGGCGGGGTGTCAGCACCCACCAAGGTCGTCTATTCAGATGGCGCTGCTACATGCAAGCTGGTCTTGTATAGGCCTTGCAAACTACTGTTACAAGCTATATGTCTAATAGCCCTGCATTCTATCTTTACATTAGTAAACAGCAAACTTCTTTCGTTAGCAAACAGTAAAACTGGATAAGGCACAAATGTCCAGTGCAGTGATAAGGTGTGGCTAAACAGCCAAAAGCAGAGGTAGAGTGCATAAGTATAAGTCCATCAGTAGGCACAAAAACATGAGGTTGTCCTGTTGCTCAGTAGTATTCATAGTGTTCGAGCAGTATCCGGCGTTCCACTCCTTCATTCCCCCCTTTTGATACTTGAACATCCATTCTGATGGAGAGTATCACCTCTATCCTCCATGAACCCTGAAAAGGAAAGAAAGGACAAAGATAGTTAGCGAGGGGGGTAACAAGCAAGCCCTAAGCCCTTGCGCAGCCGGTGGTTGCTTCGCCGGGGTTGAGACGGAAGGCCCCTAGTGGAATCCCCCCCCCCCCTTTGTAGCCGGTCTTATGCTGGCACAAGGGTACTGGCTCATTAAGTGACTCAGGAGGTGAAAAGTGCCCATCAGCCACAAGGTGCTTCATCGTCAGCTTCATCAGACTGGGGAATGGGGGAGTACATCTGGAGAGCCATAAGTTGGGCAGCAGCACGGCGATCAGCGATGCTTTCCATGGTGGAGCGGAAGCACCTGAAAACCAAGGGGAGAGACAAAGGTATTAATAAGCAGGACAACAAGAACAGGCCACCCATGACGAGGAGGCCATGCAGGCTCCCGGAGGTTGGTAGCCAGTTGGTTAGGGAGGAAGTCCAATCCCACGCACTGTTCCAGGTCTGGACGGGAACGTGGGCTAATTTGACCATCCGGTCAGTTATTTCTCTGATGACATGGCTCTGGTCATCAATCTGTAAGCAGCAATTACTGAGGTTAAACTTGCCACACACCCCGCCCTCCTGGGCTAAGAGGTAGTCAAGAGCCAAGCGATTTTGGTAAACTGCGGTAATGAGCTTAGTGTTCTGTCGAGCTAGGATATTGAGGGCAAGGGCCGAATCGTTGGTAAGGATTTCGAGTACGGCCTGTAGGCGAATAATGCGATTTAGCATGTAGATAGGGGTACGGTACCCGTATGTACCATCTTCAGCCCATGTGGCCGGTCCATAGTAATGAATGATGCGTTCAGGCGGCCACTCGTTGTCTTTCCAGTCTCCAATTTGGACTTTGGGCTTGATGCTTGGGAAAGACCGTTTACGTCTGGCAGGGTTATCAGGCCCCTTGTCCACGTATAGGGGGATACCCAAAGTTTCGCCGACTCGCAGGGGCAGAAGGAAAAAACTAGGTCGGACAGTGCCCAAGAGACAGGTACCGTACCAGCGGGCCGGGAGCTGTTCATAGGCCCTGCGTCCGCAGATATAGTAGTAGCCCGCCGGGGCTACCCACTTGAGGGAGGCGTTTCCTCCGTACGTCCATGTCGTGTTCAAGGTGGGTTCTGTCCAGATAGGCTCCGGGGCGGGCAGGTTGTCTGTTTGCCACCAGGTCGTCCGGCTTCCATTATACTGAAGAACCCCCGTGCAAGCGGAATCTCCCACTGGTACAGAGTAACGCTTCGATGGCGCTCGACTAGCGCAGAGGGTACCTATGATATTTGTTCTCAGGGCCCATTCGTACGGCTTCGGCCGCTGGGGAAAGGTAATGTTGGTGGTGTTGAGTGCATCCCATGTTTGCTGTCGGATCTCTCTCGCTTCCCAGGGCCATTGTTCACCCATGTCGGTGCCTCCACAGACGAAACAGTTGGCAATTCCCAGGGAGAGGGCAATGTTTTCAGCCAAGTTGAGGAACATATTCCGGGCTTCTGGGGAAATGGGGAATTTAGTCTCGGTCTGTTCAGCACGAGCGATTTCATCGAATACGTCTTGGTAGCCGACGACAGTAGTCTGGTAGTGCGTAGGAGGCTTCGTTTCGAGACTCTGATATATGGTAATATATGTCAACGGATCCATTCCTCCGCCGTCAATGCCGAGGCCCCACGTCCCTCTCCATGGCATGTCGTGTCCTCGAATGGGCCAGTCTAGGGACACATAGTTACCAGAACCTCGACGAAACTCGCCCAGGCCGGTGCATCCGGCATATCCTCCTCCCGTATAAGCACATACTCGGTCCCAGCCCGAGGCTCGAGTGTCGCCGGCGCATGGGAGCCAAACCCACGGGGAGCAGCATCTCATGTCTGGACTGAAGGGGCAGACATACTTGTGGTCGTTAACATATGCCTTACGCCAACTCTGGCTGCCACACTTGCGAGACCAAGGGTGTTTGTCCATGGCGGCACAGACGTCGAAGGTTAGGGTTGCTACAGTTTGAATGCCACCGACAAGGAGGCGAGTGGAATTTATGTAATACAGAATGCCATCTCCCTCGACTCCCGGAGGCCCGGCCACATACGCAGGGAGTCCTACGCTGAGGGTGACATTGTAGTATCTCGGCTTGGTAGGGCTATGGCAGATAGTGAGATTTCCTTGGAGGCATCTGTGGAACTGTTGGAGGCCATTCGGAGTGATGAGGGCACAAGTCGGGAGAAGCCGGCAATCGCCTTCCGGGGGCTGCGTCTGGTGAATGAGGGTGGTGACTAGGTGATATCCTCCCTCTATACGATGGCGCACGAGGCGCAAACATTCAGTGCAATTCAGACTCAGGGTGGCAGGATAGCTCGGGACTGCACACAGGAGAAGGAAGATGGTCAGCATTATATATGTGGTGGGAGGTATCCGAGCTTTTGCAGCAAGAAGATAATGAGGCCCACGATGAAGGCTGCGATAAACAGAGAGCCAAAAACGCAGTGGGTCCAGAAGCTGAGTTCCTGTTGCTGGGCAGGCATGAATCTGGTGGTTCACGTCTTTCTTAGAGTCAGCCGTAATGGAGCGTCAGGATGTTGGTGCGCAGTCCAACGCTTCAGGGTGCTGCTAGTGGGAGCAGCAGGTTTCAGTCGGGTCCAATGTATCCACACTGGGCTTCCTGCAATTTTAACAGCGGTTGAGGTCGTTAGGAGAACAAGGGAGGGCCCCTTCCATTTGGGCTTTAGGCAGTCAGATTCATCCCACTCTTTTACCCAGACCTCATCTCCTACCCTGAACCGATGTGTGGGACTGGTGAGAACCAAGGGAGCTACTCTTTCAGTGTATTGCTGGATGTCTTGCACTACCTCATGTAATGCTTTCATCTGTTTCACTAAGGAACTCTCGCCCTGTATCTGCAAGGAGTCGGGAAAAGAGGGTAGTGGTGGTGGCCTAGCATACATCATCTCGTAAGGAGTAAGGCCGGTAGCCTTGGGGGTACACCTAAGATGCAGCAAGGCCAGTGGGAGCAGGTCGGGCCATTTGGCTTTTGCTTCTTGGCATAGCTTGGCTAGCTGGTTCTTCAGGGATCGGTTAGCCCTCTCCACTACTCCACTGCTTTGGGGTCTCCAGGCACAATGCAACTTCCAATCGAGGCCCAGTCTGGTACTGAGCTGTTGTGTTACTTCGCTGGCGAAGGCGGGACCGTTGTCAGAGTTTATTTGCTTGGGGAGACCGTATCTGGGTAGGATTTGATGAAGCAGTAGGGAGGTGACTTCTTTAGCCATTTCCGTTCTAGTGGGCTGGGCTTCAATCCATCCGGTGTAGGTACACACGGCGACGAGGATAGCTTTGTAGCCTCGTGCCGGGGGCATGTGTGTGAAGTCAATCTGGCATACGTGGAAAGGGCTGGTGCCTCGGAGAACATGTCCTGGCATAGGGCCGGGCCCCGTTCGAGGGTTGTTCCGGGCACAAGTTGCGCATCGGCTGGAAGCGTTTTTGGTCCACAGGGATAGTTTGTTGATGTAGTAGGTCTTCTCAAGTAAGCGCCCCAGGGCGTCCCTGCCCAGGTGGGTGCGGTCGTGAGCCTCCTTGGCCACCGTCCAGGCCAAGGCTTCGGGTATCCATATGCGCCCATCCTGTAGTATCCACCAGCCATTGCGTGACTCCAGACCCTCTTGTTGGGCCCACTCCCTTTCTTGGGGGGTGTACATAGGGGTCTCTGTAGGGAGCTGGACGACGAGTACGGGGTCAGAAGGGTGAGAGGAGTGGGGGAGCTGACTTGCCCTTTTTGCAGCGTCGTCTGCCCGCTGATTTCCCCGGGCGATAGGGTCCGTTCTCCCGGTGTGGGCCCTACAGTGCATCACAGCCACCTTCTTCGGTTTCCATACTGACTCGAGTAACTGGCAGATCTCAGCGGCATTTGCAAGTCCTTTCCCCTCAGCTGTCAGAAATCCCCTCTCCTTGTACAAGGCTCCATGCACCTGGAGGGTGAGAAAAGCGTATTTGGAATCTGTGTAGATGTTAACAATTTTTCCTTCAGCCCACCGGAGGGCTCTGGTGAGAGCTATCAGTTCCGCCTTCTGGGCTGACGTTCCGGGCGGCAGAGCCATAGCCTCGATCACGTGGTCCTCAGACACAACAGCATAGCCAGCTCTTCGAATTCCCTCTATCACCTGGCTGCTTCCATCGGTAAAAAGGGTGATGCCCCCTTGCCAGGGTTGGTCCTTCAGGTCAGGTCTGCTCGAGTGCACAGTGGCCATTACCTCCTCACAGTCGTGGAGTGGTGATTCAGGGGCCGGAAGGAGGGTGGCGGGATTAAGGTTGGTTGTGTCCAGGATCCGCACCTCCGGATTTTCGCACAGGAGGGCTTGGTATTTGACCAATCGGGAGTTGGTCATCCATCTAGGTCCATGGCTCTCGAGTAGGCCGCGGATGGTGTGGGGTGTGGTCACAAAGAGTGTCTGGCCGAAGGTGAGCTTATTGGCCTCGTGTATCAGCAGACAGGCCGCCGCAATGCTTCGGAGGCAGCCCGGCCATCCTCGTGCCACATTGTCCATGCCCTTGGAGAGGTATGCTACAGGGCGTTGCCAGGTGCCGACCAGTTGGGTGAGGACTCCAAGTGCCAATCCCTTCTTTTCGTCGATAAACAAGTGGAACGGCTTAGTCACATCTGGCAGTCCGAGCGCTGGTGGGGCCGCAAGGGCATCCTTGAGGTCCTGGAGGGCTTTCAGTTCGTGTTTCTCCCACTGGAGATTTTGGCTCTCGAGTTCAGGTCCTTTTAGCTTGGCGTACAGATCATGGGTCAGAACAGCGAAATTGATGATCCATATCCGGCAATATCCAGCGGCTCCGAGGAGTGCTCGCAACTCCTTTTTATTAACAGGAGTGGGTTGATTGCGGATAGCCTGAGTTCGGGGAATACCGAGCCTCCGGGTTCCTTCTCGGAGGCGAAACCCTAGATACTCGACTTCGATCTCGCATATCTGGGCCTTCTTGCGACTGGCCCGGTACCCCTGGGCTTCCAGGGTTTTCAAGAGGTAAAGGGTAGCTTCTGCACAGTCCGTGTACGTTTCACGGGCCACCAACAGGTCATCCACGTATTGGACGACCGGCCCGTACTCGTCTTGGTACGTTTTCAGGTCCTGGGCAAGCTGGTCACCAAAGAGGGTGGGGGAGTTCTTGAACCCCTGAGGAAGCCGGGTCCATGTATATTGCTGCTTGGTTCCCGTCTGTAAGTCTTCCCACGTGAAGGCAAACAACTTCTGGCTGTCGGCAGCAAGGGGGATGGAGAAGAAGGCGTCCTTCAGATCAATGACACTATACCACTTGGTCTGGGATGGCACTTGGGCTAAGATGGAGTAGGGGTTTGGTACGAGGGCGACTATGTCGGCTACCTGGTTGTTGACTTTCCTCAAGTCCTGGACGGGTCTGTATTCGGATGTTCCTGGCTTCTTAACGGGCAACAATGGGGTATTCCATGCGGATCTGATTGGTTTAAGAACCCCCTGTTGAAGGAGTTTCTGTAGATGAGTGTGCATACTATGCCGGGCTGCATAGGGGACGTGGTATTGTCCTTGGTTGACAACTTGAGCATTCGGTTTGAGCTCAATCCAGATGGGGATAGCGTTAACGGCCAGTCCTCCGGGGTTCACTTCTGCCCATACATCAGGCACTTCATCCATTATGGCTCGCCTCTGCTGGGCAAAAGGGGTATTCTGGTCGTAACGGCAGTCGCCAGGTCCTACAGTTGAGGGAGCGTGTAGTCTCCATTCTTCTCTTACTGGACAGATAAGTGTTACTGGCCGATCTTCAAAGCGAGCTTCCACTTCACCCGTGGTCTTGAACTTCAAGGTGGCCTGGAGCTTACAGAGCAGGTCCCGACCAATCAAGGGGACTGGGCATCCAGGGATGTGTATGAACTGATGAGACACCATCGTCCCTCCGATCTGGACTTGGCGCTCCTTGAGGAGGGGGGCCGCAAGGGATTTCCCGGAGGCTCCCACAATTGGTATAGTTTCTTTCGTGGCTGGGGCTATGGCGGTGGTGATAACAGATCGCTGGGCCCCCGTGTCTAGTAAGGCCTTCATAGACTCTGTCCCCACCCAAATTTCCACCAGAGGGTCAGTGGGGACTCTGCCCTCCCGGTTTCTTCATGCTGTGCTGTCTCGGGTAGCGTCCACAGCCATCTGCCATTCCCTCCGGTCATCCCGTCCTCTATCTCTTCGGCCCCTTCCCCGGCCTCGTCTGGGGGCCCCTGTACGGTCGCCCGTCTCCTCCTCTCTCTGCCGGTCCCATGGTTCCTCTTCTCTCGGGCTGTCCCGTATCTCCTCTGGACAATCAGCCCACCAGTGTCCTCCTTGTCGACAATTTGCACACTGGTTACGTCCTATGGGGGACCGCGTTCCTCTTGCTCTTCTGCCCCTTCCCTTTGGTCTAGACCTCATCCGTTCTTCCAGCACCGTGGCCAACACATCTGCCTTCTCCCGCATCCGCCTGGTCGATTCCTTTCGGGCCTCCGTCTTCTCTTCCTGGTCGCGATATCCGAATACGCGATCAGCTATAGCTTTCAGTTGGCTGAGGCTCATCCCTTCGAACCCCTCCGTTCTCTGTAGCTTTCTTCGTATATCCGGTGCTGACTGGCTAACAAAACTCATAACCACGGTTGGGAGGTTCTTAGGGTCTTCGGGATTTATCGGGCTGTGCCTTCTGAATGCCTCCATAAGTCGTTCAAGGAAGTCCCCTGGACTCTCGTCCTTTTGTTGGACTACACTGTGGATTTTCCCCATGTTGGTAACCTTCTGCTTCCCTTTCTTTAAGGCGGCCAGGTACGCCTGCTGGTATCGGCGGATAAGGGTTTGGCCTTCAGCGGTTCGGTAGTCCCACGCAGGGGCAGCGATGGGCGCCTCCGTCTCTATTAGGTTCTGTAAGTTGGCATGGGTAGGGTTCGCATCCCGGACGGCTTGCTCCATATTTTGTTGTAAAAGGCGGCGTTCTTCAGTGGTCAGGATGTGGGCGCTCAACTGCCTAAGGTCTCCCCAAGTCGGATTATAACTGTATATAATGCCTTCCACCAGCTCTACCAACTGCTCGGGTTTCTGGTCGTAGGACGGCCCATGCAATTTCCAGTTATACAAGTCGGCACTTGAGAAGGGAACGTGGCTATAAACTGTTGATTCAATGGGCTGGCCCCCCCCTTCCACCGGGTTAGGGGTATAGGTGGTAGATTGTCGAACTGGAAATAAGTGGGTGGCTCCCCCTTTCCTGCTCGAAGGGAGGGCATTGCGCGGACTCGATTGAGGGAATCGAGTAATGTTCTTCACAACCCGTTTACTCTTCCGTATGGTTGCGGGGCCAGGTGACTCAGGTGAGTCTGGACGGGACATCTCTCCGGCATCCGACTCTGACCCGGAAGCCTCAGCGTTATCCGGGCCCTCCTCCAGGCTCGCGATGTCGGGATATATCGGGGCATATGGCGGTGGCGCGAGGTCATCTTCGTATGCTTCCGCCGTAGCAAGTATCGGGGCTTTTGGAAGCTTCTTTTCGGGCAAACCCTGAACTTTCCCTGGGGTTTTCTTTGGGGGTTTCATTCTAGAAAGTGTGTTGGTCGTACTGGGCGTAGCTCCTGCCTTACCAATGGTAGCAGGGGGCGTGGTCTCAGTGGCTTCAGTGCTAGGGGCGGTAGGCCGTATGGGGGCGGTCCCTGCGGCCTTCGGGACGGCAGCGGTTGCCGAGCTTTGGAGAGCGAAGGCATGGGTCGGCAGGGTTTTAAGTTTAGTTTTCCGGCCTTTTCTCTGCTTTACCAACATGAGGGCGGCCTTTTCTACCTTTCGTTGGGCCCAAGCCGGCGGATCCCGGACTACATCCAACCACGCTTCTATATATGGAATGTCCTCGGGACAGCCTGGGTTTCCCTCGACTATAACAATATTCATGACCGCCGCCACTTTTTCATACTCTAATGACCCTTCCGGGGGCCATCCAGCAATACCTAGCCCTGGCCACATAAATTGACATCTCTGTATCATCCCGGCCCTGCTACATTTATCTAGGTCGAACACTTCGCTAAAGTGTTCCGTCATTAAATCTAACGGTGAAGACCCACCCCCGCCCATCCTAACCTGAGTGCCAAAGGACAGGTGACGGACAAAGGGGGAAAGGGGCGGTGGAGGAGTAAGGGGTCTCGTTCCACCAGACACAGAAGGGTCAACACTCGGCCTGACCAGGACGCGGTCGCCCGGCCTGGAACTGCAAGCCCATTCACACACTTTCATACGCCACAAGAAACCCTCCCGTTCGCCGCTCGGTTTCGTCGTCGGAGCCTAGTGAGTTTCGGGACCTAGTCGTATACCAATAGTCCGTATTAGTCACTGGCTAAAAGAGGGTGATCACGCCTCTTCTTCGGTCCTTACTGGGCCGGTCACTACGTAGAGTATACTCGCCTGTCCGCCGGGGTCGCAGGCCGCGCCGTCGTACGCTTCTCTCTGAAATGGAAAAAGGTGCCTTGTCGGAACCACACAGCCCCCTCTACAGTCAGGCGGAGTTGATCGGCCCTCCTCCGGGAGATGGACGCTGAAATCAGCGGTGGCCACTCACCACCTTCTCGGGTGGGGGTCGATGACCCGATCCGACCGCAGTGGGGGAGGGGAAGAATATAATCCGATTCCCCTTTCTACTTCTGTCCCATCTGGGTCGCCAATGAAACAGGTGGGGAATCAGGAGACGAAAGGCAAATTTTGGTTCCAAACAAGGCAACTTTATTGCTAGCAAGTGAACAGCACCGAGTAGTCTCGGGACACTGTGTGTCATAAATCATCTGACACTTACATTTATACTCCCCTACTGGGCCTGCGCATTTGGCCCCTTACACGCCACAACCGACATGCGCAGTAAACATTTGTAGTTCTTACAGTACAAAATTGTAGTCCCAGTACGTACACACGTCATAACACTGAAATGATACTGGCAAGAAAAACGAAACTTAGCAGCTTATTCTTCACACACACAATGCTCCTTTCTAGCACAGGAGATAAGGTTCGTTCGGCTCAGGAATGCAGGGCGGGGTGTCAGCACCCACCAAGGTCGTCTATTCAGATGGCGCTGCTACATGCAAGCTGGTCTTGTATAGGCCTTGCAAACTACTGTTACAAGCTATATGTCTAATAGCCCTGCATTCTATCTTTACATTAGTAAACAGCAAACTTCTTTCGTTAGCAAACAGTAAAACTGGATAAGGCACAAATGTCCAGTGCAGTGATAAGGTGTGGCTAAACAGCCAAAAGCAGAGGTAGAGTGCATAAGTATAAGTCCATCAGTAGGCACAAAAACATGAGGTTGTCCTGTTGCTCAGTAGTATTCATAGTATTCGAGCAGTATCCGGCGTTCCACTCCTTCACTCAGACTGGAGGGGCAGGGAGTATGTAGTAAAGGAAATCATGCTTTTGGTAGCAGTGGATGTAGACATTTTGTGATCCTTCCTAATGCCCTGGAAGTGGAGTGGAAGAGTGGTTTAGTGGTTAGAGCACGGGTCTTGATATCCAGAGATGCCTGGTTCAAATCCCACTGCTGCTCCCTTGTGATCTTGTGCAAGTCACTTAACCTTCCATTGCATCAGGCACAACATTAGATTGTGAGCCCTCCAGGGCAGGGAAATACCCAGAAAACCTGAAAGTAACTCACCCTGAGCTACTTCTGAAAAAGGTGTGAGCAAAACCAAAATAAATAATAATAATCAGCTTGCAGCTGTCAGCAGTTCTTAAGTCACTGACTGTCACGGCTGACCTGAGCTTGGATATTCAAGACTGGGCTATGTTGTCCGGGTCACAGAGGCCACCCAGAAGCTAATATTCAGACCAGTGCACAATTAGCTTGGTGGATAAAATAAGAACAGCTTTTTTGCTGTCCTAACTTTATCCACTTAACCGGTTAGTGGACTGAATATCGCCGCTAATCAATCAGAAATGATATTCAGCAGCACTGCCCAGTTAAGTCATTGTCATGTTACTCCAGTGTTGAAGAACTTACACTGGTTACCTGTTAAGCAGAGGATTGTTTCCAAAATTTTGTTTTTAGTTTTTAAAGCTATAAGGGCTTCTTTTACAAAACTGCGGTAGCGATTCCTGTGCAGCAAATGAGAGGAAGCCCATAGGAATTGAATAGGAATCACTAGCATGGCTTTGTAGAAGAAGCCCGAAATGATTTGGTTTCCCCAGTCTTACATTCCTCTGACGCCTGCCTTTTAGAAGTTCCTTCCTTTAAGGTGGTCAGGCTTGAGGAGTATCGTGCCTCCATTTTTAAAGTGATAGGCCACGAGTTGTGGAATGAGCTGCCTCTGAGCTTGCGTACATTACAGAATGTCAGTCTGTTCAAGAAAGAATTTAAAACATTTGTATTTCGACAGGCCTTTGATAATTAAGCTGCTTGTTTGGTTTCTGTTGTCTATGTATAGATATTGTGTCAGTGTAGTGAATACATGATTTATTTTTATCATTATGTTTAACTGGTTTGTCTTGTATGTTTTGATGTTCTATTATGATTGTTCTATTGTACGCCGCTGAGTACTCTTGGATCGTGCGGTTTGTAAATGTTTTAACTAAATAAGTGTGTGCTGCTAAATATTGGTGGTCAGGGCACTAAACACTGTTGAATCAAGAAGGATCTTTTCCTGCTCCGTTAAATGGCTTTGAATATCAGGCCCGAGAAGTTTATACCAGAAAGTATCCACTTCACTTTACTGGACCCTTTCATCATATAGTACTTATTCATGGGTCACATGTTGTACTGTCAGATGGCTCCAATAACCTGTATCTTCAAATAATGTCCCCATTATGTTGCGTGTGCTGTATAGTTAGAGCATTCATAGAATACAATATTTAATAACAAAGAAATCAGGAAATAACTTTTTAAAATATTTGGCTTAAAATACACCATTTTTTTTGCTCAAGAAGTTCGTGGCACACCTGCTTTCTCTGCTGGTGAGTAATTTTGTATTTGGAAAGATGTGTGTTTATTATTTAAGGTATCATTATCTATCATTTACAGTGTAATGCTCTTAGAATAAACTTAGAGAATGGGAGTGTTTGGAATTCTTTTTAAGGCACAGTTTTAATGAGAGATCTGCAGCTGCTGTCTAAGTAAAGACTGATCAAAGGTTTTTAGCACGGTGTGCCTGTCCTTCCTGAAGATTTTGCTTCTCCTGCAATTGAAACTGCAGTGCAGTTTCCCCGCTATATTTAATAGAAGATGACATTAAGATGTTTGCTAGAGTTTTTCTCCAAATGTTCTTTTTTTCTTTAAATGTAACTACAGGCTCTGGGAAGAGGAAGTGGGTTTTTTTTTGTTTTTTTTTGTAGGAGGCTGATCAGAATTTATAGAATAGATTCAAGATTGGATGCATGAGTTTGCTGAATACAATACTCTGATGTACTTTTAAGAACTTCATTAGCCATATGTACCATTTATTTATTTATTTATTAAGATTTGTTTACCGCCTTTTTGAAAATTCACTCATGGCGGTGTACAGTAATAAATCAAACATAAGCAATAGACAATTACAGCAGTAACAATATTCAAATAGCAATACAAAGTATGGTATAGTGTACTACTTACAATGTTAACACAATATCTAATAGAACATTTTAATAGACAGCATAGGGTATAAGCAAAAATGGAACATATAGATAGGTAAGAGAGTAAGAAGAGTTAGAAAGTAAGGTGACTAATTTAAAGAAAGGTGCACTTGAAGTCAGAGAGATGGTTAAATATTATCTCAGCTAGGGAAGGAGTGGATAAACATGTCCTGCTGTAGTATGTGCAGCCTGTGTCACTCCTTGTGTATATGAGTGAGACTAACCAGTTAGTTGTTTCTTCCATTAAAGGCCTGGCTGAAGAGCCTTTTTACCCCAGTGGTAAAAATGGCCTTAGCATGTGGGAATGACCTGCATAAGGGCACGCTAAGGCCATGTTTTACTGCGGTTTGGTAAAAGGAACCCCATAGGAACCTACGTGTCTTTTATAAATGAGTGAATCATAGTTGACTTCTTTCCCTATCCAACAAACCTATTATAAAATTACCCACTTAACATGCTGTTCACTAAGGGGACCTTTTAGAAAGCCGTGCTAGTGTTTTTAGAGTATGCTGATCATTAGCGTGTGCTAAACGCTAGAGAAACCCATAGGAATATATGGCCTTCTCTAGGGTTTAGCACATGCACTAAAACCGCTAGCGCACCTTTGTAAAAGGGGGCCTAAAGCCCTTACTGTCTTCTGAGAATGATATAACATAACACGTGGTCTTGTATGCTGCTATAACCTCACAGTTCTAAGCGGCTACCAGTAGCTTGATAATACACAGCAATAACATGTATTAAAATGGTACATTATCAACATTATCATATATATAAAATGTAAATAAGTAGTTCAAGTTTTGCATTAACGGTGGCATTAAAACACAGCTGATTTATATTAATTTTGTATTTTAATCCGCTCATTTAAATGTTAATGCAAAAACACCCCATATTGATACTGATGGAAACTCATTAAATGGTGTTAATATTGCTTTAACGTGCTGCACTAGGTGTTAACACTTGTGCTAGTATGAACAAGGTTTGGTAAATAGGGCCCTATATATTTTTATTCACACAAAAAAAATTAGTTTAGAAGGCAGAAAAAATAAGGTTTTATCTAGCAGTAAGCCCGCATTGGGCTTACCGCTGCTTCGTAAAAGGGCCTCTAAGTGAGGTAATGGAGTGGCTGCAGATGCATAGATTGCTCAATGGGCTGATGCTCAGAAGTACACGTGAGCGCTAGAGACCATTAGTGCCAGACTAGCACCCATGTTTACCAGCACAATGCTCGAAAGGCCCTACCGTAGGAAATGACAAGCTTGGGAGACAACGCAAATTGCATGCAAATGAGGTTATTTCTTATCCCCCCCCCCCCCCCCAATGCTTAGGCTAGAGCGCTGTTAAAAAGTGGGCCCCTACTGTTGAAAACCTAACGCCAGCTCAGAGTGGTGTCAGGAGAAGCTCAGCCCATGTTCGCTGATTACTAGAGCCACCTAGTCCTATCTGTTAAATGTGCACTGTCAGAAAATTATGTAGAATAGACACCATTGCAACACCATTGCATCAGATATCGTATTTAAAATTTTTGGACCCAGTAGCTTTTGTACATGAATTCATCTACTATTGCTTCAGTCCGAAGGAAATACAAAAACAGTCCCGGTCCGAAAAAAAGAATGGTACCTTCAGTTCTGTGAGTAGAAATGAAATTTCTTTTTTGTAGACTGGCAAGTGTGATTGAATGGGAGCCACTGCCTTTAAACTTTGGAGCCTTTCCTCCTCTCCCTCTGGCGTTCTGGGCATGCACCAAGCACCATCCTCTCTCTGAACTACCTAGTGCTCAATGCTATGAGCACGCCTAGATTTGCAATTCGTTAGCGTTGAGCATTAGTATGTTCTTTCGTCTTGCTGATATGGCGGTGTTTTCCCGGCATTGTTTGGAACAGTACTGATGCTCAGAAGTACACCCTATGCTTGGAACAACCTTCCTGAGCCCTTACGCCAAGCCCCCTCCCTGCCCATGTTCAAGTCTTTGCTTAAAACCCACCTCTTCAATGCTGCATTCGGCACCTAACTCTTACCATTCACTAAATCCAGACTGCCCCATTTGACCGCCCCTATCGGACTGTCCGTTCACTTGTCTCTTAGATTGTAAGCTCCTTGAGAAGGGACCATCCCTCTATGTTAAATTGTACAGCGCTGTGTAACCCTAGTAGCACTTTAGAAATGTTAAGTAGTAGTAGTACTGGAGTTTAGAGCATCTGCCCCTCAGAGTCTGAGGCCCTGTGGGTGGATAATCAGGCCCCCTCAGATAGAACATCAAATGTTGCTTAACAATGTGATGCTTTCTAGGAGCCAGAAGGACTAAGGAGTTTAATTAGATGAAGAATTAACAATGGGAACCCACATTTGTGCTGCTACCTGGCACCACTGTGAAACATGTGTCACTACTGCAGGAATTTCTGATTATAGTAGTCTGGTCTTGTGTTCTCTAAACTAGATTACAGTAACACAGCATATGTTGAGCTGCTTCAGAAACAGCTCAATTGGTTATAGATTATCCAGAACACTGCTGCGAGAATTATAGTTGTCTTGAGGATGAAGAATCATGTGTCCAATGATGGTTATGTATTGGTTACCTATAACATAGCTGTGCATTTTCGGCTGAAAACAAAACTCTCTCTCCCCCTAACCGATGATTGCTCTCTGCACCCTCCCTCAGGCCGTCTGATGGCAGAAATATGTCTTCCCCTCCCCCTATAGAAAACATGTCCTTCCATGCCGCTCTTGGCCCCCGCCCCTAGCAGAAACCTTGCCACCCAGGCCTACCATAACAAGCCCTGGTGGTCTAGTGGCCTCTCCAGTTGCTCCTGCTTAATCCGGTGCCAATCTCAAAATGGCCTCCGAGATCTTCCGCGGCAGTCTCAGCAGCCATTTCTTTTGAGCAGTGGCACAAGGACAAGAATGAGTTGGCTTAGCTACTGCCCCCGAAGAGGCCACTAGACCACCAGGGCTTGTTAAGGTAGACCGAGTAAGGGCGGCCGGGGGGGGGGGGGGGGAGGGAGGTCTCTGCTGTTGGGGAATGGTGGTAGCGGCTCGAGGGACCCGTTTTCTGCTGGTGGGTGTATGGGGGCGCATTTTCTACTGAGAGTAGGCAAGTGGTGAATTTCGGCAACAGATTCGTTTTCAGTCAAAACCAAAACCACTGGTTTTGGTCAGCCTCTGGTAAAAGATTCCATGGTCTACGTTCTTTTCATTTCCTCATATCAGGTAATCACATAGTCAACCGGGATGTATCTCATTATCTTTCTTGCCTTCCTGTGTAAGAGCCAGGCAAAAGAAATACATGAAGTATTGAAAATGCAATGGAATCAATACCCTTCCAAGGAAAAGCCCGACATTTCTGCTGGAATTCCAACTATTCCAGTAATTATCATGAATTCCAGGCATAGTGTGCTCAGAGTCATCAGGCCAAAATTAACAGTATACAACTGAGAGGTTGGGCGTGAAAATAAAACACTACCTTTTTTTATAAGCTGGATTCAGAATACTGTTTTACGTGCTAAAGTGCCACATTTAAGCGAACATCATTTTCACCTGCTATTGACATGGCGTAGTGGGCACACCTAATTGTAGGCTTATAGATGCTAATTCACGCTATCATTTATTTATTTACAGAAGTTTGATAATACCACAATGGGCCAAGTTGACTTCTATGTGGTTTATAATAAAATCCAAATAGCTGCCTTAAAGGAGAAAGTACACGCAAAGAAACACATACATTGCTATTGATTTGAGGAGTAAGCAGTTGCAAAGAAGTGGGGTTTCAATTCTGTTTTGAACTTCGCATAGGAGGGTTCCAAAGAAGTTGAACAGGGAATGTATTCCAAAGCCAGGGTCCGGCATAACTAATAGCAGTAGAGAAGGTGACATCAAGACGAATAGCAAGAAGGATGAGGTAACCAGAGTGAACCAAATACAGAGGAACAAAGCTGTCTGGAAGGCGCATAAGGTACAAAAAGGCATGTTAGATATTCAGGTGCTAATGGAAGACAAGAGTTATAGACTAAAGTGCACAGTTTATAATGAATATGGGCAGAGAGAGGCAATTAGTGTTCTGACCAGAGCAATGGTGTAATGTGGTCAAAAGGTGTTGAACAATGAAGTAAACGAATCGCAGCCGAGTGGATGAGTTGGGGCCATTTAAGAGAAGAGAGAGGAAGATCTGCATAAAGAGAGATAGCTTAGTCAAGATGGTTGATGACTAAACTAAGCAACAATGATCGAACAGCAGGAAGAGAGAAAACTGGGCGAATAGAACGAATTCTGTGCAGTGCAAAGAAAGAAGCCTTAATGACAGCATTGATTTAATCCTTAAAGGTGAGGTGATAATCAGAATGAACACCCAAATGGAATCTTGGTGACTGGATGCTGTTATTGAATTCGTGCTCTGCATGCTGCATTTAGACAGCTTTGGTGCCCTGTTATGGAATTTTCCCGGTTATGCTTAAGGTGCTTAATAGACTGGGACACAGTTATGTGTGATATGCATAAGGCATATGAAACAGAGCTGTTTAAAACATAAATGAGTGTTAGTAGTCCTGTGAAGAGCTGAGGCCCATTTGAAGAGAACCAGCGTGGAATGGACTAGCTGTGGAGCTGCCTTTGTGAAAAGACTGCTTAACCTTTGGGAAGATATGTCTGACTGGCTCATTCATAGGTGTTTGGATGGAAAACAGGATGACGTGCTGACAAATAAGTGTTGGTAGAAGAATTGGTTCTATACTAGGGTTAGAAAGGAAGATCAGTGAATATTAATAAGGCTAATATGCAAAAATAGGAGGATGTGAGAGTAATTGTATTATATATCTGTTCTTAACATCAAGAGACTTTTTAAAAAGGATTTTTCGGTATTTTATTGTAAAATTATTTTGGGTTACTCTTAAAGGAAACGATTAATAAGTTCAGTATAAATAAATGTATTAATTCAAGTTTCATTCAATTCATTTTGGTTATGACAATTCTTTACATGTTATGGCCGCAGCTTCCAGAGTTAAATGGGTGCTTTCCTGCAGGAAAAACTCTTGTGAAAAATAACTTCCCCATCTGAAGAAAATAAGGGCTAGAGTAGGGTAGTGGAGGAGTTAGTGCAGCTCCTTGTGACTCTCTGGGCAAGTCGTTTAATCCTCCATTCTCCAGGTATAAAATAAATACCTGTATATAATATGTAAACCACTTTGATTATAACTGACCTTTATCTGCTGTCATTTACTATATTTCTGTTTCATATCCCATCCCCTTTTCCTGGGGTTCACTGGGTCAGGTCTATGCAGTGATTTCATTCTGAAATCTCTCGACCTCTCCAATGCATATTATGGTATTTAAGAGTCTTGAATATAGCCTCATCCCTGCAACCTGGAAAACTGCCTGCATTTCCCCTAAGCAAAAAGATAAAACTATTCCCACCTTACCATTTAGTCCTACAACAGCTCACCAACTATTTAGATAAAACTAATGTATTACATCCCCACCAGACTGGCTTAAGGAAAGCACATAGCACTGAAACTATTCTCCATTACCCTAGATCAAGACAAAATAATCATTCTTCTCTCCTTAGATCTATCAACAGCTTTTAATCTTGTTGATCACTGCATTCTACTCCAGCGATTCTCTGACCTAAGCATTTCAGACACTGTCCTTCACTGGTTCCAAGACTCTCTCTCATCTCTCCAACAAATCCTATTATGTATGCTGGCAAAACGCATCTGCTGATCAACGTAAACTTGACTGTGGAGTCACATCAGGCTCTCTACTATCTCCCACACTGTTCAATATCTTCATGGCATCACTTCTGACCATTATTCAAACCCTCGGTCTCGCTGCCTACAAATATGCAGACGATATTCAGATCATTGCCACTAGAAGATTCTCACTAACACAACATCAATGACCTCAATATGAAACGCCTTACTATAGCTAACTGGCTTTCCTTTGCAAACTAAAATTGAATTCTGAGAAAACATGGGCCTTACTAATCTCTTATACTAGTTCTGCCACTTCTGATCTTTCCTTCTCCATTGCAGGCTTCCTGGTTCATTTTACTCCACTTTCAAAATTCTTGGTGTCACCTTTGATTCAAACTTCACCTATCACTCCTACATCTCAAACATAGTACAGTGTTCATACTACAAACTTAAAATGATCTCCTCAATATGTCATCTATTCACAAACGAGTGCTCCAGGTCTTTATTCACTCACTAGTAATCACTAATCTATCTTATTGCAACAGTTTCCTACATGGAATTAATCTCTCAGAACTTAGACTACTTCAACTAGCACAAAATACAGCAATAAAACTTTTAACCGGTTCAAAAAAAATTGACCATGACACCCCACTCCTCTGTGGAGAACACTGGCTGCCCATTGAATCATCTTCAAAATGCTCATCTTTGTTCACAAAATCCACTACTCCGGTACTCCACTATCTCTATCATGCCACCTAATCCCTTCTAGAACATTGAGATCACTAACCATTCCTTCATTCCATCAAATATGCTTTGACTTTACCCGATCTAAAGCCTTCAATATCATAGGCCCTACTTTGTGGAGCACCCTCCCTCTTCCGCTTTTAGAGAGATCTTGATCAAACTTTCAGTCTTCTCTCAAAAAAAATGTCTTTTTCATGATGCCTACAGCCCCTAACTCTAGTTACACATCCTGCAGCAGTGAGTCTCATGGCACTGTGTGGAGAAATGCCTGCATATTTCATCCTCCTAGCTTATTCTCCCTCTTACTATACAATTCAGAAATGGAGTTTTCTACCTTTTTCTTTCCATTATTGCTCTTCTATTCTCTTCTACTCATTTCTTTTGTTATGTTTTTGTTTTCTATACTGCCCTGAAAGTTAATTCTCGAGGTCACTATACCGTGTTTTAATAAACCTGAAACCTGACCTACAAGTACATAGGGTAAAAATATCTCTGTGGCATTGGCCATCACACGATTTTCAAAGGGAAACTGTGTGTGTGTGGGGAGGGGGGAATAAATTCACACACAGGTGGATTTTCTAAATATTGGTGACCCTGCAAGCAGCCCTCAGGTTATGAAACTTATGATTTACATATAACTAGTTGCTGGGCAGAGTGATGTCAACAAGTACAGGTTGCAAAGTGTTACTGGAAAATAGGAAGCAATAGTAAATTGTCCACACACTATCCTGCTTATAATCGAACGAGAAAAACGCCCAAGTTCCGACCTAAATCGGGAGATGGACGTTTATCTCACAAAAATGAATAAAGCGGTATAATCGAAAGCCGATTTTTGGACGTTTTCAACTGCACTCCGTCGCGGATGCGGACAAAGTTGATGGGGGCGTGTCAGAGGTGTGGCGAAGGCGGAACTGGGGCGTGGCTATCTGCCGAACAAAGATGGGCGCATTTCACCGATAATGGGAAAAAAGTATGCGTTTTTAGCTAGAATTTAGGACACTTTTCCTGGACCCTGTTTTTTCACGAATAAGGCCCCAAAAAGTGCCCTAAATGACCAGATGACCACTGGAGGGAATCGGGGATGACCTCCCCTGACTCCCCAAGTGGTCACTAACCCCCTCCCACCACAAAAAAATGATGTTTCACAACTTTTTATTTTCACCCTCAAATGTCATACCCAGCTCCCTGGCAGCAGTATGCAGGTCACTGGAGGAGTTGTTAGGGGGTGCAGTGGACTTCAGGCAGGTGGACCCAGGTCCATCCCCCCTACCTGTTACAATTGTGCTGCTTAATGCTTATTAGTCGTCCAACCCCCCCAAACCCACTGTACCCACATGTAGGTGCCCCCCTTCACCCCTTAGGGCTATAGTAATGGTGTAGACTTGTGGGCAGTGGGTTTTGAGGGGGATTTGGGGGGCTCAACACACAAGGGAAGGGTGCTATGCACCTGGGAGCTCTTTTACCTGTTTTTTTGTTTTTGTAAAAGTGCCCCCTAGGGTGCCCGGTTGATGTCCTGGCATGTGAGGGGACCAGTGCACTACGAATCCTGGCCCCTCCCACGAATAAATGTCTTGGATTTATTCGTTTTTGAGCTGGGCGCTTTCATTTTCCATTATCGCTGAAAAACAAAAACGCCCAGCTCACACATTGTTGAATAAAACATGGGCGTCTATTTTTTCCCAAAATACGGTTCGGTCCACCCCTTCACGGACCCGTTCTCGGAGATAAACGCCCATGGAGATAGGCGTTTTCGTTCAATTATGCCCCTCTATATTACCTACATTCTTTTTAGCTACATGTGCTGTTTCCTATTGAAAGTAGCTTACAGGAGATACATGCATACAGTGTGCCCACATGCATTTGAACTTCCTGTTTCCAGGGTTTCAGGGTCGACCCTTCTATTCAGTGACTGTGTTTTTCGAACAACTTGGTTTTCGGCCTCTCCTTACTTATGCCGATAAGGCACCACAGTGAGTGTCTGCACATGATCCCGTAACCCTTTCAGGCTGTCCCTCTGTGGGTGACTGACTAAAAATCAATTCTACAGGTACAGTATTCTTTTCTTCCTCGTCCTAAATGCCCCCCCCCCCCTATACCCCACACAGGAACAGCTCTTTTTAATGTAGCGAAAAAGCATGCATGCTGTTCAAGCCCCAGTAAACACCTGTTTAGCCAGGTACAGTGAAAATTTCCTCCTGATTTGGCTGATGCGATATTTCTGGGGAAAGAGAAGACAACATAAGTTGGCTGATCCCTATATTTACATATATCTCTGTACAGATATGATGTTTAGTAATAGTAGGGTTTTTTTTTTTAAATAGAACAGATTTATCCTTGGGGGCATATAGATAGACACTATTCATTTGAAAAGGTACTAGTGGTGCAGCTGAGTGATAGGAGATGAGTTAGTGTTTCATTTTCCTTTCTTGCTAACGCAGAGCTGCATTATGCTTCTGCTTTTTGCTCCTGCTGTGCTGAAGGCTGGAGTCAGCATGTTTGAATAACAGCTGGCCACATGTACAAGCAATAGAAATTGCTGATCTGGTGATGAGAATCTTAAAGTACATGAAGAACACATCAAAGCCTAGTCTGAGGATTGGTATAGAAACAGAGAAAATCGCAGGCAGATAAAGACCATGTGGCCTAGCCCAGGGGCATATCTGCGTGGGGCCACAGGGGCCTGGGCCCCCGCAGATTTCGCCCCGGACCCCCCTACCGCCATCACCTACCCCCGAGGTCCGCTTCCTCCTGCCGGCTTTTTAAAATATTGCTTCAGCTGGCGGGGGACATCAGACTCCGTCCAACTGGAACTAAGGATGCATGCAGCTTTCAGCACGACGAGGATGAAGAAGTTAAAGAAGACCGCGGCTGGGCTGGCGGGGGGTTGGGGTCCCCCGCCAGCTGAAGCAATATTTTAAAAAGACGGCAGGAGGAAGCGGACCTCGGGGGTAGGTGACGGCGGTAGGCGGGGGAGGGAGGGTTAACGGCGGTAGGGGGGAGGGTTGACGGCGGTAGGGGGGTGTGGTGGCGGCGGCCGGGGGGGCTATAATGTGCCCCCTCACTCTAGCCCCTGCCCCCCCTACCGCCGAACCTAAGATATGCCCCTGGCCTAGCCATCTACCAGCAGCAAACAACACAAAGCAGACCAGGAAATGTAGAGGAATGCAATTTCTCCAAGCAAAGCACCTGATGTGGCCACATTTTGTCTCATAAGAACATAAGAATAGCCATACTGGGTCAGACCAATGGTCCATCTAGCCCAGTATCCTGCTTCCAACGGTGGCCAATCCAGGTCATAAGTGCCTGGCAGAAACCCAAATAGTAGCTATGTTCCATAGCTTTTCCAGGTCTGTCTCAGTAGCAGACTATGGACTTTTCCTGTAGGAACTTGTCAAAACCTTTTTTTAAACCCAGATACGCTAACCGCTATTACCACATCGTACTACTACTACTACTTTCTCTGTCCCTAGAGGGCTCACAAATCTACGTTTTTTGTACCTGGGGCAATGGAGGGTTAAATGACTTCTCCAAGGTCACAATGAGCTGCAGTGGGAATCAAACCCAGGTCACCAGGATCAAAGCCAGCTGTACTAGCCATTAGGTTACTCGTTCACTCCAGAGTTCCACAGCTTAACTATTCATTGAGTGAAAAAAAATATTTCCTCCTATTTGCTTTAAAAGTATTTCCATGAGTGTCCCCTAGCCTTTGCACTTTTTGAAGGAGTAAAAAAATCGATTCATTTATACTCATTCTACACCACTTAGGGTTTTGTAGACCTCAATCATATCTCCCCTCAGCCATCTCTTTTCCAATCTGAAGAGCCCTACCTCTTGCCTCTCGCTGTGTCAGGGATATGACTGTTAATTTAAACATATAAAATTTAAAAACATTGATATTGATAATAAATTATAAACAAACTTAAAAATCAATTAAATATCAAATGAAAAAAACCTTACAATTACAAGCTATAAATATATATATATAAGCAAGAAGATGAGGTGAAAAGGGTGTTAGAAGTCCAAAGCAGCAGCAAGATTACATTTTCATGTCATGGATTATCAGCTCATATGAACACACACAAAAAAATAGTTTGGCAACCAACATGCTTGTTTATGTGCAACAGCAATGTGAACAATGGAAAAGAGCACTGAAAGGTACACATAGCCAAAAGGGGTATATGCCACAACTTTCCCCAATAGCAGGATTCTATTCTCGTACCTGAAGAATTTTTTTTTAAAGGGAAAAGGGATAGAGACATTATAAAAGTACATAAGTAATGCCACACTGGGAAAAGACCAAGGGTCCATCGAGCCCAGCATCCTGTCCACGACAGCGGCCAATTCAGGCCAAGGGCACCTGGTGAGCCTCCCAAACATACAAACATTCTATACATGTTATTCCTGGAATTGTGGATTTCTCCCAAGTCCATTTAGTAGTGGTTTATGGACTTGTCCTTTAGGAAACTGTCTAACCCCTTTTTAAACTCTGCTAAGCTAACCGCCTTCACCACATTCTCCGGCAACGAATTCCAGAGTTTAATTACACGTTGGGTGAAGAAATATTTTGTCCGATTTGTTTATTTCTCTGTTTATTACCCTCCTCTCACCTACCAACACCCATTCTGTTAGAATATCAATGAAATGCTTTGATGTCCCCATGCATACCCCCACCCTCCCACTCTGTCAGACAGTCAAAGTAATGCTTTGATGTTTCTCTCATATATACTATCTGCTACCTCATTTGCTTATTTCCGATCTGAGGAAGAAGGGCAACCTTCGAAAGCTAATCAAGAAATGTATTATGTTATGTCCAATAAAAAAGGTATCATCTTATTTTCTTTTCCATGTTTTATTTTGTTTGATTTCTATTGATAACTTTTAAGAGTGGACTAACACGGCTACCACACCTCTCTCCAATTTGTTTTAAATTTACTACACTGTAGTTTCATCGCATGCCCCCTAGTCCTAGTATTTTTGGAAAGCGTGAACAGACGCTTCACATCCACCTGTTCCACTCCACTCATTATTTTATATACCTCTATCGTGTCTCCCCTCAGCCGTCTCGTCTCCAAGCTGAAAAGCCCTAGCCGCTTTAGCCTTTCCTTATAGGGAAGTTGGCCCATCGCCTTTATTATGTTCGTCGCCCTTCTCTGTACTTTTTCTAATTCCACTATGGAGCTCATTTTCAAAAGAGAAAAATGCCCGAAAAGTGGCATAAATCTGCATTTGGACATTTTTCTCACAAAAACGTCCAAATTGGTAGTTTCAAAACTAAGTTTTAGATGTTTTTCTATGAAGTCCATCAGAAGTTCATTGGAATCACAAGGGGATGTGTTAAGGGTGGGATCTGGGTGTTCTTAACACTTGGATGTTTTTCAGCCATAATGGAACAAAACAAAACCTTCCAGGACTATGACTTTTGAGCTAGACCTGTTTTTATAATGAGTAAGGCACAAAAAGGCACTCTAAATGATTAGATGGCCACTGGAGAGAATCAGTGATGACCTCTCCTTACTCCTCCAGTGGTCATTAACCCCCTCCCCCCCAAAAAAAATGTGATTTAGCATTACTTGCCAGCCTCAGATGTTATACTCAGGTCTATTAGAACAGCATGCCAGGACCCTGGAGTAGTCTAGTGGTGGGTGCAGTGTACTGCAGACAGGTAGACCCAGGCCCATACCTCCCCTACCTGTTACACTTGTGGAGGAAACTGTGAGCCCTCCAAAACTCACCAGAAACCCACCGTATCCACATATAAGTGCCTTCTTTGCCCGTAAGGGCTATGGTAGTGGTGTGCAATTGGGGGTAGTGGGTTTTGCGGGGCTCAGCAGACAAGATAAGGGAGCAATGGTGAGATGCGTACCTTTTATGAAGAGCACTGCAGTGCCCCCTAGGGAGCTCAATTGCTTTCCTGGGATGTGTGGGGGACCAGTCTACTAAAAATGCTGGTTCCTCCTACATCCCAATAGCTTGATTTGTTTGCATTTTGCACTTGGATTTTTTCCCCCCGCAAAAATGGACTGAAAAACAAAATGTCCAAATCTCAAAACCTTATTCAAAACAAAACTGTATTAAAAAAAACAAAATAGATGTGTTTCTTTTTTGAAAATGACCTTTCCTATTCAGATTCTGTATGTATTTTGCAAAAATATCTAAAATGCCCCACCACTATATATTTTTCTTTTTGAGATATGTTCTTATGTTTCTTTTTTATGTGATTTATTGGTATTTATTATTATTATTTATTGCATTTGTATCCCACATTTTCCCACCAATACTTGTTGCTGAGGAGATTTGCACTAGTGACTGGCTGCTGTAGAGAATAGCACCCCCTTGCTATCAAGGTTGCATCAGGATTTTCTGCTATGACAGGCTGTTGTTGAGATGCACTTCCTGCTATAAAGACTGACTTGTGACTACATGGAGATTACTTGAATGGATAAGGGTGGTTGACATCTCATTTAGTATTGCTAATCTCTCCAGTGTGGTCGCTTTCTTCTCTCTTCGCTTAACTCTCTTGCCAGGGTTTCCTGTCCATGTAATTTTTCTCCTGTCTTCTTCACTTCCTCCACTACATCCATGCCTAACACTGATCTGTTCATTTGAGGTTTTGTTCATTTCTTTTTCTGCATCTAAACAGATTCCACTATACAGTCTTCAATTTCCCTCCTTTTAATGTGTCTGCTTACAGCTTTCGATCGTCCCCTCATTCCAGCTCTCCCATTCCCCCTCCTCTTATTCCCCAGTCTTTCAATAACTCTCTCATCTCCCCCTTTCATCCAGCATCTCCTTTCTCTCTCCATCTCCCCTTCCACCTCCTCTCTCTCCCTCCCCCTTCTATCTAGCATATCCCCTCTCCCTCTCTCTCTCCTTTTCATCCATTATCTCTCCTCTTTTTCCCTTTTCCATCCAGCATCTCACCCTTCTTTCTTCTCTCCTTCTGTTGACATCGCTCCCCTCTCTCTCCCCCTTCCATGCAACATCTCCCCCCCTCTCTCTCTTCACCTTCCATCCAGCATATCTCCTTTTTCACCCTTTGCATCCAACATCGCCCCCTTTCTTCCTCCCCTTCCATCCAGCATCTCTCCCATCTCGCCCTTTTGCATCCCTCTCCTTATAAATGTCAGTAATTAAAAATAAAATATAAATGGAAAATAACATTGATACCTTTTTTATTGGACTGATTACATTTTTTTACTAGCTTTCAGAGGGCCAAAAGAACTTTTCCTCGTCTGGATTGTCAGGACAGTATACCATAATAGCAGTATACTCTCTTGACCTAAGGAAGGAGATTTTAGATTCTGAAAGCTAATGCAATAAAAAGATATCACCTTTGCTTTTCTTTGGGTTTTTTTTTTTTGTTAATTTGTAATTTTTTTTAATTTACATTTGCTATCTTTATGTTTATATTTTGCACAGTACAGGAGGACATGCATCACTGTTTCTCATTTTCTGTTGTTACATTGTATATAGTCTGACTTCTTGGGGGTTCAGTTTAATTTTTGTCTACATATATTCTATTTTTAGTTCATGGTTACTTATTCTATATTTGGTGAGGGTCTGTCTGTGTTCTGTATATGTGAATGAGACCAGATATTCTGTTAGTATTGAGTGTCTCTGTAGGATTGATCTGTATTAATCCATCTGGTTTTTTTTTTTATTAGCCCCAGATTCTATAAAGGTCATCCCAATTTGGTTAATTGGTTATTGGGTTCTGTATACCCCTACAGCTCCAGTGATTTAATTATTGGAGCTAACAAGCACTTAAGTGACACTAATTATGATTTGGGTGCTGATCTGGCTATGTTCTATTCTGTAACAATGGGCACCTAAATTAGATCACATGCAACTCAAAAGGGGTATGGCTGGGGGGGGGGGCATGGGAGGGTCGGGGCATTCACTAAAGATGCTCACAGTGTTACAGAATAGCGGGGATCTGTGCCCAATTTGCGTGCTGGGATTTACACCAGTTTTCAGCAGGCATAAGTCCTTGTGGCCAAAACTGAGTGCCAAATTTGGTGGTCTATGCTATTCTATAACGAGTGCTCATCCCAAAGTGCCCTTTATAGAATAGTGTTGAGTGCCAAATTTTCAGCACCACTTATAGAATTTGGCCCCAAGTGTGTTGATGATCTAGTGTCCACTGCAGTGTTGACAGTGCTGCCTTTCTTAGGTGTAGTCCCTTGTGACTCTTGGAAATTAGTGCTATTATGATATGGTAGAACTGCCGTCTTTTTGAAGGAATTCGCTCAAGGTGGTGTACAGTATTACTTAAAATCTAGTACCAGGTATATTATGATTTGGATTCACCTTGCGTGTTTTCTCAAGGTGAGTTACATTCAGGTTCAATAGATATTTCCTGTGTCTTCAGGGCATATAATTTAAGTTTGCGCCTGAGGCAGGCAATGGAGGGTTAAGTAGCTTGTCCAAGATCTCAAGGAGAGGCAGTGGGATTTGAAGTCTGGCTTCCTTGGTTCTTAGCCTGCAGCTGTATTAGATACAGCTAATGCATATACTAAACATGTTTTGGTATTCATCAAAACACTGAAGGCCAGCAGAACTGAAGCCTGGTGGCCATTTGGCAACCTTTCAAAAAAGACCCCCCCCCCCCCCCCCATAAGGAAATCTTTTTATGGTTGCCAGTAACCACAATGTTTCTATTACAGTGCTGCTGAACATCACATGGACACCATAAAATGCTAGTCTGGAGAGCTAGGGCTGGCTTGGAGCCAAGTGTTAAAGTATCTGTATATATTTCCAGAATACTGCAAATATGATTTTCTTTAATTGGAGTGTATTCAGTATGCATAACATCATCAGTAACAGAGGTACAAGGGGAGGCAGTGGTACATCTGCACCAGAGACACAGTTAAGGGGTTCTTCCCTGATGAGTTGAAAAGTGACCCTACTGTCCCTTTTACTGCTGACAATGGTGTTGCCACCCCCACCTCTAAGAATTCTAACTTGCCCCATCCTAAACCCCACCCAGGCCTTCCCAAGCAGTTAAGTCACTGACCACCTATGGCCTTAGGCCATAAGTGCTTACGAAAAGTTGATTAGGTCTTTCATTTCCCCATGCCTCCCAAGTGTGAACATTTTCCATCACATGAGAAAGAATGCAGAGAAGAATTTCATGTATTCTCATAATTTTATGTGTACATCCTTCACAACATGTATATTTCAACAACTAGCAGCATTTTAAGTCTAGTGTATTTGGCTCACAGAAGTTTTTCCTTGTTTTGTCCCTGTAGTCTTTGTTTAATTCTCTCCATCAAGCAGCAGATTTCCAAGAATTGCCTGTGTTTGCCCTGCCCCTCCAGCAGAAAGGAATCCTGTCAGAATTGTGACTAACCCAAAGACCAGAAACATCTGCTAAAGTTTAGAAGTGAAAGCAGGAGGGACTTTCAGATTAGCTCAGGAGACAGGAATCTGCACTTTCTCAGCTTTGCTGTGCTATGCAACAAAAATTAGGGAACAGATGAGCAGGGAGAATTTCAGTTTCACACAAAAACATGATATCTTTGACATACGCTAAGCAGAATTTTAAAATGCCAAGTGAAGAGGTAAATACTGCATAATTTTCACTTGTTTCTCTTTTGCTCTGTTAAAAAACAAAAAAACTTGTCAAGATAAATGTGCAGTTAGACCAAACTAACCCATACAGTGGTGGAAATAAGTATTTGATCCCTTGCTGATTTTGTAAGTTTGCCCACTGACAAAGACATGAGCAGCCCATAATTGAAGGGTAGGTTATTGGTAACAGTGAGAGATAGCACATCACAAATTAAATCCGGAAAATCACATTGTGGAAAGTATATGAATTTATTTGCATTCTGCAGAGGGAAATAAGTATTTGATCCCCCACCAACCAGTAAGAGATCTGGCCCCTACAGACCAGGTAGATGCTCCAAATCAACTCGTTACCTGCATGACAGACAGCTGTCGGCAATGGTCACCTGTATGAAAGACACCTGTCCACAGACTCAGTGAATCAGTCAGACTCTAACCTCTACAAAATGGCCAAGAGCAAGGAGCTGTCTAAGGATGTCAGGGACAAGATCATACACCTGCACAAGGCTGGAATGGGCTACAAAACCATCAGTAAGACACTGGGCGAGAAGGAGACAACTGTTGGTGCCATAGTAAGAAAATGGAAGAAGTACAAAATGACTGTCAATCGACAAAGATCTGGGGCTCCACGCAAAATCTCACCTCGTGGGGTATCCTTGATCATGAGGAAGGTTAGAAATCAGCCTACAACTACAAGGGGGGAACTTGTCAATGATCTCAAGGCAGCTGGGACCACTGTCACCACGAAAACCATTGGTAACACATTACGACATAACGGATTGCAATCCTGCAGTGCCCGCAAGGTCCCCCTGCTCCGGAAGGCACATGTGACGGCCCGTCTGAAGTTTGCCAGTGAACACCTGGATGATGCCGAGAGTGATTGGGAGAAGGTGCTGTGGTCAGATGAGACAAAAATTGAGCTCTTTGGCATGAACTCAACTCGCCGTGTTTGGAGGAAGAGAAATGCTGCCTATGACCCAAAGAACACCGTCCCCACTGTCAAGCATGGAGGTGGAAATGTTGTTTTGGGGGTGTTTCTCTGCTAAGGGCACAGGACTACTTCACCGCATCAATGGGAGAATGGATGGGGCCATGTACCGTACAATTCTGAGTGACAACCTCCTTCCCTCCGCCAGGGCCTTAAAAATGGGTCGTGGCTGGGTCTTCCAGCACGACAATGACCCAAAACATACAGCCAAGGCAACAAAGGAGTGGCTCAGGAAGAAGCACATTAGGGTCATGGAGTGGCCTAGCCAGTCACCAGACCTTAATCCCATTGAAAACTTATGGAGGGAGCTGAAGCTGCGAGTTGCCAAGCGACAGCCCAGAACTCTTAATGATTTAGAGATGATCTGCAAAGAGGAGTGGACCAAAATTCCTCCTGACATGTGTGCAAACCTCATCATCAACTACAGAAGACGTCTGACCGCTGTGCTTGCCAACAAGGGTTTTGCCACCAAGTATTAGGTCTTGTTTGCCAGAGGGATTAAATACTTATTTCCCTCTGCAGAATGCAAATAAATTCATATACTTTCCACAATGTGATTTTCCGGATTTAATTTGTGATGTGCTATCTCTCACTGTTACCAATAACCTACCCTTCAATTATGGGCTGCTCATGTCTTTGTCAGTGGGCAAACTTACAAAATCAGCAAGGGATCAAATACTTATTTCCACCACTGTACTTGTTTCATCAAGATAGCTGGTACATGAAACACAGCTGATCTATTAACAGATCCCTCCTATCATGTGCAGGATATTGCCTGTTTTAGCACGTCTGGAAGGAGAAACTATGCACATGAATGGATTGACCAGGGTCTAAACTGAACAAAGCGGTGATGGTGGGTACTACAGAACTAATCTAAACGGATAACAGTTGTTCACACTGTCCTGTTGGGCTATGTAAAGAAAGGAAAGGAGGAAAGGGGATGGGACTTGATATACCGCCTTTCTGTGGTTACAATCAAAGCAGTTTACATATTATATACAGGTACACATTTTGTAGTTGAGGCAATGGAAGGTGGCATAGCTACATGAGGCCATGGGGGCTGTGGCCCCCCAAATTTCCTCTGGGCCCCTAGTTTTGCTGGTGGGGTCATCAACCTCCTTCTAGCATGCTCAATTTCACTAAAATGAGTGTGCAGGACGTGAGGAGAAGACAGAGCAGGGCAGGTATTGCAGCAGCACCAGAGACTGGCGCTGGACAATGCTTTAGCTGGCGGGGGTTGGGGATCTCTGCCAGCCAAGGTATTTGCTGCGGCAGTGGGTGGGGAGCAGCGAGGTGGCGGCAGAAGGCAGTGAGGTGGGGGGCGGCGGTGGGGCGGCAGACCAACATGTGCCCCCCACCTCGGGCTCTGGCCCCCCTCCCACCGCGAGGTGTGGCTACGCCCTAAGGGAATCAATCCTAGTTCTCCTTGTTTTTAGTCTGCTGCACTAGCCATTAGGCTACTCCTCCACAGGGAGATAGGTCACAGCTGAGAGTACAGTCAATGGTTGTGTTTACCCTGCTCATCCACTATAAAGCTTCTGAGCAGTTGTTCAAACTCCTAGAAAAGTGGTCATTGTCATAAAGAGTATAAGGACAGACTTAAAGATCTCAATATTTATACTTTGGAAGAAAAGCAAGAGGGGTATATGATAAAGACATTTAAATACTTATGTGGCACAAATGCACAGTAGGCAAGCCTCTTTCAGTTGGAAGGAAGCTCTGGAATGAGGGGGGGGGGGGCATAGGATGAAGGTTAAAGGGGATAGACTCAGAAGTACCCTGAGGAAATACTTCTTCACGGAAAGGGTGGTGAAATCATGATATCGCCTCCCAGAGGAAGTATTGGAGATGAAAATAGTATCTAAATTCAAGAGAATTTGGGACAAGTACATAGGATCTCTAAGGGAGTGATAGGGAGAGTAGATTGCATGGATGGGCAGACTGGATAGTCCATATAAGGTCTTTATCTACCTACATTTTTTTCTGTTTCTGTGTTTGTTTCAAAGGTGACAGGCCAATATGATTAGTAAGCCTGGTAGTTGTGCTTTATGGATGCTTAACACCCCCAGTATTGAGCACACCCCTTTACTGTATCCAGGTAGGAGTAATTTGAGTGGGGTTTAGCACCTCCAGTCATTATGCAAAGTTAGCTCCTTTGGTTCTGTTGTATGCAGGGTTGTACACGAGGAAGGAGATACAAACAGATATATATACACAAACGCGCACACATACCTCATCCATGTGCAAGCTGAAATGAAGGACTGTGACTATTACAGAAAAAATGTCATCCTCTGACAGAGTTTATCTAAAAACTTTGATTTAGACTGTGAACTAGGCCAACATGCTTAATGATAGCATAAGACTCCATTTTGGGCCCTTCTGTGGTTTGCTGCAATCTGTTGCCATGAGCACTCTGTTGTTTTAAATTAGTTCATGCCTGGTGTTTGCATATGTTATATCTTGGAAGGTATGGCTGCATACGTGAACTGTAATTAAATAGCAGGGCACCCAGGTTTTTAAGACACTTAGGTGAATGTGTTGTGCCTGTTTATGAAGGCATCTTATGCATCTGTATGCTTTGTAAGCTTACCCCAAGGTTGATGCACACACATTTTACACCTGCCCCAGTGTGCCAGAATCGATGCATGTGCACAAATTGTATAAAAGTCCTTGTATAAGTGTTAGTCCTACCTGTCACGTCCACTATTTTTTTGCTCCCTGTTGTGCCTAGAAGTATATCGCTTCCTCCTGCCGTTTTTTAAAAATATTACTTCAGCTGGCAGGGGACCCCAACCCCCGCCAGCCCAGCTGAGGTCTTCTTTAACTTCTTCATCCTCGTGCTGTGAAAGCTGCATCCTTCCAGTTGGACGGAGTCTGACGTTGCAGCACGTTGTACGTGCAGGACGTCAACGTGCTGCGACGTCAGACTCCGTCCAACTGGAAGGATGCAGCTTTCACAGCATGAGGATGAATAAGTTAAAGAAAACCTCAGCTGGGCTGGAGGGGGTTGGGGTCCCCTGCCAGCTGAAGTAATATTTTAAAAAAACGGCAGGAGGAAGCGGACCTCAGGGGTAGGTGACGGCGGTAGACGAGGAAAGGGTTGACGGCGGTAGGGGGCGGCGGCCGGGGGGGAGCTATAATGTGCCCCCTCACTCTAGCCCCTGCCCCCCCTACCGCCGAACCTCAGATACGCCCCTGGTTTATAACTGTGGGTAGGGGGGAAAAGGGGGGGGGTTCTCTTTGTAAAATGTTATCAACATGTTTGAATTGTCTTTTCTTATCTGGATTAATAAAAATGATTGAAATAAAATTACCCTCAATATGTTTCATGAAATAATGAAATTGTTAGTGAATTGGTAACTGAGGAAGGAAGAGAAAGAGTAAAGAGGGGGATATAAACTGAGTTGAGGGAGATAGAAAGGTATGGAAGAGAATAGGTGAAATGGGGAGAGGAAAAAATGGGGAATGAGGTGTGGGGAAAAAGCGTGGCAGACTGCAGACTGGATGAATGAAGAAGAGAAAGTAGCTTTGTGGAAACCAGCCCAGTGGCTCAATGCAGTGCCATGGCCAGGTTTCTCACAGGGCCACTGCAAGAGCACCCTGGATGACCTGTCATCCTCGTGTCCCCCTCAGTTACCTTTCAGGCTTTTAGGTCCCTACACAAGATCTTAAAAATGAAACTCGACAGTCAAGCTTACCCAATATCATCTGTCCCATCTGTCACTAAACAGCCCACAGAGGTCAGTGCTGGATAAAAGGCCAGATAATCAGCACCAGGCCATACCTGATACTGGTGCTGAGTAGCGATGATGTTCAGACTGGTACCCAAATAAAGTTATGACCGCCTTTTTGTTAGTGAACTGAATATTGCATTAACTGGGTAACTCCCAGTTCCACCCATACTCCGCCCCTGGATTACTCTGGGACTGCCCAGATAGTGCCAGGGTAGTCTGACCGGATTTTCTGCCACTCAAAATCCAAACAGAGTTATACTGTGAAGAAGAATGCTGAATTTTCCAAATCATGGACCCCAAATTACAGAGTTCCTCATTCTCCCTTATCCCCAATTCAATTAAGAACCGTGAGGTCTTCATTTTTCCAGGAGGATTTGCAGGTCTTAGTACAGGCATTGATCTTGACCCAATTTGATTATTGTGGTGCTCTGTACACTGGACATAAATTTCTATATAAACTCCAACTTCTTCAGAACACAGCAACAAAATTAATTTTTAGGTGTAGGGTGGAGTTTAAGATGGTGTGTTGGGTGTATAAAATTATTATGGGAAATTGTTCATTATCTTTTACTGAATTATTAACTTTCCCCTCTACGAGACTTAGTTCTCATTTTAATTCTTTACTTTCCATCGATTGAGAATATTAAAACTGAAGCGATTTCATATAAGCTCTTTTTGTTATATGTCCAGCAAGATTTGGAATATGGTACTTTTGCAAACTAGATCTTTGTCTAATTATTTTCAGTTTCATAAGGATTTAAAGACCTTTCTTTTTAGTAAATTTTATGATTTTAATTAGTGAATTTTAACTTTGATCTATATTTTTTCCTTATGGTGAATTACCTGCTTTGATTCCTGAGTAGATATAAGTGGGATATAAGCACCAGAATAGAACAGAATAGAAAAGTATGACCCGGTGAGCAGGTCTTATTCAGGTGGGAGCCTATTCTTCTTTCTAACCGCATTTCTGTCTCACTCTCCCCCCTCACTCTCTTCCCAAGCCTCTGCCAAAAATTCTGAGTGCTCCTTGCTGAAAGTAGAGTTTGGCTACAGATGCCCAGTTTTCAATGTTCTGCAGCAGTCAAACTCAGGCTTGGTTAACAGTTGACCTCTGCCTTTGCTTCACCTCTTAAGAAGACCCTTCATCATATTAAAGTGAAGGAAAAATCAGAGATCAGCTGGGTCTTGTGGCATTGAAAGAGGAAGTAACTTGCATAGACTAAATGGGTCTTACAGGCCTAATCGCTCATCTGTTAGAAATTCCAGCTGTTAGCTATGACAGATTAAGCAATACATATAATGCTGTTTTTTTTTCCTGTTCTGGGCCCTGCACTCTGGAAATCATTGTTGCGAGCTGAAAAATGATATTCAATATCATATGATGGCTGTGCTTTATGTTGCTTGTGGTTAAGGTGGTTATTTTAGAAGCATCCCCATGTGTAAATAGCAGAAGTTAAATGTCTGCAGAGGCCCAGTGTTTCAATGGCATTTCAAATGGGCCATTCACATGTAGGGATGTTAAGTATGTCTAGATGGCAAAGGGTCATGGGTAGGGTGGGGAGAGGTGAAGTTGGGCAGGCCTTCAATGCAAATGTGCATTCCCTATTTCACATGCCTGTTTAGGGAAGCATAAACGTTAGTGCTTTGAGGTTGAGGCAGCTGTCACCACTAATATCTGGGGTCCCCACAATTCCAGTGCTCCCCTGAGTCAAGCCCCTACTCTCTCATGGATTTACAACCCCCCCCCCCTTACTTACACACACTCACACACTCCCAGAGCGGGGCTCCCTCAACCCACTATCTGGGCTTACTAGGGTCCCTGATGTCTGGTGGGGTGAAAGCAATGCCCGTTCACTCCCACCTTATCTCTTGGAACATCCAAAATGGCCACTGAGACTTCTATTGGTAATATTGTGGTTAGGCTTCCCACCCTTCTAGACCAAGGACCCCTGGTAAGACTCTGTAAGGATGGGCTATTTGGGAGGGATTTGTGTGCTGCCAAGGGGTGGGATCTGATGGAGGGATTTGGTGCTTTAAGGGAGGGCTTCCTCAATTGAGAGCCTGTAATATGGGGTGGGGGTCTTCCTATAAGGGAGTCCACTGATGCTGGGATCGGGGTCCTTTACAGATTGAATGGCAGTTTTCAAAAGTTGCTTCCATGTTGATGTATGTGGGGGAGGGGGAATATATGGGTTCTCTCCTTATGTGGAAGGATTTTTAAATTGCAATCCTGCACCTGTTTTACAAATGGCTGGCTTTGTGTTTTTTTGTGGGGTTTTTTTTTGCCAGAGCTTCTTGTAAAATAGTATGGGAACAAGTGAAAATTATGTAGTCTTTACCTCTCCACTGACTTCCCTCTGGGGAGACCTGGCACACACACTTCAGGGGTGGCAGCATTGATCTGCTGAGGTCAACTATTCTTGGGTATATAGGGTTCTGGAAAGGACCAACTAGAGCTGGGAGGCCATGGACCCCCCAGGACAGCGCTCTTCACCTCTCACTTTCATGTTCAAGAACTCAGAGCTTGTTCTGAACTTATAAGGTTTACTGAAAATCTGTAAGTGGGCAGAATTCAAGAAAAAAACAAAACATGGAGACTAACAGAATAGTACAAGGTGGAGTTCTCATTGGGTATAGGAAAAGCATCTCTTTTTCTTTGCACCGGTATTTCCCCCTTAAGCCAAGGATAGCCAATGTTATCCACCTCTTCCTTTTTTACCTCTCTTAAGTTGCAGCTTCTCCTCCCTTGAACCCTGAGCACCCTTGGATCCTACTTTAGTCACATTGTGTATATATCTGGATACCGCAGGCATTTAGTTCTGTTTAACCTTGGCCCTCTTTGGGCTACACGTTGACTCTTCCTCTTTCCTTCCGGGATCATTTGAACCCTTTTGTTCTCCTTTATATCTGGTGCACTGCAATGCCCTAAACAACCTCTGCCATTACCCCGATACCGACTCACTGGCTTAGCCAGCCCAAAACTCCTACTCCTGTACGGTATAATAATTGAGGTAAAACAAAGAGAAGAAGCTGCCTTTGAACTTGGGGGAAGATGCACTAAAAAATCGTTAAAGCCCTTCCCTTACCGAATCGGTAAGGAATGGGCATGCATCAAGGAAAAGGAATGCAAATGAGCTGCTCGTTGTAGCTCACTTGCATTCTCTATTCCATCGGAAACCAGTCGGCCGGTTGAGCATGCGCAGAGCAGCCAAGCGTTATGCTGGCTGCTCTGCGCATGGCAAGGATGTCCTTTATGGACGTCCTTTACTATAAAAAAAAAAAACGTCTCTGACGAGCAGCCTTCACTAACTTCCCGGGAATCCCTTTGGCCGAGCAGCGAGAAGCAGGAGAGAGACACGGAGCTTAAGGTTGTTTTCAGTTTGCGCCCCCCCCCCCTCCAGAATTGGGACCTGCAAGGACACAAATCAAAACGTTTTGGACATCCCTCCCTCCAGGTCTCTCTCAGCCAATCACAGCGCGTTTAGCTGTTACCAGTATCAGTTAAATGCGCTGTGATTGGCTAAGAGAGACCTGGAGGGAGGGACATCCAAAAAGTTATGATTTGCGTCCTCGCATGTCCCGATCCTGGGGGGGGGGGGGGGGGGGTGCAAGCTGAAAACTGCTTAAGCATCGCTTGCCTTTGTGCCAGGCTGAAAGAAAATAAAAAGCAGCTTTTCTGGGCTGAAAGGTTCACATGAGAAAGAGACAGACATGGCAGCGTCCAGTAACTCCAGCTTGTCAGGCTCCTCCGTATCGTCAGGCTAGTTTTTATTCTCTTGCCTCTGAACTGTAGATTAGCTTGTAGCCTGTAAAAAGAACGTCTTTTTAGAGTGGGTTTTTTTTTTTGAGTGATAGACGTCCAAAAAGGACGAGATGTAGACCTCCCATTAGGTTTTTCATGGTAAGGGGATCGGAAAACCGTAGTGCATCTCATTATAATGAGCTGCACTACCATTGCAAGGCTATTATAATAGCCTTGAAACGGTAGTGCATCTCATTATAATAGCCTTTGGATCATCTGCATTCCGTTTTCGTTAGTTGCTACCGTGATCGGAAAATGGTTTGGAGAAGCCTTTAGTGTATGCCACGGTTTACTACTTGCTTGTTAATGGTTTGTTAAGTTTAGTGCATCTGGCCCTTGGTATTTTTACCAAGATGAGGCCACCTCCTACCATTATCTTGCTGGTAATTTCTGGAAACACTAGCATAGAAAGATCACAGTAAATGAGTGGAACCACTAGAGGTTTCTGCCATTCAAACATGGTCGACCCTTCAGGTCTCTATACATAGTAACATAGTAGATGACGGCAGAAAAAGACCTGCACAGTCCATCCAGTCTGTCCAACAAGATGACTCATATGTGCCACTTTTTGTGTATACCTTACCTTGATTTGTACCTGTCTTTTTCAGGGCACAGACCGTAAAAGTCTGCCCAGCACTATCCCTGTCCCCCAACCACCAGCCCTGCCTCCCACCACCGCCTCTGGCACAGACCGTATAAGTCTGCTCAGCACTATCCCCGCCTCCCAATCACCAGCCCCACCTCCCACCACCGGCTCTGGCACAGACCCTATAAGTCTGCCCAGCACTATCCCCGCCTCCCTCTACCGGCTCTTGCCACCCAATTTCGGCTAAGCTCCTGAGGATCCATTCCTTCTGAACAGGATTCCTTTATGTTTATTCTACGCATGTTTGAATTCCGTTACCGTTTTCATCTCCACCACCTCCCGCGGGAGGGCATTCCAAGCATCCACTACTCTCTCCGTGAAAAAATACTTCCTGACATTTTTCTTGAGTCTGCCCCCTTCAATCTCATTTCATGTCCTCTCGTTCTACCGCCTTCGCATCTGCGGAAAAGGTTCGTTTGCGGATTAATACCTTTCAAATATTTGAATGTCTGTATCATATCACCCCTGTTTCTCCTTTCCTCCAGAGTATACATGTTCAGGTCAGCAAGTCTCTCCTCATAGGTCTTGTAATGCAAATCCCATACCATTCTGGTAGTATTATGTCTTCTCTCCCTGGATGACCAGAAGCAGGAGATAACGTTCATTGCCCAAGGGTGGGAAGGGAGTTATGGTCTCTGCTTAAGAGTGACATCTAGTGACCAGAGTCGGGATCCAGGACTGTCACTGCAGTGACCAAAGTAGTTACACTGGGGGCAGGATAATAGGGCAAAACTTCCTTGGTAGTTGAAGATTAAGTTTCCTTTTGCCAGTTTCCAGCTCTGGTTCCAACTGATCTTAAAGTACTAAGGAGAAGAAGTAAACTACTGGGTCAAGAATAATGACCTAAAATGTCAGTCCTGTGATGTATTGTCGTGTATGACTGTGAGTCAGTGATATAGTGCAAAATAAATATTAGGATAAAAGAAAAGTGTAACGGTTATTTAAACATACGAGTTAAAACTCTGAGAGCTTCATTATTGTGCTGGTCCAAACAATTAAGGAACATTTCTTTTCTAACTGATCTTGGTCTGTGCAGAGTTTCTGCCAGTGTTTATAGTAAGGTTTGGAGAGTTGCCTAGCACTGGAGTATACAGGATTAAACACAGTTGAACTGCTTTTTCATGTCACCATGCTACTAAATGACCTCCATTGTACTCATATGATAGTCATTCTTGGAACTTTTAACGTAAACATGAATAGGGCAGATGCAGTTGTAATTGTATCTCATTTTGTCTGCAGCCCTGGGCAAAGCTGTTTTTCCAATTGGAATTCATGAGAACTCAAGACACTTTGAGTATCCCAAAGATAGTTTGAACATTGTTTAACAGCAGGCCATCTTAGTTTGCAGCTTTTCCTGTATTTTGATGTTCACACAGCTTGGTGATCAAGAGAGAGAGTGGGTGGCCCAGTGGTTAGAATAATAGCCTGAGAACCAAGAGGTCCAGGTTCAAATTCTGATTCTGACACTCGGGTGTGACCTTGTACTAGTCATTTCCTCTCCTGCATAGTCTTCAGACTCTCTGGGACAGAAATTCATTATACCTGTATGCAAAATCCCCTGAAATAGGATGCTCTGTCTTATTTTTATTTAATATGATAGGGTATGATACAGGCAAATGAATTTTGGGTGTCAGTTGAGATAGAATATGCTATTGTTTGGCTGATGTATAGGGTAATTTTACTTTTCTTTCTTTTAAACTTATTTGTAATAGCTTGCAATATAATGTTTGTAATCCATTTTGTTGCAGCCTTCTCAAAAAGATAAATCTTATGGCACAGCAGTTATACAAATAAATCCAAAGTCAGCAATAATATTACAGTATCAGCATTCCACATAGGTAAATATGATCCAATAAAATTATATGCAAAAACAATATAAAATGACAATAATCATCTGTGAAAAACAGCATAACAAAAGTGACAACAATCATTACTAAAACCTAGTTCACTGAGATACAAAGGGGTTCATTTTCAAAACAAAAGTAAGGTGGCAAAAGGATGTTTTTCTCTCAAAAACATACAAGAAGTTTATTTATTTATTTATTCTTTTTTTATATAGCATTTCTATCCTACATTATCCCAAGAAATCTCAGGTTCAATGTGACTTACAAAACAAATTAAGAAGCATCACAAGATACCCCAATTTTAGACTTTTGCACCATAGTTCGCCAAAATTTCAAGGGGGTGTGTTGAGGGCGTGTTTTGAGTGGGATATAGGCAGCACCAAAGGATAGACCCTAAATTTAGATATTTGGGAAACATACATGTTCCACAACACACACACCACTCTCCAGCCTGAGAGACACTTCAACATGCCTCTCTATCAAATCCTCCCTACAGACTCCTCCCTATGGACATGCCTGACTTTAGTATCAGAGGAATGGGACACGTACCATGTCATCATGTAAAAAGTGTGCTTTTTTTCAGATTTATTTTTATTTTGAAGTTTGGCCACTTGAGAAAAGGCAACAATCAAAACTGAAAATATGTCTGCCTCAGACTGTTGTATATCTGTATTGTAAGGCTGTTGCAGCCTACACAGTTCTCATTGCTTTGTTCAGGAGCAATTGTTAGTTTTAGTACTATGTACACCTGGTTAAAAGAAAACTGTCAATAACAAAAGTAACATACACCATGTTAAGAGTCACCGACTAGGAAAGGGATCTAGGTGTCATCGTTGATGATACGTTGAAACCCTCTGCTCAGTGTGCGACGGCCTCTGAGAAAGCAAATAGAATATTATTAGGAAAGGAATGGAAAACAAAAATGAGGATGCTATAATGCCTTTGTATTGCTCCATGGTGCAACTGCACCTGAAATATTGTGTTCAGTTCTGGTCACAGCATCTCAAAAAAGATATAGTGGAATTAGAAAATGTACAGAGAAGGGCAACAAAAATGATAAAGGGGATGGGATAGCTTCCTTATGAGGAGAGGCTAAAGCGGCTAGGGCTCTTCAGGTTGTAGAAAAAGACGGCTGAGTGGAATGGAACGGGTAGAAGTGAATCGCTTGTTTTGTCTTTCCAAAAATACTAGGAGTAGGGGGCATGCAATGAAGCTACAAATTAGTAAATGTAAAACCAGTCTGAGAAAACATTTCTTCACTCAGCATGTAATTAAACTCTGGAATTCATTGCCAGAGAATGTAGTAAAAGTGGTTAGCTTAGCGGTGTTTAAAAAAAAGGTTTGGCTGGCTTCCTAATGGAAAAGTCCATAGACCATTATTAAAATGAACTTGAGGAAAATCCACTGCTTATTTCTAGAATAAGCAGCATAAAATATGTTGTACTGTTTTGGTATCTTGCCAGGTACTTGTGACCTGGATTGGCCACTGTTGGAAACAGGATGTTGGGCTTGATGGACCTTTGGTCTGTTCCAGTATGGCAATACTTATGTACTTGTACATGCTAAGAATTTATAACATTTGATCTGAGGCAGTGTTAAATTACATGGAATATGCTGGAGAGCGTACCATACTATTTCTCACACACCTTGTAAATTTTACTTTGCATATGCAGTATCTTCATATGCCTATAAGTAGATGGTAATTTTAATTAGTATCCTCTCCAGTATCTCTGCCATCCTTTGGGGGTCCCATTTAACATTCACAGTAGCCCCCAGATTCTTTATAGGTCACCCAAAGTTAGGTGTCCAACTTTGGGTGCGGAGTCCAGATGCTCATGTAAACTAAGTAGTCAATTGGGTGTGAACAACTAATTATTGGCTTTAATTGGAGTTAATTGGCATTAATTTGGACATGCGTGCCCATCTGCCTGCATGCTATTCTGTAATGCTGTGCTCCCAAAGTGTCTTGCACGCATGCCAAAATGGAGCATGGCCGTGGGCAGCTCAGGGGCATTGTAAATATTTTGGTGCAGTGTTATAGAATGCCAACTTGGGCACCAGGATTTACACCAGGTTTCAGCTGGTATAAGTAACCTGCTCTAATTGCTGTCCTGTAAAAGGCACTCAGTCTGGAGCACCCTCAATCGAATAGCGCTTAGTACAGATTTTTCCAAGTGCTTAAATTTGACTGCCGTGTACTGAATCTGGCCCTAGCGCCTTAGGGTATAGCTCAGTATGCTTAGTGCATACTACCATTTAGTTCACAGATTCCAAAACATTAAAGTTCTTCACTGTTTCTGGACACTGTCTAACCTGCTTTTAAAGGGTTAGTGCCACGTTTCCCTACAGGAATTTACCATTTCCATAAAAAAAACAAACAGACGAAAAACTCTAGCCCATCCCAACAACTATAGTCTCAGGTACAACTTGTACATCATTCCTCATAAACCTTGTCTAAAACCTTTCTTTGTTTTATAGCTTTAATGCCTTCCTTATTCTGCCATACCTCATACACTCGGGGGGGGGGGGGGGGGGGGAGTCTGTAACAGAATTCCTCTATTTAGGCAGCGCTATTCTGTGTGGGGAGCGCCTAGTCTATAATGGCATCTGGGTACCCTGTTTCTGTTATACAGTACATTGGTGTTTAAATTTAAGTGCGATCACCATCACAACCAACACTATCAACAAATACATTGCATATTGTGCTTTTTGACAGTTGTGAACTGTGCAGGCTAAATTTTTTTTTTGATGGGTTGAGGGAAAGACGAAAGGGAAAATGGGACTTGATATATCACCTTTCTATGGTTTTTTTTTTTTTTTTTGCAACTACATTCCGAGCAGTTTACATAGTATATACAGGTACTTATTTGTACCTGGGGCATTGGAGGGTTAAGTGATTTGCCCAAAGTCACAAGGAGCCGCAGTGGGAATCAAACCCAATTCCCCAGGATCAAAGTCCGCTGCACTAACCACTAGGCTACTCCTCCACTCCTGCTTGTTTGCTCTTCCACCTCAGAATCAGCTTCAAGTAGCCTAGAAGGCCAAAAGTCTTTTTTTTTTTTTTTTTTAACTACCCAGGAGGTATTTACCACTATGGTTATAACAACCAACCCTATAGAGCCTAGTTGTTTTAATGATGATCCTAAGCCAGGTCTGGTTAGTAGGTGCTTTGTCAAGAGACCTCGCCACACTGACGCACTCTTCTCAGGCGTATGATTCAAATGTAGGATTAGTCGCCCAAAATGGCACCCATTCAGAGAAGAGAGCAATCAGTGTGCTGAGGTCTCTTGGCAAAGCACGCAGCGAAACAAGTCCTCGTTGGGACCGATACTGATTTGCTTCTGTGACCGTTGTGGGGTGCTGTGCAGAAGAATAGCAGAGCCGCATGGGGCACGTTGACTCCATAGTAAGCTAAGTAATCGCTAATGCCCACCTTTTTATGATATGCTGAAAGATGGCATTTCAAGTTTATATGAAGATAAGTAATTTTCAGTATTATTGAAGCGACTGAAGAATTTATTGAGAATACATACGAGTATGAAGCTTTTGGGAGGTTTTTTTTTTTTTTTAGACCAATGATTACTTTTTCAACTGTGGTTTGCGTGATATACAGTGTTGATAAATAGCAACCGTAGTCTGATGAGGTCTTCTGTTTTTGTATTTCTTGTGCATGTTGTGTATTTTTTGGACATTGATATGACCATATTGAAAATGCATATTTATATAGAATAGCACGCAGAAGGATTTTCTGCATTTATGCGTGTAGGTGCCCACATGCACAAAAATATGCTGGTATTCAAGTTATACACCTATATCTGGTGTATAAATGTAAGTGTCTTATTTATAGATAAGGATAGATTCTTGGTACTTGAAAAGAAAATTCCATGGTACTTCCCTTCAGTTGGCAGAAGTGAAAAATTCCCAAATGACTTTTAGTCATTATTATTCTAGATGAAATGACTGATTTCAATTAGCACTTTCTCAATAGAAAATCTGTTCTCTTGTGTTATCATGCCACTGATTTGGAAGGTTTCTAGTCAGGTGGTCTCAGAGCAGTAGTATTTTAACACAAAGAGATTAAGTGAGGAGAGGGCACAGTTCAGCTCAAACTAAAATATTAGTGGCTGCTGACAGGAATTTATCCTAGGCCACAGAATTCTGGGAGAGTCATCTAGAGAGAGGAGGTGCTAGATAAAACCAGAGAAATGTCAGGAATGAGTTACAAAAGAAACAGGAAGCAGCAGTGCTAGGAAGCCTAAGCCAGATACCAAGTGGTGGTTATGATTCATCAAAGGTTTTTTTCCAAGTCAGCCCCAGGGAAAAATTCCTTGGAGGACTGCATGCAGTCTTTGAAGTAATGCAGAATGTTTTGTTTTGAGAAGGGAATTTTTCTCTTGAGCTGATTTATTTCTGATACCCTGATGTTAGAATATATCTGGCTGCAGCCTACCCTTGAACCAAAGACTGGGCCCTCCCCCCCACCCCGTTTTGCGGGGTTGTGACAGAGGTGGAAAAAAGCTCTGTGCTGGGCCACCCGGCAGCCTAAAAATGGTCACATGGCTTTAGGTGCTGCTGGGACTCAAAAAGGAATGTTACAATAGCAAATACGGTACCAGGGCCTGGTTAGAGTCGCCAGTACTGTGGTTGACCCAAGAAGGAGGATAATGTCTGCTGCTGAAATTAGTTATCATTACTTTGGCTAACCCAAAAGGAAAAGTTGTGTCTCCCATGGTGACTAGCCCAGGGAGGAGAGTGTAGCCACGTAGGGGTAAATCTGCTTTTTCAGGATGGAAAGGGAAAGCACTCCAATACCTGGGGTGAATCGCTCTCCTGTCTTCTCAAATATACGTTCAGTCCTTATGAGTGAGTCTCCTGATGGGGGGATAGTTATGCCCAGGGTCCAGGTGTAGAGTTGCCGCAGTTAGTAAAGCAAAAAATCATATCTAGGGGCTGAAGCTTGTTCCATTGTGGATTTACTGATGCAACTAGAGGTGAACACAGAGGTACAAGGATAGCAATAATACTGACATTTTCATACAACCATAAAGACATAGTATCTGTGATACCTGTTTTCTCCCTGAGACCATTTTGTTCTTTTTGTGTTTCTTGAGTGACTCCTTAGGCTCAATAGGAAAATCCTCAGTGTTAAAGAGAATTTCCTTTCCTATCATGGAGTTACAATTCCACTTTCTCCTCCTCCTTCTCCACATTGGCATCTTGTGGGTATTTCCTCCAGTTTCTCTGCTGTAGTAGCCCCTTTTTTGTTTGGGGAAACTCTGGATCACCTCCTTCTCTCCTTCTGAGACTAACTTAGGCAACCCAGCATCTCTCCTTACACTTTTTCCTTCATTTGCTGGGAGTTTCCATCCTTGAAACTCCTGAATCTCCTTCAGACTGCACTTTTCCGTCAGGAATAGAGGTGTAAACCAAAATCCTCCTTTCCATACCTAAGGAAAATTAACTAAGAGAGAATCAGGTACTCTGTCAGGACAAATGATTTTCCTTCCACTGTGATTCCTCTTTCAGAGATTTAACTTGGTTAATGAAATCCAGATTTCATACAGTTATTTGACAGAACTTCTTTTGTCCTCTCAGCTGGAAAATCAAGTTAAACTCAAGGTTTGAAATAACAGATGAGCTGCTAGCTTCTTCTGCTTCCACTCTCTGCAGACAAAGAAAAATGCAAGTGAACACAAGAATCAACTGCCTGTTTCTGCAGCCTAAATAAGAGCAAGCTCACGGGTTCACTGGGAGAGATCCCTTTTCTTGAAATCCCATTAAAATTGGCTATAATGGGAAAAGAGAGAGAGAGAGAGAGAGATCCTGTCTTCTCAAAGTCCAATCAAAAATAAATCTAAACATATAGTCGATCCTCTGATTAGTTGGGTCTGAGGGTGAGCCCTGGGGCGGGCACACATGTTAATTTTGGTGTCTGTGGCTAAAATGTCAAAATCTCCTCCACCAAATTCCTCCCATGCACAAAAGTATAGAGGGTCCCTAGTGGCTGGTGAAATATTCTGTGCACAGTCTCTAGAAAGATATATGCAACACATACTAGAATCTTCGTCAGGAGAGTCTAGTAGGGATGGTATAAAAATACTCAATTTATTGGGCCCTCCCCAGGCCAATAAGAATATACAAAAGCGGAGCAATGAAAACAATAAGTCATATCGCTCATAAAAACAGTTTCGCACTTGCTCACAGTATTAATATCCCTTGGTCTCCTTCTCTGCTCCTCTGTATGTGTTTCTCTAGGAACTCCTGGTAGCCCACAATCTCCTCATCAGATACTCTTTATAGGGCATAAGATATACCTTCTCCCCTCATACTACTAGGTAAGTAATTAATCAGTGGTTCCCAAACCTGGCCATGGAGGCACCCCAGCCAGTCAGGTGTTCAGGATATCCACAGTGAATATTCGTGAGAGAGATTTTGCATGCAGTGGAAGCAGTGCATGCAAATCTCTCTCATGAATATTGATTGTGGATATCCTGAACACCTGACTGGCTGGGGTGCCTCCAGGGCCAGGTTTGGGAACCAGTGCTCTAGGCGGGTTAACACAAGATTTAAAAGAAAATTAATTTGATTGTCATTACAATCTCATAAAAATATTCCTATGTCAGAAAATCAAATGTAAAACTTTGTAAAAAGCCAGGTTTTCGATAGCAGTAAAAATTTCACATATTTTCAGTACACAATTCAATTGATGACAAATTCCAGTTTCTGGGGGCTACTTCAGAACATAATTTCCCATCGGTTGGCTTTTCTTAATGATAGAAACAGACCAATTGAGAAGATCGGTGTCTGTCTGAAGTGTCAGGTAAGATACCAGATTAGAAGGATTAGTACAATGTAAAATTTTAAAAGAGAGGCAAAATAGCTTAATCTCAATCCTAGCAGCAAATGGGAGCCAATGCAAAACCTTCAGTAAAGCAGTCACGCTATCATACTTGTTTTTACAAAGAATTATTTTTGCTGTCATATTTTGAAGTAATTGCAACCTGGACAGACATAAATTTCGTTGGCATTATGTTACATTTCTTACCAAATGTAACATATGGGTGCTCATTTGAAAGTACATAGACTTAAAAAGTTACATAGTAACCTCTGGAATTTTGGAAGTCTTAGGCCCCCGATGCTCAAAAGTAAACACCGGGCACTACAGGCCATTAGCATCGTAGTAGTGCCCAAGTTTACTTGTGCAGGATGTTCAGAGGCCCAGAACATAGGGACAAACACCTCAAGTAGCATGCTAGTGTAGTCAAGCTCATGTTAATGAGGTCATTTTGTATTCCTCCCCTGGTGCTCAGAAAACAGCGCCCCAAACAAAACTGCCTTACCACTGCAAAAAATAGCACAAGGTCCGAGCAGGCATTAGGCTGTTGGAAGAGAGGATTTCTCATGATTCTCATGCTTCTCTCGTGAGCCTTTCTGCAAAGTCTTTGCCGGTTTTGATTGCTTTTGGAAGCAGAAGGAAGCCTGTTCAAGCCCTGAGACGCAGCAGACCCAAGCGAAAGCACACACTGGCGTCTGTTTCCTGTGTCTAAATTTAAAGCATCCATTGGCATCTGTTTTCTGCATCTAAGCATAAGCGTCTAAGCTAAAAGAAAAATTAAAATGCTTATATTTAAGCTGCAGAAAGCAGAAGCCAATGTGTGCTTCACATTCGGGCTTTACCAGGCGCATGCGAACAGGAGTTGAGCTTACTGCGGAACTCTTCTGTGCAAGTGCCAAGCACGATCCTCTTGCCGAACTCCCTAAGGCTCAACACTATAAGCCTGCCTATATTTGCATCTCATTAGCATGGAGCATTAGGGCATTGTTCTTCTGCGCTGTTCCAGTGGTAGTTTTATGATGCAATTTGGAACAACGCTGGAGTTTTGAGCATTGCAGCCTAAGTGCTTTGAAAATGAGCTCCAGAGTAACCTATGTAACTTTGTAAGTCTATGATGATGCATTCAATGGCCACCGTCCTTGTACCATGAATGCTTATCTATTTACTTATTTTATTTATTTGAATATCAGATGAACAAATTAATTAAACAGCTTTTCTTTGTACTGTGCTGTTTGTGGTCTGTTAGATCTTCTTTGATCCCAGTAAGTTTGAGTTGTTACTCAGGCTGTTTTAATGCCTTATTTTGATTTTTATCATTCACTGTACTGTTCTCTAACTTTGCAGTTGAGAAGTAGACTTCAATTGCTTCAGAGTACCTCCGCTAGACTGATATTTGGACTGAGTAGATACTCTGAAGCTACTCCATTGTTAAATGACTTGCATTGGTTTAGGATTGATAGTTGTATTTATTTTTTAAAAACTTGCATGTTTGATCTATAAAAGTTTTTATGAACTAAATTCTGAAACAGTAAGTCAGCTTCTAATATGTTGTTAGATTTTCCGGCTGTGAAGAATGTAAATTCCTTGATGAAATCAAGGACTGCTTTATGGAGCAGCTGGTACTGGATCCAACAAGAGAAGAAAAATTTCTAGGCCTAGTCCTTAGTGGAGCACATAATCTGGTGCAGGAGGTAATGGTAATGGGGTCACTTGATAACAGTGATCATAATATGATCAGATTTGATATCAACTTTGGAGTAAATACAGACAGGAATTCCAATATGTTAGCATTTAACTTTCAAAAAGGAGACTACAATAAAATGAGAAGAACAGTGAAAAAAAAAAACTTAGATGTGCAGCAGCGAAGGTCAAAAATTTACATCAGGCGTGGATGCTGTTCAAAAATACCATCCAGGAAGCCCAGGCCAAATGTATTCCGTGTATTAAAAAAAGGAGGAAGGAAGACAAAACAACAGCTGGCATGGTTAAAAAAAATGAGGTGAAGGAAGCTATTAGAGCTAAAAGAAAAAGATCCTTCAGAAAATGGAAGAAGGATCTGATTGAAAATAATAAGAATCAGCATAAGGAATGGCAAGTCAAATGTAAAGCACTGATAAGGAAGGCAAAGAGGGACTTTGAGAAAAAGATTGCATTGGAGGCAAAAACACATAGTAAAACTTATTTTAGGTATATTAAAAGCAAGAAGCTAGCAAAAGAATCAGTTGGACCACTAGATGACTGACAGGTAAAACAGGTACTCAGTGAAGACAAAGCCATTTGGAGAGATTAAACAAATTCTTTGCTTCAGTCTTCACCGAGGACGATTTGGGAGAGATACCAGTGCCTGAAAAGGTATTCAAAGCTGAGTCAGAGAAAGTGAATGAAACCTCTGTAAACCTGGAAGATGTAATGGCGCAATTTGACAAATTGAAGAGTAGCAAATCACCTAGACCGGATAGTATTCATCCCAGAGTACTGATAGAATTAAAAAATGAACTTGCAGAACTTGTTAGTAATATGTAATTTATCTTTAAAATCAAGCATGATACCAGAAGATTGGAGAGTACCCAATGTAACGTTGATGTTTAAAAAAGGTTCCAAAGGGATACATGGGGGGGGGGGAACGGGTGGGAGGGGTTATAGGGAGGTGGGGGGGGGGTGAGTAGAGGGGGGGAAGTTAAGAAGAAGGTTTAAGTGAAAATATTAGATACCAAACCTTAAATGGAAGGTAATGTCATAGTGTTGAAGAGATATTGCAAATTTTGAGAGCATGTTTACCCTGTTTACCTGTTTAATAAAACGATTTAAACATAAAAAAGGTTCCAGAGGTGATCCAGAAAATTATAGACCGGCGAGCCTGACATCGGTGCCAGGCAAAAAAAAAGACTATTATAAAGAACAAAATTACAGGACATATTCAAAAGCATGGATTAATGAGACAAAGCCAACATGGATTTAGTGAAGGGAAATCTTGTCTCCGAAATCTATTACATTTCTTTGAAGGGGTGAACAAACATGTGGATAAAGGTGAGTCAGTCGATATTGTGTATCTGGATTTTCAAAAGGCGTTTGACAGAGTACCTCATGAAAGGCTCCAGAGGAAATTGGAGAGTCATGGGATAGGAGGTAGTGTACTGCTGTGGATTAAAAACTGGTTAAAAGTTTGAAAACAGAGAGTAGGGTTAAATGGTCAGTATTCTCAATGGAGAAGGGCAGAGAGTGAGATAAATGTTCTAGAGATGGGAGTAACTAGTGAGGTAATTAAATTTGCTGACGACACAAAGTTATTCAAAGTTGTTAAATTGCAAGAGGATTGTGAAAAATTACAAGAGGACCTTACGAGACTGGGAGACTGGGCATCCAAGTGGCAGATGATGTTTAATGTAAGCAAGTGCAAAGTAATGCATATGGGAAAGAGGAACCTGAATTATAGCTATGTAATGCAAGGTTCAACATTAGGAGTCGCTGACCAGGAACGGGATCTAGGTATCATCGTTGATGATATGTTGAAACCCTCTGCTCAGTGTACAGCGTCGGCTAAGAAAGCAAATAGAATGTTAGGTATTATTAGGAAAGGAATGGAAAACAAAAATGAGGACGTTATAATGCCTTTGTATTGCTCCATGGTGTGACTGCACCTCGAATATTGTGTGCCATTCTGGTCACCACATCTCAAAAAAGATTTGGAGGCATATTTTCAAAGCACTTAGCCTTCCAAAGTTCCATAGGTTTCTATGGAACTTTGGAAGGCTAAGTGCTTTGAAAATATGCCTCATAGTGGAATTAGAAAAGGTACAGAGAAGGGCTATGAAAATGATAAAGGTGATGGGACGATTTTCCTATGAGGAAAGGCTAAAGTGGCTAGGGATTTTTAGCTTGGAGAAGAGACAGCTGAGGGGAGATATGATAGAGGTCTATAAAATAATAAGTGGAATGGAACGGGTAGATGTGAATTGCTTGTTTACTCTTCCCAAAAATACTAGGACTAGGGGGCATGCCATGAAGCTACAAATTAGTAAATGTAAAACGAATCTGAGAAAATATTTCTTCACTCAATGTGTAATTAAATGCCAGAGAATATAGTAAAAGCAGTTACTTAGTGGGGTTTAATATAGGTTTGGGTAGCTTCCTAAAAGAAAAGTCCATAAGCCTTTATTAAAATGACTTGGGGAAAATCCTGCTTATTTCTAGGAAGCACAAAAAAGAAGTGCCTGTGTGACAGTATGAGACATCCCCTCATTAAAACATAAATAAGTGTGAGCTGCTCCACTGACAGTTTGTTGTGTATATTTCTAGGATAAGCAGGTTAAAATGTATTGTACTGTTTTGGGATCTTGCCAGGTACTTGCTACCTGGATTGGCCACTGTTGGAAACAGGATGCTGGGCTTGATGGACCTTCTGTCTGTCCCAGTATGGAAGTACTTATGTAATATTAAAGAGCATTCATTTGATTTTAAAAGTGTTAGGATTTGTAATGGAATCCCGACTCAAATTTGTCAGATTACTTTTTATATCTCCTCCAATTCGACATGTCGTGTGCATTCAATATGGTAAACCACAATATACTTCTGCGACTCCTAGACCACTTCGGGATTGGTGGAAATATACTTAGTTGGATCAAGAGTTTTCTATCCGCCAGAACATACCAAGTAAGATCTAATATAAATATGTCACTACCGTGGAAATCAGACTGTGGAGTTCCTCAAGGATCACCATTGTCACCAATACTCTTCAATATAATGATGATCCCATTGGCCAAATCCTTATCCAACCAAGGCCTCCACCCGTTCATCTATGCAGACAATGTCACAATTTACATCCCTTTCAGATACGACTTATCAGAAATCTCCAATGAAATCAAACGCGGTTTGAACACCATGGACTCATGGGCAAATTCATTTCAATTGAAACTGAACACTGAAAAAACACACTGCCTTATCCTCTCATCCCAACACAGCAATTACAAACCCACAACCATAAACACCCCAGACCACACCCTCCCTATTTCAGATAGTCTCAAAATACTAGGCGTTACAATTGACCGCAATCTTACATTTGAGAGCCAAGTAAACTCCCCTATAAAGAAAATGTTTCATTCAATGTGGAAACTTAAATGTGTAAAACGTTTCTTCCTGATGGAAATATTCTGTAATACAATCAATGGTACTAAGCCACGCAGACTACTGCAATGGAATCTATGCTGGATGTAGAGAATAACTTGCAAAGAAACTTCAGGCAGCCCAAACCACAGCAGCCAGGCTGATATTTGGTAAAACACGATTTCAAAGTGCCAAACCCCTCCGAGAAAAACTACACTGGCTCCCAATCAAAGAACATATCACCTTCAAAATCTGCACCTTGGGCCACAAGATTATCTATGGTGTAGTCCCAGGATACATGACTGACCTGCTTGATCTCCCAACCAGAAACAGAACCGGTTCATCACGAACTTACCTGAATCTCCAGTACCCAAACTGCGAAAGTCTCAAATACAAAACAACCTTTGCATCAAACTTCTCCTATATAAGCACACGACTATGGAACGTACTGCCTAAAGCTGTGAAAACAATCTATGACCATCTAAACTTCAGGAAATCACTAAAGACCTACCTGTTCGGAAAGGCATACCCTACCGACCGAACATAAATGCCTCAACTCAGCAACACAGCAAAACCAAAGATCATACTGGACACTATTTACCCCCCCCCCCCCCTATCTTTTACTCCTAACGTGCCTGTAACTTACCTTATTCGACCCTAACATCTAATTGTATTTGTTCCTCTACCGGACCTGGCGATTGCCTTTTCGGTACTATGTAAGCCACATTGAACCTGCAAATACAGTGGTGGAAATAAGTATTTGATCCCTTGCTGATTTTGTAAGTTTGCCCACTGACAAAGACATGAGCAGCCCATAATTGAAGGGTAGGTTATTGGTAACAGTGAGAGATAGCACATCACAAATTAAATCCGGAAAATCACATTGTGGAAAGTATATGAATTTATTTGCATTCTGCAGAGGGAAATAAGTATTTGATCCCTCTGGCAAACAAGACCTAATACTTGGTGGCAAAACCCTTGTTGGCAAGCACAGCGGTCAGACGTCTTCTGTAGTTGATGATGAGGTTTGCACACATGTCAGGAGGAATTTTGGTCCACTCCTCTTTGCAGATCATCTCTAAATCATTAAGAGTTCTGGGCTGTCGCTTGGCAACTCGCAGCTTCAGCTCCCTCCATAAGTTTTCAATGGGATTAAGGTCTGGTGACTGGCTAGGCCACTCCATGACCCTAATGTGCTTCTTCCTGAGCCACTCCTTTGTTGCCTTGGCTGTATGTTTTGGGTCATTGTCGTGCTGGAAGACCCAGCCACGACCCATTTTTAAGGCCCTGGCGGAGGGAAGGAGGTTGTCACTCAGAATTGTACGGTACATGGCCCCATCCATTCTCCCATTGATGCGGTGAAGTAGTCCTGTGCCCTTAGCAGAGAAACACCCCCAAAACATAACATTTCCACCTCCATGCTTGACAGTGGGGATGGTGTTCTTTGGGTCATAGGCAGCATTTCTCTTCCTCCAAACACGGCGAGTTGAGTTCATGCCAAAGAGCTCAATTTTTGTCTCATCTGACCACAGCACCTTCTCCCAATCACTCTCGGCATCATCCAGGTGTTCACTGGCAAACTTCAGACGGGCCGTCACATGTGCCTTCCGGAGCAGGGGGACCTTGCGGGCACTGCAGGATTGCAATCCGTTATGTCGTAATGTGTTACCAATGGTTTTCGTGGTGACAGTGATCCCAGCTGCCTTGAGATCATTGACAAGTTCCCCCCTTGTAGTTGTAGGCTGATTTCTAACCTTCCTCATGATCAAGGATACCCCACGAGGTGAGATTTTGCGTGGAGCCCCAGATCTTTGTCGATTGACAGTCATTTTGTACTTGTTCCATTTTCTTACTATGGCACCAACAGTTGTCTCCTTCTCGCCCAGCGTCTTACTGATGGTTTTGTAGCCCATTCCAGCCTTGTGCAGGTGTATGATCTTGTCCCTGACATCCTTAGACAGCTCCTTGCTCTTGGCCATTTTGTAGAGGTTAGAGTCTGACTGATTCACTGAGTCTGTGGACAGGTGTCTTTCATACAGGTGACCATTGCCGACAGCTGTCTGTCATGCAGGTAACGAGTTGATTTGGAGCATCTACCTGGTCTGTAGGGGCCAGATCTCTTACTGGTTGGTGGGGGATCAAATACTTATTTCCCTCTGCAGTATGCAAATAAATTCATATACTTTCCACAATGTGATTTTCCGGATTTAATTTGTGATGTGCTATCTCTCACTGTTACCAATAACCTACCCTTCAATTATGGGCTGCTCATGTCTTTGTCAGTGGGCAAACTTACAAAATCAGCAAGGGATCAAATACTTATTTCCCCCACTGTAGGTGGGAAAATGTGGGATACAAATGTAACAAATAAATAAATAAATATCTGATTTAGGAAAGTTTAAAACTTACATATTTTTCAATGCAAAGATTGTGATTTGTATGCTTGATCTGAACTATTTTAGTCTTTTTGTATAGATTGTTGATCATTGATTGTTTTATAAATTCCTTCTAATGTGAAGCTATTCTTGTTGTAATCTGCTTTGTAGCTTGAGATGAAGCAGAATAGAAGTCTCTAAAGATAATACATTTTGCAGGTTATTGGGATTTATTTAACAGCTGTCTGTTGAAGACCTGATGGAACCTTGAACAATAATTATTGGAAGGATAGAAAGACAATAGTTGCTGGGTTCATAAAAAGAAAACAGGTACCATGGTTCCTCCAAAAGCAAAGGTCAAAAACAAGACAAAAGGCCCTGTATTCAAGGATTTATGCTTCCAATATCGGGGCCCCTTTACTAAAGTGTGCCAGAATCCAGGTTTAATACGTTCTATTATAGGACTTCCCCATGTGCTAAACCCAGATTGTACACAGCTTGTTATAGGGCATTTGTTTTCCCTTTTTCCAGATCATATGCTAATGTTCTCATTAGTGCATGGTATATGCAAAAGGTTAAAACAGGAGCACTGGCTAAATGCTCCTACGTTAACTCTGCGTTAACCAGTAAATGCTAGCTGGGTTAATGCCACCACATCCAATCTCTATCTACGCCACTTCCCCTCAAATGAAAGTTCTTAATAAAATAATGTCTGGTTAGTTTTAGTAAATGTATGCAGCAGCCTGCGTGTGAATTAAGAGGTTACTACCCTTTAGTAAAATCCCTTTTGAGAGTTATACTCATAAATTGGCCTTTTTGAAAATTTTCTAAGTCTGAGTGCATACATTTTTACTTAAAGAGTCTGATACTTAATATGAAGCCGAGCTGCTAAATTTGTGTGCCTAAGTTGGCTTCTTAAATTTGTTCCTTATTGTCAGCCAAAGGTAGGAGCCTAAGTGACCTTTTTAATAAAACTTGCATGTGCTAACAGAACTAGTTTGTGGTAAGCTTTAGTAAAAGGGCTCCTAAGTTTTCAGCTGAAAAATCATCTTAATTTAAGAGCTTATAAGTTATTTAGGTCTGACATTCATTTGTTGAATTTATGAGCCTAGTACTGAAAATTAGTCTAAGCTCCTAATTTTTTTTTTTTGCCCACTCCACATCCATCTCTGTTACCACCCACTTTTTCTGTTCCTAAATTTAGTTCCATGAAATTTTGAATAGAAATTTAGGCTTCTCAGCCTTAGTAAAATTTCAAACAGGCCAATTTAGGAGCATTGGGGGGGGGGGGGGGGGGGGGGGTCAATATCCAAAGAGGTTTAAGTAGGCTGGATGGCTGCTGATATTAAGTAGCACTTAGCTGGGTAGTACCAGTGACTATTGGCTCTTACTGCTCATTCCCTAACCAGCTAGATTAGGAGCAGTCCGGGAATGGGGATTGGACAGAGCCACTAGTTAGCAGTGGTATTCAGTCCACTAACCGCCTGAGTATGTAGATAAAAGTTAGGACAGTAAAAAAAACTTTATCCACTAAGTTAACTAGGCACCAGTCTGAATATAGGCTGGTGCCCTTAACTTCCAGGGTTGCCACATTAATCCAGATATTCAGTGCTGGAGACTGGACACGCCCTAGCATTGAATATCAGGAGTTAATTTATCCCGCAGTTGTGAGCGGCATACAGTCTGCTTACCATTATGGTCTGAATATTGGGAGCATAAATCCTTTAAATATCAGGCTCTTTAAGTCTAAGAGATTCTCTATGAAACTTACTGGTAATAAATGTGAATCAAGTCAGTAAACAGTTCTAGGATGTGGTAATGTCTGATAGCATAGCTATTTCTAGAGGACAGGCCCATTAACAACAACCAGCTAGGTAGGTTTGGAAAATGCCACCTCCTGCTGCTAGTAACTGGAAGCAGGGCCACCAAGAGACACAGCTGGGCCCGTGGCATGGCCTTTGAACATATTCATAAAAGGTTGGGGGGGGGGGGTAATGTTTATAGATCATCTAAAGTTAGATGCAGGGATGATGCATACTAAGCATGAAATTTGGATTGGCAATTATACGCGCAATTGTTATAGAATACTAGTGTAAGGCTGCAGTTATGTTCCTAACTTTAGGTGTGAGCACCTACTTAAGAACGTAAGAATAGCCATACTGGCTCAGACCAATGGTCCATCTAGCCCAGTGTCCAGGCCACAAGTACCTGGCAGAAACCCAAACAGCAGCAATATTCCATGATACCAAAATCAGGGCAAGCAGTGGCTTCCCCTATGTCCTCCAGGAACTTGTCCAAACCTTTCTTTTTTAAACCCAGATATGCTAACAGCTGTTGCCAAATACTCCAGCAACGAGTTCCAGAGCTTAACTATTCTTTGGGTGAAAAAATATTTCCTCCTAAAAGTATTTCCTCGTAATTTCATTGAGTGTCCCCTGGTCTTTCTACTTTTGGAATGAATGAAAAATGGATTCACTTCCCAGCCACTCCACACCACTTAGGATTTTATAGATCTCAATTATATCCCCCCTCAGCTATCTCTTTTCCAAGATGAAGAGCCCTAACCTCTTTAGCCTTTCCTCATATGGAAGCTCAATGGCCGGTCTAAATGCTTGTGCATAAATGTAGACAGATAAGTACATAAGTTCTGCATGTGTAAGTGCCAGCATAGCCACCGAGAGGGGGGATGGGGGGGACAAAATTCCCCGGGCCGGTACCTCCAAGGGGGGCCCGGCGCCACAGTCTCACCCGCCCTCCGTCGTCGACCGTCTGCCACCAGGCCAGGCATCCTGCATTGAAATCACAGCACCTCTTACCTCCGTGTGAAGGCGCTGCAGGCAGCAGGGCAGCAGATCGTTTCCCTTCGGCCCTCCTTCCCTCCCTGTGTCCCGCCCTCGTCTGACTTAACTTCCGTGAGGGCGGGACACAAGGAGGGAAGGAGGGCCAAAGGGAGGTGATCTGCTGCCCTGCTGCCTGCAGTTCTTTCACACGGTGGTGAGAGGCACTGTGATTTCAATGCAGGGGGCCTGGCCCGGTGGCGGACGGAGAGAGGGGGCACAGCGGCGACCTCGGGGGGGGGGGGGGTGGAGGGGGGCCACACGGCCCAGCCCAGTCTCTCTGCGGCCCTGAGTGCCAGTCATGCACCTGACCCACCCATGCTGCTGCCAGGTTCATGCCCCCCCCCCTTGCAGGTGCCTGATATGGATTTTGTGCATACAATTTCCAGAATCCTAACTAAGGGCTCCTTTTACTAAGCTGCGGTAAAAGGGGGCCTGCTTTAGCAGCTCGTGTTTTTGACGCATGCTGAGACCCCCTTTTACCACAGCAGGTAAAAGGCTGTCTCTCTTGTTGTTTTTTTTTTTAAAGAAATGGCCGTGTAGTAAGTGAACCACTAACCGCACATTCATTTTGGGGGGAGCACTTACCGCCACCTATTGAGGTGGTGATAAGGGCTCCTGCGCTAACCCAGCGGTACAAAAATAGAAAGTATTTTTGTAACGCAGGAAATGGTGAATGCTGGTAGAGGGAGCTACTGCTGGGCTCCTGTGGTAGCCCGGCGAAAATTGTGGATTGGCGCAAGTCAAGCCCATTGCTGCGCACCAAACCTTTTGTAAAAGGGCCCCTAAGAGTATTTACAAGAATAACTGCTAATTAGAGCCATCAATTTAGTTAATGCCAATTGGCAGCTAATTATTAAATGTATTACATTAAGCCATATAGCTATATCGATAGTAGCTGGATTTTGCTACTATCCATTGAACTGGTGGAAGCCAATGTCTGTCCTTTTAACATCACTGACTAGGGCAGCCTCCGCAACCCTTTAGGTGGTTACATTACATTGTCGCAGATTTTCATATCAACATAGGGATGAAAACTCATGAGTGAATATTCAGTTCAAAATGCTAGCTGCGACATTTCAAAAACCACACATATTCAATGCTGCTGTCTAATCAGATATGCGTGGGTTTTGTAATGTCGCAACCAGCATTTTGAGCTGAATATTCACTCATGAGTTTTTTCATCCCTGTGTTGATATGAAAATCTGCAACAATGTAATGTAACCACCTAAAGGGTTGCGGAGTCTGCCCTAGTTATAGGTTTTATCTTACCATGTAGAATCTGAGTTAACCAGCATTTACCTTTACATTGTTCTCATTCCCCCCCCCCCCCCCCCCCCCAAACCCACCTCCCCACTCCCCCTGTTTTCTATTTCTGTTGATGGCTCTCTCATTCTCCTTGTCTCCTCAGCTCGAAACCTTGGGGTCATCTTTGACTCTTCTCTCTCCTTCTCTGCTCATATCCAGCAGATCGCCAAGACCTGTCGTTTCTTTCTTTACAACATCCGTAAAATCCGCCCCTTTCTTTCCGAGCACTCTACCAAAACCCTCATCCGCACCCTTGTCACCTCTCGTTTAGACTACTGCAATCTGCTTCTTGCTGGCCTCCCACTTAGTCACCTCTCCCCTCTCCAATCGGTTCAAAACTCTGCTGCCCGTCTCGTCTTCCGCCAGGGTCGCTTTACTCTTACTACCCCTCTCCTCAAGTCGCTTCACTGGCTCCCTATCCGTTTTCGCACCCTGTTCAAACTTCTTCTACTAACCTATAAATGTACTCACTCTGCTGCTCCCCAGTATCTCTCCACACTCGTCCTTCCCTACACCCCTTCCCGTGCACTCCGCTCCATGGATAAATCCTTCTTATCTGTTCCCTTCTCCACTACTGCCAACTCCAGACTTCGCGCCTTCTGTCTCGCTGCACCCTACGCCTGGAATAAACTTCCTGAGCCCCTACGTCTTGCCCCATCCTTGGCCACCTTTAAATCTAGACTGAAAGCCCACCTCTTTAACATTGCTTTTGACTCGTAACCACTTGCAACCACTCACCTCCACCTACCCTCCTCTCCTCCTTCCTGTACACAATTGATTTGATTACTTTATTTTTTGTCTATTAGATTGTAAGCTCTTTTTCGCAGGGACTGTCTTTTTCTTCTATGTTTGTGCAGCGCTGCGTAAGCCTTGTAACGCTATAGAAATGCTAAATAGTAGTAGTAGTAGTAGTTTTCTTGTTGTAGACGTCTTTTAAAGGGGAAAATATCTGTTAATGCTTAGGTTTAAATTCAACTATTGAGGTTTATTTCATCCAGTAAGTGAGTAGAATATGTGTTATTAATTATCCATTGTGAAAACTGCACTTCAGAGATGCAAATATGTATGTTGTTATTACATATCTAACCTCCCTCCCCCCCCCCCCCCCCCAAATAACGTATGTTATTTGGACATGTAACTTAACAAGCCAAAAATATGCTGCCAGTAGGATTCACTCTGGTTATTTGATTGATAACAATGCCTCTTTGGCTATATTGACACTGGTATAGGGTAAGTGTGATGATGATAGTCTCATTTAAAGGATTAAGGGACCTTTTCATTAAACCACGGCAAAGTTTGCAATTACCGTGTCTTAATGTGGAACTTTAACATGTGAACCAGCTGTAGCAATTCAATGTACTCAGCAGTCACCATAGCTTAACGTGGGTTTTTACTGTGTGGTAGCTGCAAATTTAACACAGCAACTACTGGGAGCATTCCCAGCGTTTGCCGTTACGGGTGTTGTTAAATTTGCAGCTACTATGTGGTCATTTGTTTGACATAAGCATGGCAGCACTTACCCCCCCCCCCCCCCCGGATTCTATAAATGGTGTACAAATTTACGTGCACCAAATCGTGTGCCGACCTAAGGTTCGTGCTCAACTAAATTGGCTAACAAGCCAATTATCGCCAATTAGGTGCTAACAGTCAATTATTGGCATTAGTTGGCAAAAATTTGGATTTGCACATACATCTTACACTATTCTATAAAAATCCATATGCAATATAGCGTGGAACTGAAAAGGGGGTGTGTCTATGGGAGGGGCACTGGCAGTTTAGGGACGCTCACTAAAAATGGCGCTCAGTTTTACTGAATATCCAGGGTTCCTGCCTAACTTGCGTGCCAGGATTTACCCCAGGTTTCAGTCGGTGTAAATCCTCGCACCCAAAGTTTGGTGCGGAAATCAGCGCCAAATGTTGTTCTGTGAATGAGCACTTTTTATAGAATAGCGCTCTGCACATGTTTTTTTTTGGCACCCTTTCCTGAATCTAGTCCTGAGTTGCTTCCTAACGTTTATGTCTGTTCTACTCATGACTCCCCCTATCACAAAAAGCATTTAATACCCAGTGTGGCCCTTAAAACGGTTGTGGACTAGCATTTACTCTAGTAAACCACACACTACCCCCCAAGTTCTGTAAGTGGAGACTAAAGTTGGTTGAGCAGCTGCACGCTGAGTTAAAGAATAGGGTCAGTTACACATATAACATAATTGGCACTTAATTGGGGATAAGTACCAATAATTGGCATTAAAAAATCACTAACTGGCACAAATTAACAGTTGCGTGCGTAAATGACTTATGCCCCTATTCTGTAAACTGAGAGGTCCTTTTACTAAGCAGCAAGGGTAGCGCACGCCAAATCGGCACTGCTGCACGGTTGGTGCGTGCATCCTGTGGTAGTTTTGAAGTTGGTGTGCGCTTTTTCCCCGTGGTAGAAAATACTTTTCTATTTTTTTTTTTACCATTGGCGGACGTTCCTGGTGGTAATCGGCAGCGCAGCCACATTGGCGCGTGCTGCATGATTACCACGTGAGTAGTGCATGAGCCCTTAGTGTTAGGGCTCAGGCAGTAAATAAGCATCTATTTTTAGTTTTGGCACACGGCCATTTACTACCCCATTGAAAAAAGCATTTTTTTCCCCAGTGGTAAAAAATAGCCCAGCACATGACAAAAATACGCACCCATACTACCGCAGGCCACTTTTTACCACGGCTTAGTAAAAAGACTGCTGAGTGCCTAACTTCTCTCATTCACAACTGCAAAAGGGGGGGGGGCAATACTGTGGTAGGGAGCGGGCATGTCAGGATTGTTATACCTAACCTTGCACATGCTTTTTGGAATAGTTGCCTTTACGCGCCCACCTGCCGCATTTAGGTGCCACCATTTATGCCAGCCATAGACATGGTACAAGTGGTCACGCTTAAAGTTTGTTGCATAACTGCAGACTTGCTCTGGTATTCTATAACAGATTTGAGGCACAACTCTGCTGTTATAGAATACTGGCTTGGTGCCCCATTTTTTGATCCCTAACTTTTAACAACCTATATTCTATTTACCTCTAAGTGCTTTGTCCAGGTTGAATACTAGAAACATCTTGTACATCGTGGGGAAAATTAAAAAGCCCTGAAGCTGGCCAAATTTATTTCTTTACAAAAAATTGAATTCACTGCTCGTCCCTGCAAGCTTTCTCTTAATGATTTGTATTGGTACACTCTTAATCATATATAAAATAGAGAACAGACAGAATATTAAACTAAAAACAGTAATTCATAAAACAGCCAGACAATTAATAAAATACCAAAACTATAAGTAACACCCATTTTAAAAACACTGTTCTCTAGACTCCTTATAAATAAGCCCCAGATGCCTTTGTGAGGCCCTTTCTTGAAACCTCAAATCAGCCTCACTCCTCCAGCAGTGGCAAATTCCACAATTGTGGGATGGCCCAGGAAAACACTCTGGAACGTGTCGCTGTCAGTATGCCAGCCTTATTATCTGGAACTTAGAGACTCAGGATGCAGAGATCTCTCAGGCTGGAGCCATAGCCTGGACACAATCGGACCCTGTACCACCAGAGAGAGCATTTTGAACTTAAATCTAAATCACAAAGTCGATGAGTGCAGTCTCATTGAGTACAGAGGCCCGATGCTCAATAGGAAACATGGGCGCTAGAGGCCATTAGCTCCATACTAGCGCCTGCATTTACCTGCGTAGAATGTTCAGAGGTGTCTAGCACGGGAAACAATGAACACACCAGGCATTAGCGCAGATAGCATGCAAACATAGTGAAACTCATGTAAATTAGGTCATTTTGTATTTCTCCCCAATGCTCAGAAAAGAGCACCCATAAACTCCTTACCGCTGCAAAATATAAAAAAAATAACGTCAGGTAAGAGCAGGCATCAGGGTGTTCGAAGAGAGGATTTTTCATGATTCTCGTGCTTCTCTCATTATTCTTTCTGCAAAATCTGCTGGTTTTGATTGCTTGTGGAAGCAGAAGGAAGCCCGTGCAAACCCTTAAGCGCTGGTTGTGAGAAACAGCAGACCCAAGCGAAAACACACATTGGTGTCTGTTTCCTGCACCTAAATATAAGTGTCTGAGCTAAAAAAAATTAAAAACACTTATATTTAGGCCACAGAAGACAGATGCCAGTGTGTGCTTCTTTTGAGTTTTACCAGCCGTTTGCATACAGGAGCCGAGCTTACCGTGGAACTCTTCTGCGAATGCGCCAAGCACAGCCCTTCCGCCGAACTCTCTAATGCTCAGTGCTGGGAGCGTGCCTATATTTACATCTCATTAGCATTGAGCATTAGGGCGTTGTTCTTCTGTGCGGTTCTGGTGGTATTTTTACAGCACGATTCGAAACGGTGCTGGAGTTTTCAGCATCGGGGCCAGAGTGACATGGCGAGAAGAAGGGCAGCCCCGGTTTGAACCAAGTGCAACAATTTTTTTAAACTTTATTTATTTACACGTTTATAGTCTGCTCAATCTACCGTTCTCGGTGGGTAACAACCAAACATACACAATATTGGATGTACTTAGCAGGTTCAGTGAATCCAGACTACCCCAATTTGACTGCCCCTATCGGACCGACCGTTCACTTGTCTATTAGATTGTAAGCTCTTTGAGCAGGGACTGTCTCTCTTTGTTAAATTGTACAGCGCTGCGTAACCCTAGTAGCGCTCTAGAAATGTTAAGTAGTAGTAGTAGTAGTCCAAAACTATAAGGATCTAAGCCCGCACTATCAATGATAGATCAGACACAGAAATCAAATGCTTCCATCACTACAAAAGCCTTGCCCCCTAATTCTATAAACTTGGGTCCATAATTTTGTGACTAGTTATATAAAGAATAGCACCTAACTATTGTTTAGGTGGGTGTAATTGGCTTTAATGGCCTATAATGACCCTTAAGTGGCGTTAATTGGCACCAATTTGCAGTTATACTTAGGACTAGGTACTATATATGGAGCCTGAAAATTCTGCACAGGAAAAAAATACACCTGGGGTATTCTCTAAAGCATACCTATGTTTTACAGAATAAGCTTACATTTCTGCATGATATATAGAATATGACAAGCGCCTCTCCATGCAACTAAATTGTCACAGACATTTAAATCCTGATGCCTAAATTGGGCACAGAATGGGTGTATTCTATAACAACGTACATAGATTTTGGAAACTCCCACACCCCGTCCATGTCATGCCCCCTTTTCAACTATACAATTTAGAATTTAAGCGCACCATATTACAGAATATGCTTAGTGAGTTGTACATGTAAATTTTGATTAATGCTGATAATTGTTTAACATCCAATTGACAGCGTTGATTGGCTAGTTAACCAGTTAAGTTAATTGCATTGTTATAGAATACGCTTCGATTTCCACGTGGAAATTAAGGCATAATATATAGAATCATGGAGTTAGTGCCTAAGCTCTATAATTCATAACTGCAAAGGGGGTGTTAACTAGTGAGTTTCATGGGGGACAGAAATTTCATCCATCCCTGCCTGTCCACACTGGAATCTTAACCTATCCCTACTGGAACGTAACCCGTCCCCTTCCCTGTTCATCCCCACTGAAATCTCCTTCATCCCTGCATGTCCCCACAAGTAATCTCCTCCATTCCCACCCATTTCCCTGTACTAAAATAACCTGGCTTGTGGTAAAAAAACAAAGCAAAAACAACTTAACAGTAGCCCGTGTTGATAACATCCCCTCTCAGTGCTTATGAGGATTTCAATAAGTACATAAGTACATAAGTATTGCCATACTGGGACAAACCAAAGGTCCATCAAGCCCAGCATCCTGTTTCCAACAGTGGCCAATCCAGGTCACAAATACCTGGCAAGATCCCAAAAAAGTACAAAACATTTTATACTGCTTATCCCAGAAATAGTGTATTTTCCCCAAGTCCATTTAATAATGGTCTGTGGACTTTTCCTTTAGGAAGTTGTCTAAACCTTTTTTAAACTCTGCTAAGCTAACCGCCTTTACCACATTCTCTGGCAACGAATTCCATATGATCAATGCTATCGATGTGAGCCTTAGAATTTAGGCGCAGTTCATTACAAAATACACTTAGTTGTACACGTAAATTCTAATTATTGCCAATTGGTGCTTATTATTGCTTGGTAAGTGCTGTTATCAGTGCTGATTAGCTTGTTAAGCCAATTAAGTTATGCACATTGTTATAGAATATGCCTGGATTTCGGTGCGCACTAGACGCGCTATATAGAATCTGGCAGTCAATACGGATTTACGCTACTATTCTATAACAGCTTCAGTGTCCACATTTGCCATTATAGAGAACTAGTGCTCAATTTTTTTGGTGCCCTTTCTTGAATCTACCTATTCGCTCGTTTCTGATCCGAACAAGAAGGTTCTAAACTAATCAAAAAAAAAATCAGTTGTTAGTCCTATATAAAAAAAAAAAGGCGTCCTCTTATTTTCTTTCCTTTATTTTCTTTCTGTTTATTTCCTTGCATCTATTCCTAATTAAAGAAAGTAAAAGCTGGTCTGTCTTTCTGTGATAACTAGAGTAGATCTTCACCTATCAAAAATAGGCTATATAATTAGAACTTCATCTCATTCAACTAAATGCAAGTTTTAGTGTAATATTTCACATCATCTTGCTAATGTGCATCCTCATTATTGTTGAAATGGTACTTTAACAATAGCAGTATCACCGGCACCACTTAGTGCTTTAATGTCTGCCAGCTAATCTGTGCCTTTTTGGAACCGATTTAAAGGTTAGCTTATTTAATGTCATTTTTTTCCCTGCCATTATTTGTTTTGTGATTACTCATTTTGGAAGGTTTTCAGGAAACTGCAGCTTAAGTGCCCCTGCTTTTAAAAACACTGGCAAAATAACATAACTAGGTCCTTATTAGATCTGCCTCTTTACGGGCTCAGACTGTCTTGTTCTCATTGGTAATAAACCCTCAGCACTTGTTACAGCATATCCCATTTATTGAAAGTGATATGCTTCAAAATATTAAGAAAATGATAGCAGTGGGTGGTGCACTTTATGAGGTGATTAGAAGCTAACTGCACTGGGTGTACTTGCCAAAATTCTTTTAAATATTAACCTGCTTCTTCAATAATCAGAAATTGTCTAAATATTTAGACAAGAGAACATACACCATTAACAAATGAACTGACAGCCATGCAGATGAAACTGTTTTGCATAGAAACTTAAAAGGCATCAGTGCCTGCTTATTTTTCAGAGAAAGTCCATGGGACCGATTCACCCGTTTTACAGCCAGAAAGAAGGCTCAAGGAAACAGCTGATCAGGCAGGCCAGTGCATAAAATCACTTGGCATGATATTCCTAAATTGCTGAACTCCTAAATGTAGGCACCTAGGGGGAGATTCGACATATGGTGCCTAAAAATATTTGCGCTGAGATCGATGCCGACTAAGCATATTCTATAATCGGCGCCTAAATTTAGGCGCGGTATATAGAATACACTCAGTTGATATCTCAGCGCCTAAACTACGCGCCTCCATTTACTCCAGCGAAAATGTCGCATAAATCCCGGTGCATAGATTTACGCACACTGGGCCATATTCTATAACTACACGTGTAAATTTCGGAACGCCCATGAAATGCCTGTTTCCCCACTTGTGACCATGCCTCTTTTTGCCTGTGCACACTAGAAGTTCAACGCACATCTTTACAGACTACGCTTAGTGCCAATTAATGCTCATTATTGCTTGTTAAGTGCTGTTATCAGTGCTCAGCTTGTTAAGCTGTTAAGTTGCGTGCATTGTTATAGAATCTGCTTGGATTTTGGTGCTGATTATGTGCATTATATAGAATCTGGGGGCTAATGTTTTTTGTTTGTTTGTTTTTTTTACCCAAACTTTGGATCCTAAGGGCTTCTTTTATGAAACGGCACTACCAATTAGAGCACGCTGAATGCGACGAAGCCCATGAGAATTGAATGGGCTTCTTAGCATTCAGCATATGCTAATCGGTAGTGCCACCTTGTAAAAAGAAGCTCCAAATTTTCTGCTGCAAATTCACTTAACTTTTAGGAGCATAAATATAGGTTCACCACTCATGTTTCTAGATTTAGGAGCCTAATTTAGGCACTGAAAAATCAGTGCTAAACTCTTAATATTTTCCCCACCCTAAATCTGCCTCTGTTGCCTTCTGTTTTTTTTAAGGCTCCTAAATTTAGGAGCCTAGTGAAACTAGGAACATAAATTTTTGGAACGCAGCCCAAGTACATTTTAAAGATGCTAATTTAGGGGCCAAATTCTCAAAGTTAGGAGCTTGAACCTTTTGAATGTTGGCCTCACTGTAGCTATTGAAAACTAAAAACAGAGGTAAAGCTTCACAAGCAATAACTTCCATTCCAGGAGTATTGTTGATGGATCTTTGTGCAAGAAGTGGTACCACATTTCCCGTAGCTCTCTTAAGAGTACTTTTAGACCATTGACAATGCTACCAAACAGCAGATGTGGAATCAAATTCGTATTGCTGTAAATATCATTGGAAGGATATCCAGGGAGGGGTAAAACTGAAACACAAGTGCAGAAAAGAGAGAATAAGAGGTTCATAAGTTTTGTTGGTCAGGAGACATGCCAGAGGCACATGAGGGTAGTCACCCATTATCATGAGATACATGCATCTGGAGGAACTGAAAATACCATTCATAGGAATACATCTAGTGGCTGGAACGAGCCATGCAATTGCAACCTGGTAGATCCAAAATCTGAGTGTACTATTCTACAATTGTACATGTAATATATCTCTATTGCCAGATCCTTAAAAGCAAAGGTGGTGAAGGTCTGCTCATATTAGCAACTCTCTCTGCAAATAAAGTGGAATCAGAAGTTTCACTAAGAAGGCTTATGATGTCTTCTTCTTCTGCAGGCATGCACTTCCCAGACCATCACTCCCTGAAACAAGCACAGGAACCGTTCCTCATTCACCCAACACCCTCATAGAACTCCTCACTGTCTCCAGGAAGCCTAATAACAGCTAAAAGAAGTTGGTTGAGCAGTTTGGAGGATCAATCAGCTATAGCACTGTACAAGCAACTGTGTCACAATGAAGAGACCCACGATTTAGACAAATACATTTAAAAAATACTTTAGAAGTATCTGTCTAGAATTTACATGAGAACAGTGTATATAGAAAGCGCTTTTCTTTCTAAATAACAGAAGTCCAAGTTGATGAGCAGGACAGTGGTGCTTCTGAGTCTGCTTTCATAGAAGGCGTCAGTGTGGTTGATGATAGCATTCCTCTTATTTTCAGTCATGTCCTCACTAAGTGGAATTCCAACACAGCTACCAGATGACCATGCAGAAATAGAGCCCCCACGTTTCTCCGTTCAAGAGAAACAGTAGGCCAAGTGCACTTTTTTTGGCGTAACAACTGTTTAGTTAACTTCAGTACCTGGCATTCCACACTTCCACCGCCCACTTTTCCATTAAAAAAAATATTGCTTGACAATTTATTTTTTTTCTTTCATAGAAAATATGGGAGCTGTCTGGGCCAAAAGATATGTCAGCCAGACTTCTTTCACTTGCACTGAGGTGCAGTAAATATGTCTGGGGTTAGGAGCCTTGGAGAGGTGAATAAAATTGCTTGTGTAGGTAAATGAATAGCCATTTGTGGACAGAAGTGGAGGATGAGAGGAGCCTGACAATAGAAGGTGCAAGTGGTCTCTACCTACTGCATGCTTCAAATATCAGTAGTCAGACCCATGCAAATAACTTTATCAGAGACTTAAGATAGACTGATCCAGATCAGCCCATTTATTTTTATTTCTTTATTTAAAATAATTATAAATCACACTGCATATTCTAGACAGTATACAAAGCAACATCCTACTATATAAATGACGGGTGACTGACGTGCCGCGCGTGCACAGAACAGCGCAGCACGTCACACCTCTCCTGACGTTGTTAGAGGCAGGAACACAGCTGAGGGTGACCGGTGAGCACCAGGCGGGGATCGTACGACAGCGGCTCCGAGGCACAGTCCGACAGGTCCGATCAGCTGCAGCCGCCGCCGCTGCTGCTGCTGCTGTGACCGCAGGCCGGGCTGGGAGCCGGTGCTTCCTTCTGTGACTTTCCTGGGCGGGGGCTCGGCTCCACCCTGCGGGGCTCCAACCGCTTTCTTGACGGTGCTTCTTTTGCCCGTTTTAATGGGCTCAACGGCTTGTACATAAAATTAAAAAAGAACATTTAAAACAGAGTCAAATACAAATTCAATAAAACATAAAAAATATACAGTGTATAATCGGATACCATAAACTAATATAAAAACTCAGAGACCATAAACTTGTGCAAATAAAAAAACCCTTAAGTTGCTTTCTAAACTGCAGGACTGAGCTTAAATGCCTGATCTCATAGGGGAGAGTGTTCCGAAAGTGGGCACCTTCAACCTGGACTATTCTAGAATGGTAGGTGTCAAGTCTGACATGTTTAAAGCTGGAAACATCCAATAGTGATCTATCAGCCATCCTCAGACTATGACTCTGACAGTATATTCTTAGTAATATGGCTAAAGGAGCCTTTTTATTCAATGCTTTATAAATTAAAAGCAATACTTTAAACACGAGAACATATCAGGAGCCAATGAAGTTCTTTCAGTACTCTGAGATATGGCATGATTGAGGAAGTCCAGTAAGTCATCTAGCAGCTGCATTCTGAGCAATCTGTAAGGCTTGCATTAGATGTTTAGGTTAACAGTATAGAGTTACAATCATCAAAAATTGGACAAACCAGAGCTTGAAACACAGTTCGTAAATTATCAGCAGATAAGAAATCTTTCAATCTGCAAATAGATTTTAACTTAAACAGTGTCTTCTGAACAATATTGCTCACTTATGGTTTGAAAAGTAAGGAAGAATCAACAATGACTTCCAAATAATGGCATTTTAGTACAATTGGAACCCAAGTATCATCCATCCTAACCTTCGAAGGAACAACAGAGGGCTCAACATTATTTGACAAAATTAGTATCTGAGATTTGGCAAGTCGGTGCTCAGCCCTTTGGCACTGACTCCTACCAAAAGTGCTCATCGCAACACTGTGACATCACAGTAGGTGAAGCTGATGTCTTCCTGAGGAAAGGAGTCAAGTGGATGTTTTCAGATGTCTCATGGTCTCAGTACAAAGTCAGTACCAGCAACAAACCTAATGGTAGGGATAAACTGTCTCTGACCCCAATGGAATGGGGATCTGTGTGTATCAATGGGTTGGGCTGACTCCTGGTTAACTGTACAATAAGGAACCATCCCCCTCCTTTTGTGGTTTTCTTGGCATGATACAATACAGGAAGCATAACCTGGACTGACATTGTTGCCATAGCCTGTTCTGCAGTGGGTCAAGCAACTACTACTACTATTTAGCATTTCTATAGCGCTACAAGGGGTACGCAGCGCTGCACAAACATAGAAGAAAGACAGTCCCTGCTCAAAGAGCTTACAATCTAATAGACAAAAAATAAAGTAAGCAAATCAAATCAATTAATGTGATTTGAGGGTTACGTAATTCACTCAAGGTCACAAGGAGCTGCTGTGAGATTTGAACCCAGGCCTTTTGTCTCCTAACCCACTTCTCTAATGATTATGCTATCCCTCCACTCCAAAACACAATGGAGAGTAGCCTATTCAAAGGTGCATCGACTGCCATGTGCACACTTTTAAATTAATGAGGCCTTGTATTGAGAGGTGCTAACATTACTAACGCAGAGTGTCACTATGTGGCCATTATTCCATTATCTTTAGACCAGATACCTGGCTTATGGTAACTGGATAATTTTAACTGGATATTAGGTCTGAATAAAGTGTCCCCCTCCCCCTACAGCTCTCACCCCTCCCATATGTAACTTATGTCCAAGCAACAAATTGTCCCACTGAATGGGAAATTCAAAATGTAAAGTTTGTCTGGGTAATGTTGGCCTCTGTGTGTTAATGGAGAAAACAGGTGGGTAATAAAGGCAGATGACAAGTCCAGAGTTACTGGATTTTATATAACAGCAACACCGAAATAGCAATGCATCATTATGTCAGGCACAGTAGCAAGAAGAGAATGAAGCAAGCAGTAAAGTTCACCAAAGAAGCAGGATAAAAAGTAAGAGTAATCGGAAACTTCAGACAGACACTGGGGTGAATTGTGCTATCTTTAGCACAGTGGTTTGCTTGAGATTTTCCTGTGCTGGTCTTACTCTGGATGCAGAAAGACTTTCAATAAGGGAAACCACTGCACCAAAGGATAACACACTGGGACTTCAAAATACTTGAAATTGCTTCCAATGCAAAAGGAATTCAGTGCAGTTTTTCACTCTTCCCTTAATGCTGTTTCTTTAAACTAGTTCAGCATAATTTCCAGCCACAGAGCTTGCAAAGTTGTTGCTGAAGTATCATAAAATTCTTTGCTTGTTGACTAGTGAGCAGCTATTGAAAATGTACCCACCCCCCTAATCATATACCTAATCATAAACTTCCTCCTTACTTCCACTCAATTGCCACTGAAACACTTGACTGTCTGAGAATCAAGTTCTCCTGGTCACCTTCCACTCACTCGCTGCTCCTAATTCCCCCTTCTGTTTACATGATTCCCACAGAGGGATAACACACTGCCCCTCCAACAGCTCTTCTCTTTCCCCTTCTCCATCATCCTGGTGGCTAAAGTTCCACCTCAACCCACTATCTGCCTCCCTCTTCCCCACCGACCCCAAGACTCCCTTTTCCAGCCAGCATTCCTCCAGAATCTTTAGTTACTATTCACTGTCTTCACTTGCAGCACAAATGTAAGTGTTCTTCTGCCGGCACCATGACTCACCTCTGACTGGCTCTGCTGTGGGGAAGCTGCTTTCTCTTGCATCATACCTCCTGATCTATTTTTCCAGAGAACATCAGAAGTATACTATAAGACAATTACATTATTCATCCGACTTTGTTTCACATATGTGTCTAATTTACTTTTTCTTGTAACAAAATTCTAGATTATGGTCTTTATAATAATGCATAGCTGAAATCTCATAATTCACTGGACTTTTCTGCTACTGTTTTTTTTTTTTCCAAAATATTTTATTTATTTAGATTTTGCTCACACCTGTTTCAGTAGTAGCTCAAGGTGAGTTACATTCATGTACTCTGGACGTTTCTCTGTCCCAGGAGGGCTCACAATCTAAGTTTGTACCTGAGGCAATGGAAGGTTAAGTGATTTGCCCAAGATCACAAGGAGCAGCAGTGGGATTTGAACCGGTCACCTCTGGATTGCAAGACCAGTGCTCTAACCACTAGGCCACTCCAATATGCTGTACTTACTGAAAAAGCTGAACTGTGACTAACAGGAGTCACAGAGAAACCTCAAAGGGAAACAAATCTTGACCCTGTCAGTCATGATAAATTTCTTTCCTATAGTTCAGAGCTTTTATATAATTTAGTGATAAAATTACCAGATCACTCTGTTTCAGGTACTAAAACAGGATAAAGGGATGAGGAGAGAGAGAGAGAGAGAGAGAGAGAGAGAGAGAGAGTGTGATACATCTACAGTTATCTTTAAATGTTGCAGAGAGGATTACCATTAACTATCAGGTACAATTTTATCAGTCTTAGTTTTCTCACTTTATAGTGCAGGTACAATTTTATCAGTCTTAGTTTTCTCACTTTATAATGTGGACTTGTGGTCTTTTTTTATACAGAAATACTTTTTATTTATTTGCGTTTATAGGCTGCCTTTCCACATAGTATGTTCAAACAGAATTATAGAGCAAGTACACAAAACATCATAATATAAATCAAACCATAACAATCAGTCATAAATTATAACAAATTAGATAAATCATACAAAACCCAAAACAGTCATATTATAAAAAAACAGGGGTGATAACCTCTTCTCATCCAATCAGGATTCTATCTTCCTTGAGTGGCATAGCTAGTGTTATGTTGATTACTCATCAAAAGTAGTTAATTACAGCTACTTTTACTTCTCAGCTTAAAATAATTAGTTATGGTAATTAATTGCCCATCTGGGAAAGAAGTTAATTACTGATTACAATTACTGGTTTAAAGTAACTAATTACTTTTCCTTTGCTTTTGAACACAACATGGATGCAAAAAGAAATATGAAGACAAAAATTGAACTGGGAAGCCCAAGAAGTCATAGCCCACATCTACTACTACTTAACATTTCTAAAGCGCTACTAGGATTACACAGCGCTGTACAATTTAACATGGAAGGACAGTCCCTGTTCAAGGAGCTTACACATCTAATTGTCCACCTCTTTATATACTATATTACAGTTGTTATCCATTCTATGTTACTTTGTAAACCTGTTATACTATGTAAGTCGCATTGAACCTGCTAATAAGTGGGAAAGCGCGGGGTATAAGTGTTACAAATAAATAAATATATTGCAACAGTGAAGAAATAAAAACAGAAATGCACTTTTCTTTTATACTGAACATAATACAAAGCCATTTGGAGTGCACATTTCCCAAAGCTAACACATTCCCGTTAATAAATTTAAAATGCACACTTATTTTCTATCTATTCTCTCAACATTTTATTTTCTCATCAAGTTGGTCCCGGTTTCTTCTGTTTTCCTGCCTTTGGCTTTCTTTCTTTTGGTGGTTGTCCATTTCTCATTTCTCCTTTCTCCTCTCCTCCTGTCTTGTTCCATTCCCTCACTACACCTGTCTTGAACACACTGATCTTTCCCTTTTAGCTCTTTCCTCCCTTTTTTTCTTTTTCTCCCCTCGCCCTACATCCCTGGGTCTGCCCAGTTTTAGTTCAGGCCCACCTAGCGGCAGCACACATTGTGTAGCTTGCGGGGATGTCGATTTGTTAGCCACCAAGTTGTTGTGGCCGTGCCTGCCTGCATTCCGGTTCACTTCACCTGCCCATGGTCTCCTGCTCTGCTCCCAGCACAGTGTCCTGCCGATAGCCTCCCTCCTGGCTCTGTTCTTCCCAACACTGCTGCTTTCAGTCCTGGGCCTGCTGCATCTCAAGTGTCTCTCTGGCTGAGCCTAGCATTTCCTAGGCTAATGCATGGACTCCCCTTAAAGGGCCAGGAGCGGCGATACTGAGGAGCATCCTTTGATGACATTGGGGGTTGGGGCCCTTATAGTGATCTGAAGACACTTCCTCTTTGCCTTTGCAACAGGTTGTCTAGCATTGGCTAGTACTGACTTGCAGTGCTGCCTTCTGCCTAGCCTTCAGTCCTGCTCGCTGCCTTATCTCTGCCAGCTCCAGCTCATCTCTTGTCTTCAGTTCCAGCTCCTCCATTTTCCAGCTCTGGTACATCTCGAGTCTTCAGTTCCAGCTCAAGTTCGTCTTCAGTTCCAGTCTACCCTAGCTGGGGTGTGACTCGCCTGCCTGACCTCCGGGTTGAGTGGGCAACACAAACCTGACTATGGCCGGAGGGCTTACCAATCCCGAGGTGTGACACAAGTACTTCTGGATTGTGTAGGTAATAAATAAATAATCGTGATTGGAGAGAGGAGGAGGTCTCTCTTGGACTCATTTTGCTAACCTCCTCCCCACTTGCCTATGGAAGGTGACAGGGAGGAAATGTGTGTAAAGGATAATGACTGTGTATTACAGTTATAGTGTAAGAAAAATCCATTCATCCTTAATGTCTGCTTGGCATCACATTGGGTCAGTATCTTGTACTGCTGCATGGTACAAATTAAACACTGATTATCATTTCTAACATTATCATTCACAATAGTCTTCTATTAAGTATCATGTGCCTCATTACAGTTACCATGTTATCTTTCATCTAGCTATCTGTACCATCCACAAAGTATGGCTTCCTATCTGAAATGTTTACCTACCAGACTCCTACAGGATGTCCTGTTGCTCTGTGAAGAGTATGATGGTCATGTGGGGTAGGAGACTAGTTTGGGTCTTGTGGTTCTTTCGCTGTTCTGTTATTTATTCATTTATTCCTGCCAAAGTGTATTATTTAGCTGTGTGTTTTCTTCTTTTCTAGGGGAAACTGTCTTTGAGAGAGGCAGAGGCTGTTCCAGTCTGTTTCTTATCAATATGATTATTAAAATGACTAATTTTTGACAGTATTTGGGGGTGTTTTCATATGTGGTATAAGTTTTTGTTGTAAGGCTTTGTCGTCAAGTGTATTACCATAATATGAGAATGCATGGTTTTGCAAAATGCTTTTTATTGAGTATAATCCCTACAGTCATTACAGCAGTATAATAAAACAATCGAAGGTATCTAGTTATACAGTCCAACCTGCACTAGTCAACAAACAAATCAAACCTCTAACATTTAACACGCGCAAGCAAACAGATTTGTTTGTCTTTATGTGCGATCTACATATCCCCACTCTCATCCCATCTTCTTTCCCTTTCTACCACGTACACTGCTGAATTCATACCTTCCAATCTTAACAATCAGTAACTATTTCTGAAGAGCCATGGTCAATGAGTTGGAAAAAGCACTTGTCTGACTGGGAGATCCCTTACCTCAGCCATCCCACCTCAAGATTTTGTTGTATAGATTGTTAATAGGACAGAAGCCTGATTTCTTGGAGCATTACCCATTTTTGAGACTGGTTTAAAGCTGACTTTCCCCAATCACTCTTCTTTGTCTTGTCTGTCTACCTTGACCTCTTATATGTGTATCTGTAAAATGTTGTATATATGTCTTAAACTGATAGAAGTTGTACATGTACAGTAAGCAATCATTGCATCTGCCTTGACTGCAACAAACCTGAATATATGTTACAGCGTTTATTTTAGATATGTCGTAAAGATCAGAACTGAGGAATCCAGATCAGGGCATGCTCATTTCCCCCTGTATTACACAAAAGGTTCTGTCAAACAGAACCTTTTGTAAAATGTATAAAGGGATGTGTAGGAAGGCACATCCCTTTGTACATCAAAGCCATGTAAAAGGGCACATGCACTGGCATATAGTGGGCCTTATTCTGTAAAGGTTATGCTCCTAAATTTATGAGCATAATTTATGCTCCAAAATAGATTATGCTCGTAATTTAGGAGCATACATTTTGGAGCATAACCTTTACAGAATAAGGCCCATAGTGGGGACAGCCATTTTACAGTTTACACGCACACAAAAAGAGCTGCATCAACATGGCATCTTCCACATGTAATTATTAGTACTTAAAACGTGTAGCTGGCTCATTTTGTAAGCCTATACATATAAGTGTCACCAATTAAGTAGTGAGGCAACAATTTTGGGCACTGAAAACCTTTTTCTTTAAGGAGGCTTATGGCCTCAATTCCTGAGTTTACTCTTCTGTCTTTGACCTCCTTTCCTCCTTTGCTTTCCTTTCCTATAACCCTAGGATTTCCTCTTCTCTCTCTCTCTTTTGCTGTGTGCTTCCTCTCTCCTTCCTTATTTATATTGCAAACCTCTCAGAAGGCCCTTGCCCAAGGGTGGTATATCAAGCTCTAAATAAACTTGAAATTTGAGAAGCAGAATTACTCTCTTAATTCCCAGTGTCAAGCCATGGCTGAAACAGGTACTTTTCAAAACCCTGTGCATGCCTCTGAGATGGTACAAAATCCGACAGGAAAACTTTTGACACAGATGTATATTTCCCATGTAAGATTTTGGCCAGACCAAGTAACACCTCTTTGAAATCTCTGTTTTATGTGGTGTGGATCTCCATATGTTAACAGCAGCTTTCTGAAATCTCCATTTACATGTGTGTCCAATTTGCATATGTAAATGCTATTATTTTACATGTGGGCTAGTTTTTCCCTATCATGTTCCATCTGTACAGCATATCTGATGAGTTACCCGTTGTTAAACAGATTTTTTTTGTTTGTATGATTTTGATGTGACTCTTGCAATTGATTGCTATAGTTGAGCTGAACTTGACTCTCGAAAGGTTTATATCGACCTGGATTAGAGTCAACTCTTGTGTCTAGCCTGCACACCATCTGTTTGGTGGTCATATGTTGAGGGACTTAGTTGTTCAGGAAGGTGTGACCCTCTTCAGTGCTTATGGCAAGCCGTCGAGTACTTCCCTGAGCACACTGACCTCACATCTGCCTCTTTTATATTTAAGTTTTTCTACTTCCTTGTGTTTAATTCTAATATTACTGACTCCAGTCTGGACATGGTAGTTTTGAACTACTCTGAGTAAAGTTGTGAGATGTGAACTCACATCATGGACCAAGACATCTATAGTTGTCAGGAAATGGTGAAGCCTCTGAACAACTGGCTTCATTGTGTTCTGGGAGTTAGCCAAGATGTTGCTCTCTACAGTTTGTAAGTAGTATCTTTCTTGATTGTCAGTAGCTACCTTTTCTAGTGCATTTATTCTGTAGCAGATAATCTTTATCTGCTACAGAATAAATGCACTAGAAAAGGTAGCTGTTAAATGTATATATTTATGCTAGTGTTTCATGTTAGTCCTATTACTAGGTTTCAATTTGCCGTTTACCTCACTGATATTATTTATGCTTATATTTGGTCACTTTACTACTGTTAAGCTGTTAACACAAAACTGTACCTGCTGTATACCACCTTGGGTAAATCTCTTTATAACGGTGATTAATAAGTCCACTGCAGTATGTTGTAGTGTTCTTAGTAATTTATTTATTAGGACTTATTAATCACCGTTATAAAGAGATTCACCCAAGGTGGTATACAGCAGGTACAGTTTTGTGTTAACAGCTTAACAGTAGTAAAGTGACCAAATATAAGCATAAATAATATCAGTGAGGTAAACGGCAAATTGAAACCTAGTAATAGGACTAACATGAAACACTAGCATAAATATATACATTTAACAGCACTGTAGAACAATCACATAACAGAAATTTGATAAATTTCAGTACAAATAGTACCATAATAGACCGCATGGAAAAACATTAAAACAACATAGATATAATAAGATATCAGCATACACTTAGGGCTCTGTTTACTAAGGTGCGCTAGTGTTTTTAGCACATACTAACCATGTAGACACCCATAGGAATATTATGGGCATCTATATGGTTAGCATGCACTAAAGCTTGGTGTACGCTAAAAATGCTAGCATGCATCTAGAGCGGCTTAGTAAACAGTTTTTCAGTGGCACCTAAATAGTGACTTTTAGCACAGTTATCAGTGATGTTCTTTTCCTGGTTGATTTGCTTTCTTTGAATACCAGTGAAAAAGCCCCGTTTCTGATGCAAATGAAACGGGGGGGGGGGGGGGGGGGGCTAGCAAGGTTTTCTTCTGTGTGCATGTGGGAGTGTGTGTGTCCCTGCCCTCTCTCCCCTCCCCCCTCTGAGTCATTCACTGTTACAGAGAGAGCGATTTGATTTTGTGCTTTGCTGTGTTTTCCTTCACTGTGTTACAGAGAGAGCGAGGGCGGGGCAGACACTCATGGGGAAACTGGATATCTCTGTCCATGCCCTCTGCCCTCTCTCCCCTCCACCCTCTGAGTCCTTCACTGTTACAGAGAGAGCGATTTGATTTTGTGCTTTGCTGTGTTTTCCTTCACTGTTTGTGTTACAGAGAGAGCGAGGGCGGGGCAGACACTCATGGGGAAACCGGATATCTCTCCCCCTTCACACTTCCGGCTGGAGGCTTCATAGAAAGTTGGTGGTGCCTTTTATATAGAGAGAAGTGTTTGTTTGTTTTTAAGTCTGCAGACTTGGTGTCAGCCCTGATAGGTGTGTCCAGGGTGATAGAGTAGAATCTTGATGGTGCTATTTGCTTCCCAGTAGTTCATGTGGAATTGAGATAGTGTAAATGATTTGAGCCATATTTAAAATGAAGCAATGTGGTGTCTGAGATATTGGTAAGCTAGCTGACTTCTTGCTTTTTTTTTAGTTTAAACTGACCTTATGGCTGGAGCATGTTTAGAGCTCTTCCCTTGCCCAATGGCAAATATTACTAATAGCAGGAGAATGATTCTGCAGATTGGAAAATGGATAATGACAGTCAGGAATTTATGTTAATGAGACTCACTAAAGAGGGTTTATAAAGCCTTTGAACTGTTTTCCTTTTTTTTAATATAGGATGTGATATAGGAAGTCTAGCAGCAGAGGTTTCTGGGTTAAAGGTTGGTGTGAAATGAGCCCCTAAGGATTTCAGCCATTTTGTTCCACCTGTGAGAACCTTGTGCAACTCAAACAGTTCTCCATTTGTTGACTGCTTTAAGATGATTCCTAATATTTATTTCATTGGTTCAAATCATATTTTATTTAGTTTATTTAGTTTTGCTACACTCATCATCAAGGGGAAACCTGAAGCAGGTTATAATAATTGAAAATTTCCATGTTAATAATTACATCTAAAACAAAATTATTATAATTAATAATAAATATAAATATAACCAATAAAAATTTGAGTTTCCTTACAACCTTAATCCTACTCACATTCTTCACTTGGATAAAATTCTTTGGTCCTCTGGGTTTTTTATCTTGGAATTCTACTCTGGCCATTAAATGGATGTACCAGCTCTGCACCAGCTGTGCTGAGGTGGGGGAGAAGAGAGGGAGATGCTTAGCAGCAGATCAGAAGAATAGCAAACTTCTCATGTTACAGAAATGTAAAAATATTTTTTCACATGCATTAACTAAACCAGAACTACTTCATAGACAACAGGGAAAAAGCTTAAACTTTTCATTCAGTTTGGGGATGTGGACCAATGCAGCATTTTTCATGTAAAAGCAGATTTTGTAGAGCCTTTCTTTTAAGAGTGGAGGAGTGGCCTAGTGGTTAGTGCAGTGGACTTTGATCCTGGGGAACTGAGGGCTAGATGCACTAATCAATCGTTAGAGCTCTTCCCTTAGCGATTCCCTTAATGAATCGGTAAGGAACGGGCATGCATCAAGGAATAGGAATGCAAATGAGCTGCTTGTTGTAGCTCACTTGCATTCTCTATTCCGTCGTTAAACAGTCGGATAGTCAGCTGGTCGAGCATGCGCAGAGCAGCCAAGCGTTATGCTGGCTGCTCTGTGCATGCCAAGGACGTCCTTTATGGACGTCCTTCACTATTAAAAAAACTCCCTCTAAAAAGATGTTCTTTTTACAGGCTACAAGCTAATGTATAGTTCAGAGGCAAGAGAATAAAAACTAACCTGACGATATGGAGGAGCCTTCCAGCCCAGAAAATCGGGACCTGAGAGGACACAAATCAAAACTTTTTGGACGTCCCTCCCTCCAGGTCTCTCTCAGCCAATCACAGCGTGTTTAGCTGATACTGGTAACAGCTAAACGCGCTGGGATTGGCTGAGAGAGACCTGCAGCTGATCAGTTATGCTATTACTTACTTGTTCTGGAGTGCTGTATTTTGTTATGCTGTTTTGATAAATGTTCAATAAAGACTTCATACAACTTAAAAAAGTGGGAAAAAAATCCAAGTGCTCGTCCCTTTTTTTTTAACAAAACTATTAGTGGGATTTGAACCCGCCACCTCTGGATTACAAGACCACTGCTTTAACCACTCAGCCACAACTGTACTTACTTGGATGTCCCTCCCTTACTTCCAGGTCTCTGAGCTGAGTGAAGCACGGCCAAAAAGGACGTTTTTATTATTGCGGGGGGGGGGGGGGGGGGGGTCGCCCAAAATGGACGTTTTTTTTTTTAAGCGAAGCTTTATTAAAAAAAAAAAATCAAACAGGCTCCGATGCTGCAGGCTCTTTTTTGGACATCATTCAACCCCGGAATAATAAAAACATCCTTTTTGGCCGTGCTTCACTCAGCTCAGAGACCTGGAAGTCTCTGAGCCAATCACAGCACGTTTAGCTAAACACACTGATCGTGGATCCAGGTTTCATTGATGAAGAGCAAGTCGAGGTTTTCTGACATGATCCAATCTGATATTATTGCTGCTTTATTTACTACGGATCTGGCATTGATGTAGCCCACTTAAAGTTTTTGGTAAGGGTCGTCTACGTTTTGTGTTATGTGGATTTTAGTCAAATGAAATTGCACTAAACTATTGACGTACACAAAAAAGTTATAATGTTGAAAGATGCTTGATACAAAAGTTTTTGTCTTTCTTCCTTTCATGTAGTACATAGTACTCTGTAACCCAAGATTAACTGTAAAAACGTGTTTCTGGTTTGCCTAATATATTCAATTCCATATTAATGGGCAAGTTTAGAGGAAGTGGGCTAGTGGTTAGAGCAGTGGGTTCAGAACCAAGGAAACTAGGGTTCAAATCCTATTTCATCCACTAACACTCCTTGTGACCTTGGCAAGTAACTGTCTTCTATTACCTCAGCTTCCCACATAGGCTGTAAGCTCTTTGGGCCAGAGCATTCTCAGCTTCAGTACTTCTCATCAATGTGTACATCCAGTAGCACTATAAAAATGTGTTGTTATTGCTATAATTAAATATATTTTTTTTACCTTATAATATAGAGCTAAAGGTCAGTGAGCAAAAATAAGGTGATACCTTGTTTTTGGAAACAGAAATGTAGTCACAAAAAGAATCACATGCCCGGAACACATATCTAAGTAAAGTGAGATAAAAGTAAGTAAAATGAGTGCTCATAGTAGACATATATTCACTTGTGAATCCATAACGCACCTGAAAAAAAAATCTGAAACACGGAATTTCAATAACAAATATATATAGCTGATAAAACAGTGTCAATATTTTTAAAGTAAACTAATATAGCCTCCTCTTCTCTAACATGACCGTGTTAATCCAACTGGCTTCTTAAGGGAAAGTTTGTTTAGGAAAGATTCATCCCACCCCACACACATAGAGGACCTCCATCAAATCGGTTGCATATAATCAAGTCCCAATGCTTTGGGTGGGTTTAATGTGCTCTGAGTAAGCATTGACTGACAATATTTAAAGAAAATAGATAAGCACATACAGTGGGGGAAATAAGTATTTGATCCCTTGCTGATTTTGTAAGTTTGCCCACTGACAAAGACATGAGCAGCCCATAATTGAAGGGTAGGTTATTGGTAACAGTGAGAGATAGCACATCACAAATTAAATCCGGAAAATCACATTGTGGAAAGTATATGAATTTATTTGCATTCTGCAGAGGGAAATAAGTATTTGATCCCTCTGGCAAACAAGACCTAATACTTGGTGGCAAAACCCTTGTTGGCAAGCACAGCGGTCAGACGTCTTCTGTAGTTGATGATGAGGTTTGCACACATGTCAGGAGGAATTTTGGTCCACTCCTCTTTGCAGATCATCTCTAAATCATTAAGAGTTCTGGGCTGTCGCTTGGCAACTCGCAGCTTCAGCTCCCTCCATAAGTTTTCAATGGGATTAAGGTCTGGTGACTGGCTAGGCCACTCCATGACCCTAATGTGCTTCTTCCTGAGCCACTCCTTTGTTGCCTTGGCTGTATGTTTTGGGTCATTGTCGTGCTGGAAGACCCAGCCACGACCCATTTTTAAGGCCCTGGCGGAGGGAAGGAGGTTGTCACTCAGAATTGTACGGTACATGGCCCCATCCATTCTCCCATTGATGCGGTGAAGTAGTCCTGTGCTCTTAGCAGAGAAACACCCCCAAAACATAACATTTCCGCCTCCATGCTTGACAGTGGGGACGGTGTTCTTTGGGTCATAGGCAGCATTTCTCTTCCTCCAAACACGGCGAGTTGAGTTCATGCCAAAGAGCTCAATTTTTGTCTCATCTGACCACAGCACCTTCTCCCAATCACTCTCGGCATCATCCAGGTGTTCACTGGCAAACTTCAGACGGGCCGTCACATGTGCCTTCCGGAGCAGGGGGACCTTGCGGGCACTGCAGGATTGCAATCCGTTATGTCGTAATGTGTTACCAATGGTTTTCGTGGTGACAGTGGTCCCAGCTGCCTTGAGATCATTGACAAGTTCCCCCCTTGTAGTTGTAGGCTGATTTCTAACCTTCCTCATGATCAAGGATACCCCACGAGGTGAGATTTTGCGTGGAGCCCCAGATCTTTGTCGATTGACAGTCATTTTGTACTTCTTCCATTTTCTTACTATGGCACCAACAGTTGTCTCCTTCTCGCCCAGCGTCTTACTGATGGTTTTGTAGCCCATTCCAGCCTTGTGCAGGTGTATGATCTTGTCCCTGACATCCTTAGACAGCTCCTTGCTCTTGGCCATTTTGTAGAGGTTAGAGTCTGACTGATTCACTGAGTCTGTGGACAGGTGTCTTTCATACAGGTGACCATTGCCGACAGCTGTCTGTCATGCAGGTAACGAGTTGATTTGGAGCATCTACCTGGTCTGTAGGGGCCAGATCTCTTACTGGTTGGTGGGGGATCAAATACTTATTTCCCTCTGCAGAATGCAAATAAATTCATATACTTTCCACAATGTGATTTTCCGGATTTAATTTGTGATGTGCTATCTCTCACTGTTACCAATAACCTACCCTTCAATTATGGGCTGCTCATGTCTTTGTCAGTGGGCAAACTTACAAAATCAGCAAGGGATCAAATACTTATTTCCCCCACTGTAAGCATTGACATTATTGGGACAGACTGAAGGTCCATCAAGCCCAGTATCCTGTTTCCAACCGTAGCCAATCTAGGTCCAAGTACCTGGCAAGATCCCAAAGAGTAAAACAGATTTTAGGCTGCTCATCCTAAAAATAAGCAGTGGATTTTCCCAAGTCCAGTTTAATAATGGCTTATGGACTTTTATTTTAGGAAATTCTCTGAAGCATTTTTAAACCTTGTTAAATTAACTGCTTTTACCTCTTTCTCTGGCAACGAATTCCAGAGTTTAATTACATGTTGAATGAATAATTATAATAGCTTCATTGCGTGTCCCCTCGTAGTTCTGGAATCAGTAAACAAGAGATTCATGTCTACTTATTCCACTCCACTTAGTATTTTATAGACCTCTATCATATCTCCCCTTAACTGTCTCTTCTCCAAGCTGAAGAGCCCTATCCTCTTTAGCCTTTCCTCATAGGGAAGTTGTCCAATCCTCCTATAAATTTGGGATGATAATCTCCGTAGGAATTAGCCTCTCTGTGGAGATATGATATCAGCTGTCACTCCCAATGTGGTGCAAAGTCAGCCATTGTAAAAGCACTGTGGCTTTTAGTTTCAGTTTTCGTTAGCTGAGGTCCATGTATGCAGAGGCTATTTTGCTTGGAGATAAAATATGCTCTTTCATTATTTAAATTATTATCTGTATTCTTTCTTGGATATTATTTGGGTGATTCTGAAGAATTTCCAGGTTCTCTTGCATGATAAAGATGCAGCGGTTTAATCAAAACTTATGGCATACAGAAACTAGATTCTATGAGAAAGGAACCTGCAGTGATTGTTTTCAAGCAGAAGTACTGGTCAGCTTATAGTGTTAGTATGGAAATGATATTACAATGAAATGAAGTTTATATATTAGAAATGTATTGCTATTGATTGTAATTTTTCAGAGCATATAGTCCTTTCATTCGGTAACGTCAATGGACTTTTTAATTCTAGATTGTCCATCAGGCTGGTATAATATCCGCAGTATAGAACAGTGTCTGGACTCCTTTACCCTGGAGAAGAGGGATTTCATTAGGGAGCAGAGTGACTGTTTTCTGCTCTGCTGCAGCCTCTACCCTCTGGAAGAGATGGGATAGAGCTCTGGAATTTTGGAAGAACTGGTGGAACAGCATTCCATGCTATCCTTCCAGAAATTTAAGCCCTGAAGCTCCTCTTTTTCTTACTTTCAGAGATGGAGTCTCCTGAGCAGGGCTGATAGGAACTTCCCCAGTGCCTGCTTACTCTGTACCTGTGTTTTGTGGATAAATGGAAGCCTTTGATTTCCATTATGGTCCATCTGGAGCCTTTCAACAATACATGGAACATAACTAAAAAATATAATAAAATAAAATGTTTCCCTTGGGGGGGGGGGGGCAATTTTCCAGATGGACAGAAATATTTGGGGTGGCAACGTTCCTTCCTTGTCTCCAAACCATTATTTCTCTTACCCTCTAACCCATCTCCTGTTTCCTCTCCTTTATCATTTTTTTAAATCCCATTTCTGTCGTCATTCACTTCCTTCAAAGACCCATCTCCTTCTTATCTCATACCCTTCCACAGCATCCCCATCCTTTTCCAATGCATTTCATCTGCTTTTGAGTGCTTCAGATTATTAACACCATGTCTTAGCCTCTTTCCATTCTTAATCCCTATTCTCTTACCCCCATTTCAAACCCTCTTATACCACCAGTCAGTCTAATCACTCCCATTCATTCTTTTCTCTCCAAATTCTCATAAGTCTCACCATTCCCTAACTAACACTTCCAAATTCCACCTCAGTCTCTCCTACTCCTATTGCTCTGCCCTCCAAAATTCTCCCATTCAATCATCAAGTACTGTTTTTTCCAAGTCCTGTTCATCTTCTGCACTGTTCCCCTTGCTCTTTCCCCTGAGTCCATCTAGCTTCTGCTCCCTTTCCCCATCCTCCCTGAATCCCATCCAGCTTATGCTCCCTTTCTCCTTCCCCTTTAAGTCCTATACAAGTTATGCTCCCCTTCCCTTGCCTCTTCTCAGGTCCCATTCAGCTTTTCCCTTTCTTATCCCTCCCCCCACCACAAGTTCCATAGCTTCTGCTTCTGTTCTCCCTCATATCTGCCTGTCATTTCCTCTTTTCTCCTAGCATCTCCTTGTCCCACCTCTCTTGCCTCCTGCCCTCCCTCCTCACTCCTGCACGGTATCCAGCATTTATCCCTCTCTCTTCCCTTCCTCTCCGGGTCTGAATACAACATCTCTTTCCCTTTTTATCAACATCTCCCCCATCAGCTCTCAATCCAGCATCTTCTGCTCTCTCAACTTCTTCCCCACCCTCAATCTAGCATCTCCTCCTCCTTCAATCTAGCATCTCCTCCTCCCTCTCAAAATCCCCTCCCCTGGCTACCTTATAACTTGTTTTTACTGTAGAAGTTGCTGGAAGTGGTAGCAAGTTACATATGCTGCTTTCGGCCTGCCTTGGTGCCTTTCCCTCTGCTGCAGTGGGAAGTTGTAGCAGAGGGAAGGCACCAAGGCAGGCTGCAGGCAGGGTATATGACTCATTACTGCTGATGGCAACCTCTAAACAGGTTCTAAAGTAGCTGGGGGGAGGGGCTTCAGAGAGAGAGAGGAAGATGCTGGATCAAAGGCAGGAAGGTAGTTGAGGGAGGAGGAGATGCCAGTCAGATCGAGAGGGGGTGTTGAGAGAGAGGGGGCGGGGGAAGTCCATTTTCTAGTTCTGTTACCTGCTACATTAAAAACAAAAATAATTTCACATTTCTTGAATCAGCTTCATGTGCACTCTTGGTTTGAAACCGTTCACAGTAACATAAACTAGGTCAGCAGATAAGGACCCTAGTAACCATGTAGTTTATTTCCTAGTGCGTGCTGTAGACCCCAGTTGATTTTGACCTTTCCCTTCACTTCTTCAGAACTAAAAGTCTTTCTTAACGCCTGCTTTCTCTAGCAACATTACTGTTTGACCTCAGCTCAGAATCCTGCTATTTGAAAGAATTCTTCTGCCTTTGAAAAATGGGGTGTTTCTTCCTAGTGTCTCCAGCACTTTTGCATTTGGAAGTGAATGTGATCTGGATTAGCTGCTGGGATTTTAGCTGGCAGCCTCTGCTGCAAGCCTGTCCTCTGGAACAGGAAGGAGGCAGAGCTGAAGCTGCAGACAACCAAACTGTGAACTAGGAAAAGAAAGACAGTGGTTTCTGATGATAAAAAGTACCTCAACTCATATTGTTCTGTTAGTGACAAGAATTATCGTGTCCTTATGCTATCAGACCTCTAATTGGAAATGTGTAGGACTCATGGTGTCGCTTTCCCCCATTGCTTCAGGTTTGGAATCCGTTTTTTTCCAGTCTACATAGAAATGTTTTGGAATGGCAGACTGTGCAAACAGCTGCATTTAATCTGGAGTTCAGTCACTTCCTGAAAAGAGTGAAATTTAACTCTGCATATGATTTTTTTTTCTAGTATGGTACTATGGAGTAATTCAGCTGTGTGATTATGAAACCAAACACATTTATCCCACTGAGGTAATTTCTTACAAATATGTTGGATGAGAATGGACATTTTAAAGCAAAAATTATGTTTTATTTTAAAGCTCTATAAAACAAGAAATATGCAACCTGTAACTGTACAATCAAGTTTTCTTTAAGTCAGACTCTTTTAGCAAAATTGTAGCTTTAGGTGGGGTGAGAAGGGGGTGCACGGTTGGATTTTGTTAGAGCAGAGCAAATAACCTAGTTTAGCATTTCAAAGGAAAGCAGTGGGAGGGGGCTTTAGGAAAGCAAATTATAGACACACCTGCTGAAAACACTGATTACTTATTAGAGTTTACATCCTAAATAAAAGACTTGGGAGTATTGGTCTCAAGCAGTGGCCTTCAATTTTGGAAATAGCGTCCCTCCAGGGTAGGGGAAAGAAAAAGAGTGAAGAAATCATATTTGGTAGGAGGCACAAAACAACTGTGTGTTTCTTTTTCTTTGGGACCCTTGGCAAGTCACTTAACCCTGTACTGCCCCTAGGCACATGGATATTAGACAAAGTTGATTGTAACCACAGAAAGGCGGGTTATCAAATCTCGTCCCCTTTCCCTTCTTTTTCAGTCCAGTCAAAAATAAGAGAACCAAAGAGGAGTGGGATATCTGCTAGAGCCATATGTGGCACCTATGGCCAACTGATAAGGTGTGCTCTCAACATGTATATAACACATGCATGACATGTAATATTACAAGCCTTCTCTCTCCCCCACCCAGAGGTTCATAGCCCCAATACATTTCCCTAACCCCAACCATCTCTTTCTTCCCGCCCCGCAGTTCCTGTCCTCTCTTCCCAAGCTCTCTCCCTACCAGTGGAGATGAAGACTGTATTTGAATTCAAGAATGATTGGGAAAAGTACATAGAGAATACATTCTCTCCATTAGAGATCTTGTCTCCATCATCTGCCCACAGCGGGGCATCTTTCTGTCCATGATGCTAGGATTGACTTCTGTTTGCTGAATGAAATCTGTTCCACCACTAGCCATCATTCTTCAGCTTTTGTGGCCAGGGAACACAGGAGAGAGAGAAAGAGACATTCGAAGGGCAGGGAAGCAACCACGATTACACCCTGCATATTGGGCTGGTGATAAAGGGCCACGACATCTCTCTAGCCATAGTGCATATGCCCAGGCCATATTAGCCTTAGATTCACTGTGGTTTTCTGTGGGATTTAGGCAGTGTACCTGTCAGCTTCTTTCTCTCCTTCCACCCACCCACCCACTTAACCAGGTTGTTCGTTCTCTTCAAGAGGAGGTGAGACCCCACTAAATTGTTTACAGAGTTTGCTTCTCTGGAAAGAAGGGGGGGAGTGCAGCTAGTAAGGTGAGACTGCTTGTGACCCCTAGGGAATGCCTTCAAGGATTGGGGAAGGATTCTAAGTTTACTTTTTACTTTTTCTTTATACTGGACTTGTATCCCGCTAATGCCATGCATAGTTCAAAGTGGGTCACAATTGAAAAGAGTAAACCAGTTGTTCAGATGGACCATCACATATCAAACAAATACTAACAGATTGCATTTCAGACCAATTAAAACTTATACATTAAAGTATTTTTTAATTATAAAAGTTTTGAGTGCCTTCCTAAAAATCATGTAGTTATTGATTTTACAAAGTTCCAAAGGTAAGGCATTCCAAAATGAAATTGCCTTATAAGAAATAGAAGTAGACAAAAACCTCTTAAACCTAACTATATGTACCAAAGGGAATTGTAATAAAAGGTGACCATGTAAATGATATGATTTATAACTAGTGGAAATATTAATCATTTTAACTAAATAATATGAAACCTCACCATACAATAGCCTAAAAACAAAAGTTGCTAATTTAAACTGTACATACGACCCTACCGGTAGCCAGTGCAGATCAGGCAGATATAGATTTATTGAATCATAACATCTCGAAGAAAAAAAAAACAACCTGGCTGCCGTGTTTTGCACAATCTGTAGATTTCTCAGTGAAGTCTTGGTGCAACCAGTAAAAACCATATTACAATACTCAGTTCTACAGAGGATTAAAGACTGAACCACTAGTCTGAAAGTAAAAGTATTAAAATGTTTTTTTTAAATGGCAAAGCATTTTTAATAGAAAAAAAGACTTCTTGACTACCAGATTAATATGCGATCTCATACTAAGCGTATTATCTAGTTCAACTATCTATCCAAAAACTGAATTTTAAATTACTAACCATGAAAACTTTGGGCCTCTTTTATCAGGCCGTGCTAGCAGTTCCCTGTGACGGAGCCCATTGAAACTGAATGGGCTTCGTTGGCATTACAGCACTGGGAGCCGCTAGTACGGTTTGATAAAAGAGGCCCTTTGTTTTTTCCTTGTTTAACTTGAGCCTATAATTCGTAGTCCAATTATCTATTATCCTAAAAACAATTTATTAAACCAACTGTTGCAAAGCAGTTAGAAGATACATGACACAAGTTTGAAATATTATTGGCATATATAAGAAAAGAAAAATTAGCTTGCTCCAAGAGAACTCCCAGTGATTGTAAGAGAATATTGAATAAGGTGGGCGAGAGAGAAGAGCCCTGCGTAACACCACAGGGCAATCTCCAATTCTCTGACACTTCATTATCCCACTTAACTGACTAGGATCTACAAGTGAGAAAGCCCGGAAACCACAGTACTACTGATCCTGACATTCCAAAACTACTCAGCATATACAGCAGAATCTCATGGTTAACTAGATGAAATGCACATGAGAAATTAAATTGAACCATGATAGCACTCTTACCTTGGCCCAACAAAGTTTTACTCAAAGCAACAGTAGAACCTACCACCGTCTCTGTACTATATTGTCTGTGAAAACCAGACTGAGTGTAATGCAGAGTATCATACTTTTCTAGAAAAGCCCTCCATTAATTTTGTTATAAGAGGTATAGATGCAGTAGGTCTGCAGTTGTTGGCCTCTGATAGATTACCATTAGCATTCTTAGTTATAGGAGTAAGAACAATATTGCCCATGTCAGTGGGAAACAATTCCTCCTGAAATTGAAAATTAATCCACTTAGTCAACAAATGCAGAAATAGTGTAGAGGCATGTTTCATTACAGTTCTGAGAAATAGGGTTCCTGTATTATAATTTCCTTTGACATGGTTAATTGCACAGAGGTTATAAGTTACAAAGAGAGGAAAAAGAAAAGCTGGACTGAGTCTTGTATTGGCAATGGATGGGAGTCTGGGTCTTGTTGTTTAAAAGGCTGTTGCAACTTGGAACTGGGTAGAGCTTGCTTAGAATTCCAGGCTAGCCCTGTATGTTGTCAGGGAAAGATGCCTGTATACAGAGAAGTATATTTTGTTATTTTTGAGTTTATGTTCAAATAAAGTAGAAGCTTGACTTTAGCCCTGGTCGTTCTTACAAGCACCCTACTGAGAAAGCAGCTAGAGGCGTGTGACTACTCTTACACTTAATGTCAGAGGGAGCGCCCTGCAGTGTGAACATTTCAAAACGGTAACCATAATTATCTATCTATCTGTCTGTCTATCTATCTATCTATCTTTCCATCCATATGTATATGGATGTATGAGGGAGAGAAACCCTCACTAGCTGTGTCAACATCAGGCTATGTGTTTATCTGTGACTTTGGCTATAATGTATATTCATTAGAGCTAAGGGTCTCTCTATAAATGTTACATTCCTTTTATTGCGCAGGATAAATCAATTATACCATTGCTAATTAACATATTAAACAAAGCTCATGGGGGAAGGGGGCGAGGGAGTGGGTATGTTGAGGGGGAGGAGCTTGGGGCCTGAGGTTATAATTTGATTGGATTAAAGCCACATCCTTGGCCTTCTTTCATTACACAAGACAACTGTATATTTCTCTATCAATAGATGTTGTACATTTGGAGATGAAACACCCTTCCTGTAGTTTGAACATTTTTCATTGCTTATTATAGAGTGGATGTCATCCTGCCAGCCCCCTGGGGCTGCCACTTTGACAACATGATGGCATCTGTATCAGTCCTATTGCCACTGCCCAGCACACAGTTGAAAAGTGGTTTCCTGCAGTGATTTTCTAGGAACAAAGCCTTCTAACATATGATTAGTATTAATTAGAATTTAATGCTAATTATTAAAATGAGATTTGGGAACTGAGTGAAGATGCACTCAATGGGTAGAGAGGTGAGAATGGTGGTCAGTGAGGATGAGACATTAAAGGCACAGTCATTGCATTCCTGACAGTCTGGTGGCTTCAGGTGATGAGTACATACTGTTAACAAAGTTGAGAAAAAAACAGAGAAATGAGTAAAATTTTCAAGCTGTGCATTCCAGTTATTGTTAGAAAGCCTGACCAGAGTGTTTCAAATATTGCTTTTAAAGTTAGTATATTTTTATTTGTGTGTCTTCAAACATGAGTAGATTACACATAGAACATATGACATATGCCATGCCGAGTCAGATTAAGGCCCATTGATCCAAACATCCTATTCCCAACAGTGGCCAGTCTAGGTCACAAGTACTCAGCAGATGTCAAAATGTAGGCTACTCTATCATAGTTCATTTTCAGGAGAGTCTACATGGCTATTAAAGTTTTATGGACTTTTCCTCCAGAAATCTGTCCAAACCTCTTCTGAACCCCAGTGGTAAGCAACTTTGACCACATCCTATGTCAGCAGATTAAAAAGATTCCACAGGTTAATTATGCAGTGAGACCAGTGCATGCAAATCTAATTCATGAATATTCATTGTAGATATCCTGAAAACCTAACTGGCTGGGGTTCCCCCAGGACAGGTTTGGGAACCACTGATCCTAGTTTTTTTTTTTTCTAATTTCCTCATTTATCATAGTCTCCCTTTTTACTATTAAATTGTAGAGCAGTAGTTTTATTTAAAGGGGTTATTTTAGAAGCAGCTTCATATGTAAATATCAGTATTTACACATGGGAATTGCATTGACATGTAATTGATAATTGAGAAAGCAGCTATCTACATGTGGAGATTTTTACTATGCAGAGATTTCAAGGAGGCTTTGTGGGGTGTGCTTTGGGCATGCCTTGGATGGGATAAAAATCTACACTTGTATTCTCCATTTTATAAATGGAATATACTTTTATGGGAAAAAATGTCCCTGTTGGATTTTGCACCAGCTCAAAGGCATTCATATAATTTTAAAAAATGCTTGTTTTGGCCAGGGTTCTCAAAAGGATTAAGGGAGTAATTCTCCTTGTTTATTTCTACCTCCCAAAATGAAGAAAAATAAAAATTGTGGCCTCACTACATAATTGTCTAGGTTTATAAAATTCAACAGCTGCACTCAGAAGCAGCACCATTACATATGGAAGTGTCACATTCACAACTTCCACATGGAAGCTTTTTCGTTTGTGCTGCTTATTTTTTCCACATGTATATTTATAAAATGGCTGCTCTCGCTGTGTGTTTGCCAGCAAATACCCATGCACTCCAGTATGTCCTTATAAATACCTTACAAAAGGCTCCACATTCAGCAGGTACTTTTGTAAAATACCACTGGAATTGAGCACATCTTAACCTGCTCATCTGAATTCCAGTTTCAACATTCTCTGTAAAATGGGCCATCTTATTTCTTTCTTTCAATGATTATGACATATTTAAGAACATAAGCATTGCCAAACTGGGACAGACCAGAGGTCCATCATGTATCTTGTTCCCAACAGTGGCCAGTCCAGGTCAAAAGTACCTGGGAAGATCACTGTTGCTAAGCAATCCAACCTTCATTACCTTTCACATCAGGTCCTGCTTCCTCAGGAAGGATTAACTCTAAAGTATTCCCGCTGTCATTGGTCCGAGAACCAGATGTTCTTTGAAGTTTAGTCATTTATAGCATCTGGAAACTGTACCTCCCTAGCATGTCCTGATGAGACATTTACCCAGTATTGGGGTAATTGAAATCTATGTTGCTAAATTTGTTACCTTTCCTAATTTCTGTTAGCATTTACGTCCCCACCATTGTACTTCCCAGGGGCGTAGCCACGGGTGGGCCTGGGTGGGCCCAGGCCCACCCACTTTCCCTCCAGGCCCGCCCATCAACATCTCCACCTTCGTTCCGGTCTCCCACTGAACTCCACTGCCGCCGCTTCCGCTTCCCTCCTGAGCAGCAGCAGGAACAAAAACAGGCGCTTCCCCGAGCCACCACTTCAGTTCAGCCGGCACAAGAAGAAAAACAAGCGCGAGGCCGCCCACAGCAGCCTTCAGTCATGCGCTGTCGGCTCTGCCTGTTCTCTGCTCCCAGAACGGGAAATTGACGTCAGCGGGGGCAGAGGATGGGAGAGCCGAAAGCGCATGACTGAAGGCTGCTGCGGGCGGCCCCACGCTTGTTTTTCTTCTTGTGTTGACGACGCTGCTCATGCTTCAGAGGGCCAGAGTGAGAGAGGAAATGTGGCTGGTAGGGGAAGGGTGTCTGAGAGAGCAGAGGGGAGAGAAAAAAAAGAAGAGGATGCTGGAGAGTACAGAGAGAGAGATTGGGAGAGAGGGGACATGGAAAAGAGCAGGGGAGAGCCAGAGAGAGAGAAATGGGGAGAGAACATGGAAAAGAGCAGGGGAGAGAAAGAGGGGAGAGCCATGTGGGAGATGGGGAGAGAAGGGACATGGAAAAGAGCAGGGGAGAGCCAGAGAAAAAGGGGACATGGAAAAGAGCAGGGGAGAGCCAGAGAGAGATGGGGAGAGAAAGAGGGGACAAGGAAAAGAGCAGGGGAGAGCCAGAGAGAGATGGGGAGAGAAAGAGGGGACATGGAAAATAGCAGGGGAGAGACAGGCTGCTGGGGAGAAGGAAGGGGAACAAGGGGGATACCCTGACTGGTCAGATGGAGAGACAAAGAGGAGAAATGCTGGATGAAAGGAGGGTGAAAGAGGAAAAATGCTAGAAGGAGGGGCAGAAAGAGGGAAGATGCTAGATGGAAGAGGGGTACAGAGAGAGAGAGATGAGTAGAAAGATGGGGGAGAGAATGAGGGGACATGGAAAATGGCAGGAGAAAGAGAGAGAAGCTGCTGGAGAGAAACTGGGGGAGACCTTAGCTGGTCAAATGGAGAAATGCTGGATGAAAGGAGGGAGAAAGAGGGAAAATGCTGGGAGCAGAAAGAGGGAAGACGCTGGATGGAAGGGTAGGAAGAGAAAGAGGAAAGCCACTGGTAGGATGAGAGAGGACATGCTGAATGGAAAAGGGTAGAGAGATAACTGTCTAGAAGGAAGGGGAGATAGAGGGAGACAATGGATGGATGGATTGGGAGAGGGTAATAGGTGGAAGGATGGAGAGAGAAAGAGGGATGACACTGGATGGAAGGGTAGGAGAGAAAGAGGGAAGGTGCTGGATGGAAGGTTAGGGAGAGAAAGAAGACGCTGGATTCAGAGAGAGGGAGAGACACTGAAAGGATAGGGAGAGAAAGGGGGAGAGGATAGAGTTAATGAAAGACTGGAGAATAAGAGGAAGGGGCATGGGGAGGAAAAGATGAAAAGGGATAGGTAGATGAAGTAAAAAGAGGGAAATTAAAGAATGGATAGCAAGAATTAATTAAATCTGGACAGAGAGTGAGATAGAAAAATAAATTGAGGAAAACAAAGAAAAAGGAGAGAAAAATTACAAATGAACAGGAAACCTTGGCAAGAGAGTTAAGAGAAGACAAAGGAATGCAGAATCTTGACTGGGACCAACACAATTAGAAAAAGTAAATGGCTAGACAACAAAGGTACAGAAAATAATTTATTTTTAATTTAGGATAAAGCAATGTGGTAGCTGTGTTAATGAAGGCTAATAAATGCAAACAAAACATAAAATAGAAAATAAGGTGATACCTTCACTGATTTTAAAACACTTTTGATTAGTCTTCAGAGACCAGCACTTCCTTCCTCAGGTCAGGAGAGGATGTCCTGACCTGAGGCAGGAGGATTTGGCCTCTGAAAGTTAATTGAAAAGGGTATTAGACTATTAAATAAAATATTTTCTGAAATGGCAGTGGGATTAAGGTGTGTTGGGGTGGAGCCAATACAGAGTAGGGCAGGGCTGGGGGTGTGTACTAAAAATCTCCCTCTCAAAAATTGGGACCCCTTGGCAGCTCTGAATGCGCCCAGATCGGATGAAAGTTCCGGAGCGCGGAGCTGCCTGGAATGAATGGCGGCACCCGCTCAGCTGCCAGTCCAAGACTCCAGTCCAGCCTACCACCACCACGTGCACGCCATGCAGTGCACGTTTTACAGGAGGGTTGCGGAGCGGAGGTGAGGAGCACGAGCCTGGCCCTGGAAGGTTCTTCTTCATGATTCGACATTATTTCGAGGCGAGCCCAGCAGCAATAGGAGCCGGTAATAAAAATTTAAATACTTTTTTTTTTCATCATAATTTTTAACATTGTGTGACGTGTGCTGTGTAATTTTTTTTAAATTGAGCCAGCTGGGGCCTGCTGCCTGCCTGGGGCTGGTGGTCACTATTAAAATTTATTGTTGGGGAATTTCTGAGTGGGGATGGGCTCCTCACTGCCCTAGATAATATGGGTGGGCACTATATATATATATATATATATATATATATATATAAATATATATATATAGTGCCCACCCATATTAGCTCTGGGCCCAGCCAAAATATCAGGTCTGGCTACGCCACTGGTACTTCCCCATTATATATAGAATTTATATGCATAAAGATTCCACATTACAGGAAACAAAATGTAGGCTTTTATTCTGTTTGCTCTATGCTATACTTAACTTAAAGCACCACCCCTCCACCATTTGATCCACCCTATTATTTCAATATAATTTGTACCCTGGTATCCCAGTGATCCATAAGCCATACTCCTTCCACTAATTTTCTGAAATGCTTATTATGAATACATCTTCCTTTAGTGACGTATATTTTAACTATCATTTTTTTAGACTGGCATTTGCATACTGACAATTTAACATATGTTTTTAAAATCTATATTCAAAACTTACCTGGCAGTTGATGTAGATAAATTGGAATTATTCTTTTGTCTGTTTTTTTTAAACTTGATGTTTATTAGTATTAGTAAAACAAGTGAACAGTATTACAGAATACATAACTTCAAACCAAATATTAAAATCCTCAAAGCCCACTTTCCCCCTGGAAATATAACAATCAGCCAAAGATAGTAATATAGTAGAAAAGTGGATAAATATGAAAGTATAAACATACAATAAAATAACTGCTGTCCTAGAGACATATCCTCAATGAAAAGAGGATATTGTATCAGTGGAAAACAGGATCACTTTTCACCACATCAAGATTATGTTCTTCTTCCAGGTGACCTTTCTTCCCCTAGGCAGCAGAGAGGCTGCCAGACAGGAGATGGGACTGCTCTGCTATGTCCTTGAAGGTCTTCCTTTGAGTCCTCTGTTTCTGCCTCATCTCCTTAAAGTCTGCCTTTAGAGACTGGACTTGTTCTGAGAGATGCAGGAGTTCTTTTATAGAATACTAGGAAAAAAGGCCCGTTTCTCAGCACAATGAAACGGGCGCTAGCAAGGTTCTATAATGGTAGGGGTCTCCTCCCTCCGTCCCTCCAAGCTACTACTACTACTATTTAGCATTTCTATAGCGCTACAAGGCGTACGCAGCGCTGCACAAACATAGAAGAAAGACAGTCCCTGCTCAAAGAGCTTACAATCTAATAGACAAAAAATAAAGTAAGCAAATCAAATCAATTAATGTGTATGGGAAGGAAGAGAGGCGGGTAGGTGGAGGCGAGTGGTTACAAGTGGTTACGAGTCAAAAGCAATGTTAAAGCTGCTTGCCTGCCTCCGTGTGACCGTCGGACGTTGTTTGTGGTTCGCTCTGTGTGGGGAGGGTTTTTTTTTTTTTGCTGCGCCTCCGAGCCTGTGCCGTTTCCGTTTCGGCCCTTGAGTGTCATTGCTCCGCCCTCGACGTCATCACGTTTTGACGTGAGGGCGGTGCAGACACTCAGGGGCACACCGGATATCTCGGGCGCCTCAGCTTCCGTGGAGGCTTCATTAGAACGTTGGGGTTGCCTTTTATATAGAGAGATATGCATACAACCTTGTTGCTAGATTGCTGTCTACATCTTAGTATTCTAGAGTTGTTAGTTATATAAAGTTGTTAAGGGTCTAGAGATGCTTAATGTAAAGTCACTTAAGTTTATTTGGTTTATTTTAGGTTTGCTTGTCAATGACCTACATGATTTCATATCGATAACTAATAAGTAAACTGAGTTATTTGGAATGGGCCCTAAACTAACGGACTGGGTTAGGAACGGGTTCAGTGGAAAACAACAGAGGATAGCGGTAAATGGAGCTGACTCTGAGGAAAGAGATACTACTAGTGGTTTGCAGCAAGGTTCGGTCTTGGTCTGGTTCTTTTTAACATTTTTGTATGCAGTATTGCTAAAGTGTTGTCTTGTAATGTGTGCCTCTTTACAGATGATACCAAAACCTGCAATAGAATACATTCACCTGATGGTGTGGATAACATGACCCATACTGGGTCAGACCAATGGTCCATCTAGCCCAGTATCCTGTTTTCCAAACAGTGGCCAAGCCAGGTCACAAGTTAGCAGAAACCCAAATTATGGCAAATGGTCCAGAATTTGGCAGATAAGATTTAATGCTAAAAAAAAATGCAGGGTCATGAATTTGGGCTCAAAAATGCAAGGGAATGGTACATTTTAGGGGGCAAAGAACTTTTGTGTATGAAGGAGTGGGACTTGGGTGTGATTGTATGTGATGATCTTAAGGTGGCAAACAGGTTGAAATAGTGACAGCAAAAGCTAAAAGGATGTTTGGGTGCATAGGGAGAGGCATTGCAAGTAGGAAAAAGAAAATAACGATGCCTCTGTATAAGTCTTTGGAGAGACCTCATTTAGAATATTATGTACAATTCTGGAGACCACACCTTCAAAAAGATATAAACAGGATAGAATTGGTCCAGAGGTTGGCTACTAAAATGGTCAGTGATCTTTTTCATAAAGCATATGGGAACAGACTAAAAGATCTCAATATGTATATTTTAGAAGAAAGGAAGTTAGAAGGGTGATATATAGAGATATTTAAATACCTCTGTGACAGAAAGCACAGGAGGTGATTCTCTTTCAGGTGAAAGGAATTCTCTAGAATGAGGGGACATAGGGTAAAGGTTAAAGAGGACAGACATAGGGTGAAGGTTAAAGAGGACAGACTCAGAAGTAACCTGAGAAAATATTTCTCAGTCCCAAATATTGGACCCCAGACAATTGGGATTTCATCCTAATTACAGCACCGAAACTGTCTTATTGGCCTTGATGACAAATTTAAGAAGCAACTTAGATAAAGATATACCAACTCTGGTCATGCAGTTAGATCTGTCGGTCACCTTTGATTTGGTTAATCATGACATCTTGTTAGGTAGATTATCTCAAACTGGAATTTCAGATACAGTCTTACAGTGGGTTTTTGGATGTTTGAAGCACTGCACTTTGCAAGTAGTGTGGAATATAGAATAAATCTATCTTGATGGCATGGAGAATGGTTTGTGGAGTCCCACAAATGTAGTGTATCTAGATTTTCAGAAAGCTTTCGACAAAGTTTCTCATGAGAGACTCCTGAGAAAATTAGTCATGGATTAGGAATTGGTTATTGGACTGAAAACAGAGGGTGTGGTTAAATGGTCATTTCTCTCAATGGAGGAGGGTGAATAGCGGAGTGCCACAGGGATCTGTACTGGGACCAGTGCTATTTAACATATTTATAAATGATTTGAAAATTGGAACAAATGGGGTGATTACATTTGCAGATTACAAAAAACTATTAAGGTTGTGAAAACACATGTGGACTGTAAAGAATTACAGGAAGACTTTAGGAAATTGGAAGACTGGACATCCAAATGGCAGATGAAATTTAATGTGGACAAGAGCAAAGTGATGCACATTGGGAAGAATAATCCGAATCATAGTTACCTGATGCTAAGAGTCCACCTTGGGGATCAACATCCAAGAAAAAGATGTAGGTGGTGGTGTAGACAATATACAGAAAACTTCTGCCCAATGTGCAGCAGTGGCCAAAAAAGCAAACAGGATGCCAGGAATTATTTGGAAAGGGATGGTAAATAAGATTGAGAATACAGTAATGCCTCTATATCACTATATAGCAGAATTAGAACAGATTCAAAGAAGAGTGACCAAAATGATAAAGGGGATGGAACTCCTCTAATTTCAGGAAAGGCTAAAGAGATTAGGGCTCTTCAGCATGAAAAAGAGATGGCTGAGTGGAGGCATGAGTGAGGTCTACAAAATCCTGAGTGCTGTAGAACAGGCAGAAATTAATTGATTTTCTTTACTCTTTCAGAAAGTAAAAGGCTAGGGGACACTCAATAGAGTTACATGGAAATACTTTCAAAACAAACAGGAGGAAATATTTTTTCACTCAATGAATAGTTAAGCTCTGGAACCCAGTGGTTACCATATCTTTGTTTTAAAAAGGTTTGGAGAAGTTCCTGGAGGAAAAGTCCAAAGTCTGCTGTTGAAACACACATAAGGAAGCCACTGCTTGCCCTGGAATTGGTAGCATGGAATGTTGCTACTAATTGAGATTCTGCACACAGGAACAGGAGAGTGACAGACCAAGGGAGGAGCAGACACAGGAAGGTTAAGGGGTGGGGGTGGTGGCTGCAGCCCAAGTGGGGAGGGGCGGCCCTGTCCTGGGCCCAACTCTGTGTCTCAGTGACCCTGCTGTTCTGTGCTCACAGAAGAAAATTCTAGAGAAGGACCTCCGTTGGCTGAGAAAGGTATATATAGAAATGGAGTAGATAATGCACTGTTCACAAAAGAAAATGTTTACGAACAACTTGAAAGGCTAAAAGTGGACAAAGCCACAGGACCGGACAAGATCCATCCCAGGATATTGAGGGAGCTCATGGAGGTTCTGATGGATCTACTCAGAGATTTGTTTAATAAATCCTTGGAGATGGGAGAGGTTCCAAGGGATTGAAGAGCAAATGTGGTCCCTTTTCCCAAAAGTGGTCAGAAACTACAGGCTGGTAAGCCTCACTTCGGTGGTTGAAAAAGTAATGGAGGCTGTACTGATGGAAAATAATGAACTACCTGGAAACAGTTTACAAGATCCAAGGCAACATGGCTTTACCAAGGGAAAATTGTTCCAAATGAATCTGATTGATTTCTCCGACTATGTGACCAGATAATTGGATCGAGCACATACTTTAGATGTAGTCTACCTGGATTTCAGCAAAGCCTTTAACACAGTTCCTCGTAGGAAGCTCATCAATAAACTTAGACTGAAGTTAGGATTCAAAGTGCTGAACTGGATTAGAAATTGGTTGACTGACAGAAAACAGAGTGTGGTGGTAAATGGAATTTGCTCAGAGGAAAGAAAGGTGAGTAGTAGGGTGCCTCAGGGATCAGTACTGGGGTCAATTCTGTTCAATATATTTGAGTGACATTACTGAAGGGTTAGACGGAAAAGTCTTGATTTGCAGATGACACGAAGGTTTGTAACAGAGTTGGACACATTAGAGGAAATAGAAAACATGAGAAGATTGGTCTAATGTTTGGAAGTTAAAATTTAATGCAAAGAAGTGCAGAGTGATGCACTTGGGGAGAAAAAAGTCCAAAGGAGCTCTGTGGGGAGGTGGGGATGAGAAGCTGATGTACACGGACCAGGAGAGGGACCTTGGGGTATTAGTGTCTAAGGATCTCAAGGCTCCGAAACAATGTGACAAGGCAGTGGCCATGGCCAGAAGGATTCTGGGCTGCATAGAGAGAAGAATCACCAGCAGTAAAAGTGAGGTGTTAATGCCCTTGTACAAATCGTTAGTGAGGCCCCACTTGGAATATTATGTTCAATTCTGGAGGCCATATCTTGTTAAGGACACATGACATAACACAGTCCAGAGCAAGGCGATGAAAATGATATCAGGATTGCATTAAGAGACATATGAGAATCAATTTGAAGACCTAAATATGTATACCCTAGAGGAAAGAAGGGGATAGAGAGGATATGATACAGATGTTTAAATACTTGAATGATATTAATCTATAAACAAATCTTTTCCAGAGATGAAGAAGCAGTAAAACTAGAGGACATAACTTAAGGTTGTAGGGTGGTAGACTTAGAACTAGTGTCAGGAACTACTTTTTCACAGAGAGGGTGGTGGATGCCTGGAATGCCCTCTCGGTGGAGACAAAAACTGTGACAGAATTCAAAAATGCGTGGGACAGACACAAAGGACCCTAAATAGAAAGATGAAAGAATCAAAACAAAATTTAACATATCAGCAATTATAATTTAAAATATGATGGGCAGGAGTGGTACTTAGATGACAGCTCCTGCAGTGGGAAAATGAAGCAAATGCTGGACAGAGTTCTATGGTCTATGGCAAGATAGGTAAGGATGGGCTGAAGTGGACTTCAACGGCAACTCCAGCAGTTGGGGAAGTGAGGCCAATACTGGACGGACTTCTACGGTCTGTGTACCATATATGGTAAAACAGATTAGGATGTGCTGTAGAGGGCTTCAGTGTCACGTTCAGTAGTTGGAACGTGAAAACAACGCCAGATGGACTTAAATGTTCTGTTTATTGTATATGGAAAGTAAGATCAGGCTGGACTGGAGTGAGTTTTGAGGGTAACTCCAGTAGTTGGAAAGTAGGGCCAGTGCAGGGATGACATTTTTTTAATGGTCTGAGCCCTGAAAATGGCAAGGATGGATCAAGATAAAGTATATGTTTTTTAATACCACATTCATATTGTATGCTATGAGTGCAGGCCCTATATATCTCGGTGGGGGAGGAGAAGACATTATAAAGTGAAACTTGGGGAATAAAATGTTATAATACTATTGGATTGTTCAATAATGATTTGATAATGAATGTGACTGGGCAGACTGGAGGATGTAGGTCTTGATCTGTCGTCAATTACTGTGTTACTACATTTTAAGACTTTTAATTAAGCTCCCTTCTCTTTTAAACTCACAAATTTATATATTTAATATACAGTCAAGTTTTAAGAGAGACAATTTCCTAGCAAGCTAACACTCATAAGTCTGGATTGCTCACCAGCAGAGGCAGATCCTATCTCAGCACTCCTTCAGTAATGATCACTTTTTCCTGTTCTTTAAAATTCTTACGGCAGTATGTTAACCTAGCCAGGTTAAAAATTGACGAATTTGAAATTCATCTCTTGAGGGTGTAGCTCTAGCGCTATCCAACATCAGAAGGGGAAAATATTTCTTAAAAATGATGCTCTATGATTTGATGGCCACGAAGTAGCTGAACGTAAAAGTCCCACGAGAGAAGCAACAAAAAAGGAAAAAAGTGGGAAACGGAAGAGGGCTCAACAAACAATGAGACTAAAAATTTTTTAAAAATCCTTTAATATTGCAATTCTTAAGTAGTACAAAAACTTTCTTCCAATGATGTAACACTAAAGACTCAACATGGCACTGTGTTTCAGCACAGAGTGCCTGTCTCAGGAGTCTACAGTAAATACATATACATAAAAATAAGTAAATGAAAATACATATACATGAAATAAAACCGCATTGACAAACACATTTATGATATCAACTGGCCATGAAAATAAATAAAAAATCAATAGACTAACTAGTGATAGGATATGTCATAACATACTATTTAAATCATAAATGTCCAAAAAATGTAAAATAGCAACTATACATTTGTACAGTTTTGTATTCCGAGGCAAGGGAACTATGATTTGAACCTTGGCTCATGCTAGGAAGCACAGCTTTAGCTCAGTGGCATAGGGGTATGTGCTTGGTGTGTGGTTTATGAATAGAAAAAATAGTGAAAAGCACATGTCTGTGCTTTTAAAAATCTACCAATTACCATGTTATGATATATCCCAAAGACTGTTCTGGTATGTTGCACTCACGTCTGCTTACTCAAAGTACGATCAGCCACACCAGTTTTCTCGTCCTTTTTTTTTTTTTACATTTGTTCTTATTCCGCCTTATCCAAGCCCCCGAGGAACTAACAGATTACCTGCTTTCCTCACAATCCTTCCACACAGCTGGCTATGATTTGTTTAGAATCTGCCAGAAAACTCTGTTTTGCAGAACAGAAAGCCTCTGAGGCATTATGAGTTGATTATCTATAGGCAAAGACAAATTTCTTTATTTTCAATTTGTGTTTTCCCTGGGGATTTATCTTTTTTTTTTTAATTACAATAACAACAACGAAATCATCATCATCATCATAATAAAAACAAAAGAAAATCAGTGCAAAAAGTGACTCCTCATTTTTCTGGGTTTGTGTCAGAATTTACTTTGGTGGGCAGATTATGTTCCAGGTGGGAAACAGGAATGGAAGACTGAGGTCAACATGTAGACAACTCAATGCCAGGACTTTAGCTGGAACTCGAGTGGCAGAGGAGAGCCCTGGCCAGTCATGAATTCACGAGGGCCAAAATAAAATCATGTGCATAAAATATTACAAAATTAGGGTGAAGATCAGACCAAAATGGCATTTGTAAAAGCCAGGATTAGATAGAAAACGACGATGACTTGTGAGCTAGCAAGCAGTGAGGAGACATCCTGTGTTCAGAAGGGTAGGATGCAGATAGATTGCTCATTCTGCTGTTTAGATGGCCAAGAGGTGGCAGGTTAAAAGTACAACCCTTCAGTTCAGCAGTATTGATAGCCCTGGCAAGCCCACAAAGCAGAATATTGAGTTTGGGCATTTTTATTTCACATTCATTCATTAATTGCTAGCTAAATCCAGTGCAAATATATATGCTTCTGAAAAAAATGCAGCACAGGTATGCATTCCCACTTCTGAAGTATCTAATGAAAATGCCTTTGAAGTGTTCTCTTAAAGATGGGTGCTTGTCAGCACTCCAGGCTCAGTTAGAGCTCTTGTAACAAGTGGGATGTAGATCAGGTCAAAGCTGGCCTTCTGCGGCAGATAACAGAGCATCAGTCTGCTGGCAGAGATAAACTAATAGTGAATAAAATGTGATTCTGCCCCTCTCTGTACCATTATCACCTTTCAGAAAACTACCTTCCACATTTCTTGGATTACAACTAACAAAAGGCTAAACATTAAAAGTTGCCTGAAGGACCCTTGTTGACACCGTCTTTCTTCCCTGATACACATCCCTCCCTCCAGCAGTGAGATACTAATTAAGGAGAGGACATTGTGATCCTGGTTTACATGGAAGTCAATAGGAGGGGTGGGGGCAGAATGAGAAGACCATCCCTGCAGGATGCAGTTCAGCCTGAGCTCTCCATCATTGCAACCTTCGAGCAGTTTTTTGCTTGCTGGTTTCTACTACATAAGATTCATTTATGCTCCTAATATGTCTTCCATCTAGGAGCAAATATTGCAGTTTTGTAAGTGTTTGAAAGTGAAGTTTGGTAGTACTTTTTCAAAATGTCTCCATCTTTGCATTCAAAGTTTCAACTGGTACTGTCCATGATAGCTGTATCACAGGGCTGCTCAATTCCCGATCTTCACGGTCCACAGGCAGGCCAGGTTTTCAGGATATCCACAATGAACATGCATGAGAGAGATTTGCATGCGCTGCCCCCTTGGTATGGAAGATGCCATTTTGGCCGTTTGCGGTATGTCAAGTCTCTGTAAATAAATAGAAAGGGATCTGCCAACAGAAGCCTGCTCTAAAATACTTGTCAAGTGGACGTCTCAAGTGTCCAGCATGACCATCCGTTTTAGACACGGAACCGTCCAAAGTATGAACAGGGCAAAACAAGGGGCACGGACATCATTGTGGCAACATAGGAATGTCCATGTTATAAAGTGGCCCCATAGACTTTAAAGTGAAGAAGTAGCCTAATGGTTAGAACAGCAGGGCAGAAAGCCAGAGGACCCTGGTTCATATCCCACTTCAGCTCTTTGTGTTTTTCATAATTTGTTTTTAAATTGTGAACCCTTAAGTGACAGAAAAAAAACTTACTGTGACTTCTTTTACTCCTTCCAGCGGAGACGTGCTCAATCAAAGCACCTTTCTGTAATGTCTAAATATGGACGTCCATCTTTTTTGACACAGAGATATCTTCCCCTTCTGTAATTGAAGTTGGAGGTCCATATTTTGGCCTCTCTCTCTAGTCCTGCCCAAAATACATCCAAACCACACACACATTCATATCCCAACATTATAAAATCAGGATTTGTCTAAATGCCAGTTTTCAGATGTCTAAAATATGAATAGAGCTTGTAAAATAAGGGTCATAGTCACCTATGTGCTTTATAAAATACCAGCACAAATAGCAGTACAGACATCTGTGTCTGGGAGCATAGAATGTAAAGTATATGTATATGTGTATATTGTTTAAAATGCATATACAGATTGTGACTGCACCCATGCTCCACTTAAGCCTCTCCCTGACCAACCTTGCTGTAAAGTCATGCACAAGTAAGCGTCTAACTGCATCACATGTATTTTTACACGAGGCAATTTTAGAAGAGGCTTTTTATGTGAATAAATCAGTGTTTTCCTCGGGAAGAAGGTTTAGAAATCTTTATAACTTACAAGCAGCAATATTCAGCTGCTAAACATACATAGCCAAGCGGGCCACACAAGTAGAAGGTATAACTTGAAATGACCAACTTAGCTAATCCAAGTTAAAATGAGTATATTGAGCAATACCTCTTGAAACAAATAGTACCACTGTTTACTCTTTCCAAAAATACTAGGACTAGGGGGCACACAATGAAGCTACAAAGTAGTAAATTTAAAACAAATTGGAGAAAATATTTCTTCACTGAATGTGTAATTAAACTCTGGAATTCGTTGCCAGAGAATGTAGTAAAAACAGTTAGCTTAGCGGGGTTTAAAAAATGTTTAGCTAGCTTCCTAAAGGAAAAGTCCATAGACCATTATTAAAATGGACTTGAGGAAAATCCACTGTTTATTTCTAGGATAAGCAGCATAAAATCTATTGCACTATTTTGGGATCTTGCCAGGTACTTGTGACCTGGATTGGCCACTGTTGGAAACAGGATGCTGGGCTTGATGGACCTTCGGTCTGCTCCAGTATGGCAATAATTATGTACTTGGTGTAGGTATAATTTGAAAACGTCTAGGTTCAATTTTTCAAGTTATACATTCACCGCATGGCTGACCTCTGTTTGCTAGTAACAAGCTAGAATATTACTGATCGATTTGCATACCTGGATAGACCGAAAGAAGGCCAGAAGTTCATTTTGTGCAGCCTTTAGCATCCTGTCTGACATCTAGCTCTATGGAATCGTCTGGAGAAAAGGAAAAGAGTGAGGTAGGGCTGATAACTCAAAAAGCCGTTTTACCCTCAGAAATCAGGGCTTTAAAAACTAGCAGCGTGGTAGCAGATAGAGTATTCACGTAGTTGAACAATGTGCACATTTCTACTGAACGACTCGGAGGCAGTGGCAGGGAGAGGGCAAGGGATTGAAGAGCATGTTTGGTCCTGATTATTCAAAACTCCACACATTGTTTTGTTTGCAGAAGTTAACCGCACAGACTCTGCCAGTAATTTTTGAAAGGGCAATAATCAAAGCAGAAGTGAGCACAGACCCTATGGTTTAAAATCAAGCATGGGAGCTTGCTATGCCACAGACAGATTGAATGTTGCTCCTTATGTAACTTCAGCCCAAAACCCTGATTCATGTTTTTACACCAGTGATTGGAATTTATGTAAGAGAGTTTGATTGTTATGCCACAGTCCCAGATGTGCACAATGGAATCCTAGAAGGTTGCCCAAAGTTTTGGTGGCCATTGGCCAATCGTATATACTCATAGCATCAGAACCCACGTACGTGTATGTATCCAGAACCACTGACTGTTGGAATCCTAAACTGTACGACTGACATTCTTAAACTTTTAAATTAATGTGAGATTTATGCATGGACCCAGATATAAAACATAGGCAACTGCCTCTGGCACCATATTTTGGTGGGCGCCCTAGTGCTGCTGCTGTGACTCAGTCCAGGCCACCCTTTGCTTTCCCACAGCTGCTCTGATAGTATAGCAGAAAAGCTCAAAGTGAAACTTGAGACTTGAGTGTAGAGCCTGCCTGCCTTTATGCTCTGACAGGCCCTGAGGCATCCTGCCTCTACCATGGGTTTCCATGGTAATAGGAAGCCCTTGCAGGGGGAAGAGGTTGGCCACCACAGGCCCTGTCAGAGCTTGAAGGCAGGCAGGCCTGGTGCTCAGGTTTCACTTGAGCTTTCTGCTAGCTCACTGGGACAAGGAGGGGGGAGGCCGGGGGGGGGGGGGGGGGGGGCGAAGGCCGGGGGGGGGGGTGGGGGAAGGCCAAGATGAGGGGTGAGGGGATCAGGAAGACAGTTGAAAGGAATAGCAAATACCACTGAAAATCCATCTCATAGTGATTTGGCAGTGCATTGGTTATAATAGATCAAGCCACAGGTACATGGCCACAAGGGAGTGGGGACTTAAAAATACTGCGTGGCTGAGCAATTGCAACAGATGTGCTTGTACTTGCAGTCACAAAATGAGCACATTCTCACTTTGAAAGCCAACAAATTTTACAGGGAGCCAAGGAGCCCTTAGCCACAACCTGCTATCCTCGGCACCCCACAGCATATGAGGGCATGTCTCTATCTTGTCTCTAAAGTGTTTGTCATACATAAGCCAAGTGGAGCCCTTAAACTCCTTATAAACACCTACAATGATGTCCAGGTATGACAGCATAAGTCCAAATTGCTCTGGATGCTTGCTATACACAATCATTCTGGCAAAAAGCAAAGAACCAGCTAACAATGTTTTGGGCAACCAGCCTGTCATGCCTGTGGAGGAGGTCCTCCATTGCATCTTTATCCTGGAATTCCTCCTTTACCTATCCTCCGACAACCTAAATATATTAAATATTCCCTCTGGAATTTTTCTTCAGAGAGAGAGTAAAGCATGCTTTCCCACAGCTCAACCACTCCCTTATGTACCTCATATATTTGGATATTGACAGTATGGGAATGACAGAAGAACAAGAGGAACCAGAGGAGGAAGATGTAGAGGAGCAGGCAGAAGAGGAGCAATGCCACCTGTGCCTGCTATGCTTCTTAGACATTTTTGAGCCCTTTGTGGATTTGGGAACTGCCCCCTACCCTACAAAAACTGTTTGGGAAGCCAAGGCACTTCAGTTAGGTTCCTGTAAAATCACATCTGAGCTCACAGGAGGAAGGAGCAATAGGCGCAGCAAGGTGTAAACTAGGCAAGGTGACTTGCGTGCCAGCCGCAGACCATTATAGTATGCTCAATACAGTCTTTGAGATCAGTCTGTGGTAGGATGCTATGATGTCAAAGCCTGGAGAGGCATTGAAACCTGAAAAACAGAAATGGATGACCTCTCAGTGCAAGGTGTCCAGATAGTACATGGTACTTCACCTAGAAACTGTTGGTGAGGTAATGGAAGCAGGAAGCCTTCAGAAATGCTGCACCCCAGCCATGTAGATGTAGAGTTAATGGGCTCCTTTCCAGGCCCAACATTCATGCAGCCATGGGGTAGGGCACAGTAAACTCCCTAGCAATTAGCATTAGGGCCGTGCGAATGGTGAGAATCCTGTCTTTGAGTGCGGGCAGTAGACTGATTACTACAAGAATGTGAGGACCTGTGGCAATATGAAAAGTCACACATCTATGAATGTCATTGTCATTGTGTGCGTAGTAATTGCAACGAGTTCACCAACTGTGATGACTGCTCCAGTATTAACAATAGTCAAACCAATCGGAGGAAATGCCCAACAAGCTGAAAGAAGAAGAAAGAGCAATTTTTTTAAAAGGAATGCTTTCTGTCTCTTCTGCTACTATGTACAGAACGTAAGGAGATGCATCTTTGAGTCAAACTGGAAGTAACTTCTTGATCCACCGCCACCTCCTTGGTTGGAGCTCAAACCTCAGAATGCATATCGAACTGTGCAGGTGCAGGAGATTTTGCAAAAAGAATCCCATTGGCAGCCACCATGCAGGTAGACCCAGGATTGCTAGTATCTGCCTGGAGGGGCAGTACAATGATAGTACGGGGAAAGGGGGAATGGCTCCCATGACTCAGCGAAGCAATTGGGTAACTGTTATAATTGGGGGCCCTTTTGGGTCTTTTGAGATGCTTATGATGATCTGGTCAAGGAGCAGGCCTTGACTCTTTGGTTCAGTCCTCCTGCACAAGGTCCCATGAGAGGCCCTTAGATGGTTCACAAAAATGCTGGGCTTTTTTGGCATGACTGCAGAACTGACAGCAGCCAAGACCTGGCTGAAAGAGCCAGCTTCCTGTCCACCCAGGAGATGTTTTATTTTCACTTTCACTTAGGCACAGTCTGGAGCACATGTGGAGAGCCCTCAACACGAGCCCCACCAGCACAATGAGCATGCAGATTGAACAGTCCTGAGACCTAAAGCATCATTTATGGGTTAACTTTTGCTTTCACAATGCACTCTCCCATGCCCAGCCAGTGGAGCATGAACCACAATGTTACAGTTCCAGTGCAATATGGATTCCCCCTACTCAGAGGAATGAGGACCTAAACCCTTATCAAAAGAATATGAGTGCTCAGCAGGGGTCTCACTCAATTGTTCACTGCAACCTGTTGTCTTGAAGTCATATGCGGCGATTGGAGCCATTCCCCTTCCTTATATAGTCACCGCTAGCATAACATCTGAGAACAGCACCACCACGGGAGACAGATCGGGGTGTATCCACCACAGACTTGTAGCAGGAGCAATGGACAGAGTACCTTGGGCGGCCCATTGTGATGCCAAAAATGATGACAGGCTGCCGACTGCAGATTTTAAAGCCCCTAGCCCCACCCCCTCTACCCCTTCAGTGCTCAACCTGCATGCTTCAATCATGCATGTGTTTGCACCACCAGTAGGCTTCTTTCCCACACCCATTGAGGTTGTAGGAAAGGGCAAGAGAAGGATGGGCACGTTACAGCATACATATCAATCAATGGGCCATTCAGGTACCTTGTTAATGATCTCTCTACTAGGGATGTACATTTATTTGGCTCATTAGCATGCCTTAAAAATTCGGTTCATGCAAAAATAATTTAATGCATGCTAAACCTAATATTTACTGTCTATACAGTTTATTAAATGCATGCTCAAACAGTGTTATTTTAACATGAGTTTGTGAAATGAACCAGAAAAGGTTTGGGGGAAAAAAAGTCCAAAAATCACCATATATTATTTTTGTGCACACCTACTTTCTAAAAAGAGAGCAACAAATGAGACAAGAAGCCACCCTCTAAAACTGAGAATTTATCACAGGAAGGGAAGCCTAATTCAGAGTGGTAAAATTAAGGAACAGTTTGCCAAGAGAAACAGACATGGCTCAAATCGGACAGATTTATAAAAGAAATGACAATTGGGAAGTATGATAATGCAAGTTAACTCTGAGGAATAATAATGATCCAGGGATTGTGCTACAGAATTGGCTACAGATGTTGTGGAGATGATGTTAATTGGACAAACCCTCTAAAAATTTTGAAGTTAGACAGACCTGTGGTTTGAATTTCCCTTCCCCTTGCAGCAGCTTTATATGCCGACAACTTGATTTTGATAATACACAAAGGGGTACATTCAAGAAGGGGCACCAAAAGTTAATTGCTAAAACATTGAGTGCTAAGCAAATATTCTATCATGGCAAAGTTGGGAGCAGAAGCCCTTATGAAATGCTATTGTAAGTCGGTATTTCGAGCATTTACGCCATGTCTAAGGCTCATATAAATTGCTTGCCGCTAAATGCTGTCAGTTGCGCCTATGCTCCTCTCATGCTAAAGCCCCCTTTGCAATTAAGCGCTAGAACTTTGGCACTAAGTTTTATAGAATAGCGCATAATGGCAAATTGGTGTCAGTTAGTGCTAGTTAACTCCACTAGAGGGTCATTATTCAAGTTTATTAGGGATTTGCTATTCTGCCCATCGTAGAGAAACATCTAGGCGGCTTACAGCCTAAAATTGTAGAAAAGGCGAAGGGAGGGAGAACAACACATGACTAGAGGGGTAGTAGGGGTCGAACTACAATTGCAATAGGACAGCAAGGGATAACACATCAGGAGGAGTAAAGTTGTTCAGATCCACTTCAGGAGAACTGCCGTGTCCAAGAATAAGTGTCTAAATATAAAGGTTTTGAGCTCGGATTTGAAGTGTTGAAGTGATGTTAGTTGATAGAGGGACTGTGGTAGTCTATTTCCAGTGCTCTGGACCTTGGATGGAAAAGATTGCTGTTCCAGTGTGCTCATGAAAAAATTTCTCTTAATAAGCTAAAGCCAATTAGAGCCCACTTAAACAATTAAGTTAGGTACTATTCTGTAACTTGCATGTTTAATTTTGCACACTAATCACAAAATTAGGGGGAAAATATCTAACCACATAAATGGGAGCCAGAGATGTTCCTGGCCATGTTTATAACCTTATGTACCTGAGTCTGATCATGTTGGAAGGCTGCCTTAAGTTACCCAGGCACAATTATGCACATAATTTTATCTGGACATATTCAGCAGCTGACTTATTCAAATAGTCCCTCTGAAAAATCTGGCTATGCTTAAGTCCATAACTTTAGTCCGTTAACTTGTTGCCCTTGATAGCTTTTACTTCGCTCTTACCCTTTCCTCCGGATGATTCCATAGAGCTGGTTGTTAGACAGGATGGTAAAGCCTGGACATGATGGACTTCTGGCCTTCTGTCAGCCTATCCAGGTATTGATCAGTAATATTGTAGCTTGTTACCAGCAAACAGAGGTGAAAGAGTGGACATGGCTCCCTCTCCCTCCCTGCCCCCTATAGGTAAACACTTTGAAAAGAGGGTCTAGAATGATTTTTCTGCTTGCCCTTCACACAGTTTGAATCCTTTATTTAAATAATGTAAAAGTAAATCAGTGGTAGAGAGATCATGTTCTATTAAACCTGTAATTTATTACATAGTAACATAGTAGATGACGGCAGAAAAAGACCTGCGCGGTTCATCCAGTCTGCCCAAGAAGATAAACTCACATGTGCTACTTTTTGTGTATACCTTACCTTGATTTGAACCTGTCCTTTTCCGGGCACAGACCGTATAAGTCTGCCCAGCACTATCCCCACCTCCCAACCACCAGCCCCGCCTCCCACCACCGGTTCTGGCACAGACCGTATAAGTCTGCCCAGCACTATCCCCGCCTCCAAACCACCAGTCACGCCTCCCACCATCGGCTCTGGCACAGACCGTATAAGTCTGCCCAGCACCATCTCCGTCTCCCGCCACCGGCTTTGCCACCCAATCTCATCTAAGCTCCTTAGGATCCATTCCTTCTGAGCAGGATTCCTTTATGTTTATCCCACGCATGTTTGAATTCCGTTACCGTTTTCGTTTCCACCACCTCCCGCGGGAGGGCATTCCAAGCATCCACTACTCTCTCCGTGAAAAAATACTTCCTGACATTTTTCTTGAGTCTGCCCCCCTTCAATTTCATTTCATGTCCTCTCGTTCTACTGCCTTCGCATCTCCGGAAAAGGTTCGTTTGCAGATTAATACCTTTCAAATATTTGAACGCCTGTATCATATCACCCCTGTTTCTCCTTTCCTCCAGAGTATACATGTTCAGGTCCGCAAGTCTCTCCTCATACGTCTTGTAACGCAAATCCCATACCATTCTCGTAGCTTTTCTTTGTTACTTCTTTGTAGTAATGGTCATTTATTGCTTTTCAGAAGTAACATTCAGTGCTGATTTGCTCTAAAACCTGCTTGCCAGCATAGTACATTTTCCCTTGAAACCAATAGGAGTTCCCACACAGAGATTTGGTGTGCAGTGAGGGCAGCATTCCTTTTTTTGTGGCTTCAGTGTGTTCCCTCAGAGAAAGGTAGCATCTCCTGGTTTAATGTATAGAGGTAGTGTTGATAAAAGTAATCTCCTGAATCTAGCTGCTGTCTTATTCTCTAATGAGGTAGTGCAGTGCTTCCCAGTACAGCCCTGCAGGCACACCTAACTGGGCTAGTGTTTGGGATACCCAAAGTGAACATATTTAAACTAGGGGCCCAATATTCAAAAATGCTGAGCTCCTAAATTTGTGCACTATTTTCAACTGAAGTTTCATTTTAGGAGCATAAAAATTATGCTCATAAATGCTTGCCGTTCATTTGCCTAGATTTATGAGCCTGGGACAGAAAATCAGGGCTAAGCTCATCTTTTAACCGCCCTAAATCAGCCCCTGTTACCACTCACTTTTTATGCTCCTAAATTTAAGAGTTTAGTGAAATTAAAGTTTGAGTACAAATTTAGGGTGCTTTTATATAGGAGATTCTATATATGGAGCCTAAAAAAATTGGCACTGAAATCAGTGCCGACTAAGCGTATTCTATAATCGGCACCTAGATTTAGGTGCCGATTATAGAATACACTTAGTTGATATTTCAGCGCCGATATCTACGCGCATCCATTTACACCAACAAAAACCTGGTGTAAATCTCAGTGTGTAGATTTAAGGCACTCTAGGCTGTATTCTATGACTAGGCATCTAAATTTTGGAATGCCCATGAAATGCCCATTTCCCCGCCCATAACCACACCCCTTTTTGCCTGTATGCATTAGAAGTTTGGTGTACATAGAATGCGCTTAGTGAGTTGTGCACCTAAATTTTAATCAGTGCCAATTAGTGCTCGTTATTGCTTAAGTGCTGTTATCAGTGCTCATTAGCTTGTTAAGCCAATTAAATTATAGAATCTGCGCCAATTTCAGCGTCTAAGTCTAAGCGCATTACATAGAATCTGGGGGATAATGGGTGTCCTAGTGTTTAGTGCACGCTAATTCTTAGTGCAAGCTAAAAACGCTAGCACACCTTAGTAAAAGACCCCTTTATGCACTCAGTTGTTTGTTAGTTTTAGCTTTTTCTGCAGGTTAATTGAGGCATCAGAAAGATATTTATTCTGCCTGCTATGATTTAAGGTTGAATTCTCTGTGGATCTTAAAAAAATTATTATTACCATTATTAGTCTCTGGATCGCCAAAAAGTGGACTTGTATGCACAGTTTCGTACTTTATTTTGTATATGGTTTTATTTCCTAATTGCATATTTTTTGGTTTTATGCTGATGTATATAAAATGTAAAGGCATGAAAAAAAACAAAAACAAGAAGGCAACTGGTCCACTAGATCCAACGTGGAACAGAAAAGAAGAAAGCAGACTTTTTGAAGAAAAACAGTCTTTTATTGGTTGTTCAAATCTCCCAGGGCTTACAAACAAGTGCCTGACATGACCATGTTTCGCCTGTGTCAGGGGCATTGAAACCAGCTGGTATAAAACCACAAACTTCATCAACGCTAATGACAGCAAAAGTGCTGCATAACTATATCTAAAAAAAAACCAACAACTATAAAAACTGTTTTTCTTCACAAGGTGTGCTTTCCTCTTTTCTGTTCCATATATTTATTTAGATTTTGTTCACACCTTTTTCAGTAGTAGCTCAAGGTGAGTTACATTCAGGTACACTGGATATTTCTCTGTCCCAGGAGGGCTCACAATCTAAGTTTGTACCTGAGGCAATGGAGGGTTAAGTGACTTGCCCAAGATCACAAGGAGCAGCAGTGGGATTTGAACCGGCCACCACTGGATTGCAAGACCAGTGCTCTAACCACTAGGCCACTCCTCCACACAAAGCTCAAAATTTATGCACTCAGCACTAGTAACTTTTCAAAGATGCCAATTTATGAGCATAACTCTCAAATTTGGATGCATAAATCTTTTGAAAATTGGGCACTAGGGGCCAGATTCTGTATATGGCGCCTGAAAACTCTGCGCAGAAAAAAATTATACCTAGGCATGTTCTCTAAAGTACGCCTAAATTTTATAGAATAGACTTAAATTTCTGCTCAGTATATAGAATACGCCGAGTGGCTCGCCACACGACAATTTGGTCACATCCATTTAGGTCACATTTTACTTGATGTAAATCCTGATACCTAAATTAGGCGCAGATTTGGGTGTATTCTATAATAATGTGCATACATTTTAGAAATGCCCACGCTACACTCCCTACATACATAAGTACATAAGTAGTGCCATACTGGGAAAGACCAAAGGTCCATCTAGCCCAGCATCCTGTCACCAACAGTGGCCAATCCAGGTCAAGGGCACCTGGCACGCTCCCCAAACGTAAAAACATTCCAGACAAGTTATACCTAAAAATGCGGAATTTTTCCAAGTCCATTTAATAGCGGTCTATGGACTTGTCCTTTAGGAATCTATCTAACCCCTTTTTAAACTCCGTCAAGCTAACCGCTCGTACCACGTTCTCCGGCAACGAATTCCAGAGTCTAATTACACGTTGGGTGAAGAAAAATGTTCTCCGATTCGTTTTAAATTTACCACACTGTAGCTTCAACTCATGCCCTCTAGTCCTAGTATTTTTGGATAGCGTGAACAGTCGCTTCACATCCACCCGATCCATTCCACTCATTATTTTATACACTTCTATCATATCTCCCCTCAGCCGTCTCTTCTCCAAGCTGAAAAGCCCTAGCCTTCTCAGCCTCTCTTCATAGGAAAGTCGTCCCATCCCCACTATCATTTTCGTCGCCCTTCGCTGTACCTTTTCCAATTCTACTATATCTTTTTTGAGATACGGAGACCAGTACTGAACACAATACTCCAGGTGCGGTCGCACCATGGAGCGATACAACGGCATTATAACATCCGCACACCTGGACTCCATACCCTTCCTAATAACACCCAACATTCTATTCGCTTTCCTAGCCGCAGCAGCACACTGAGCAGAAGGTTTCAGCGTATCATCGACGACGACACCCAGATCCCTTTCTTGATCCGTAACTCCTAACGCGGAACCTTGCAAGACGTAGCTATAATTCGGGTTCCTCTTACCCACATGCATCACTTTGCACTTGTCAACATTGAACTTCATCTGCCACTTGCACGCCCATTCTCCCAGTCTCGCAAGGTCCTCCTGTAATCGTTCACATTCCTCCTGCGACTTGACGACCCTGAATAATTTTGTGTCATCGGCGAATTTAATTACCTCACTAGTTATTCCCATCTCTAGGTCATTTATAAATACATTAAAAAGCAACGGACCCAGCACAGACCCCTGCGGAATTTAGGCGCACCACGTTATACAATATACTTAGCAAATTGTGTGTGTAAATCTCAATGCCAGTTAGTGCTAATTGCTTGTTAACATCCAATTAATGACACTGATTAGCTGGTTAACCAATTAAGTTATGCATATTGTATTAGAATATGCTTCGATTTCCGCACAGATTTTCAGGCGCCATATATAGAATCTGGGGGGTAGGTGTGTAATATGTGTAAATTTCTGTCATGTATATTCATTATGGATATCCTGAAAACCAGACTCCTTGGATGTGCCTAGAGGACAGGGCTGCTAATCACTCCTGTAGTAATCCAGCCCTGCACTCAGAGCTGACTGTTCCTGACTTTAAGCATTTCATTATGTGTCTTCCTTATGCCTTACAAAGAGGCTGACTCACTGACTGACAGACTGGCTTTCTGTGCAACATAATCTTACCAGCATGAGGTAGCCAGAAAACAAAAGAACCATATTGCTGCCTATGCCAAAGATGGGATTTGGACCTTGCTGTCACCTACTAAATGCAGCCAAAAAGATAATTGGAAATCTTACTTAAATCAATATTGTGTCTGTTTGCTCGGCGTCTCTTCCAGTCTACGTGTCATTCTGCTATCATAGTGTTTGTGCTGTGTTCAGTGTGGTGCATTTTGATTGGTTGTCCTTAAGGAAACGATAAAGGGAAGTTGCAAGGAGTAAGCCATTTGCTTTCTTAAAGGAGTCTTCATGTATTAACATTTTGTTTCTCACATGACTGTACTTATACATATTAATACAGGGGTAGCAGATCACCTTTTTAGTAAGACGAGCCAGTGGTATAGGCAGAATTTTTAACAGGGGGTGCACCCCCCTCCCCACTTCCCCTGGGCCCCAGTACCTTAAAATCACCTCACTCTGCTCCAGCCTTCGCCTGGACAGCAGCACTCATAGGCTACCTGCGGCCTGCACCAGGAATTTGCATCAGAAGGTGCGGGATGGTTCACAGAGAAAGTCCCAGTGCAGGCCACAGGCAGCCCAGGTGTAGACCAGAGGGAGATGATATTAAGGGACAGGTGAGGGGGGGGGTGGACTGACAAGGGCTGCATACACAACACACACACCTGAAATAAATACTCAGCTGGGAGGAGCCAAACAAACCAATGCCTGTTTCTGCCCCCGAGGTCTCTACTTCCTGATTCTGTGGTGAGTAAACTATTGGTGAGGCCATGACCCTGGTTGCCCAGCCCATTCTGCTGTCCATTCATTAAGCAGTTATTTATGACTGGACCAGTGTTCATTGTTACTATTTACACTGTACAGAGACAAGTAGGAGGTAATTCTATAAAAATGGTGCTAACATTTAGGCACCAATAATGCACCTAAATGGCCAAAATACTGGCTATGGACTATTCTATAAAATGGTGCCTAATTGTGATGGTGAATAGTTTTCAAGATGGTTGTACGTATGAGTAGAGCCTGGGCAAAGCATGAGTGGGACTCGGTTTTGCACATGAATAATAGTAATCTGGTATTTCTACCAGTTCTATGACTGGTGTAAGGGGTTGCACCTAAAACGTATGCATGTATTTGCACTGCTACACTAGTATTCTATCAAGGAAAGTAGGCACCGACTTACCCTTATAAAACAGGATCCACATAAGTGCCTTCTTGGTACCTAAAAGTAGGTGCCTCTTTATAGAATTGCCCTCATAACGTGTTTAAAAGACAATTTATGGCTAAGCGGTATTGTGTAAGTACATGCCCAGATGTGATGGCACATACTTTGTAGACTGGAGTTCCTATGGATGAATTACATGCAAGCACAGAGTATAAAATCTTATCTACACACAGTTTTTGCAACCCAGCTATGATCTTTTATAGGTACATTTTTGGCCACTTAAGGTAAATGCCTACTTTTCTTGTAGAGTAGAACATAAAAACATAATTCTCACAGTCGCAGAGAGTTTTGTAAAGCATTAGAACGTAAGAATAGCCATACTGGGTCAGGCCAATGTAAATTTTGGTAAATGGTGCATCTAGCCCTGTATCCTGTTTCCAACAGTGGCCAATCTAGATCACAAGTACCTGGCAGAAACCTAGTTAGTAGCAACATTCCATGCTACCAATCCCAGGGCAAGCAGTGGCTTCCCCCATGTCAATCTCAGTAACAGTCTATGGACTTTTCCTCCATGAACTTATTCAAACCTTTTTTTTTTAACCCAGATACACTAACTGATGTTACCACATCCTCTGGCAACGAGTTCCAGAGCTTAACTATTCATTGAGTGAAAAAAATATTTTCTCCTATTTGTTTTAAAAGTATTACCATGGAGGATCCCCTAATTTTTGTACTTGAAAGAGTAAAGAATCACTTCATTGTCCATCCGCTCTACTCCACTCAGGATTTTGTAGACCTCTACCATAGCCCCATCAGCTATCTCTTCCCCAAGCTGAAGAGTTCAAACCAGTTAAGCCTTTCCTCATATGAGAGGAATTCCATCCCCTTAATTCTAAGAACATAATGTTGCCATACTGGAACAAACTGAAGGCCCATCAAGCCCAGCAGACTTTTTCCAACAGTGACCAATCCAGATTACAAGTATCTGGCAAGATCCCCAAAAAGTACAATACATTTTATGCTGCTTATCCTAGAAATAAGCAGTGGATTTTCCCCAAGTCCATCTTAATAATGGCTTATGAATTTTTATTTTAGGAAGCTATCCAAACCTAAGCTAACTGCTTGTACTACATTCTCTGGCAACAAATTCCAGACTTTAATTACACATTGAGTGAAGAAATATTTTCTCCGATTTGTTTTAAATTTACTACTTTGTAGCTTCATTGCGTGCCCTGTAGTCCTAGTATTTTTGGAAAGAGTAAACAAGTGTTTCACGTCTACCCATTTCACTGCACTCATTATTTTATAGACCTCGTCTCAGACGTCTTTTCTCCAAGCTGAAGAGCCCTAGTCGCTTAGCCTTTCCTCATCCCCTTTATCATTTTCATAATTCTGCTATATCTTTTTTGGAAATATGGCAACCAGAATTGCATGCAATACTCAAGGTGAGGTCACACCAGGGACCACAAAAGAGGCATTATAATGTCTTATTTTCTATCCCTTTCCTAATAATTCCTAACATTCATGCAGAATTGTGTGGGGTTAGACACACGTGTAATATATGTGCTGACAACCACATGTGTACTTTATACAGACTGCACATAGGCCTTCCTCCAGGCTATATTTTTGGGTGGAACGAGGGCATGGCTGTGGTGTATACACACACACACACACTTACTTTAATGCATGTTTATTTATTTATTTATTTATTTGTTAGGATTTATTTACTGCCTTTTTGAAGGAATTCACTCAAGGCGGTGTACAGTAAAAATAAATCAAATATAAGCAGTAGACAGTTACAGCAGTAAGAATACTGAGGTAACAATAAAATTATGGCATAGTATACTTCTTACAATGTCAACACAATATGCAATGAGACATTTTCATAGCGTAGGGTATAAGCAAAGATGGAACTTATAGATAGGTAAAGGAGTAAGAGGAGTTAGAAAATAAGGGGACTAATTTAAAGAAAGCGGGTTAAAGTACAATCTAATCCTATTTGCATTATTTCCTCTGATCAGATCTTGCCCATTGGAATGCGTCAAAACAATGCACACACTTTTACCCCCACTGAGGGTGAGCAATAATAATAATGATAAATCATTTCCATGGGCAAAACACAGGTTTACCTGCAGAAAGAGCTTTGAATTTTGCCTTCACCATGATTCAGGAATTAGACCACAAAATAGATTGTAATCTAAATAGGTGAGTGTTTCCATGAGCAGTGGAGCCACATATAACAGACCCGCTGTTTATGAGTAAACACATCTGGAATTCCAGACCTTCCAAGCCTACCACATTGAGTAGGAGACTCTTGCCCTGGAGGGTCATCTCCTGTGCAAAATAAGGAAACTCATGCAGAACACAGAGGGATCATGACTGGCCATTCATTTTTTCTGTCTCCCTGCACATGACATAAGTACATAAGTAATGCCATACTGGGAAAAGACCAAGGGTCCATCGAGCCCAGCATCTTGTCCACGACAGCAGCCAATCCAGGCCAAGGGACCTGGCAAGCTTCCCAAACGTACAAACATTCTATACATGTTATTCCTGGAATTGTGGATTTTTTTCCCCAAGTCCATTTAGTACCATAAGCAACATCAGATCTCACTGCTGATATTTTCTGCTGCAAGATTAACAGGCAGGAAGTGTCTGCAGGGAAATCTGGGCTGTTCTGGTCACAATGCTGGCAGAGATGGGGGGGGGGGGGGGGGGGGGGGCATAGTCTGTGTTGGGAGGTGGGCTCAAAATACCTGCTTAGAAATTGCTCCCCCCTTGGTCTTTCTAGAAGACTGTAGCTAAGTTGCCTCTGTAGCTTTATTTGCTCTTGCCAGATAAAAATGAAAGCTCTAAGCCGTCATCTCAGGTTGCCATGAAAAATGATGTTTTGTTACCTGCATGTAGACTAGGTCTGGAATGCTTACTCAGCACAAATGGACTCAATAAAGTGAAAAACACTTCCCCTTTCAAAACAACTTGCAGCTCTGTGGATACTTGCCAGTTTGAAAATTGCCCCTTGTATAAGGTAAAATACAAGGATTAAATGAAAAGTAATGCATCTACCTCCATAACTTTTGTTTAAATGAAGATATTATAATGAATAAAAAAAATTAAATGATTGTTGAAACTTGCTCTTTTATTACATGCATTTACTTTTCTACATGGTCACCCCCATTTGCTACAGTTTTTGAAAGCCATGGTGAAAGAACTGCATAACTGGTCTCTTCAACCAGTTGCTCACAGTCCTTTCCAGTTTTTTATTCATGTAAAACAAATAACCCTGAAAGTATTTCGTCGGCAGTTTATCCAAATGGGTTAGTTTTGTGCATACCGTGACAGGAATGAGCTCACTCCTAAGTTGTGTGAGGCCTAGCATTGTCGTGTTGCAACAAATTTCCTTCTTGTTCTTCTGAATACTTCTCAATTATTCTTTCAAAGTTTTCATGATTGCAGTATAATACTTTGAGGGATCTTCTGATTGTCCTTCAAGTGGTCAAACCTTTCTTGTGAGAGACTCATCTGTTCCTGTCACTGGTCATCCACTTCATTTTTGATCATCCCTTCTCAGTCCACAATCTTTACAGTTTGTTGGTCCAGCAACTAAGGCTGTACTGAATATTAGTATTCAATTAGGCCCCAAGTAGTGTCCTGACTACATTATTCGTATTCGGCTGATAGTGATTTTTAATCTGAATATAATAATCCGGAGCTCTACTGTGCTAAATCCTACTGAAATAAACACTTGATGTCTGATTTCACGTTGCTTCTTTTATTATTTGTTATGTTAAAGTTCAATACCATTATTCGTATTTGATATCCAGCCGAATGATATTTTTCATTATTTGTATTCAGCCGAATAGTAAAAAATGCTGTTGGTACAGCTCTACCAGCAACACACACAGTACGCACATCAACAGAGTCATCATCATGAGCAAATCTATCACACCAAGTGCTCACTGCGTCTTCCAGTTCACAAGTAATAGCAAAACAGCCTCTTTACACAGGACCACTTCTCACAAACTGAGGTGAAGGAAGCGATTTGAAAGAACAAGTGAATACTTGTAGCATGTTGATGCTGTCAACTGTTGCTGAATTCAGAGGTGGAGGCATTACTTTTCATTTAACCCTCCCTCATAGAGTATTTGAGAGTCCGCTGTTTTTTCTAAGTAGCTCTAAGCTGTGTGGGAGTCCTCCACCAGCATTTCTGCTGTTGGAGAGTGGTGCTTCAATAATCACACTTTGAAAGCATGATATTGAAACATCAGCCCTCGCTGGCAGGAATGCCAGTGAAGGAAGGACCACAGCGCAGCTTACACCTGCTTAGAAGGGAACATTGTTTGAGACTTTTGAGAGTTTTGAATCTCTGTAGCTGGTGATTAATTAAGCGAGGCAGCAGCACTTCCTGTCAATACAATAGAGAACCTTTTATCGAAGGTTTCAATATTTGAAAATTCTCATTATTCACAAAATTCATGTGCTTCAGCTTGTGTTCTTTTATGTAAAGCCTATTATAATATTACCCCAAGGATTCCTGCATAAAAGTACATATGGTACCAAGAAGGTGCATGCTTTTATGCAGTTTCTGTGTAGGCATGTTCGGAGGGGGGGGGGGGGGCATGGGTGCAGTTTCAATTTGCATGTGTTTAAAATATATACAGTTCCTGCTAATATTTATACCTGCTGCCAGCATTCTAAAGATTTTTGCTGCAAGTGGCTCATAATTTGAATGACTAAACACAACATTTACCTACTTAGAACTAGATTTGGACAATGTGTTGTATGAGTGGTTCTGCCAGCATTACAGTGGAGGTGTGCCTATGATTAATGAAGAAGGCCGCTTTTTTCACATGGAAATGCAGATTTGAAAGTGCATTGTTATGTGACTGTTCTACCAGTTGGCTTTATAAGTTTAAGCGTGGCCTCAGAGCCATTGGTAAACAGCTTTTCTGCAGATCATAAATTCTGAGAAGTACACTGAAGAATTTCTTCAGTTGCTTTCTGAACACATCTGTAATACAGACGAAAGTAAATTGTGGTTCAAATTCTATATAGGGCACCAACAAAAATGAGCACAAAGCACTATTCTGTAAATGGGGCTCTGAGCTGGGCACTGTTTATACAGTAGCACCTATATCCATGCCTAACTTTTAGGCGTCAGGATTTATACCAACTGAAATCTGGTGTAAAATCACTGCGTCCAAATTAGGCACAAATCGGGCATATTATATAACACTGCGCAAATCCTGGAATGCCCATGAGCCATCCAGCCTCTCCCATGGCCCATGCCCCCTTTCTGGATACATACACAAGAATTTGCACGCGCATCTTTATAGAATATGCCTAGTAAGATGTACATGTAAATTCTCGTTGCTAATTAGTGCTAATTGATTATTAGTGCCAAATTATCAGGGCTAATTGGTTCATTATTCACTTAAATTGTGTGCACAAATTAGGGCCCTTGCCCAAATTTGCACACACAATTTTGTGCACCATATATAGAATCCGGAGGTGTATGTGTAGAGACAACTAGGGTTCTAGTCCGGAAGGATAACAGAGACCTCCAGTGATTGTACTAAGATCCTGGACTTTGACATGTACATACCCCGCCGCTTCTGGAATAAGGGTGCTGACCAGTGAAGTAATGATGCAACATAAAATTTTTGATCAGCAGATACCAACTGTACAAATAGCCATCTGCCCCTAGGGTCAGAGACAGAGAATGACACAGTAAGATTAGAATTTTTATGAATCAATATGGAAACGCCATTTCGCTTACCCACAGCCGACACAAAAAAAATTTGACCTACCCGATCACGTTGCAATTTCAGTAATTCTCTGTCATTCAGATACGTTTCCTGCAGTAGAACAACAGTAGGACGGGAGTTTCCCCAAGGTAGGTCAAGATTTGTTTCCGCTTAATTGGATTATTCAGACCATTTATGTTTAGGGCTCTGTTTACTAAGCCGCACTGTAGGAGGAAAACTGTGGCTACTACAAAACTCCAGCTCTGTCTGAATTTCTTTGTCTTTGACTTCTGCTCTCCCAGCCATCTTACCACATGGCAAGGGCAAGATAGTATCCGGCTAACCCAGCCACTGTAAGCGCATATGAACCTGTTCTGACACTCCTGACCTTAGCTTGCTTCCTGACCTGTCTTGCTGTTTTGGTGGTGTTCCTGCTGTACAAGACTGCCCTGTTAGGTCTGACCATGGCGTTCCTCTGCCCCGATGCATCTCCTTCCTCTTTCCGTCATGGTCTGGCAGCTAGGGGTCTATTCTGCCTCTGTGGGGTACACCTTGGATTTGTGCTCACTTCTGGCAGCCTCTGAATACTTGAGGGGTTGGCCTAAAAGAAAAGGTTGGGGGGGGGGGTAGGGGGCTGTTATTGCTGAAAATGCATGACCTAGAGCCAGGAACCTTGTATTCTGTGTGGTGGTTGCCCTGGGTGTGCCAGCTAAATAATGAGCCACTGTAGAAAGAAGTGGCGGTGAAGCAAACAAGAAGTTCTGAGCTTCAGCTCCTTTCCTTATTAGCTGTTGATTAATTTAAAGTCTGATGTTTCAACAATCCTCTAGTTTGGGTCAATTGCAATTAGCAATTGAAGTTTGTCAGCCATCTAATGGGAAATCAATGGCAACCTTACTGATTTTCTGTAAATTCTGAACAGTGGAGAATATACATCGATGAAAACAAATGATAAGTTTGCTGTGGAGATGAGAGTTAAAACATAGGCTATTCTTCAATACACAGTGACACTAGCAGGCTTGGTGACATTATATTTGGTGTTAATGTGATTTTTTATACTTTGTTGTATGAAGGGTTGGTTTTGCATGACATTTTTGTTTTGTTTCATTTTATAAATACTTCACTTATAAGTGGAGAAGGGAAGAGTTTTATAAGAGAAAAAATATTTCTAGGCGCAACGTTACATTCATAGACTCTTTATAATTATCTTGGGGGAAAGCACTGATTATAATAAACTCCTCCCTTTCTTGATACCAATGTGTGACATCATAAACATCTTCATAGAACTGGTCACAGCTTCATGGAAACAGGCTGGGAACACATGACAAAAATTTGCCCATTAAATAATGCCATCATTGCTTCACCAGACTTAAGTTTTCTGAAAAATCCTATATGAAACCACATGCTTTTTTGCAAAAAGACCTAACACTTCCTAAGAAAGTTAGAGGCCCTTTTATTAAAGGTTAGTGTGCGTTAAATGCTGCTCACACTACTTTATACCTGTGGGCCATGTGGTGCTTATTGCATGCTAATATCTGTTAGCACATGCTAAGTTTTAGTAAGAGATCCTTTATGAGCTGATCTGCATGATTTTTAGACTTGCTAGCCAGTGAGCGCGAGTTTTATGAATGGCTTTGTAAATGAAAAAATAGAGTACACTAAAATTTACCAACATGACTGTGCATGTTGCTTGGCATGTTTTTACACACTATTGCATTTGCAAAGCTGTTCACATCATCTCCTTCATGATCCAGAAATTTTAATGGCTAAACTCTAGATGAGAGCACCCTGAGAATAACAGAACAGCTGCTGGACCAGTCAGCTAAACTGAGAATCTGTTAGATTAAATACTACTGCAGTTCATCATGAAGGCAGAAATCAGGAGAGGGTGGCATTAGAGGGTGTGCAAACAGGGCAATTGCCCTGGGCCCCCCACGCCATAGGGGGCTCGAAATCTGCCTCAAGCTGAAAGAGGCACAGGCTGCTGGTGGGTTTTGCCCCCCCCCCCCCCTTCCGTGCCCGTTTCTGCCCTTGGCTTCTGCATGTTTAACACCAGCCCCGCACGATGGTTCATTAAAAGCATTTATCCATTGCTCAACTTTGTCTTTTGGAAATTGTAACTTTGCTGTATTTGGAAAATAACACAGTTCTTTTTAGGAAGAAACCATACTTCTTCCCACATCACATCCAATCAGGATCATGGTAGAACCAGTGCACATTTGCTTTTTTGCTTGAACTGCAGAAGAATTTATTACCAGGAAGTGCTATCCCCATCTATAAAGAATGACCCACATGACATGACCTGGCTTAACAGATTGATTGGTTTTCACTAATTACTCCAGTGTGCAGGTTCCTTGCAGGCACACAGTACTTTCCTGGACTGTCATTCCAGGCTCCTTTTTTTTTTTTCCTGGGAGTGTGGAGTGAACTGTGCTTTTCAAACAATGACAGCTTTAGAACTAGACTCAGAAATTCCAAGCATGTACCTGCCAAGCTGGTTTAAGAAGAAGAAATAATCAATTGATTGATTGGCCAGCCCTGCTAATTCATTAATCTGGGTGACTTTTGTCTGCATGCTAGAGAGATGGAGTTTCATAGTTGGAATGAGTCCCATATCATCCAGTGTGATCTGTTGAAGCAGACATGAAGGAAAGGGAGTGCCTTGCTTACAGCAGCACTGTGATCAAAAACGTTCCTAAATACTTCATCCAGCATACAGAACAAAAATAGCAATGTACCTTCCCCCCCCCCCCCCCCCCCCGATTTCTGTTTGATTCCAAAGGAGAAATAAATGTATGAACTTTCTGAGAGTTTCTACAGTTTACCGGCTCTCACTAACCTAGATCCAAATATGCATGTGTGTTTCTGTTAATAGTACCTGCAGGTCAAGGCCATCATGATGCACTGAGTATGATAAACAGAATATGTGTGGACTTGAAGGGAGAGGGAAAGGATTCCAGAACAAGAGATGTGGGCTATTTCAAATTTGTAAGGAAAAAGCCTATGCGGTATCAGAGCACTGGAAAAGATAAACCTTATTACTGGAACACAGGTTAATATTACCAAAGATACTGTAAAAAAACAAACAGAATCCTACCTACACAAGCCCGACTCTTTTATATGTCAAAGGTAAGTTGAGGGTTCCAATGGCAGAATCATATGTGGTTATTAGAACATCATGCTTTGCTTAGGTATTTAAAAAAACGGGAAAATTCTGTATAGGTCACCAACATTTAGGGCCCCCTTTACCAAGCTATGGCAAAAGGGGGCCTGCACTGGCGTCAGCGTGTCTTTTTCATGCACGCTGAGGCCCCTTTTTACCGCAGCGGGTAATAGGAAAGTCTTTCCTGCAGGAAATGGCCATGCAGCAAGTAAAAACCAAGCGAAAAGGAGGAGCCACGTGGCCATTTTGGGTGAGGGGCCCTTACTGCTACCCATTGAGATGGCGGTAGGAGCTCCCACACTAACCCGGTGGTAACCGGGCAGCATGCAGCACTTCCTGATTATTGCCAGGTGCACCCCAGCGCTACAAAATAAATATTTTTTGTAGCACCGGATATAACAGTGTGCTTGGGACGGGAAGTACCGCCGGGCTGCTGCTGCGATAGCCCGGTGGTATTTCCTGTTTAGTTAAAGGAGCCCTTAGTTAGCAATGTGAGCTACTGTTAAGATCAGTTATTTTACCAGAAGTCGGGTTATTTTAGCACAGGGTCTCATTGCCATTTAGTTACGTCTTTATTTCTAATTAAGATATATGTTGTTCTCCTTTGTATCCTCCATGATGTGGACATGTATGCAGTGTTTCCTCTTAGCTTGTTTTGAATTTTTATCTAAATGCATATTTGTTTGTTTTCATTTAATGTATTGAAAATTCAGGAAAAAAAATCTATTATTTTACCACAGTTCATTTTATTTTAATATAATGCAAATAAAAATGTTTAAGTAGTTTACAGGCATTAAGAAAGGAGGAGGAAAAAATACATAAAAGGATTCTGAGGATCAAAGGGAAAATATCAATCAAAGAAGAAAAGTTATTTAATTCAAAAGTAGGAGGGTAGTGAAAGAGGAGACAAGACAGTGGGGGGGGGGGGGGGGGGGGGAGAGAGTCCAGTTCTGCAGTGGGCCCAAGTTCGATTACTGCAATTCCATCTATGCTAATGTAAGGAGAGTGTCCTAAAAAGACTACAAAGGGCCCAAAATACTGCAGCTAGGCTTGTCCTCAAGGTATCGTGTTTTGATAGAGCCACTTCATTATTATGCAAGCTGCACTGGTTGCCCATTAAAGCCAGGATTATTTTTAAATTGTCTGTTTTTGTCTTTCAAATATTATATGGCATCAACATCGGATTATATGCAGCCCTTAATAAATATTCCCCTGTGCATTATAACATCTGGTTCTAGGGACTATCTTAGACTTCATCTTCCAGATTGCAAGAGAGTCAGTTCACTTTGCTGACTTTAGATACCAGGGTGCTAAGTGGTGGAATTCACTCAAGGGTCAGCCTGATTACTTGGTATTTCATAAGACTGAAAATTCTCCTCTTTGAGAGGTTTCTATCCATTGATGGAGTATCTTATATTGCAACTGGCCATATTTTGCTTATGGCTTTGTAAACCTTGTCTGTTGTTTTATTTACTGTTAGTATGTTCGGGAATAATGTGGGGTATAAATATTGAAATAAATATCATTTAGGAAATGCCTTAGAAAAGAAATGAACTTGAAGTTGAGCCTTAAATTTGAGGGATGAAAGCTCAGTGTGCAGATAGCATTCCAGAAAGTAGGAGCAAGAACTGAGAAAGTGGAAATTCTGGAGAAAAGCAAACGAATATGAAGGAAGGAACAACGAGGAGCTGGTGACTGAAGGAACGCAGGGAACAATTAGGATCGTAAGGGATACTGTGTCTGAATAAATAGAGGGGTAGGTCTGAATGAAAGATATGGAAGATTAAGAGAATAAATTGCATTAAATGGGACCCTGTGCTAAAATAACTTGACTTAACAGTAGCCCATTTTAGTAATTCCCCAGTGGCACCTGGGCACCAAGATGCCGGTCCCCGTTCTGGGATTCTTTAACGGCAGTAGCACGTAGCAGAATCCTGAATTCTTAGGCTTTATGGGTATGGCACACTGGTGGGATGGGGGTGGGGGGGGTAGGGTGTAGTCTATTTGGTAGCAAGGTAAAATCATTGTTTTAGCAGTGTAGTTATATCAATGTTGCTAGCAAACTTGGTAAAGAGTAACAAGTTCCATGTGGTTCTGATTTAATAAATGTTGATTGCAAGCTAACAAAGTATTTGTATTCGTTGTACCTTTTGGTAAGTTGCCATTCTGCAAATAACAATAAAAAGTTTGAAACATAAAATAGAGGCTAAGTCAGCATTTTTGTGCCAACATTTAGGCATGAGCGCTTATGCCTGGTCTATGGCAGGTATAAGTGTGGCATCTAAATGTTGCATTTTTGTGTGTAGCTTATAGTATTCTATAAATTATGTGGGTACATGTGGATCCTGCCCTCCCCCTTGCAGTTGCAAGTTATAAAATTTAGGCACTAACTTTATAGAATTCTTGCACTTGTAAGTGCAAATTTAATATAAGAAGTCCAATTAATATCACTTAAAGCCAATTATTGCCCCTTAGCACCAATTAAGGATTAAGGTAGAACATAAGAATAATATACTGGGTCAGACCAATGGCCCATCTAGCCCAATATCCTGTTTCCAACAGTGGCCAATCCAGGTCACAAGTACCAGGCAGAAACCCAAATAGTAGCAACTTTCCATGGTGCCAATCCCAGGACAAGCAGTGGCTTCCCTCATGTCCATCTCATTAAAAGACTACGGACTTTTCCTCCAGGAACTTGTCAAACTTTTTAAAACCCAGATACGCTAACCGCTGTTACCACATCCCCTGGCAACACTTTCCAGAGCTTAAATACTCATTGAGTGAAAAAAATATTTCATCCTGCTCGATTTAAAAGTATTTCCATGTAATTTCATTGAGTGTCCCCTAGTATTTGTACTTTTTGAAAGAGTAAAAAACTGATTTACATTTATTTATTTGTTGCATTTGTACCCCACGTTTTCTCACCTATTTGCAGGCTCAATGTGGCTTACATAGTACCGTCAAAGGCGTTTGCCCAGTCAGTGGATAACAAATACAAAGTTGTATAGTGATCGTATGAGGTATAAGTGGAGGGTCGGAATGGATGAAAATTGCGTGATGTCCTGTTCGATCATAGTCATGCTGTGTTGGTAGGTGAAGAGGGTTATGTGGGGTCGTTGGGGTAGGCCTTTTTGAAGAAGTTGTTTTTTAGTGATTTCCTGAAGTTCAAGTGGTCGTGGATTGTTTTCACAGCTTTTGGAAGCCCATTCCATAGTTGTGCACTTATGTAGGAGAAGCCGGCTGCGTAAGTTGTTTTGTATTTCAGTCCATTGCAATTTGGGTAGTGTAGGTTTAGGTAAGATCTTGACGATCTGACTTTGTTTCTTATTGGTAAGTCTATAAGGTCTGTCATGCATCCTGGGACTACGCCGTACATGATTTTATGGACTAAGGTGCAGATTTTGAAGATGATCCGTTCTTTGATTGGGAGCCAATGCAACTTTTCTCGGAGGGGTTTGGCACTTTCGAAGCGTATTACCTGTTCTATACCACTCAGGAGTTTGTAGATTTCTGTCATATCCCTTCTCAGCTGTCTCTTTCCAAGCTGAAGAGCTGTGCACATAACTGCTAATATTTTATAACAGATGCATGCAATTTCATGCAGAGTGCTTGTTAATGTGTGCGCACTGTTATGAAATTAGTGCTAACGGTTACATTTATTCTTATGGTGCACAGTTAACAAAAACTGTGCACCATAAGAATAAATGTAATAGTAATAAAAAAACCCATACAAAATGAAACGGCACCGGACATAAAGAGGATAATTTTCAAAGACAATTCCATGTGTAAAGCAGTGTATTCCATGCAGCAGTGGCCTGCTAAAAAAAATTGCAAGGTCGATAGATGAGCAAACTTGCATGTGTGCAAAATGAACAAGTTTATCCACTGTGTGAACTGGAATTCCCAATGGCACGGTTTGGTGCAGTTTGCATTTATGCACATACTTTTGAAAGTTCAGACATACTTCTCATTTCCATGAATTTCATTGTAAACCACTTTGTTGACCTTCAGGCATTTAGTATATCAAACCAGGGGCATAGTCAGACAGCAGATAGTAGGTGGGCCTAGATAGGAAGTGGGTGGGCACCAAGTGTTCTCTTCCTCTGCCCCCACTGCCTGTTCTCCCATACTCAAAAAAGAATACCTGAGCTGGAGGAGGGTTCTCAAGCACCAATCAGCTGAAGACCCCTCCCCCCCAATGCTGCTGAAAATGCTGCTTTCCACCACAGCAGTCTGTGGCAGCTCCCTGTACCACCAACATTATTAGCATGTTTAGATTTTGCACATGCACTGAAAACTGAGCATGCACAATGCTGGTGTCAGCAGCTCAGAGAGCTGACGCAGACTGCGAGGTAGAGAACAACGTTTTTACCACCATCGGGGGCAGATCTTCAGCTGGCGGGGGCCTGGGATGCCCGCCAGCTGCCGCCAGGAGTGTACCACTTTTGAGTGGGTATGTGCTACAACTGGGCAGGCCAAGGCACACTCAGGCCCTCCTGTGGCTACACCACTGAACCGAACATGTGGAAGAAATAACTAAATACCCAGGAAAATGATGTGCCTTAAAGGTCAGGTGTACACATTAAGGAGGCGATTCTATAACAGGGTGCCAGCATTTAGGCAATGATCCTATTCTATACGAACACACACAAGTGGTGTTATAGAATGCTAGCATAAAACAGTTAAACAACAGAGGCACACCTAAATGTAGGCACACACATTGATGCCAAGTCTATGGCTGATATAAATGCACATGCTTAAATGTGACATTTATGTGCATAACTTACAGTATTCTATCAGTAGCCCATATAATTGTTGGCCCTGCCTATGACATGTCCATGCCCCTCCCCTCGAACATTTCCCCTGATAATTATGCGCTAAGCCATATTAGTGTGTACTGTAATTACAGAATAGTGCAGGGGTTTTAAACTCGTTCTTTGGGGCATACCCAGGCAGTTGGGGATTTCAGGTTATCCCCACTGAATTTAATGGGGATATCCTGAAAATCCCAACTGGCTGGGTGTGCCCTGAGGACTGGGTTGAAAACCTTAGGCACAGTGCTGTCATTTATTTGTATAAGTGTATACTTACCTGTGCGAATGGCAGTATTCTACTAATTTAAGTGCACAAATGGCACTTAAATTTAGGTGAGCTATTATAGAATGAGGGGTAAGTGCATAATCTTCATGGGCTACTTTTCAAGGAAATCCAGGAAACTCTGCACAGAGAAAAGCATGCTTGCAATTATAAAATTACCCTGTAATACAGAACCAGAACTGAATCCAAAATTGCACAGAACAGTCAAAAAGCCAGGCCTGTTAGAATACTTTCTTTATAAATAGGGAATGTGCGGAATTCCATTTTAATGCATCGATCTATAGCAATCTCAGCTCACTGAAAAATTCCTATGTGCAGGATCTGAAATCAACAAAATGCACTGGGAATTCCTAGGTTAAAACCATTCTCAATCACTAATGGGGTAGTGAATCCTTTTCCCTAAAGACTGAAAAACAAAAGAAACCCATTTAACTGGAATAGATCCATGCTGATCAACAAGATCCTCTGCAATGCTGCTGTAATTGCATAGATATGATTAAATTACAAAGTGTTTAAAAACGTTAATTTTATTATAATATTTAAAGATGAGAGCATCATCTGCAAATCAGAATTGGGAGGGGTCATCGAGGACTAGAAAAAGGTGGATGTCATTCCTCCTGACAAACATGGAATAAATGAGGAGATTGGGATGTACAGGCCAGTTAGTCTGACCTAGGTGGGCCCTTCTGCAGACAGCATGCACTATTCTTTAGAAAAAGACCTCCTTAATGGAAGCACTTCTACAAGAGATAATAATCAGATTTCTCAAATCCAGTGAGGGTGGAACTTCTCAAAAGAATTTGATTACTTTTCCTTTTCTTTGGCTGGGTGACCAGTTGGATTGGGGAAGAGTGCTAGAAATGGTGTAGTTAGATTTCAGCAAAGCCTCGATACATTTCCACATAGGCACAGGTGGCTTGTAAATAAACAGAATGCCATTTGAATGAGCCCTAAAGTGACTGAATGGATTAAACACTGGTTGAGTGGGAGGTGACAAAAATGACAAAATTCACTTCACTCTTAAGATAGGATCATTACAGGAACATGTTGACGTCAGTACCCATTTGTACCGCCTCAGAGTTCAGGAGGATCTCTCCGATATTAGCAGCTGCTTCAGCAACACTCACTTGCCGTGAAATGGCGGGCAGGTGCATGCTCAAAGGGGCACACCAGGCCTCAGGAGCAACTAGGAGCAGTGGAATATCAGGTATTTTTCACAGATGGGAAAGAGGAAAGCTAAGAGAACTTCGGTGGTTCAATCTACTCCCAATATCTGTAAGAGGGCCTATGGACCATCGTTTGATACCTCTTCAGTTAAGTTCCTCGAGAATTCTGTAAGTATGTTTTCTCCTGCCAATGCTTCATTAAGTTCGGAGGCAAGAACCCCTCCCCCTCAACCTTCTGATATATTGTCTTCCAATGTGACTTCTTTAATTGAAGAGCGGTTACAACAAGCCGGGCCAACTACAAAGGGAGAAGTTCCTGGCAATGGAAGTGTTGAGACAGATTGGAGCAATTAGTAGCAGTGCCCTCAGCTGTGCATTTTCCAGCCAATCTGGGCCCTACTGAGCCCTCTTCTGTAATCTCTCAAGATTCTGAATTAACTATTAAAGATGTATGGGCAGTTGTTGTAAGGTCAGAATCAATTTTGAAGGAGACTTTGAAACATTTAAGTGGATTTTCTGAAGAAACCGTTAAGAAATTAAATGACCAGGATAAGTTGTTACAAAGTGTGATTTTTTTTTTGTTGTAATTTGTGTGTTTCTAAAGCAGAATCTCATCTTAGTACATTGCAGACTATAACCTCATCAGCTGTTAAGGACTCTTTAGTAGTACATAATAGATTGGAGTGGATAAAAAATTCAGTGAGAATTAGGAATTTTCATTTTATTGTATCCACAGGTGGATAATTTTATTGTGGATAATATCTTTTATATTCCTAGAGGAACTGGACAAACCCATATCGGTGAAGGAGCTATTACTGCATCTACTTTGGATATGTCAGAATTTTTGAGTCTTCAAGACAATATTGAAACTTGTTGAACTTTATGAGCTACTTTTCAAACCAAATGACAAAAACTGACTATTTTGCTAAAAATAATGTTTTGGGGGCTTTTTTGGACAGCATATTAATATTTCCCTGATGTGACTAGACCTACCTACTCAATTATATAGAAAGGCTTTCTTGGCTTTAAAATCAACCAACCCTCCCCTGTTTACTAAGTCATGCGGCAATGCCCACACAGCCTGTTCAAAGTGAAAGGGCTGTGTTGGCATTAGCGCACCGGCAGCCACTAGCTCGGCTTAGTAAATGGGGGAGCTAGAGCTTTGGCCCTGTGTGCTACATTCCTCTTATGATGTGCCTGCAAATATGGAGGAGTGGCCTAGTGGTTAGAGCACCGGTCTTGCAATCCAGAGGTGGCCGGTTCAAATCCCACTGCTGCTCCTTGTGATCTTGGGCAAGTCACTTAACCCTCCATTGCCTCAGGTACAAACTTAGATTGTGAGCCCTCCTGGGATAGAGAAATATCCAGTGTACCTGAATGTAACTCACCTTGACCTGCTACTGAAAAAGGGGTGAGCAAAATATAAATAAATATCTAGTCACATTGGAGAATAATAGGTATACCTTTGTTGATCCATTTCATTTAGAATTTTTTTTGGCTGAGAGAGCAGTTCCAGGATGATATAATTTTCTCAGTTGGTTGTATGATTGGAGTTAGAATTAAATTATTTTTCTGCTGCTTGGATTACTGGTAAATGCCTAAAGTTAGCGTGTATCCTATGATATGGACTTGAAACCAAATCTTTCACATCAATAATTCTCATTATATTTTTTTCTTGATTCTTTTCGTTACCATAAATGTATTAATGATTTTAAAATGCAATATTAAAATGGGCATCACTAGTGGAGTGCCAAAGGGATTGGTCCTTAGTCCAGTTTATTTAACATTTTTTTAAGCGATATTGTAAAAGGGCTGTTGGGAAGGTCTACCTCTTTGTGGTGGATACCAAAAACTGCTGTGGATAACATCCGGAGGGATTTAACAGATCTTGAAGAAAGGAATATACAGTTTGGCTGCTAAGATTTAATATTTAAAAAAATGCAGGGTCATACATTTGGGCTGCAAAAACCCAAGAGAGTGGTGTGAAGTACTTCTGTGCACAAAAGAATAGTGGAGCCTGGGAGTGGTCATATTTGATGATCTTAAACTGGCAAAACAGATAGAAAAGGTGACAACAAAAGCCAGAAGAATGCTTGGGTGCATAGGGGGAGGAATGACCAGCAGGAAAAACGAGTTGATAGCACCTTTCTATAAGTCCCCATTTGGATTACTGTGTACAGTTCTGGAGAATGCACCTTCAAAAAGACAGGATAGAGTTTTTCCAAAAGCAGCTACTGAAATGGCCTTGAGGTACACAAAATCTTGAGTGGTATAAAACGAGTAGAAGTAAATCAATTTTTACTCGTTCCAAAAGTACAAAGACTAGGGTACACTCAAGGAAGTTACACGAAAATACTTTTAAAACAAATAGGAGGAAATATTTTTTCACTCAATTAATAGTTTAGCTCTGGAACTCTTTGCCGGAGGATGTGTTTAAAAAAGGTTTGGACAGTTCCTGGAGGAAAAGTCCATAATCTGCTATAGAGACAGACATGGGGAGGAAGCTGCTTGCTCCGGGATTGGTTAGCATGGAATGTTTCTAATAATTCGGTTGCTGCCAGGTATTTGTGACCCGGCTTGGCCACTGTTTTTGGAAATGGGATACTGGGCTAGATGGACCATTGGTCTGACACAGTATGGCTACACTTATGTTCTAAACGTATGGGGCAGACTTAAAGATCTAAATTATGTATACCTTGGAAGAAAAGCTGGAGGGAGGATAGATGGTAGAGACATTTAATTACCTTTGTGGTTATAAATGCACAAAAGGCAGGTCTCTTTCAATTCAAAGGAAGCTCCAGAACGAGGATGAAGGGGAAGGGAAATGGGACTTGATATACCGCCTTTCTGAGGTTTTTGCAACTACATTCAAAGTGGTTTACATATATTCAGGTACTTATTTTGTACCAGGGGCAATGGAGGGTTAAGTGACTTGCCCAGAGTCACAAGGAGCTGCAGTGGGAATCAAACTCAGTTCCCCAGGATCAAAGTCCACTGCACTAACCACTAGGCTACAAAGGAGGTAGACTCTAGAGTAATCTAAGTAAATATTTCCTTATGGAGAAGTTGGTGGATGATGGGACAAGCCATGGAAATGGTTGAAGGGACAAGCACAAAAGAAGTCTGATAGAGAAAGGGATTGTTGAGCTTAGTAGTTTCTGTGGGTATGCAGATTAGAGAAGCTGTAATATTTATGTACCATCATTTCATTTCTGGATCCACGCACCATGCCCAACACTCCAGACCAACATTTTGTTCAGTTCAGGTATTACACTCTCACTCAGCCAGAAGTATGTGTTTGAAACTACTGACTATGCCACACTGCCCTCTCTAAGCTGAACAGCATGTTGGTCTAGATACTGGTTTTCTTAGTGTCCTGTAGGGAAATGGTAGTTAGGTACCATTTATTTTTGAAACCACCAAGCCATTCTGAGCAGACCTCGCAGAGGAGCACCAGTTTGGAGTGCCAGCAGATTGATGGAGGAAGGAAGAGGAGAAAATGGGAGAAAGACTTCAGAGATGGATGGGTGAGTGTAGGAGGCAAAGAATGGGTAAGAACCAGATAAAGAGACACGCAAGAGAGAAAGAGGCAAGTGTGGGAAAAGGTTGAAGAAGTTGGGAGAGACTTTAAACTCATTTTTGTCCATAAATTACATTTGTACCCCGCGCTTTCCCACTCATGGCAGGCTCTATGCGGCAGGCAATGGAGGGTTAAGTGACTTGCCCAGAGTCACAAGGAGCTGCCTGTGCAGGGAATCGAACTCAGTTCCTCAGGACCAAAGTCCACCACCCTAACCACTAGGCCACTCCTCTACTGACAGCAGCATATTAGTTTTCTTAAATAAGGCTTCAAACCTCTTTCAAGAGCCATTCAAATACCCTTAGAAGTGTTTTTCATGCAATTCTTCCAATTGAATCACAACAAGTAGTACTTTTAATACAACTTTCTAAAAAAAAAAACCAAAACACTGATAGGCAGTATAGCAAATACCCAATAAACAATAAAAACAGTTTGGGCAAGGTGTTTTGGATCATTATCCTTAGGCGGCTATGTATGATTCCAGAAGATCTTTTATGCTCTAGACCTGGTTGGATCTAAGGAACGGAGTATTAGCACATCAAATCTACTCAAAACGGTAGTCTAATAAAATACCTCACCTTATTTGTAGAGGTTGGAATTAAAACAAAACTTAAATGGCCTCATGGCTGTTGATTTGTTATGATAGGCAGGCGTAGTGCTTAGATGGCAACTCCAGTAGTTGGGAAGTTAGGCCAGTACTAGGCAAACTTCTGTGCTCTTTGTCCCAGTCATGAAATAGAAATTATGTAAACTTCATCCTGATTTGTCTATCACATTCATAGCAAATACTATAAGTGCAGGTGATGTGTATCTCACTGGGGGAAGGGGAGACATCTTAAGGTTGAAATTAGCGAATAAAATGCTGTTAGTTAACAGCATTGTTGGCTTAATCGTGTATTGATAATGATTGTGACTCTGCTGCAGCCATAATAAAGCCATTGTTCAGACTGTTGGCATGATTTTATGGTATTGTGTTCCAAGCAGTGGCATCTTAAGACAGAAATATTTGGGGTGGCAAGCTAAAGCAACATTTCTTCACATCATGCCATCCACACCACACACCCCTTCCCTCTTCACTCCCATTTTTCAAATTTGCAAGATAGAACTCCATGGACTTCTATGCATAAAGCAGTGATTCCCAAACCTGGTCCTAGAGGCACCCCAGCCAGTCAGGTTTTTAGGATATCCACAACAAATATTCATGAGTGAGATTTGCATGCACTGGCACCCCTGCATGCAGATCCCTCTCATGAATATTCATTGAGGGTATCCTGAAAACCTGACTGGCTGGGATGGCTCCAGGACTAGATTTTTAGAACCACTGGCATAAAGAAACCCTCTCCCTCAAGCTAGTTTCAGCTACCAGGTAAAACCACCATTATAATTAACTTCATTCAATAAATTCTTTTGTGTGGCGTGAAGCCTGGATTCTCTATAGAATTGGACAGAATCTTAATATAAACTCTGCACCTCCAGTTCTGTATCACAAATTCCCTGTTCCCCAAAAACAGAGCTATCCCTCTTACAGCATGCTACACAAAAAAATATTTCGACTGTGATTAGTACCAAAGGATTGCGCCTTCTAGTGCCAGTCAGATGGGATTTTGTTTATGTGATGACTCTACAGGATGTGGAGACCATTAGTCTTGAGCCTTTTTATTTTGGGTACCAAGGAACTGCTTTCAAATAGGGCCAGACACTTTTTCAAAATAATACAAAACCCTGCAAAGATGCATTCAAAACCTACATAGCAAACTTACCAAACCATAAGAGCCATAATCCACTTTTGAAATGACCATGCTATAAATAGTACAGTGGGCTATAGAGCACCAATACACCTACTTCTGGGAAACTAGAACAAGCTGGACTGTTACAAATTCCTACACAGATACTACATAATAGCAGAATCCTTCACCTCAGTCTAAAATGCAGAAAACAGATGGAGGCCACAAAAACTGAAACAGAGGACCCCCCCCCCCCCCCAACACACACACCTAAGAAAGCCAGATTCTATAAGCAGGGTAATACTGGTAAAAGAGAAACAAATGTGTTTTGTCCTGTACTCTGCTAAATAGGAAAAACAGAAAAGATGTTACCAAAGTGGGCATGTCCCTATTCTTTTAAAGTATTAAATAAAATTTTGTGTTTTTTTTTACTGTTTGTTGTCTGAGCTTTTTATTTTTCTGATTGGGCTGATCCCAGTCCTGTCTACTTTCCTTTTTGCCAGTCTTCTCCCAAATTATTTTCCAGATTTGCCTTTCCATTTCTTCTTTCTTCTTGTCTTCTTTTCCTTCTCTACATTTGTCTGCCACTGATCTCTCTTTTCATGTTTTCTTGCCTGCATTTTGTATCTGCCTATTTGATTTTACCTTCATTCTCCCTTTCTCTCACAATTTTCTTAGTCTCCTCCTTTTCAGCTGTCATCTACCAGCTTTTCCCATCTCCCTCTCATCCCCTTTCCATTGCTCCCTCTGTCCTTCTCCTTCTCTAGTTTCCTATCCTCCTCTTCATCTTTCACCCACTCCCTAGTCCTCCATTTCCATCCTTGGTACTCACCCTCTCATTCTACCCTCCACTGCCTCACATCCCCTCACCAGTATAGCTACATTTCTGTTTCTCTTTTCCTCCCATGCCTTCAGGCTATTCTTCTATCTCTTACCCTCTTATCTCCTATTGCCTCTCTTTTACTATCATTTAACCCCATGTTCACTCTCATTCAACCCCTCCACAGACCCATCCCCTTCGTTTCACATCCCTTCCCAATACTCCCATCCCTTTTCAATGCCTTTCATCCTCTCTCTTGTCTTCCAGGTCATTCATATCTCAACAATTCCCCCCATTTCCTTTCTTCTCTGTTACCTCTCTATTTCACTCATTTTCCCCAACCCATCAACATACTCCCACTCATACCTACCAATTGCCAGATCTTCCCTATCCCTTCAAAATCCCCCTTCATCTCTCCCATCCATTATTCCCTGCTCTTCTCCCCCCCCCCCCAAAAAAAAATCTCTCAGTCACAATATCTTAGTCATCTTCTGTTCTGGTACCCCATTCCCATGTCCCATCCATCTTCTGCTCTGTTCCCTTATCCCACCTCCCACCCTCACCTCTGGGTCCAATCCATCATCTCCTGTGTTCCTTTACCTCTCCCTACCCCTGGGTCCCAGCCACCTTCTGCTCTGTTCCCTTGCCCCTCCAAACCCTGGGTCCCATCCATAGTTTATTAGCTCTGTTCCCCTACCTCCTATTACTGAGTGCCATCCATCTTCTCCTGTTTCCGGGGTTTCTGGTTCATTTGACATTTTTTTCTTTATCCATGTCCACCATCATTCCCATGTCCCTACCTGTCCTATCATCTCCCCTTTGTCCCTGTCTCTCCCCATGTTCACCATCAATCCTCTTTGTCCCCATACCCCTTCCCCTCTGTCCAGCATCACCCCTCTATGGCCTTGTCCATCTTTTTGACTAGCTTCTCCTCTCCCCTCTTCGTATTCTGCATCTCTCATTCCAGCGCCAGTATCTCTCTTCCCTTGCCTACTCCCCACAATCCAGCATCAATCTATGTCTCTCCAACTAATCCCCTCACTTCCCCACCTTCCAGTCTCTCTCTTTTCCCTCTGCTCACCCCTTACCACCCCAGCATCGCTCTTTTTCTCTCCCCTTTCCTCAGTCGCACCAGTATCTCTCCGCTCTCTACCCATCACTTCATCTGAACTCTCAGTTCTCTCCACACTCCACTACACCCACCATATCCAGCATCTCTCCTTAACCTGACCCCAACCCTGTGATCAGACATTTCTGTTTCTCTCCCCCCCTTGGCTGGCCAAATCTTTAACCTCCCTGCTCCCTTGGCATGCTGCTGTGTGGCCAACACCTCCTCTCTATTCCCTTCCTCCCCCTCCTGCCAGTCTTCCAATTATTTGGTGCATTACTGGAAGCATCAGCTATTCAAGTAGACTACTGCTAGCTGACTGGAGAACTGTTCTTTGTGCTATATCCCACCTATACGGGAACAGGAAGTTGTATCAGAGTAGATGGGAAGCAGCACAGAGAACACCTCTGGAGCCAGCCGGCAGTGGCTTGCCTGAATGATTGACACTGACAGCAACGTACCAAAGGTTAGAGGACTGCTTGGGGGGGGGGGGGGAGAAAGAGGAGGAAGGGAATAGAAAGGTGCCGGGCCATGCCACAGGTAGGAGGAGAGGAAGAGGGAAACATACCAGACTTAAAGGGGGAGGGGTAGAAGATGCTGGATAAAATTGGGGTGGCACTTGCCACCCCATAGCAACACCTATGATTCCAAGATTGCATGATACATAACTGCCTGTATGTGATTGGTATGGCGGCAAATTGCCAACTACTGTGTTTGAGATGCCAGTGTTTAATAATGGTGTGGTGGATGCAGCTCTGGCTGCCATGTTGAGCAAACCAGATGGGCTGTGCTGTTCTTTATATGCCAGTATTTACTATGCCACTACATTTCTGTTATGTTCTTGTGAATCTAGAAAAACCAGCTCTCCTGCAGTTTTGAATAAACTAGTTTTCATCTGCCTTCTAAAATAAGTCATTCAGATTTATAAACTCAAATAGATATTTAGTGTAAAGCTATTAAACTCCTCAGAAAAGTCTATTTCTTACATCCCCTTTTGACTTATTCCTATCTTGCTGCTCTTATACCATAATGTTAGCCAAACTCATTTTCCAATTTAAGCTGGACTCATGATTAACACACATCAGTGTGTTATCTGCATGGAGTTCTGATCACCGTGGGAGGGGGGCAGCACGGCACTAGACCTCCAGCCCTCTCTTCTGTATGTTTATTTATTTGTTGCATTTGTATCCCACATTTTCCCACCTATTTACAGGCTCATTGTGGCTTACATTATGCCTTAGGTTTGACAGGTACGGCTCTTTTTTGACAGCCTGGACCTGTCAAACAACTTCTGCAGGATTGTTCCTTGGGCGAATGCCCAGGCACAATCCTCCCACAGAAGTAGCCTGATAATCAAAACTAATAGGGTGCATACATTTGCATGCTATTAATGTTGATCATCAGGGTATTGTTTCCTCACACTGTTCCGGCGTAAAGTTTACAGTGCCGTTTGGAACAGCGTGGGGAAACTGATCATCGGGACCTTAGAATGTTTAAAAAAAAAAATAACAAAGCTAAAATAAATATATTGCCAAAAATCTATTTATATGTGTCTTTGGACTAATTGTCAAACAGCAGGCTGTGGTATGTCTTGTGCCTCATCATGGGTCTTTGCAAAAATTCAGTAATATGGTTGTTTAAAATATCAGTCTGTTTTGATCTTATTTTAAAGATATGATTGAGATCTGATGTTGAGATAAAGAAATATTCCCTGTTTTATTTGTTTTTATTTTGTTTTGTATTGTTTGATGAATACTTTTAAATGTTGTAAACTGCCTTGTCTAGAGCTCAGTTGTAAAATTAAGGGCTTCTTTTACAAAGCCAATCTAGCATTCCTGTGCAGCAAATGAGAGGAAGCCCATAGGTATTGAATAGGCATCCTTTCATTTGCCATTACTGGAACTGCTTAAACGATTTAGGCTTTGGGGTTGAAGTTGTCATTATCTCTTTCAGTGCTCACTGAAAGGTTTGGCTATATGAGGTCCTCTCCTGAATGGCAGCTTTGGGTGGCTGTGTTGGGTAGAAGTTAGGCTGGCATGGGTTGTGTTTTGTCTTGTATGTTGAATGCAAGACTAGACAATACTAGGTTTGCTCGATATTACCAAATCCTAGGTGGAATGTTAGGCCCAATTTGGGTTTTCTAGCTACTGTAATAGTAGTAGTAGTAAAATATTAAACTGGAATTGATCTTATCTTGTTCCATGAGCGACTAGGCAGGAGTTGAACTTCTGTTAACTGTCACTTGGATGGAGGATTAGGCTACAGTTGGTCTGTTTATGGTGGCTGTTAAATGGGGAATTAATCTGGAGTTGATCTGTCATTGCTGGCTGTTGGGTAGGAGATTAGACTGTAATTGCTCTTCTCTTGCTCATTTTTGGGTAGGAGGTTGAGCTGGAGTTTGTCTTCTTCACTTGCTGGCTGTTGGCCGTCTCCTTCATTTTTGGGTTGGGGGGTTGGATTTGGTCATTTCTTGCTAGCTGTTGGGTAGGAGGGCTGGTCTTCCCCTGCTGCCCTGTCTTGGTGGGAGGTTATGGCTGGCTCCTTCCTTGCAGCGCTGTAGCGGCTGCCTCGGTGCCTCTGCTCTGCTGGCGGCTCACAGGAAGAGCTGACGGCGGCTCTCAGGAATGTGCGGCATGCGAGGCAGGAGCGACCATTCCCAGCACAGGGGCGGCCGCCGGCTCCTAGGTCATCCTTTCCTCCGACTCCGTGCCTGGAGCTGCAGGGCAGCAAGGAGCCGGAATCGGCGCCGTATTATCCCGGAGTGCGGGGCAGGATCTGCCCTGACCCGCCGTCCGGACCGGCTTGAAGGGCTCTGCTGTTTCGGGGGGCGCCTCCCGAGTTCTCCGTGGTAGCGGCCGCGGTGGGTGGAGACGGGTTCTGCGGGGAAGTCTCTCTCTCTCTCTCTCTGTGGCAGATCAATGAACTCCCTCTAATGGCCTCGGGGGCGGCCCGTTGAGCTCGGCGGCGGCGGCAGAGAAGCGAGAGGCGCGCGGGGAGGGGAGCAGGGCACGGATTGAGCCGGGGAGCGGTGGGGAAACTTGCGGCCAAAGTTGGCGTCTAGAAGTGAACGCGGCGGGGCCGGGTTGGGCGGACGAGGAATGATTTTTCCCAACAGCTGCACCCCGGTGAGACCCGCGTATCGCAAGCAGGTGAGCGTCCGAGCCCGATCTCTCTCTCCCTGGGCCGGGGGAGAGCGATCGCTGCAAGCTGCTGTCACTTTCTTTGCTTTACAGCCAGAGTCCCTGGTTGGCTGCGCTGTCAGGATGTCTCTGTAAGAGCTATTTACTATGGGGGGGGGGGGGGAAGACACACTTAAACTTCCACTTAGGTGCTTTGTCTTTAATACTGAAACGAAAGCGTTTGGGGTTTCTGCTAGTTAACTACGGAAAGTTTGGGGCAGCGACAGTGTGTGATCAGGATTTTTGTTTTTTTCAGCTCAGAATGTTACGGAGCAAATTATCATTAACCGAACAAGTTGTCTTGCTTTTGTAGCCGCAGCCCAGAAGTGTGTTTATTCTTGCCACAGGCTGACGGCTAACGTTATCCAAATGCCATTTTATAATTACAGATGAAGGTTGTCCTCCAGCCAGCTTTGCCAGAAGCCTTTTCGAGCTCCTCAGATTTGTATGCCTGGTTCTATATGTAGAGGTTAAGTGGAATATTCGTTTTTGCCTTTCCACTGTGTCTTATAACTATGGCAGCCGTTTTCTTGTAGAACAATAAAAGTCTTGTAAATGGAATCCTTAGCAGTTTAGACAAATGAACTGCCCCCCCCCCCCCCCAAAGAATGTAAGCGTGTTAATGGTGTACAGAAGTAAAAGGCTTAGAAATTGCAGATCCAGCCTGATCTCCTTCACTGTTAACTGTGCTCTAAAGGAAGCCAGCTTCTTTCTTCTGAGGCGTTTCCAAATTACTACAATCCATGTATTTTGAATCATAGGGTGGTACTTTAAACTTCAAAACAAAAAATGGAATTCCAGTGTTTTTTTTTTATTTTTTAGGAGACTTGCACTAATTTGTTTCGCATGATCATGTTATCAAAAAATGTCTTTATTTTAAATAAAATAGAAAGAGAGAAAGAAAGCCCCATTTTTTTCAGCAAAAGAGCATAATTTTGTGATTATATTCCTACATTCAGTTAATGACATCCAGGAGTGATTTAATGTCAGCTTGTCTGCATGTTTTCATTTTCATTGACAATACAGGTGTGCAAATTGGGCTGAGACGGTGAATGTGCAGTGGGTGGCTTTGCTTTTTTTGAGGTGATGGCATATGCAACCCTTTCAAAAAGACAGCGATAAAACATTCTCAGTATTCCACATCCAGGCCGGTGTGTTAACCGTGCTTTGAGCTGGAATTAAAAAAAAAAAGTATAATTGTGTGGTACACCTTTGGGCCTTAGATCTTCCTTCTCTTGTCGTCGCTGTACAACAGGGCGTTAAAAAAAATGACAAGGGGAGGGCGAGGCCTTTTAGTGGAAGGGCTGTGGTGTGTGTGCGGATGTGACTTAGCCTGCTGGTCTGGAGCACGCTGATAAGATGCTCTTTCTTTTCATAGATTCAAAGAACGAAAAAAGGCTTAGAGAATCAGGAAAACAAACAGTTTATTTTCTTTTCCTTTTTTTTTTTTTTTCCGGTAGACTGAAAAAGAAATAGACGTGTGGGCATTATACTGACATCAGACCCCGGGTGCTATTGGTATTTGGCTGAAAGGTTTCTTTTGTTAGCGTTCAGCCGGCACTTATTGAAACACTTCCTGCATGGGAGCCTGGGTAGTTAACCAGTTGGGCAACTACATGATTCATTTTGACTTGAAGCAGGGATTCTGTAAGGAGGCTTTTCAAAGTTAATCATCATGGGACAGGCAACAGTGTGCTAATCCTTCACTCTGGTTACAGAATTGCTAACTACAAGTTCCCTCATTTATTTTTCCTGTTCTCAGGCAGATTGATACAATTTATAGTTTAAAAGGGAATATGTGTAGTACTTGGTTTTGAGGAAACTGCAGTTGATTTTCAGTACCATAAGTTAAGACCTGAATGTTTAATGGCAGTGCATGAACTTCTGTCAGATAAAGAGGATAAAGTGCTTTGCATTCTTTCCAGAAACTTAAATCTTAATTGCTTTTTATGATGCCGTTTCGTTAATCTTATTTTTTACTGTATGCTATGAGTTTATTATACTCCTGCCTTAAATAATTTTTTGTTTGAAATGGTGGTATAGAAGTCACTGAACTGAATTTAATCTGATTCACTATTTCTTGTATTGTGGCTTGAGTAGGGCCTACTTGTGTCTTGAAATAGTGTGATAATTCTATAACCACTAATCCTATCTCAGAGAGTAAATAATGAATAATAATCAAAAATAGTCTCTGGGTTTTTTTAATACGGTGATGAGAGTGAATATAATTGAAAAAAATCTGTTTTATCCAATATAGATAAAAATAATGGGGAGACTGACCTTCTGTAGTGAAACCTTTCACAACTATGTAACATTTCATGGTTCCCAACAGCATACATTCAAATGAATGTGCTGTATGATCAACCGCTATCATTCCTTGTTCATTTAGACCATCATAGGTCTCCCTATAGAACTGCATGATCCCACATCTGTAAAACCAGTGTACAAAGCAAAAATACTGTATCTCGACTTTTTATCTGGTTCATCATAACTGGGACTTCTCCACAACTGTCTAAATTCACTTCTAATGTCAACCAATGTGAAAAAAAAGAGCATGACTCAGTATATGAAAATAACACCCTAAAAATAATTAAGAGGGAACAGTAATCAAATATGGAAAACCAATGTGACAGAAAAAGCTTTCCTTCATATGACAGGTGACACCCTTTGTTCAACAAGGCACTTCGATTTGTACCTCTCCATCAGGAATCTTCATCAGCGCCACTCATTTGCAGTCCAGTAATCTCTACCTCATAGTGGAACCCTCATCTTGGCTTTCCAACAAAATGTGATTGGGTCATGTTAACTCTCTCTCTCTCTTCTGAGAAGATCCCTTTTCATGGTGATCAGCTGTATCCAGCTGCTAGATCAAAGGGCTTGTGGCATTCTTTTCTTAGTTTTTCCATATTTTGAAAGTTTTGATGGTTCTTGCTCTTTTATTCCATTTAGTCTGGTGAAGCAGTTTCGCTTACCAGCATGAGTAGGTTTTCATAGCCTGCTGCTTTCTGGTGGATTAAACAGCCATTTGTTGTTTGGCCTTGTTGAGAAAAGAGCATATGAAAGAATTAATTAGTAGTTTTCGTGTCTGATTGGCTTTTACTTGTGTTTTAAGAGTAAATGGACATTTAGGAGATGCCTAGCTAGCCTATATTTATTTGGTTCTAGGCTGGTTCATCTTTACAAGGTTAACCCAAGGCTTCAAGTAAGACCTAAAGCAAGGATAAGAAATTCAGCCCCTCGCATGCCTCAAGCCAGTCATGATTTCAGGATGTTCACAGTTAATATGCATACAGTGGAGTCAGGGCATAGTTGCACGGAATATCTTGAAAACATATCTTGTTGCCACCAAAGACCAAAGTTGCCAACCCCCAGACCTAAAGCATTGGTGCATAGCTAATATTCTTCTCTTTAATAGCTCAAAAACTGTGTAACCTATGCATATGGTTTCATTTATTGCTTTTGCGCCATAAATGTCTTTCTATGTATATCTGGATCTCCAGTGAGGAATGTACCCACTTCCATTTGTTTGACTGTGGAGTCATTCTTGATAAACTTAGACTTTAAAAAATTATTTAAAATAATCTTTTTGGCAAGCTTTTACATTTTAATTTCGCAGTTTTCCTTATGCCTTTGTACTTTCAGTTTTAATCAGAGTGCTGTGAACTTTCATTTATAACAGGCTTGAGATTTCTCCCTTATTTTACTTTTTAGCCCTCATCCCCCCCCCCCCCCCCCCCAAATTGGATCATTGCAGCAGTGGTTGTGGACCAAGGCTCCTTCTGAAACCCTGCCATCATGGGTCCTAGTTCCAATCACTAGATGTCACAAGAGAGCAAAAGAAGACCTGACTCGGGGATCATGGCGGCACACAACACTGGCAATGAATTGCTGGACTGGCCATTTTGATACTTATATAGCTGGCAGTGTCTTCTAAGTTACTGCATTTGGTGTATTTTGAAGACTTTATAAAATGTAATCATTCATGTCACCACACACAGGTTCAGCTCATACTACTCTGTAGTGAACTAGAAGAATGACCTGCCATTGGCAGCTTTCTATTGCTGAACAAATGTAGTTAACAAGAAGGCAGTGAGTGGCTGGCATACAGCTCTAGGCTTCCATGAGGCTAGCTTCACACCAAGTTCCCTCATTCCAACTCTCTACTTAATTTTGAGGAAAACAAAATGTAGACTCAAGGTGGTGGTGTCTGATTCAAGCAGATAGTAGCAGCCATTAGAGGGAGAACGTTTTTTGGCTGGCATTAAGTAGGTTTTGCTCACCTTGCCAGTATGACTTTTGCAACTGTGCAGCACACCAACTGCATGAAATCCAGAAAAGTGGTCAAAATGACTAGAACTAGTGACAATGTGCCAAAGAATTGGTAGATGGCGGCCAAACTGAGTGGAAAATTGGGTGGGTGGGGTTTTTCCTCAAACGGAGATATTTGCAAGTCTGGGGCAGTAGGATTGGTCTGAAAACCTTTTCTTCAGTACAGTTTTAGAAAATTAGGATAAGCTAAATCCTTTTGATGTCCGAAGAGGCTTTTGATTTGGGGGGAGTCCATTTTGCTAGACCAGTAGTTCTCAACCCAGTCCTAGGGACACACACAGCCAGTCGGGTTTTCAGGATATCCACAGTGAATGTGAATGAGAGCAAATTGCATATAATGGAATCAGTGTATGCAAATTTATATTCATTGTGGGTTTTTCTTGCAAACCTGACTGGCTGGGTGTGTCCCGAGGACTGAGTTGAGAACTCTGTGCTAGATTCACGTTGAAATGGAGAATGCTAAAGTAGCACCTAGACGTAGGTGTGATAAGCGCGCACAGTGCCAATTCTATAGTAGCGCAAAGCCACTTTGGTGTTCCAAAACCTAGGTACATAAGACCAATGAAAGGGAAGAGAGTACCAAATCCAGTCAAATAAATATAACTCTCAAGGTAATTGGCAAAAGAAAACTCTCAAGAGAACACAACTGTAACTCTGTGAGGTGCATTCGTATTGTTTGAAAGGGTAAGGGAAAAAGCCTCTGATTCAAGCCCAACCTCCAACCCAATAGTTATAGGTTAATAACAAGGGTGGATTTTTTTGTGTATGTAAATGTTGGGTATATTTTTCGTCATAGCATTTGTGTATATCAAAGGGTTTTTTTGCCTATCTCCAGAGAGTATATGAGGGATCCAAATAAAACATGAAAGAATCAAATCCAAACTTAGCTTTCACGTGCGAGTGCAGGGAAATGTGTGAGTCATTGGTTCAGCCGTAGTTTCGCTAGAGAAGTGCTGTATCAAGGTGTGAGTAACAAACAAACTTCCTGCTCACTAGTCCCCAAATCCTAGGTACAACATCTTACGCCATGTCAATGGCAGGCAAAAGATGTGTGCCTTGCAATGCCCGCTTCTGGTACTAGTCTATGAGGTGCAGATATTGCTAGGTGAAATGCCCATGACACATCTGTCCTCCGCCTCACTGATACAGCTCATTTGCTGTTACATGCCATGTGTGACTTAACATGACAAGTTTCATAGAATAGTTCCTAGTACGTAAATGTCAGTTTGTGGTGTTATTGACATACCTGGTGCATCTGTTCTATAAATTAGTGTGTGCAATTGGCCTCCCTTTATAGAATTGTCCTTTATGCGTTTTTGAAGCAGGGAACTTGTACTGCTGCTTCTGGAAACACCCTCCCCTCCCCCCAAACAGCAATGATGCTAATTTTAGACATACAGGAAGAAAGGATGTGCAGTATCCTTGCACTTTAACTACTGCATCGAAGTACTTGAACCAAAAAAGGAAGTGCTTTTAATAGTTGATTCTGCACTGTCTGTAGCTTTTAATCGTGAAATAAATTGAATTGGAACTTTTTACATGCATTTGATGTTTCTCTACGTCAGTTCTTACTGCTCTGAGCAAGTTTGGGTACATGCGACTTCCTTGATTTCAGGAGAAAGCGGAAGGGATGCTTTACAGGATAACTGGGGTGAGACCCCCCCCCCCCCACACCAGCACTGTGTGAAGCTGAAATTTAAACTTAAACACTATATAAGAAAACATTTTTTTAATATATCTCCTTTACTTTTATGTTCTAGATTTGTTTAAGAATCCACAGAGGCGCTTTTTTAACATTTCCCCCATAGGAGTTTACTTTTTTTTCTTTTTTAAAGACCCAAAATGAATGGGAAAAAAAAACAGTGTTAATTTTGTTTAGAGAATATTATTTGCTATGGCAGGTTTCCATCACTCAACTTCTATAAATTTCTGAATTCTTGAGTTGTGGACATGCACTCATATCACAACGCATGTCCTGGAGCCTACCTGGGAAGAAGCTTTCCAAACCTCATTCAGAATATCTGCAGGCCCCAGGTAATGAGCGTGACTGTGAAAAGGGAAGCCAGTCTCTTACCTGCCATGTGCCGCCTACTCACCTTCTCAGTTATGGGCCTGTTCTTTGTTTTTGGACTCGTACTTCGAGTGAAGGGATTTATTGTTCTCCTGTGAGCATATATCTGGCCTCTGTAATCAGATCTGAATTTTTTTTTTTTTTTTTTAAAGCTTCTTCAAAACGTTTCCAGAAATGGAATGTGCAGGACTGGAAGGCCACATGATTTTTTAAAAGAAATCCTGAGAATCTGTAGTTATGCTACGGTTACTCCAACAGCCAGCATTACATGCCTTATTCCCTTTGTACACAGTCTGCCCTAAAGTACTTTAAAGTGCTTCTATAGATGAAAAAAAAATAGTTGAAGTTCAGGAGCTCAGGGTGGTGCTGTCTCATGACATCAGCTGCTGAAATTATCATACTAAAGGCTAACAAAGGTTCAGAAAGTGTGGTCAACCATTAAACTTTCCAAGTGTAACAAGCCACAATTGCCTGTCTTTTGCAGTCTTCCTCCTGATTTACCAGACTGTATATTTGTGGTCTGATAAACACTCAATCCGGTGAGAACCTGTATGACAACCCTCTGGTCGTGATTGGTTGGTCCGACTGTACCTCTTTTAATTGTTTAGTCTACAGTTGCACCACTGAATGACTGTGGGCAAGGTGTGGGATCCTGACATTAGTCATTAAAGACAAGCAGTAAAAGAGGCTAGTTACAGAGCGTTTGTAGTTTTGAGAGATGACCATTGTAGTAATATACGTAGCTTGTAGGGAGGAAGTGACACCTAGGCCTTCACTGGGCAGCCATGTAGTGATAGTGGAAGGGTACTTTGAGCAATTTTTAATTGATTTTGGTAAGGAATGTAAATCATGTGGCTAGAGATTTTGAGGCAAGTTCTTAAAAATAAGCTAAGCGGCTGTTTCAGTGCTGCACAAACATTCACTGACGCTGACTAGGAATCCAAGCAGGCTAGCTGGATCAGTTTCCTACTTGTGTCAGCAAACACTGTGTGCTTTAAAAACAACCATTTGCTGCTTCTCTGACACTGCTGCTGGGACATAGTTCAGCTTGGGCATAATGCAGTTACAACAAAACCGGTGTCTGTGAAAAAAAGGTGCTTCCTGTATTTCCAGTGAACAGGAAACATAACAGCACAAGGCTAGCAATGCCTTCATTTTGTGTGCATGTTTTCTGTGAATTTTTAAATGGGAGAGAACAGCGGCCCTAGTGGAAAATCTAGAAGTCTATTCGGCTTCATATCTTCTCAATAGATCAGGATTAGATTTTATTATTTATAAATGACAGCCAGTCATGTAGACAAAGCCAACGCCTGTTAACTTTTGTTTGTTTAAAGTATTGCTAGAAAATTGGGTAGGCTTGGAAGAGGAGGCCCTTACCATATCACCCAAAGATAGAACTGTCTTGTCTAAGCTTCAAAGCAATATGAGTAAGAGCAGTGTACTAAATTTTGCTTATGTTCCTGTAAATAGTGACCATCCCAGTTTTGCTTCCTCTAGCCTATGGGGAAATGCAACACAGGGCAGTGTGCTTCCCTTCTTTTAGTTCTCCCACTAGGTGCCGTAATGGTATTGGAACATTAACCATGGCTTACAATGGACTTCCCCTAGATTCTGTATATAGCGCCCAATATTGTGCACTGAAATCTGGTGCACATTGGGCGTATTCCAAAATTGTGTACACAACTTAATTGACAAACAATGCATAAGTTGCCGCCATGGTTTAATCAAGATATATTTCTATGTAGGAGACTTGAGAAGAAATGGTCTAAAGCTCGCTGAGATAAGAGTAAATTACTGTGGAGAGGAGCTCTTGGAGACTATAAAAATGCTATAAAGGAAGCAAAAATTAATTACTGTAGCAAATTCGTGGGAGGTGACTGCTTGAACACTAGAAAACTTTTCAATCTGATCAGTACCAAGGATCTATCGGTTGTTAATGAACTAGTTCCTTCTTCAGATTAGCTAGCTACTGCGAACAGAAAATCTTGAAGATCGGAAGTGGTGTACCGACCCTCAAGAGTAATCCTGAGGAGCCTTTCAGAGAGCCTTCCACCCTGTGTGGAGTTGTAAAAGTTGATAAGATTTGGTCATCCTTTCAGTTGCCCACATCTGACCATCTTAAGTCCTTTTTACTCAAATATTCTTCCTTCCAATGCGCTTTGGATGCGTGCCTGAATTACGTATTACAAGTTACTCCTAACCTTTTTATTGATCTCCTTATAATGAACATATTATGCTGTCAATGGTCTTTTCCCTGCGGGGAAGGGTTCTATTATGCTAACTCCCATCCCGAAAAACTTGCTGCCAAGTTTCTGGGCCATGAAAGTAAAAGGATGCCAGAAGGTACTTGGGTTCTGTGGCTTTTTCTTTTTTTTAGTCCTCATGCCTTGAAAATAGAGTTTGGAGCTATATTGGGGACCTGTGTTGGTCTCCATTTTTCCGAACGTGATTTACTTCACACTGCTGCCTTTTTGCTGAAGAGAAGCCTCTGTGCATCGGCTGGTTCAGAAGCAGTCCAATGCTGGCTGCCTCGCCTCAGAATGCTGTAATTAGAGTCGCAGCTTGCATTGCACTGCTCTCCTTTATGCAACAAACAGATGAATCCATAGGCTGTTTGGGATTTTCTTTGGTAGTGTTCCATGGGGATTTTTATTTCCCAAGAGCCATAATTTTATTCAAAATGCAGATTTCTAAATTGACTGTGACTAACAAATGTTTTAAGCTGTTTTTGTCAAACTTACACAGACAGAAAACCTGCAATTTTGTTTTTAGGACAGACACTCTTGTGGATGTAATCTCTGGCCTGTCATAGATTATACTGTTCTGAGAGGGCCTGACAGCAATTTTTGTTTTATTTTTATTTTTGCAGTTGTGGTCACAGCAGAACTGACCATTGGACGATGTGAGATTTCTACCTTGTTAAGGGACATGTTACCCTTTTAAAAGGGTGTCTTTTGTTATCACTGTTAATTATGAAAACAAATGCAGGGAAAATAATGTTCTAGATATTTAGCCAGAAAGCCCCATCTGTGACTTAACCTTGTGACAAGTAAATGTGCAGCAGCTTCAGTGCCACCAGCACCAAGCATTGTGCATGTGCCAGAGGATCAGCTGCTGCCAGGGAGGGAGTCTACCCTGAGCCTGTTTTCCCTAGCTTTTCCTTGTGAGCCAAGAAGAGGAAAGCTATAACCAAGTGGAATAGCCTTCATTTAGTAAAAAAAAAAAATGAAAAAACCCTCTATGTAGGGCAAAAAAAATGAAAAAAAGGTTTTCATGAAACTGGTTTGAGAATGATTTGCAAAGTATTTGTATTTTGGATAACAATGGAATTTGTTGTAACATGGTCTGTTGAAAAGCGCTATAAAGGCAGATTATAGTAAATCAAATGAAGACATTGGCTGTTTATGACCTCAGATTTCGTGCAGCTGTTGCTATTAAGTCAGGCAGTATTTCTTATATTTTCAGATCCATGTTATATCTAGACAAATAAATCATTAGGCCTGGCACCCCATCCTCTTGCTCTTTCCGATTAATAAAAAGCTGAAAGAAAAACAAAACCCTGGCTGATGTGGACTGGAAACATTAAGAGGGACAGGTCAAGCTGTTCTTCCACTCACCTCACACACTCGCCTCATTTGCACCATATGCATTAGTTGGTTTGAAACATCTTATCTAGTACAGATATACCATGTCAGATACAACAGGGTCCACTATTCCTCGGTTTTCATCTGCCGGCATCAGTTCCAACACTCAATGACTTTTCACCAAGCACTGTTTCAAAAGCTGTTCGTGAGTCATTGGAAGTGTGTTTTCCTAACGCAGAGGAGCTAAAAGGAGCCCAGATCATTTTGTACCGTCTAACTTTTTGTTTTCTTAATCTTTTGCATCTGCCGTCATGGTTGTTGCAGTTGTCCAGGTGGAACTGATGTTTCAGTCATCATTTCGTGGCTTTCTTCAGGATATGCTGTGACATTTTGTAGTTTATATAGTGGGTTCTCAAACTTGATTGGAGGTATGAGGTGGGTGGTTTCCTCAAGAAGGCAGGAATGTCAGTTTGTCATAAATTAAATTGTGGCGGGAAAAATGAGGCACAAAATTAATTGGAACAGCTCTGATTTTTGGAGAGGGAAGGAAACGTCTGTTTCAAATACTTGGACGCAGCAAGACCTGGACAAATGCAACAATCACATCTTATTTTATGTTGTTTCATCACTAAGCAGATATATAGAAATACACAATAAATTTCTCTTTAAACTTGTCCACAGAGGCCTAGTGGTTAGGGTGGTGGACTTTGATCCTGGGGAACTGAGGAACTGAGTTCGATTCCCACTTCAGGCACAGGCAGCTCCTTGTGACTCTGGGCAAGTCACTTAACCCTCCATTGCCCCATGTAAGCCGCATTGAGCCTGCCATGAGTGGGAAAGCGCGGGGTACAAATGTAATAAAAATAATATTCTATGTGCCTGATATTCAAAATAATTTAACCAGGAGGAGAGGCTCCCACCTGATTAAATGTACTGAGCTGCTCTGGAGGGGATATTAGCCACACTTAACTGGGCAATGGCACTCAATATCACCTCTGCCTACTGAGGCATTGTCCAGGCAGTGCTGGGGTGGTTTGAAGACTAAGTCCGAGTGGAACTGGAAATGAGTGGGCACCGGCAATAATACAGTGCCATTGCCTGCATAGCTAACCAGGCAAGTAGGACCGTCACTGAATATTGGACTTTCCTGCATAATTTCTGTATATTCAATGCTGGTGCCTAGATATGGTATAGCATTGAATATCTGGGTCTAATTTATTTATTTGGATTTTGCTCACACTTTTTTCAGTAGTAGCGCATGGTGAGTTATATTCAGGTACTCTGGCTATTTCTCTGTCCCAGCAGGGCTCACAATCTACGTTTGTACCTGAGGCAATGGAGGGTTAAGTGACTTGCCCAAGATCACAAGGAGCAGCAGTGAGATTTGAACCAGCCACCTCTGGATGTCAAAACTAGTGCTCTAACCACTAGGCCACTCCTCCACCCTGAATTAGTCAGTGGCAGTCAACATTAAAAAAACAACAGCATCAAACAAAAAAAACAAAAAAACTTCTTGCCAGCTGAATATTTGCATACGCCTTGTAGCACTATAGAAATGCTAAATAGTAGTAGTAGTAGTAGTGGTGAATATTGACCTGTATATGTATTAATGAACTATCAAGGCGACTGTAGTTTTACTTAAAGGCTGTTAAGCCTAGCACAAGGTGAGCACGCCAAAAAAAAGGCTTAGGAAAATCTGCCTATTAGAATGCTGTCATCACATGTTATTTTTGGGGGGATGGGGCATGGCATGGATGTGTTTATCCAGCTAGCGTATTCTGATTAGTACACGCTAACTGCATTATGCAACACAGGATCATGTAGTACCTACTAAATAGTAGGCAGTAAATGCTCTTATAATTTTTTGGGATTTTTTTTTTTTTTTTGCAAGTCTTGCACCACATTTCAATTATTAGTAAACAGGTCCCAGCGCATAAAGAGGGTATATTAATGTGTGGTAGCACCTTGTAATATGGTAATGTTCAGTATTGCTAACCCTAATTATCATGACTGATGCAGTGTGTTGCAGTTACCTACTTGGGTGTGCAGAATAACGTTCTCGGAATCCTTTTTCAAATCCTACTAACTATAATATGAGAAAATTCCAGGTAAATGCTCCACATGTGACTTTTCAGGTCGATGCCATGCTGGTAGAGAAACATGATGTAATGGAATTACTTCCATTGGGTGTCAATAGGGCAAACCTTAAATTCTCTAAAAAATCTTTATTGTCCAGAAGGAAGAGAAATGAAAGTCCCATCATGGTTACAGAAACGTGAATTTATAACTGTGCATTTGTTTCACTGTTTGTTGTATTATCTTTTCTTTGAAATTAATTTTAGCTAGAAATTACTTTTTGATAATATCAATCTAATATATTAAATCATTTTCCCTTTCTCTCTGCTTTTCATTAGTTCTCATTCTTTTAAAAAGAATCTGGCACGCGTTATACTGTATTTCTGCCATTCTCAATTTTGTGTGTGGTAAATGTGTGTCAAAATGCAGGCGTCATTTCCCCCTTGTCCACAGTGTTCATCATTCAGTTAAATATGGAGTTGTATGAAAAACTGAATATTGTTTATGTACTAATGTAGAGCATTTTTCACCTGGGACACAACCTTTCTCTTTCACATTTCTCTGTCAGTGGGTTTTTCCCTCTGTATGACAGTAAGCAGCTTGAGGATCATTTTATTTAATTTAGATTTATTTATTGCCTTTTTGAAGAAATGCACTCAGGATAATGTAACCAAGAATAAATGGAATATAGACACCTGACAATTAGTAAAAATATTCAACTAAGAGTAAACATTATGGCATCATATGCTACTTGCAATATAACATGATATATATTAAAACATCTTACTAGACAGCAGAGGGTATAGATGGATACAGGAGTTAAAATAGGAAGCTGACTATCTTAAATCCCACGTGAAGACAGGAAAGGTGCAGGAAAATTATCTCAACTAGAGTAAGAGTGGATAAGCAGGTCCTGATTCAGTATGTGCAGCCGGTGTTAATCCTTGTGTGTGTGACTATCTAGTTGCTTCTTCCATTAAAGGCTTTGGAGAAGCGCCAAGCTTTCACCTCTTCTAAGGTGGGTAAGTAGATGTCTACTTGGGCACTGTTTTATAAAATCAAATGCACCTGTGTGCCTTTATAAAATACTAAACTAAGTGGTAGAAATCACGCTGACAATTCAGGCGCTCACATTGACACGTGCTGTTGAACAAGTGTAAATAGTCAGTCACAAAAGAGAGGGAAAACAGCATACAAATACAACCAAGCAAACAAAAAAAGCAAACACTGGGCCTTCAGGATTGAGAAAAATGTAGTCCTTTAATATGACATAGACCCGACACGGGCCATGTTTCGGCGTACAATCGCCTGCATCAGGGGTAGAAACAGAACTACCTATTCGCCAAGGTAGTTCTGTTTCTACCCCTGATGCAGGCGATTGTACGCCGAAACACGGCCCGTGTCGGGTCTATGTCATATTAAAGGACTACATTTTTCTCAATCCTGAAGGCCCAGTGTTTGCTTTTTTTTGTTTGCGAACAAGTGTAAATAGCCAGATCTAGATTAATTATTTTTTCAGTTAGCATTTTATTGAAGAATTAGGTAAACAATACACCAAAAGAAGGCCACCCGACTAGTTAAGCTCTGGAACTCTTTGCTGTAGTAACAGCGGTTAGCGTATCTGGGTTTAAAAAAGGTCTGGACAAGTTCTTGAAGGAAAAAGTCCATAGCCTGCTGTTGAGACAGACATGGGTGAAGCCACTGCTTGCCCTGGGATTGGTATTTATTTATTTAAAAGACTTATAACCCGCACATCTACAACCCTGAGTGGGGAACAATTTACATTCATAATAACACATTTTCCACCAACATACATCAAAACAGTATCTACTGAAACATCAAAATCAATAACATCCAAACAGTCCCTTAAGCTAAAGAATCAAATTCTCGCTGAAACAAGATATAAAAGATTGAGTGTCTGCTTATCCAAAAGACAGTCCTAAAAGAGGAAACGTCAAGCAAATTAGAAGATACTGACCTCAAAGAACGGGAAGGCTGATGTAAATGTAAACTTGCTGAAATCACTGCAGAAATTTTTTGGTTATCACTTGATATGTTACTACTGTTTGGGTTTCTGCCAGGCACATGTGACCTGGATTGGCCACTATGGAAAACAGGATACTGGGCTAGATGGACCATTGATCTGATCCAGTGTGGCTATTCTTATGTTCTTATAGAACCATCAATAATAAACTCACCCCAATATCTTCCCCAGTGGCCTTAAACAAAAAATATGGGCTATTTCAAGTTGTGAAAAATATAAAACAAAGAACAGAAGGGAAACATAAAGTAATTCCGGAAAAGAGACAGTCTGTGTGCAATAGAACCTTACTAAACAATTTTTCAATTTCAAAAGTAAATAACCATTATTTGATTTTTTTTTCACGTATTATTTAATTAACTGGAGAAAAGACCTCAGTGAAACACTCAAATTACCAGATGTAATTAAAAACATCAGTAAAAAAGAAATCACCATTATTGGTCAAGAAAACTCCACTCGTTTGGTAATGTCCAAAAACCATCTCAAATAATTTTATATATACTTCAAAACTTTAATAAACATGAAAAGAATACCTTCACTTAAATTGCCAGGTGAAGGACACTGTTCAAACATGGGTTCACCAGGGCAGCAAAGAAAGTAATTCCAAAAGTCATCCAAGGAAATTGTTCTGACTTCACTGCTCCCAGCAAGGTCCCTCATTTCACCAAAGCTTCATCAGAGGAGAATCAGAGCAGTAAATATAGTGTCTGGTAAGCCGCTTACTAGACGCTATATTTCAAACTATAGTATAAGCAGTTACAGAAAGTTAGATTTCTAATATTCAGCTGCAAATATGTATTACAGCTGGGCTTTCGTCTCCAGTGCTTGATATAGGCTCCATCCTTCTTCAAAATGATCCATAGCCATGGATCTTTGCTTTTAATTTGGACATTAACCAGATATTGTCCAAAATCTGCTCGAATTACTTAAAAGGAGCCTCAGCCTGTTTCCATATGGTCATAATAGCTAACTGAGCGGCTGTCATACTTTGAAACATGGATGTTGAAAAAGATCCTCTCTGGACTGGGCCAGCCCAATAACCCCCTAGACAAAGAGCATTTCATATCAGAGCCTAAGAGAGCTTTCATCATAGCTCAAACTTCTCTCTAGGAAGGATGAATTTTAGGACAGAACCAGCAAATATATACAAAGTCCCCTTCCTCCCCACACTTTCTCCAGCAGGAAGCAGATGCTAATTTAGACATTTTATTAGTGTCACTGAATTATAATGCCATCTATAAAGGATCTTATATCTATTTTCTTTTTCATTTTTTCCAAAACATTTATTAGCAAAAAATAAAAATTTGTACAAACCATATGCAAGTTGCAAAGCATTAACAACAAATGCAAAAAACAGAATACACCTCCCACCCACAAAGGTCCTTCCCTCCCCCCCCCCCCCCCCCCCCCACAAAATTCCACTCAAATCCCCCTAAAGGAAACCGAAAACAGAATACAACCCCCTCCCCCACAAACAAGGAAACGAAAAACCAAACTCAATAGCCTATGGTGTGGGAGAGTGGTGTGCTCCCATCTGGACTGATGCCATGGATCTATTTGAGTCCAATTTCCACTGAGCATAACAGTCCCAAACTTTGACAGACTAGAAGTCGCCCTTTCCGGATAGCTGTCATTTTGGACATCTAGTGGGCATAGTCCAATTTCCGAAGATGACGGGCATTCCTGGCAATGTGGGTTTCTTCCAAGCAGACGCTAGTGTCAATTTACTACTTACAAAATATGTGTGTCACAAGTTTATGAATGGGAGGCTTCACTCCTAGAGGCTTAAAATGTAACAATTAATAATCTGCCTTAGCCAGATATGAAACGTGTCAGATTCTGAACAAATTGAAGTACCATCACCCAGTATTGCTGCACTTGTGGAAAAACCCACCAGATACGATACATGTCACCCACACTGCCACATGCTCTCCAAGACAAGGCCAAACCTTGACAAAACATCTTAATTCGGTGTGAGGTATAATACCATTGATAAAGGACTTTGTAACCCTTCTCTATTAAATTGCTAGCTATAGACATGTTAAGTAAATGTTTGAAGCTCTGCTCCCAATGCTGAAACTCATATGTAGTGCCAAGATCTTGCTCCCATTTTGAAGTATTATATATGACTGGAGTACCATATTGGAAATGCCTCCCCTTCCCACCCACCTCTCATAGCACTTTATAGCAGGGTCTCTGCCAAACTGAGCTCTCCCCTCACATACTGGCTTATATCCATTTTCAGTTTTGAGGTTGATGCTCCTTTTAATAGTCCCTCTACAATATCCCTTTTCCCTACTGCATCTAAAGAGATGCCCTGATCATTTTCCTATTTAATCTGTGAATTATAAAGTAGGCAAATTTTATGCACATAAATCTAGGTTGCAGCTATGTGGATTATTTATGTGTGTAAATTAGCTTACGTTATAATTCACAAATGTACTTTACAAACTCTATCTACACTTCCACAGTCCATTCAAACTCGACCCACGTACATGTCTGCTGGCAAAGTACACATCATCGTGTCAATGTGCATGCATGCATGGTCACTTACCCACCAAAATGAGTTTAAAAAATTACCTCTTACATTTAAAAAGAATCAGTGAATTTGAGTGAAATTTTAATGAGCATTCACAATATGGCTTCCTTAGAAGTTGGCTTACTTCTCCCATAGTTGTTAGACATTGCTCAAAATAAACTTGGATTAGAGTCAGGAATATAATAATCTTCCACGCATGTTCCCTTCCAGTCCAGTTATGTACGCGTGCTGCCAACTTACCATGTGTAATATATGACATGCCTTCCTGCATATATCTGTTCAGCCTTTTCAAACTAGTGTGTCATGTTAGTAGGAAATAAGTGAAAGATTAACTCTTATTTTCAGTCTTGTTCATTTGTAGAAATAAACACACAAGGACTAAAATGCAACAACTGTTCTTTGTAATAATCGGTTTGACCTCATGTGGACTCCTTTGTGGTCCACTATATTGAGGCCGAGTCCTAAGGCAATGATGCGTAACACTTTAGTAGGTCAGCGTGTGGCTGCTGGATTTCAGGTCAGTTTTCTGCTTCCCTTGTGCTGGTTAAAATCCGAGTTCCAGCACAGTGACAATGAAAGCTGCAGCCAGATGTTTTCTCTGAGTTGAGCGGAATTCAAACGGCTGGTTGATATAAATAGAGGACTAACCTATTGTTTGTTGGGCCCACTTCAGGAAATAGCACATCCTGAGCTGTGCACAGTGTATCCTTCTCGCTATGCAGTAATGGCGAATGAAATAAGAGCTTCTCCACAATAAACGGATTTGACCTGGAAGTCGCATGCCAGACATACTTGAGTAATTTGAAGATCTCACTGTTGCAAAGTGTTTCTATTCCTGGAGTATATGAGAGGGGAGAGGTGGTCAGATACAAACTTGAGACCTCATTTATGAATTCACGTTAGTTTTAGTGCTGCTTGACGTGAGTAATGCCGCTTCAGAGCTGGATTAAGGTGTAAGCAAACTGGGCATTTGCCTAGGGCCCAAGAGTTTAGAGAGCCCTGTCAGATTTGCTCAGGAGGCTGGGGTTGCCAGTGCTCTGTACTTTTTAGAACTCCTATTTTTGCAGTAATTCCAAGATGCCAGAAGCAAGGTTCCGCATTAGGAGTCACAGACCTAGAAAGGGATCTGGGAGTCATCGTTGATAAGACGTTGAAAACTTCTGCTCAGTGTGCTGCGGCGGCTAAGAAAGCGCACAATGTTGAGTATTATTAGGAAAGGGATGGAAAACAAACACGAGGATGTTATAATGCCGTTGTATCGCTTCATGGTGTGACCGCACCTCGAATATTGTGTCCAATTCTGGTCGCCGCGTCTCAAAAAAGATATAAAAGAATTGGAGAAGGTGCAGAGAATGGCAACGAAAATGATAAAAGGGACGGAACAATTTCCCAATGAGGAAAGGCTAAGACGGTTAGGGCTCTTCAGCTTGGAGAAAAGGCGGCTGAGGGGTGATATGATAGAAGTCGACAAGATAATGAGCGGAGTAGAGCGGACAGATGTGAAGCATTTGTTTACACTTTCAAAAAATAATAGAACCAGGGGACACAAGATGAAGCTAGAATATGGTAGATTTAAAACAAATAGGAGAAAGCTTTTCTTTACTCAGCGTGTAGTTGGACTCTGGAACTCGTTACTGGAGAATGTAGTGACAGCAGCTGGCCTTACAGAGTTTAAGGGGGGGGGGGGGTTTGGACAGATTCCTGAAGGAAAAGTCCATTGACCATTATATATATATATATTTTTTTTTTTTTGGGGGGGGGGGGGGAGGGGTTGCCGGGTTCTTGAAGCCTGGATTGGCCACTGTCGGAGAAAGGATGCTGGGCTTCATGGACCCTTGGTCTTTTCCCAGTATGGTGGTGCTTATGTGCATGGCTAAAGTGGCAGGACATTTTTCAGAGTTTAGATCTTTGTCTGTATCCCTCAACTGGACCTCTGTATGAGTGAACCTGCCTTGCCTGTTTCTATTGTCTTTAGCAGTACTAGAGACTGTGGACTGGATGCAACTAATGGGAAAGCACTGGGGGTGGGTGTGCTGGAAGGGAGGGGGAACGTCTGTGTTATGCAAGTGAAGCTCCTGCCTGATATAGAGGGATTGAATTTGGCAAGAGGCACTGGGCTGACCTTGTTCTTTTGGGAGTCCTGGAGGAAAGAGTAAGGATAGGGGAGGCTGCTACAGGCTGAGGAAAATTGCTGACAGCACCTTCAAGAGTTTTACAAGATGATGAGCAAAAATGATGACAAGGGGGAGGAAAAATTCACTAAGTACATGAGCAGCACAACAGAAGAAGCATGTGTGCGCATACCTATGTGTGCCTATAGATTTCTGTGTGTTTGTGTGTGTATGTGTTTATTCATCTTACTATACTATCCTTCAGACAGTAAAATGACTTACACAAACTAAATAAAAGAACAGAAAGAAGCACCAAAAGTCAGTCAGACATCGATAGCAAAGACAGATGTAGAAAGAATAAACATGTGCGATGCCTACCAGATCCCCTGGCCCTCCCTGCAAGAAACTGATCTTGAAATAATAAGTCTTCCAGCTACCTTACATTTTTGAAAGGGTGATTCTCTATGAATAGCTGGTGTAAATGAATTATACAGAAAAATGCAGATGAATGAGATGGGTCTAAGCGAGCAGGAGCAGTGGGTGGGTTCACTCAGAGATTGCCTCCTTGGTAGTGAAGTGCCCTAAAAAAATATAAGCCTTTAATAATAGTTTTGGTAATAGTACTTCAAGGTTAGGTAATGCCAGTTCCCCATGGATGTTGATTCACTTAGTTTTTCTGGACACCTGTAATGAGTATGCTTTCTCATATTGTGTGTGACTCTTACCTAGCAGTATATGGACCATGCAGTTTTTGTTATCTGCCATCATTTATTTTGTTACTGTATAATCATTCTAGATAACCTGAAAACCCAAGTAAGTTGATGTAGATAAGGGATAACAACTGTCTTGGTGGTAGTGGTGCTAACCCATGGTATTTTTCCAACTATTTTTTTTATTGAAAAAACGTTTCACAGAACAATTCAAATGACAACCGTGTTGCCTTGCAGCCTGAAGCCATCTAACAAGGTACTCTTACGTCCGAGATTAAAAAGGCATATTTTTAAGCCTGATGAAAGTGCTCCATTAGTTACACAATCAGCTATAGAACTCCCACAAATAATAAACTTTCTTACCATAAAGATGGCCAACAGCATTCATTTTGTGCTGGCACAGGCATCTCGTGATAAGAGCATAACATAAAAATAGCCGTACTGGGTCAGACCAATGGTCCATTTAGCCCAGTATCCTGTTTCCCCACAGTGGCCAATCCAGGTCACAAGTACCCGGTAGAAACTCAAAATAGTAGCAACATTCCATGCTACCAATCTCAGGGCAAGCAGTTGCTTCACCCATGTCTATCTCAATAGCAAGCTATGGACTTTTCCTCCAGGAACTTGTCCAAACCTTTTTTTTAAACCCAGATACACTACTGTTACTATATCGTCCAGCATGTTTCCTCATTCTGCCTACCATACCTATCTTTACTCTGCTTGCTACAACACAATATGGAAGTGCCTAGCAATAGCAAATAATATTTTTCCTACTCATTTTGGATCTAAAATGTCACAAGACTAAAAGACATGCTTACTTGCTGGAAAAGAAGCCATCTTGAATTACACATTTTTAAAGTGCTATGATATAGCCGGAGCTGCCAATAAAAAAATAAAACACTAAGGTGGGGATAACATTTATAGTGTTGAAGTCTGATTGATTTATGGTGGTAATTATTGTATCCACGATACAAGTATAGAATAGGGTTGACTTGACTCACAATACACACTTACTAGGTATGCAGATGTAAGATCAGATTGATTTCTGTAATCTAAAGTAATTTCTTAAATTGAAAGGTACATGAAGGTAGCAAATTCCACATGTAATATGGTCTGCTAAATATTGGCATGCCAACCTGTTTAGTATAAATGACTGGTCTACATTTATCAATAATCAATTTGCAGTTTTGAAAACTATGTATTGAGTGAACCTTTCCATTATGGACTACAAGGAAAAATAGCTTTTGTAAATGCTAGAGGCAAAATTTAACATGGAATTGGGTGTGGTTTCCAGTAAAAAAAAATTTCAACATCTTGTTCATTCAGATGAATTCAGATGCTGCATTTTGTGTGTGTTTGGAAATGTATCAGCTGTTCTAAAGAGAGGCTACCAAAATGCTAAAAAGTTCCAAGGCAGATCATTGTGTATTCACGCATTACTCGTATAACTGAAAAGTTAATTTGTGAATCTCTGACATCAGACTGTTTTGCATAACTTTTTTTTTAATAGTGTTTGCACCATAAATTACTTTTACAAAAGTGCACTAGTGTTTTTAGCGCACACTGATTAGCACACATTAAACGCTAGAGACGCCCATAGAAATATATGGGTGCCTCTAACGTTTAGCCCATGCTTATTTTTAGTGCACTTTAAAAACGTTAGTGCTGCTTTGTAACTAAAATATAAAATCCTTATCCAATCTGATCTCAAGGCGCATTACCGTACGGTGGGAGAGCTGACATTGTAAGAGTACCTGAGGCACTGGAGGTCCCTGAGATTAAAAAAAAAACAATCGTATGAGAAAAGGAATTTGAGCCTGGTTTCCCTGGTTCTCGGCTGAGGATTTTAACCAGTATGCCGCCATTCAAATCGTTTTCAGTTCTTTCTTTATTATTTTTGTTGATTTGGATTGTGCTGACAGCTTTTCACCAGTAGTTCAAGGTGTGTTAAATTCAGCTACACCATGAGGGGCATTTTCAAAAGGACATCCAAGACAGAATGGAGACATCCAGCTCATAACGTCCAAAATGGACGTCCATCACAATGTATTTTCTAATGGGAAATATGTGAGATGGACGTCTGTGTTCTGAGGATGTCCATCATGAACAGCTATTTTGTAAATTGGAATGTCCAACATATGGCAAAAATGCAGGGACAAGGACGTCTGGCAGCTTTCTTAGAAGAATGCCCACACAGACATCCCTGCAGAGCAGAGGAGTGGCTTAATGGTTAACTTTCAACCAAGGAGCCCAGGTCAGTGGCGTTCCTAGGGGCGCTGACACCTGGGGCGGATCGCCGATGTGCCCCGCCCCCCCCGGGTGCAGCGCCCCCCCGAAACAGTGCGAACCCCCCCCCCGGCGAAATAACCCCCCGGGTGCAGCGTGACCCCCCCCCCGGCGAAGGAACCCCCCTGGGTGCAAGCCGCTGGGGGGGTGGGTGCCGGCGCGCCTGTCGGCTCTTCGTTTCCATGCTCCCTCTGCCCCGGAGCAGGAAGTAACCTGTTCCGGGGCAGAGGGAGCATGAAAATGAAGAGCCGACAGGCGCGCGGTACCCCCCCCCAGCGGCGTGCACCCGGGGCGGACCGCCCCCGCCACCCCCCCCCCCCTTGGTACACCACTGGCCCAGGTTCAAATCCCAGTTTAACTCTTTTCTTTTGTAATTGTGAGCCCTCCATGCTTTAATCCTCCCATGGGTCAGCTGCTCAATGAGAGCACCTTTTTGTACCCTGGACGTAACTGAAATAGGTATAACTTAAGAGGTCCTCCTTTTTAGGATTGCAGTGTTTGAGGAAAGAGGGAGGGGCTGTGAATTTTTAATATTTATTTTAAATCTTACTACATGGCCATGTGGCTGGGAGCCCTTGCTGCTACTCATTGAGGTGACAATAAGGGCTCCCGTGGTAACCGGGCAGTGAGCAGCAATGCCCGATTACTGTCAGGTTATCACCGTGTATGCTGTTTCTGGGGGTTTTCTTCCCCCCCCCCCCCCCCCCGGAATGGTGGGAGCTCGGGGCGGGACTACTGCCAGTGGTAGTCCCAAAAGAGCGAGCAGTAAGCCCGCATTGGGCTTACTGCCACTCTGTAAAAGGGCACCCCAGCTTGCCAATCCCATGCCAACTACTAAGCTCTATTGTCCCCCTCAGAGATCTTGTTTGCTTGTTCCATTTGTTCTTGAATACCATTCTTGTCTCCATTACCTCCACTGGAAGGCTGTTCTATGCATCCACTACCGTTTTTCATAAAGAAATATTTCCTTAGATCACACCTGAGTCTACATCCTTTCACCCTTGTAATGTATACCTTCTGATTAAGCAGAAGGCTAATTTTAGAAGCACAGTGAGACTGCAAAATATTTCTTCTCTTCCCCAGTCTGGCAAGGGATCTAGTTAATAAGTTGATTGCAGATCACAAAACTAGGATTGGTGCCCATCTGTGTGTATCTCAGGTTGGCATGCATTCTATTAAGCTTGCGTGTAGAAACAGTGGAAAAGGTTCAACTGTTTCACAGGGCTTACAAATTACAAAGAGGATATGAGCAGTACTAAGTCAAGCCCAAGGAGTGCCAGTGCAGAATGGCAACAGCTTTCTGTTGGCAGGCTACCAAAAATGCACAGAATAGAATAAAGCCTGGAGAAAATTTAGTGCAATCAGAATGCAAACCGAAAGAAAAGTAACCCTTTATAAATATAATGTAAATAGGCTTGTTAGAACTTTCTGGAATTTAAATAAAGCTGTTTAGTATCTGCAGATTATAAAATAGGTAATGCATCATAATTGCTGAGGATAAGACCACAAATAGTTATTTAAAAACATTAACAAGCTAGCCTGGGTAAGATAGCTTCTGACAAACCTCTTTGCTTTTGTTCTGCTCTCTCATGGGGAATCTGTTCCCATGGATCTGGAAGCCTCTTTAGAGAGGCTGGGGGGTAGGGGACGCTGATGAACAGCTGAAATGATATGTGATTTTATATTTAGATAGAACCAACTACAAAATGAAAATTTTTGAACATCCCACGTTACATGAAATAGTGTTATTCTTTGCATTTTTGAATGATGAATGAGTTTGGGCTGGGAGTTTTGTTTGCTTTTTAAGGAAGTCTTCATTGCACAGTTGATATAAATCAGGACTTCTGCAAAGATGAATGAAAGAGTAGGCTCTTTAGAAATGCATGTACATTGGGTGTGGATAAAAGAATATAGTTCTCCTTCCTAATGTTATCATTAAAATGTAATCAGAGATTCATGAAAAATATTCCACAGTAGAAATGAAGTTAAATCTGGTGGTCTCAGTGGTTCAACTTTTAATACTTCTCTTCTGTACTAAAAGAATTACAACACCCAATTCGTCACTGACAGTAGGTTAAGATTAATCTTTCAAGATATTTAGAAATCTGGAAGCTCCATAACTATTCTCGCTATATGAAGATCAATTTTAAATCACTTTGGAAATTAAATAGTACTCATCGGAAAGATGAAGTAAACGTGTTGAGTTGGGGGCTAGACATCCGACATGTTTTGCTAAGCGCTGTATCGCTATTGGGCTTATTTTCAAAAGAGAAGGGCGCCCATCTTTCGACACAAATCGGAAGATGGGCGTCCTCACAGGGTCGCTCAAATCGGCATAATCGAAAGCCAATTTTGGGCATGCTCAATTGCTTTCCGTCGTGGGGACGACCAAAGTTCACAGGTGCGTAGCGAAGGCGGGACTGGGGCGTGCCTAACACATGGGCGTCCTCGGCTAATAATGGAAAAAAGAAGGGTGACCCTGACGAACACTTGGACGACGTTACCTGGTCCTTTTTTTCTTACGACCAAGCCACAAAAATGTGCCCTAAATGACCAGATGACCACTGGAGGGAATCGGGGATGACCTCCCATTACTCCCCCATTGGTCACCAACCCCCTCCCACCCTCAAAACAAAATTTAAAATTATTTTTTCCAGCCTCTATGCCAGCCTCAAATATCATACCCAGCTCTCTGACAGCAGTATGCAGGCCCCTGGAGCAGTTTTAGTGGGTGCAGTGCACTTCAAGCAGGCGGACTGAGGACTTGTGGTGGTAAATGTGAGCCCTTCAAAACCCACCACAAACCCACTGTGCCCACATGTAGGTGCCCCCCATCACCCATAAGGGATGTGGTAGTGGTGTACAGTTGTGGGGAGTGGGTTTTAGGGGGGTTTGGGGGGTTCAGCACCCAAGGTAAGGGAGCTATGCACCTGGAAGCAATTTCTGAAGTCCACTGCAGTACCCCCTAGGGTGCCTGGTTGGTATCTTGGCATGTCAGGGGGACCAGTGCACTACAAATGCTGGTTCCTCCCACGACCAAAGGGCTTGGATTTGGTCGTTTCTGAGATGGGTGTCCTCGGTTTCCATTATTGCCGAAAACGGGGACTACCATCTCTAAGGTCAACCTAAATATTGAGATTTGGGCGTCCCCGACCGTATTATCGAAACGAAAGATGGCCGCCCATCTTGTTTCGATAATACGGGTTTCCCTGCCCCTTCGCCGGGACGTCCTTCAAGGACGTCCTCAGGAAAACTTGGGTGCCCCTTTCGATTATGCCCCTCCAAGTCTCCTATGAGACAGGAGAAAAGCAAACAGTTAATAAATTTCTCCCAATGAAAAACAAATCCCAAATTTTACTCTAAATGATTTATTCATACCTTATATTTAAATTCCACCTGCCTGGTACACCAGTCAAGATGGCAACAGCATTTTTTACAGACTCATTTAAACTTCACTGTTCGGATACATCATCATTAGAAACTCCTCCCACAGAAATTACCCATTAAACCAGTGTCATCTATTCCACTTCCTGATTTAAACCCAATGGAAAAACAGATTGAAGTTGAAATATCCACTTTTGCTGTTTAAAATTTAGGATCTTAACAGAACCACCCTCCCACCCTACAGTTACGATATCAATAACCCACCATTTAAGATCTAAAACAGAATGGGCCTTTTCCTCCCAATGTACTACCAAAGGAGCTTGTTGATTGTGAGTCATAATGTGAGATTTATGTTCTGTGTTGATTGTGAGTCATAATGTGAGATTTATGTTCTGTCAGTCTAATCTTCACAGGGTGACTACTACGCCCAACATAAACTAAATTACAGGGACAAACAATCACATAGACAGCATTCGAGCTCAGGCATTGTGAATTTGCCCTAGCTCAAATAGTTTGTTGGGTTTGAGGATCAGTCCATTCAGCGCCCAACAGAGTAGGCTGACACCACTGACAATGACCACAGGGTTCATGTGAAAATTCCATGTTTGAAGTATCCAGCTCTTGATAATGAGAAGGAGTTGCCTGTAGTTTTGCCTCGTTTATATGCTAGAGTAGGAACTTCATCAAAGATGGAGTAAAATTGTATAACATGCCAATGTTGATGCATCACTCGTACCGGTTATTGACTCATCTTAGAAAATGGAAAACGACAAGTTAACAAATCCTCAATATCTTGCATCTCGAGCAACAATTCTCTCTGGACAAAACGTGCATGGATGAATTTCCTACTATAGTGTGTGATGCAAAACTATTGGTGAACATCTTACTGCTGCTCCAGGAACTTGTCCAAATCTCTCTTAATCCTGCTATGTTAGTCACCTGGATTGAGTTCTCTTGCAACACATTCCACAGTTTAATGCACTGCATGAAAAACAACAACAAAAAAAAAGCTTTTTATGATTTGTTTTCAGTCACCTGGTCATTAGTTTGGAGTGTCCTTGTTTTTGTGTTTTTAAAAAGCTAAGCAGCTGTTTGTATTTGATCATGCTGTGGCACACTGGGCTGAAAACTTCCAACGTATTGTCCACAATAACTTCAAGATCTTTTTTCTTGGGTGATGGCTCCTAAGTCAAAACCCAGCATTTTTTACCTGTTGTTGTGATTAATTTTCCCTGAGTGAGTAAGTCTTCATTTCCTTAGATATACGAGTCCCCTGGCAAAACTAGATAACCCTCTGTCACACACATTTCTTCTGCTATCATGTTGGATTCATAAGTCAATAGAGCCTTCCAGGTTTCTAGAGCAGAATATCACTTAATTGGAAAAAAAGAATGGATCAAATGGGGTGGGGAGGAGGGGAGGGTGTTCAAACAAGTATCTTTCCAACAGACTGTGCTTATGAAAGAAAAGTTAGATTATGTGGTGAGATGTAGAACGCTTCACTTTATAAATTTTCCAAAGGTGCTGTTGGTTGCTCCATTATTGACTTATGTTATCTTTCTTACATACTTAAAATATATGAGCAATCTTTCTCTCTAATCAAGAGCTTATTATTTGCCATCTTTTGTTAGAAGAGATAGTTGTCAACCTTTTGCACCTGCTTCAGAAGTCACTATAAATATTTTGAACCTGGCTCAGAATTTGGAGGATGATTCCTGCAACTTCAATTTTGTTCTAGATCCAGATAGAGACTGGATTCTAAAACTTTTTTAGTATCATGATACTCAGTCTATTTTTAAATTGTAAGGTCAGAGCTTATTCAGATGTTACTTGAGCTACACGTAAGAGATGAGGACAGTCTTTTGAGTTTGAGAGCCTGCAACTTGGAGGTCTGTTTTGGTTAAACTATCCGTGGAAATAAGCGATCAAATTGAATTCTTTGAAATTTGTCAGATCATTTGTCAATTTTTTTAAATTCCAACTGGAGAACCACCAATAACATCTACATCAAAGGATTTTATTTGATCATTATGAGACTATCTTCAGTATGCATTGCATATTTATTGATGTTGTCTGGCATTGTGCCATGACCTCACCCTCTTCCATAATAGATGGAATTATTTTTTTCTCTTTAAATTGAATTAATATGCACATTATTTTTGTAAAAAGATGGATTTAGAAGTGTACAAATCCAATAGATATAAAAAAAAACATACAAATGTCTGTATTTGCAGCATTTTTGTTTTATCTACATTAACATTTACTAAGGTGTGCTAACAAATTAGTGTGTGTTAAGTGCCATGCAGCCCATATGTAAATATAATTTGTAAGGTGTGCTGACTTGGGCTGCTTTTTTAAATATCAAAATACTTAGTCCTGGACAACTTTCATACAAAATATTATGTTACCTGATCTACTTCATAATGCTGTTCGTATGCAACAAAAGATGTTAAAGCAGTACAGGAGGACAATCAACTTCTTTGCGGATATGATGTAGAAAATTACCTCTGTATCGTATCATGTGTGTTTAATAAGAACATTTTGACAGGGCTGTTGCATTTCTGAGAGCTGCTGAGACTTCAGGAAGAGGTTGGTGCTCCGTTTTACTAAAACATGTTAGGTTTGTACTTGCCATGCCTTAATGACCAGAATTAATATGCAGTAACTACGTAAGAATAGCCATACTGGGTCAGACCAATGGTCTGTCTAGCTCAGTATCCTGTTTCCAACAGTGGCCAATCCAGGCAGGTCACAAGTACCTGGCAGAAACCCAAATAGTAGCAACTTTCCATGGTACCAATCCCAGGAAAAGCAGTGGCATCCCCATGTCTGTCTGAATAGCAGACTATGGACTTTTCCTCCAGGAACTTGTTCAAACCATTTTTAAACCCAGATACACTAACCACTGTTACCATATCCTCTGGCATTGGGTTCCAGAGTTTGGCTATTGGTTGAGTGAAAAAGTATTTCCTCCTATTTGTTTTAAAAGTATTCCCATGTAACTTCCTTGAATGTCCTCAAGTCTTGGTGCTTTTTGAAAGAGTACAAAGGGACTGCCTTTGCTTCAGATGCACTGAGCGATTAATTTGTGATGTGCATGAGAGAAAGCTCCATTGCTGCACATTGAGCCTATTTGATTCTACAACACAGTTGACCCCTGACCGCACACAGTACACTTAGCACACATTAACCACATTGCGGATAACATAGATTACTTAACAGCATTTAATGGGATGGCATTGTCTGCTCCACATTATCTCCTATGTTAACACGCAGCTCCACATGTTAACTATAAAGTACGGTCCTTGCCCCATTCCATGTTTGTCAGCTGATGTGCTAATTGATGCACCCTAAGCATCCAGTCACTGTGATAACAGCATGCACTTATTTCCAAATTAACTGTTCAATGCACAATCAGAAAGCATGCAGTAATGTAGCTGTGTTAACTGATTGCAGAAATGCCCACTCTCCACCCCCCAGACATGCCCCTTCCACAAAAAAAAATGACATTTTGTAACGTGCATTAGTGTGCACCGATTTGGCATTTACCGCAGGACACCTGAGTGCGTCCTGTAGTACACACCATTTTAAGCTGCAGTAAGCATTTACCACAGCTTAGTACAAAGACCCCTATGTGCATTAAATTGATTTTGTGCACACTAAGACATTTCACTCAAATGAGATATAATTGCAGTAACTATGCATTGATTATAAAGAGTTATGTAAGGTAATTGTGAAGCTCACATTTTACCCAAGCATTATCCCCAGATTCTGTATATGGTGACTGAAGTTGTACATACAAAGTTGCGAGCACAACTTAATATTCAGCAAGTCAGTCGGCGCCAATATGATGAGCAATTGTTGGCGCTAATTAAAATTTACGCACGCAACTTACAAGCATATTCTGTAAAGTGGTGCCTGTAAATTCTAATGTGTGGATCAAAAAAGGGGTATGGGCAGGCCGTGGGCATTCCTAGAAATAGAATGTGCCCGATCCACGCCCAAGTAAGGTGCGGACACTTACACCAGCTTTTAGTTGGCATAAATGGTTGCGCCTAAATTTAGTCATGGGTCACTGCGCAGTTTATAGAATAACATTAAGCATGTTTTTTTTTTCCTGTGCTGATTGTTTTTCAGTGCCCTATATAGAATCTAGTTTTGTTTAGAATGCTAGTATTTCTATGCATATGCTCACACTTCTATCGCAGATATTGTACTTCAGTAATTATGCATATCAGTGGTTTATTAGGAGACAAAAAAAACATGTAAGTTAAATTCATGTTAAAAATCCAATGCAGATTTTTATTGCATTCTTATCACATTGGCCTGTGTAAATGTAAAGTGAAGCAAACTGGGCAAACTAGATGGGATTTATCTGCCTTCGTTGTCTGTTTCTTTGATTGGGAAATTTTAGGTTGTAGCTCCCTAAAATGTGAAATGGAGTCATCCAGTGGGTCAGTGGTCTTCATCGTAAAGCTTTTGTGGACAGACTTAAAGATCAGTATGATTACTTCGTAAGAAAAGTGAGAAAGGAGAAATATCATAGAGACATTTAAATACCTCTGTGGTATAAATGCACAGGAGGCCAGTCTCTTTCAATTAAAAGGAAGCATGGGATGAATGTGAAACGGCCCATATTTTATAACAACGCACGAGATTTTGGAACGGCCATAAAATGTCCATTTTCACACCCCTCACTTTACTGCTTTGTGCCTGCGCGTGTTAGAATTTATGTGCAGTATATTGCAGAATAGGCTTAGCAATGTACGTTTGTAAATTCTAATTTTTGCCAATTAGTACTCGTTATTGCTTGTTAAGAGCTGTTAACAATACTTAACAGCTTGTTAAAACAATACCCCTAGATTTACATGCAGAACCACGTGTAACTGTAGGCGCGCTATATAGAATCCAGGGGTAAGGGCTTAACGCCCTTTAAAGGGCCCCTAAATGCATTAATGCAGATCAGTAAATATTGATCAAAGTTTGTAGCAGAATAGCAGTGTTGTTTCTAATGCTACAGCCTGAAATCAGTTTACAGCGAACTAATGTCCAACATTAAGAGGCAGCAGAGGGCGGAGGGACTTGCCCAAGCTCACAAGGAGCCTCCATAGGTTTTGAGCCTTGGTTTCACCGGTTCTCAGCTTGCTTCTTTAACCACCTGGCCATTTCTCCATAGAGATACCATATCCATTTTTATTACCAGCCAGAGACTCCTACATTTCAGGTGCAATTTCTTGAAGATAGCCCCTCCCAGCACTGCAGCACCCTGCCCTGAAGGTTGTACTTTTAGGATGTGTGAATGAGATTTGTGTGCTCCACGTAAACCTTTCTGCAGTGTTTGACCATGCATTTACCCTTGCTGCTGAACATACATTTTCTATTTTTGTAGCTGCTTTCTAGCTTACTTGAAGTTGCAGGAAGAAAGGGCTGGAAGATAGCCATGCATGCACGAGCTTGACTGGATTTTATATGAGCACGGAGGTCACCCTTCCTTTCTCATGGATGCATGTGCTTCAGTGAAATCCCCTCTTGTTTTTGACTTTTAAAGCTGCCATTTTGCCTCTGGTGTTTTTAGGAAGTCATTATAGCCACACTGTGTGTGTGTATATATATATATATTTTAGTTTTGGATAACAGTACATAAAAAGCCAGCACTTTGCAAATTGACACTGATATTCATGCATCATTCCCTGTACACACTGAAGAGAACTTGGCTGGCTGTTACATCATTGCGTCCCAGAGGTATGGGTGGTCCAAAATGATGCAAGCTTTTGGCCCATTAGGACAGAGTAAGGATGCCAGACCCCATTTCCTAGCTTTTGTGAATATAGCAACTTGCTTTCCCTTTTCAGTATTGATAGAAAGGGGCTCAGAGTAAAAATACGTTCAGTGGTTGCCCTTTTTGTACCCCTGGCTAAGTGAAAATCTCTCTTACCTCCATCATTAATTAGACTTCATTCTTTGCTAAATGTAAGATCAGGACCACAGCTGTTATGTAAGCTGCAAATAGGCCCTAATATATTCGACTGGACAGCAAGTTAGCCTAAATTTTGACCGTGGAGTTCCCCTCTAGGTTGTACAGAAATGATTAATGATGATATTAACTGATGCTGTTGATGGAAGCAATGAATGGTGAAAAAATGAATAATGCCATGCTTTGAATACTAATGCGTTTCTTTGTCTTTTTATTTATTTATTTATAGCAGTTTTCAATATAGGCATACAGAATAATACATATTCCATACAAGGAAACAATCCTATGTGGCAGGCATTCATTGTTTTCTCACTCCTTGGCTAGTTATAAATGTAGTCATGAGGCTTATAAAAAGGGGAGATATGATACAGTAAAATAATGTCATGTTATAAATTCACAGGAGGTGGGCCTGTTTCAATTGAAAGGAGACTCTGAAACAAGGGGTCACAGGATCAGGGCCAGCCCAAGGCAAGATGCCGCCTGAAGTGGAGCTTGCATGCCCCCCCGCAAGGCCCCCGCCTCAGGTGGCCTAATGGTCAGGCCACCTCTGCACAAGATGGGGGTGAAAAGGGGTAAACTCGGGAGTTATCTTCAGAAAGACATTTTTAAAAGGGTTGTGGATGGTGGAATGGCTCTCGGGGTAGTATTGGAGATGAGGACAATATCTGAATTTGGGAAAGGATGGGGCAAGTACTGAGGATCTCTGAGAGTAGGGAGGGATTGTAGAGCTTAGTTGTAGGTAGGCAGACTGACCTTTTTCTGCCATAATTTTCCATTTATTTAAGAGTGACTATCAAACAATATGATGTACGTGTGATGCTTTTCACTTTCTTATATTGCACTTGGAAAGCAGATATGGATGATATTTGCCAGAGGGGATAACTTCTTATATTTCAACATCCAAAGGACCTAAAGGCTGATCCTACAGATGCTGTCATTTACCTCCCTTTCTCTGAATTTCCCTTTCTTTCCAAGCTTACAGAGAAGATAGTAGTTAATCAGTTCAACCTTTTTTTTTAGAGAAGACTAATGCCTTACATCCTAGACAGATTGGTTTTAGATCTCATTATTGTACCGAACATACTCTTTTTCAATCTCTTACTGAGTTCATGTACATCAACTGGGATCAATATCATGATGTGCTTTTGATTTCTTTAAATCTCTCGGCAGTGTTCGGCCTTGTGAGCCACAACATTATCTTCCAAAGGCTAGGGATTACAGGGACTGATTTTTGTCATGGTTCCAATCATACTTGCAAAATAGACTGTTCCAAGTATCTTGGTCAAATAGCTTATCTCAGCCAACTGAGCTCAATTTTGGGAGCGCCTCAGGGCTCTGTCCTTGGACCTAGCCTTTTTAATATCTCTTTAGCCCCTTTTGCTTTATTAGCACAGTCGTTGGAAACCAATTCTATGTTTATGCAGCTAACTCAATTATTTTTCCTACTTGAATCCCATTCTAGTGATACTCTTTCCATAGTTTTGGGTAAACTGGATTTATTGGCAGATTGGCCTAGATCAAAACAGACTAAAACTGAGTATTTCTAAATCTGGGGCACTGCTTTTCTCTTGGTTGAGTTCCTCTACTCCTTACAGTGTTTTGTAATGAAAGTGAGGTTTCTTGTACAGCAGTGTTAGATTTGACACCAGATTGGGTTTTTTTTTCTCTATATATTTCAAATTTAGTCAGAAAGATATTCTTTGTCCTATGCCAGCTTCAGATTGCCTGTTCATTTCTTGACATCACCTCCTTGCATTTACTCATTCCCTCACTAGTCATATTCAAACTGGATTATTGTAATTCTCTTTTACAAAGTTTACCTCGGTGTCAGATCAAGAGATTACAATTGTCTCAGAAGAACACTGCAGTGAAGTCGCTTCATGGTTCTAGCAAATATACTCCTGTTTTTCTGTTGCTTATTGAAGAGCATTTACTTCCATAGTTCATTCCATACCTCATTAAAGATACTTATACTTGCACATCATGTCTCATGCAGTGGAGTCCCCTCCTTTCTTTTTAGCTTACTGATCCCCCTATGTTCCAGAACATTTTAGTAATTCCCTTACACTTGAATGTCCAACTGGACTCCGTCAGCTCCAAAACCAATTTCACAGTTGTATCAAATTATACAAAATATCTTTACTTTTTATTCCGTCATAAAACCATTAATTTATCTTAATTTCCTGTATCTCCACAAGATTTAATTGATGGCCCAGGACCTCCGCAAACATGAATCATGTTTTGCAATAGCTGCATCAGAGCCTGGTCCTATGCTGACACCGATTCCCTCATGGTGCCCCAGGAGATTAAGATATGTTAATGGTTTTATGAGGGAATAAAAGTAAAGATATTTTGTATAATTTGATACAACTGTGAAATTTGTTCAGAGCTGATAATGAACTAAGCGAATCACTGGTCTGTGGACCCTGTGTGAAATGAGTTGCTGCCGAGGCTCCTTTACAGTTGAATATCTACATATTTTAGCTGTGATTGAATTATACGTGAGAGTTTTGAGCGCTGGGTTGTTGCTTTAATATTGGCAGTTGCATATGCATGTATTCTATGTGAAGGCAATCATGCATGCCAGACTGGAGCAGAGTGTGTAGTAGTCCAGGCAACAATGTTTATTGGCTATTCCATTTTGGAAAGTCTCTTCTGATGCCTTCCAGTGATCAGTGTTGACTGTTGTAGGGCCTACTCTGCGCTCAAAACCTTCACTACAGACGTTTAAGGCCACTCTAAAGATATATTTATTCCAGAGCGCTTTTGACCACTAGTCTGTGACTTTCGTAGTAGCACTGTTGGGTCAGACTTGATTACCAGGGCATGGGGACACAGCATTCAGGTACTTCTTTTACCTTCTTCCCCTTCCTATTTGCTCTAGAGTTCTTTTCATGCTTATGTGATTATATTTATTGTACACCGCTTTGACGTTTCTTCCTTGAGCAGTTAATCAAATTAAACTGAACCTTGAACGTAATAGTTTAGTTTGACAGGATGATGAGTAGACATGCCAAGTATTTAATGGTGCTCTCCCAAAATTAAATAATAAACTGCACAGAAATAAGGGGCACCAGGTTGAGGCCACGTTCTTCACCAGTATCCACTGACAGAAGATATCCTTCCGATCTCCTGTTATGTATATAGTATAGGGAAAATATTGTAATTATGAAAAGTGCATTTTCTGCAGTTCATAGGCAGTTCCTACAAGAGATCTTGGAAGGTTAAGCCAGTGGTTTTTCAAATCTCTTTTCACAAAACACTGTGGAAGAAAAATATTTATCCCTGTGGCTCAAACAGCCTCTTCATTTATCAAAGTTCAAATCAGAAGATAATGGACAATAATGACTAGTTACAGCCTGTTCACGTCAAGGTCAACACAGAGGTGATACGGGATCCAAAATGGGGCTGTGAATATTTGGAGAGTATTTATTATTAGTGAATTAGCCACTTGAAATGGTGGGAGCTGTGTAAGTAACACGTACCACACCCTTAGTCTAAAAAAACCTTTGTATTGGGTCATAACCTGTAGTCTGAACTGTGGCACAGCCCATTGTTAGTGAAAAGGTCTCTGATCAGTGACCTCACACTGAGGGATTCACCTCAAGCTGGATCTAAATTTGTTACATCAGCATTGCAAGATTTTATTTTATTGTTAAAATTTTATGATCACATTTTAAAACAGTTTTAAGACAAATTGCATAAACATAAAACCATCCTTCCCCTAAAGCTATAAACAGCAGTATGTAGATATAGTTCAGCTTTAGCCCAGTTCTCTGTGTAAACAATTAGTTTTTAAGAAACTATTCAAATGTATGTAGTGATTCAACATGCATCCAGAATAATTGAGCATTTTGTCGTAGTTAGGTTGCTATCTCTGCCACAGTATAACCAAGGCATTCTTTCCTTTTCAGCAGCCGATTGTGCCAGCCCACCCAATGGCTCCTCCAAGCCCCAGCACCACCAGCAGTAATAACAATAGCAGCAGCAGTAGTAGCAGCTGTTCAGGATGGGATCAGCTCAGTAAAACAAACCTTTATATTCGAGGATTGTCTCCCAACACCACAGACCAGGATCTCGTAAAGCTATGCCAACCGTAAGTACTTTATTTTGTAACAGAGATAGTTAGTCAGTTTATGTAACATGGTGTGCTTTTAAGAGTTTCAGCATGTTGGGCAGTCGCTCACCCATTTTGTATGTAGTTTAAAAAAAAAGGGCATTTTTAGGTGACCCCATGACTCAGTCAGTAGTGCTCTGGTATATTTATTTATTTATTTGTTTCATTTGTATCCCACATTTTCCCACCTATTTGCAGGCTCAATGTGACTTACATAGTACCATGTAGGCGTTCGCCAACTCCGGTAGAGAACAGATACAAAATGGTGTTATGGTCAATAAGGTTCATGTGTTACAGACACTTTGGTTCATGCTGTTTGTCAACGTTTGGTTGAGAATGTATCAGAAACATGTAACTCCATCTCGTACAGAGGGGGAGAGAAGGAGGCTGGTTCTCTTATGGTGATCCCTACTAGCATAATAGTGGCACTGAGGGATCGTCATGGAGGAAACACCCCCCTAGCCCTTGAGATTAGCCAGGGTTATGGATGCAGTAGTGAGGGTTTTAAAGAGCAGAAAAGGTGGGGAAGGAAGAGAACTTAGCTCATTATATCTTACCATGCACTATCGCTTCTGCAGATAGCGTGGATGCACTTAACATCTTCTGAAGAGGAGGCATTAAGTGCATATCTGTGATGCACCTATTGGGGCCTGGTATTCCCTCATAGTACCTTCCCCCTCCCCCCCCCCCCCCCCCGATAGGCCCTCCCTGATCCTCATTTTCAGCTTGTTCCCTAGCTGTAAATATCACAAGATACCATTAGAGATCTGAGGCACCATTTTGAACCTAGGGAGGTAATAGAGCGGGATCATCCAAGGATCAGTCTTCCCCTGCACCCTCCCCACCACTAGACACCGGCCCCGTTCCCTGTTAAGAGCTAGCGGGAGGCTGTTGGGGGGGTGGGAGGATACTTGGATGGTTGTTGGGGACTGTTGAAGGGGTAGAAGATTCAGTTTTGTATTTGCAATCCCTTAGTGCATTGCTGATAGTGTGGCTGCAGCTTAGTTATAAGCAATGAACTTAACGAGCGGCAACTATTATCTACCCTGTGCGGTAAGTGCATGGGCAGATGCTGGCCATGCCCTCAACAGTTACTATACAGGTTTTTTAGTTAGCATTTATTTAAGTTTTACAACTAATTGATTGGGAACTGCTTTTTAGTAAACAGGCTCCATAGTCTTAGATACTTTCACGTTCAGTCTGGAAGGAGGGCTGTTGAAGTGATCTTGGCTTATGAAATTATGGGGGGAGAGAGGGGCTTGAAAGCTAATTGAAGGGGATGAAAAGCTGTGTTAGTCACAGGGTTAATGCCTAATGCAGCTTAGTAAAAGGGCCCCTAAGCTGGTTGCTTCTGGATTGTATTAAATGTTGAATGACTTTATCCAGAAACCATAATGAAAAATAAAAAAAATAGAATAAAATAAAGTAAAATAAAGAGTGCAATTCAAAAACCACACATGTTTAAATGAGTAATAATGTGCTCAGTTTTTTTGGTGAGTTATTGTAACTTAAAGATTCGAGAAGCATATACACACAAGAATGTGTGTATATGCTTCTCAAATCTTTGAGTTACAATAACACACCAAAAAAACTGAGCACATTATTACTCATTTAAACGTGTGTGGTTTTTGAATTGCACTCTTTATTTTACTTTATTTTATTCTATTTTTTTTATTTTTCATTATGGTTTCTAGATAAAGTCATTAATTATAGTAATTGAAACCGATCCATTGAGGACACCCAGTGTTTGATTTGTATTAAATGTCATCTTTTGGATGATTTCAGAAAGAAAAATGCAGTTGATATTGGGGAGTCCCCACTACTGCTCTGTGTATGTCATAAAGGAAGACGCTGAATGTCTCCACTCAGACTTGGATTGTAAGCTCCTGTAGGTCAGGAACCTTAGAACATTTTCTACAGTGCCTTGTTCATTGATAGCCCTGTTTTAAAAGCAACCCAAAAGGGCTCAGCAAACAATCACCAGTGGTACGTAAGGTTTCCAAGCTGATAGTTGTGCTAAGCAATACTGATTCGCTGTGCAACACTTTTCTCTTGTGCAGCTGCTGTTCTCTCAGGAAGCAGTAAGGCCTTCTCTTACTGAATAACATAACATAGTAGATGACGGCAGAAAAAGACCTGCACGGTCCATCCAGTCTGCCCAACAAGATAAACTCATATGTGCTACTTTTTGTGTATACCTTACCTTGATTTGTACCTGTCCTTTTCAGGGCACAGACTGTATAAGTCTGCCCAGCACTATCCCCGCCTCCCACCACCGGCTCTGGCACAGACCGTATAAGTCTTCCCAGCACCATCCCCGCCTCCCGCCACCGGCTCTGCCACCCAATCTCGGCTAAGCTCCTTAGGATCCATTCCTTCTGAACAGGATTCCTTTATGTTTATCCCACGCATGTTTGAATTCTGTTACCGTTTTCATTTCCACCACCTCCTGTGGGAGGGCATTGCAAGCATCCACTACTCTCTCTTTGAAAAAATACTTCCTGACATTTTTCTTGAGTCTGCCCCCCTTCAATCTCATTTCATGTCCTCTCGTTCTACCGCCTTCGCATCTCCGGAAAAGGTTAGTTTGCGGATTAATAACTTTCAAATATTTGAACGTCTGTATCATATCACCCCTGTTTCTCCTTTCCTCCAGAGTATACATGTTCAGGTCAAGTATTAGGGAAAGAGCACTGGACTGAAGACTTCTACGGATTTGCCTTTGTTAGTGCACATTTGGTTCTTTATCATATCTTTACTGAGCATAAAATTTATTTAATGCACAATAAGAGGCATAGTTACTAACATTAGGCTACTGTTGAAACAGCTTATTTTACCACTAGCGTGTGCTATTTTAGCACATGTTCCATTTGATGCAATAAAATCTAGTTACTAATAACTGGGGTTAACAGTAAAGTAACGTCTTAACGATAACGGTATGCGTACAATTGATTTGGTGCATTAAAATGTTGTAATGCACATTAATTTTTTTAATTATTATTTAGCCAAATGTATGAAACAAACAAACAAAAAAAGCTCTGAAATTTTTTTTTTTTTTTTGTTAGATTTGTACCCCGCACTTTCCCACTCATGGCAGGCTCAATGCAGCTTACATGGGGCAATGGAGGGTTAAGTGACTTGCCCAGAGTCACAAGGAGCTGCCTGTGCCTGAAGTGGGAATCGAACTCAGTTCCTCAGTTCCCCAGGACCAAAGTCCACCACCCTAACCACTAGGCCACTCCTCCACTTTGATTTGTTTCTGGGTAGTTCTCAAATATTCTTTTTTTTTTTTTCTGTGTACATCCCTAAAAGTGTTCCATTTCTCCAAAGAACAGTGACAGCATTCACTCTGCCCCCTTCCTCCTCAGAAAAGGGAACATTTGAGAGCGAGGAGAAAAGACTCTGAAAGAGAACAAAATTGCAAGAGGAAAATAAAGCTGCTAAAGCAAAGTTGTGCCAACTTTTGTGCTCAAGGATTAAATGGGGTGGGGGGCACTGATCCAAATAGGAAAGAACCCCTCAAAGTCCAAGAAGTAAGGTGAATCCCCCTGGAGGTCTGATATGTTGCCAGTTACATACTTCCAGCACAGTTTTATGTATGATTGCTTTTATAACCTGTCTCAGATGTTCATGAGGAGGTGTGTTATAAAAACACTTCTCATCATGGCAGCTAAAATCAGATTTAGCTGTGCAGGTTGGATGGAAAGCTGAAAGCCAGATGTGGCTCATGGACCTTAATTTGCCCATCCTCTGTTGTGAGGTCTTAATTTTACAACTGAGCAGAGGCCCCTTCTCATTTTTGCATTCATGTATTTTTGTTTTGTTTATATGATTTTTCCCCCTCTTCTAAAGTTACAGGAAATGAAACCTCCATTCAAAAATGGTTTTTTTTTCCAAAATTTGTGTAAGCAAAACTGACTTGGAGGCTTTTTTTCACTCCCCCCCCCCCCCCCCCCCCCCCCGAAGCTTTTACCTAAATATTCCAATCTGGTCCCTGTATCATTCAGTATTATATTTAATTTGCCATACAGTCTGTTACTTTGTCAGAGATGGTTTGGAGATCTCAAACCTATTACAGACAAGCCAGATCTCGCACATTAGGAGTGACATACAGCACAACATAAGAAGATCTCACGCTCACATGCCGTGAGCCCTTTCTCTCATGCCTCACAGAGCTTCTATGGGAGCTGCATGAGGAAAAGCTTCTGTGAGTGTGGTGAGACCAGACAGAGCTACAGATGCAGCACAGGAGGTAATTGAATGGCCCTGAGCACATCACTGGCAAATGGAGAGCCCTGCCCACCCATTGCATCCAGCAGGGATGGGCTGTCATTTGCAATAACATGAGAAGTGTCAACAACATATGTCATGTTGTTCATTGTTACCATGTCTTTCTCTGTTCATTTTCATTTATTAGCATTTTGTGACGGTTTTTTTTTCCCAAGAATTCACATTATTATTAGCAGACCCATTCTTACATATGAACACAAGCATTGCCAGCCTGGGACAGACCAAAGGTCCATCAAGCCCAGTATCCTGTTTCCAACAGTGGCCAATCCAGGTCATAAGTACCTGGTGAGATCTCAAAAGAGTAAAACAGATTTTATGCTGCTCTTGTTAGAAATAAGCAATGTGTTTTCCCAAGGTCATCTTAATAATGGCTTATGGAGTTTTGTTTTAGGAAATTATCCAAACTTAAAAAAAAAAATCCTCCTAAGCAAATTGTTTTTGCCATGTTTTCTGGCAACAACATTGTTCACATAATGACAAAATTTCAAGAAAACCCAAATAAAATGAAAAGTCTTATAAACAACATGGGAAACACAGAACAAAAATTTTCTGGCTGTCTGCCCCTATTTTCCAGCTTGGATTCTAGCTGCAGTTGGCAGCAGGAGTCTGGGAGATGCCCCAAACCATGTCCCAACTCATCTACTACTAACTCCAGCCTCCTCCAAGTCATTCCTGTCCAAGCCCCAACCCAGTTTTCACCAGTCCTATAAATAAAGGGCCACATGGTGCTGTTGGAGGGAGAACGTTCTGCTGCCAGGCCACATTTGTCCTGCTGGCTCTGACTCAAAGTGGCTACATAGGTAGTATTAGTGTGCAACAAAAACCATGGTAGAATTTAAAAAAGGCATGGGATAAACACAGAGGATTCTTATATAGCAAGAGGGCAGAATCAAAGCACAACTTAAATGGCTTTCACACTTCCAAAAAGGCAGAGAGAGAGAGAGATGTAACATGTAGGGAGTGGCAGGTACAACCCCAAACAAGGACATAGAGCAGTGATTCCCAAACCTGTCCTGGGTGAACGCCAACCAGTCAGGTTTTCAGGATATCCACAACGAATATTAACGAGAGAGTTTTTTCAGACTAGATGGACCATAAGGTATTTCTCTACTGACATTTACTATATTACTATATCTCAGCCTCACCAGGGGCGGCCCTACCATTAGGCCACCTGAGATAGGGGCCTCAGGCGGCACTCTTCTGAAGCAGCATCGCCTCATGCCCTTACTTCCTCAGCCCCTTTCTACTAATTTACCTTTTCTTTCTCGTTTTTCCAAAGAAGGCAGCAGTCATTTCCAGAGGCTGCCCTGCCACCGGTCCCGGCCCTTATGTCTGCTGTGGCCCACCTCTGAGGAAACAGGAAATTATGTCAGAGAGGTGGGTCGCAGTAGAGAGAAGGTGCTCTGGGAATCACTGCCACTGCCTTTGGAAAAACAAGAAAGAAAACGTAAATTGCTGGAAGGGGGCTGGGGAAGGAAGGGGAGAGATGGCAGACCGTGGTGGGGAACGGGTGGCGGTGGTGGTGGCAGCTCATTCCTTGCCTTGGGGAGGGGGAGGTGGTGGCTCATTCCTTGTCTCAGGGGTGTGGTGGCTGTGGCTCATTCCTGCCTCAGGCAGCACATTATCTTGGGCCGACCCTAAGCCTCATAGCTTTTACAAGAGGATGATCAGAAGCAAACGCCGGCGCTAGAGGCTGTTAGCATCATACTAGCGTCGGTGTTTGCTAACGCCCCATGATCAGAGCCCTCGAGCGCGTGAAACAACGCGCTCGAGGGCTCTGAGCATAACTAGCATGCAAATGCATGCTAAACAGGGCATTAGGTATTCTTCCCCAATGATCAACGGCCAGTGTGCCAAAGATTGGGTCGCTGGCCGCGGCAAACCCTACACCAGCTCGGAGCTGGCATTAGGGTTTGCAGGCCCCCATTCCCCTAAACAACAAACCTGCCAGCGACAGGGGGCTGGAGGTCCGGCGGACCTCCGGTCCCCCTGATGATCCCCCCCTTAAGTGCAAGGTAAGGTCCAATTTAAACAACTAAGTTACTGGCCTAGTGGTTAGAGTGGTGGACTTTGGTCCTGGGGAACTGGGTTCGATTCCCACTGCAGGCACAGGCAAGTGATTCTGGGCAAGTTACTTAACCTTCCATTGCCCCAGGTACAAATAAGTACCTGTATACAATATGTAAGCCGCATTGAACCTGCTATGAGTGAGAGAGCGCTGGGTACAAATGTAAGAATAAATTTGAAGTATTCTTTATACATGCTCTACACCATTTATAGAACGAGGGGGAACGTATTATGTACTATCATGAATGTTAATTTGGCATTCTGTAAGAGTGGTTCCCAAACGTTTTTTGTCATGGAATACCCAGTAGTGGTTTTACTTTGTCACTGAATGCCATCCCCACCCCCACCAACCAACCTACCTACCTCACAGCGCTCACTTTCCTTCTGCTCACCTGTCATCAATTATCCCTCCCCCACCTCCCAAGTAGGCTTCTGTCAGCCAGAAGAATTGGGCAAACAGTGCTTTTTTTTACAAGCTGCTGCTGCCACCACCTCCTCTACTGGTTTCCCTCTGAAATCAGAACCATCTGGGACCTTTTAGCCTGACACCTACCTGGTTCCACACATTTTCCATGTTAGAAGAAAGTTGGCCACGTGCACATTCCGTTGCACAGAGGAGAGAAGAAGAGAGGAGCATAGTCATAAGAACGTAAGCACTGTCGCACTGGGTCAGATCAAGGGTCCATCTAGCCTAGTGTCTTATTTCCAACAGTGACCTGTTCAAGTCACAAGTGCCAGGCAGAGTCCTTTTGTTTAAGTCTTAGGATAGTCAAACAAAACGTATTGTAGCCAGTAGTCATATTCTTTCAGCCATCACTTGTATACTTCTCCACAGTACACCTGACCAGGAGTTGGGGGTCTCGGCTAAACAAATGGTAAGTCAAAAAAGGACAGGGCGAATGACTCAAGTGGCCATTGAAAGCAGATTCTCGGTAATGACCTTCTAGAGCCATTTTTGTGTTTTCCCATTCTGAAATGTAAGGCTACTAAAAGCACTCTGCGATCAGATCAAAGACTCACTTAGCTCAGTACTTGCATCCAATTACATTTTGGACGGAGTTGCTGTTACTGCTGCTTCAGCCCTGGCTCAGCTCCGTGAATCTATGAATCTGAAAAACCGAATTGACCCATCCGTTCCAAAACAGATGCTGCCAATGAACCCTTTTCCGTCTGACAGGCATTCACTAGCATTACCAACTGAATCACAGCTGTTACACTAAGAAGTAAACAAATATATTAGGAACGGTTTTGTTCATAAACATAACAGCTGAAATATTGTTTGACATTTCTGTCCAGGAAGATTAAGACTGGTGCAGAATCTAACATTCTTCTCTTTCTGAGCAACAGTATAAATCGCAGACTTAAAGCTACAGATACAAATATTACGCATCTTAAAACCTGTCGGCTTGGTCTTCAAAAGCACATGTAGGTCAGTCAGAGTGTGTGCCAAATGTATACATGTTTTATTTAAAAAAAAATTGTTGGCCTGTTTTATGCATCACTTATGGCCATAGAAGTCACTTTGGACTTGTATTTATAACAGGATTTATAAAGACGACAAAGATACCTATATGCCTTATAATGGCCAGTCCCAATAGTGCGCAAATGCTGATACACAAGTTGACACCTTCTCCAAAAAAGGTTTTTGTACTCTCTGCATGAACCAATATATTTTAAACTACGTATATATGCTGTGAGTGGGATAGGTTTACAATAACAAACCTATCCCATGTCATTGCATGTCATCAAAATCCAAAAGGTGCAAAAAGAACATAAAAACTTTGGAAAAAGACCGGTGTTCTAAAGTGGGATTAAAGAGGGACGCTAAGCTTGATGCACTTTTCTTATATCAGAAGGTGCACAGAGGGGTAGCAAAATTTCAACGTAGAAGATCTAAGGCAGAGCAGAGAAGGAGTCCGGGATTATAAGAGGAAGTAGTAGTTTTCCAGGGTTAATTCAGTAAATACTTTACTTTTTTCTTTTTGAATTGGAAATGTTTATTAGTGTTCATTAAATTCTAAATCCATAAGCTACTAATTTACACTTCTAACCATTGAATAAAAATATTTAGAGGCTGCAGTCCCACCCAGAATCCCCTAATCAGGTGGATTTTTACTCTGACCAAATTAACCTTTACTGTCTTGACACCCCCAACCTCTTTACCTACTCACAATTCACAATTTACCTTTATTTGATACCACAAATAATAAATATCTAAACAATTTACAAATGTATTAGCCTGTGTTCTTAATGCAGATTTTACTAAAGGCGCTGCCATTCAGCACAGCCTTTTGCAAAATACTGGGGCAATCTGGATGTTCCATTTCTCATATAGCACCCCTGTGCAAAATGGGGCTTCATATGTACCACTTTAATATTTATTCTTTTCAAAAGCAAAATTGCCAGACAGTTGGGTACAGGAGATGTACCAGTCAGCTATAATCTGAATGAAAACATATCTCGATTTCAAGTAATCCCAAAAGAAATCATTATAAATGCTATCCAAACATGTAGAAGCAGACGATATATCTTTTGAAAAGAACATTATAAAAGGGCTGCAGCGAGATGCAGAGCAATGCCTTTTCGCTCTCCTGAATATTAACTTTTGCTAGACTGCTTTATTCTGTTTTTACAAGTGTTTTGCATCACACGACTGAGGAATCAAGCCTTTGAAAAGATGGCCTTCAAGGAAGCTTTAAAAAAATCTTTTAAAGTACAATGTACTGTATGTACAAGATAGAAATAAAAACATAACCTAAATATATGTCTTTGAGACATGAGACAGCTTTTCCTGACAGTGAGAGTAAGTTTTAAATTTATGGCTACAACAATAGAATTAAAAAAAATTTTCAAAGTTCTTTTATTATGTAAAACAAGAGAGTACAGCAAATTTGCCAACATTTAGCAGATATAAACTTAGGACGAGATGAAGGTAGAAATGCAGCTTCCCTGTTTAGGTTTGAGAATTGGGGGATCCTATTAGTAATACAGAGAGGGAATCCAATTCCCAACCAGAATCTGGAGCACTTGAGGGGTATGTTGCTCCTTTGTGCCTCCCCCCCCCCCCCCCCCCGCTACTTGTGAATCAAGGATAGTGCACTTTATTGTAATGGGTTCAGTGTGAAACTAATTAGGTAGCTGTTTTGTTTGCTAATATGATCAAATGGGCTGCATTTGGTCCCCAGGCCACACATTGGATGCCCCGAGTTAGATTTACTAAAAAAAAACATCATTGTTACAGTGCACTACCCACAAACTGATTACACACGTCTAATTGTGTAGCAAGTTGCCAAAATGTACTTTCCTATGCATTTTTCAGGAAGAATGTACTGGGCCCGCTGCTCCAGAAAGGTGCCAATCAAATCTGAATAGGGGGTGATCTGTTCTGACAAAGTGACCTAATAGAATTGAATTCTTCACTTTTGGAAGGAAATATAAAACTCGGAGGTCAGGGAGGAGCCTTGCCTTCCTCTCCAGAGGGGTCTAGAAAGGAGCATGTAGAACTATAGCAGGTGGGTTACTTACTCTGTGGAGTTTACAGGACCTTTGGTTCCCTGCTCAAAGGGCTAAAGGAGAGGGAGAAAAGCACAGGGGTTGCTAGTCTATCCCCTAGTGCATATTGAAAGGAGTGAAGCCTGTTCCCAAAAAGACTGATATAGTCAGGAGTTGCCAGTCTGAACCACAGCAGTCCCTGAGACACTGACTACCATAAAAGAAGGGGGAGGAGGGAGTGACATATGCCGTGTCCCGCCCTTGCTGATGTCATTGTCCGTTTCCTGTCTGAAGGAACGCAACAGATGGAAGCCTGTGGGGCCGGAGCAAGCAGCGAAAATAAATCGCTGCAGGTGCCAAGGATGGAAGTTGTTTAGAGACAGGAGTGCAGATGCCGGGACGCCACGGATGAGAGGGGGGGAAGAGAGCAGTGTGGCTTCAGCTGGGTGGGCCTGAGCCAAGAATGAGTGGGCCTGTGCCTACCCAGGCCCAACCATAGCTACGCCACTGAAGCATAATGGTGATAGCATGCTCTAACATGGCAGCACAATGTAGTAAGTGTGGCCCACAGTTTGATAAAAAAGAAAGAAAACTGCCTTTCTGTGGGCAGCCAAAACAGTTTTCATATTATATGCAGGTGCTTTCTCTGTCCCTAGTGGGCTCACAATCTAAGTTTTGTACCTGGGGGCAATGGAGTGTTAAGTGAGTTACCCAGGGTTGCAAGGAGCCATAGTGGGAATTGAACCCAGTCCGGTCCCCCCCACCCCCGATTCTGAGCCCCTTGCACTAACCATTAGGCTTCTACTTCATGGGAACTGTATGGTGAGAGAGAGTTTTTTGTTTTAAAGTTGGTTTTAAATTCACTGCATTTTGGAAAGCAACCTTTTAAATGTACTACTTATGCACCTGCAGTTAGTTGTAAGCTTTGTGCTCCATTCACAAGTGGATTGATTTCGGAAGATTGTGATGAGGCTTCTGTTACTTTTTCTTTCAGCAGCAGGATAATGGATGGATATGGAAGGTCATGTGGTCAGAGGTAGCTAATATACTTTAATGGATATAAGAATCCTGATTAAGGGAGGCTAGTTATTAAGGTGAATTATAGCAGTAATGTACTTGGCCCTTATTCATGTTAAAGTCCAATAACATGCATTATATTACCATTATGCATGCTAATATACATTACTATGGGATATATAATAATGTGATATGAGCATGCAAATCACCTCATTATTATGCAAATAAGGCATTTTGCATTGAACATCACACACTGAATTATTCCTGAAACAATTAATGCCAGCTTAAGCATTATTAAATATTAAAGGGGTAGCCGTGGGTAATAAGCAATAGTGCCCCTGCTACCCCTCCGGCTGGAAAATACACACATACTCTGACCTCCTCTCTCACAAGAACCCATACCCCCCACCCTCTTGCCCGGGCCTACTGGAAAACATTCCCTGGTGGTCTGGTAGAGGTCAAGCAACGGCGATCCTCAGTTGTTTCTCCTCATGCAGTCCCTAGCAGGGGCCCTCAAATCCAGTCCTTGAGGTCCACAACCCAGCCTGGTTTTCAAGCTTTCTATATTGAATATGTATGAGATCTGTTTGCATTCACTGCTTCCATTGCTTGCAGATAAATCTCATACATATTCATTGTGGAAATCCTAAAAAACAGGCTGGGTTGTAGACCATGAGGTGCCCCTGGCACTTAGGTGCTATTCTATAAAGTGTGGATACCCTTTATTGAATACTGCTCAACGCATAATTGTTTTGGGGACAATTTTTCAGCACAATTTACTGACTCTAGTACTAAATGCATACATTAAATGCATGTTTTAAGGCTGTTTGATAGACAGTCCTCCTATGCTTGTAGTTTATTTCAAGATTGCAGTAACACATTTTGGATCTGCTTGTATCAAGGATTTTTTTTCTCATATTATGACCTTAATAAATCAAGTTCTTGTACTGTGAGAGAGCTGTGAGACCATCTTTAGAGGGCATTGCACCTTCGTGTATGTTACTGCTGAGCTATGCTTGTCAGCATCTGATGTTGCTTCTGGATGAGCTATAGTGTTTCAGTTAGCGAAAGTTACTTAATTTGATAATTTATTTCTTAGACAAAACCCCCATCAAAATTGCATCTTGGTTTATAGTCGAGCTTTTCCCCTTCCCCTGTGGTGTCTGGAATTCCTCCCTTTCCTTCCCTCCCTCCCCCACGGTGTCTGGATTTCCTGGCTCTTCCCTTCCCCATGGTTTTGCTTATCCTCCACTGCTGCCACCCCCCCCCCCCAAACCGGAAGAGCTCTCTCTCTTCCTTCCCCACCACTCCCACCGGGCCTACTGTACCTTCCTGGTGGTCTAGTGGTGAGTTGGGGCAGGAGCAATCCGCTATCACTCTTACCTATCTTGGCTCCAGTGTCAAAATGGCTGCCATGACCTCCAGTGGCAATCACATGAGACTGCTGCTGGAAGTTGCGGCAGCCATTTCAACTGCAGAGAGGGCATGGGCAGGAGCGAGTGGAGATTGCTTTTGCCCCGACTCACCAGTACACCACCAGGGCAGTATAGTAGAGGGCTGCTTCTGTTTGGAGGAGGAGAGGAAAGGAGGAAGAAAGTGGGAACTGTCTCAGTTTCGGGGGAGGAGGGGGGAGAGAACCACAGTTATTTTTAATATCTTGTAAACAAGATCAGTACAAGCGTTTTAGGTACCTTAGGTAAACTTAGCCTTGTGCTCCCCTCAATTAATTTTCAGGCCCTTAATGCACTCATTCGCCTGAGCTTTTGATAGTTAATTTGAAAACTGACCACCCTGCCTGCTGTTAAAAGTACATGCTGATGACTGAGTTTGGCTATAAAGACCTATTGGGTCGCTAATTTGCCTAAGAGTAAGACAATATTCTACATTCTGGAAGAGTTGGTTGAAGGTCCCATTTGCTGGTCAAAGCAGGCAAGATGGATAAAAATCAACTATGTAAAAACAAAACTAGAGTTTTGTTTTGTATTTGATAGATGTTTTTATGGATATGCTTAATTCTGGGAGAATTCTGCACACAAATAAAAACACATTCTGTTCAGAAATATTGAAATTCTGCACATAGTTTGAAAATTCTGCTGAATTCTACATTCTTAATTTAAATAATGTTTTTTGTTCAGAAATCCAACATCACGAAAGCCTGGGTCCTCCCTTTCCCCGGTCTGAACCTCTTAAGCTTTCTTCCTGCTCAGACTAAATCCCCCCTCCCCAAGCATCTCACTGCTCAATTTAGCTGAAACCATCCTTTTTGTCTACCTGTTTCCCAGCAAGACCCCCAGTTCTTTCTCCCTCCCTCTAACTAGACACTCACATCCCAACAGCTTTTCCCAGCGCTCTCTCTCCCCCCACTTCCCATGACCTTCATTCACACCCATAGCACTTTCTCGAACCCCACCCAGTACACACACACACACACACACAGTGCTCTTACAACCCCCAAGACATTCGCCTTAGCATAATTGTCATTCAGAACCCCACTTCCAATCTCTTTTACAATACCTCTTGCCCAAATACCATATCACTGTCTCTGAATTCCCCGTGCACTCACTCCAACCCTCAGAGCTTTTTCTCCTGAATCCTGCTTTGGATCTCCTTCTTGCACCTCAGAGCTTGGCCTCTTCCCCCCCCCCCCCCCCCCCCAATACCTCGAATTTGTTGTCCCCTCTTCTCCACACAACCCAGGCACACACCCTTTCCAGCTCTCTCTCTCTCTCCTGCTGCAACCCTCCCTGCGCATCCCCTGAGCTTAGCACCTCTTTCTCTCTGTACTCTCCTATCCCCATAGATCCGCACAGTGAGACAGTTTCTATTTGCCTTCCTGTCAGATCCTAAGCTGTAAAAGTCAGTGAGGAGAAAAGCGGCTTCATATCAGGCTGCATCTTCCTACTCCACAGCTCAGGGCTGACTGTAATATTTGAACTGCATGGGGCATCGTAGAGCCCTATGGTTCACAATATTACAGTTGTCCCTGAGAGTGGTGGAGGAGGAAGACACAGCCTAATATGCAGCCACTTTCTTCCTCACCAGCTTGTTACAGCTTAAGGTCCTGGAGAACAAGGCAGATATTAGAAACTGTTCAGAGGTCAGCACCGTGACACACGTGGAAGAGGGTAGGGTAAGAGAGCCTAAGTTAATTGCATATGCTGGGGAGGAGGTGGGGGGGGGGGGGGAACCATGCGAATCACCGCTGCCTCCTGGTGTGTCTACAGAATTCTGTACAGAAGTGGAATTCTGCACAAATTTTACAATGCTCAATGGCCACACAGAATTGCTCCAGGAGAATTAAATTAAGATATGCTAAAGCTCAAAGATATCATAATAGAATAGGAATTATGATTTCTAATAGAGGCTGGGAGGGAATGTTGCTTGGAATATTTTCAAGGTGAAACTGTTGGGGATGCCGTCAGGGTTGGGTGGTCCTATGTGTGACTAGAGCTGTTCCTGTCTCTCTCCTTAGGTAAACAGCTGCAGAATTGCAGGCAGCTGCTCATTATGTAGCGCTCCAGTAGCTGTCAACCTTTCAAGGCATCAACCATTTGTGCGTCAGCTTTATTGGAAATGTTTGCTTTAATGGGGAATGGAGAAGAACCACTAGAGGATGGCATTGGTAGAGATGTGAAGGACCAGAAAAAAAATAATTCCCCCCTCCCCCTTTGCCCATCCACCAAAAATAAAAGTGGAAAGTGTAGAAGTCTAGTTTTCAATTCTTCAGCTTGTAGACTTGGGAGGAAAAAATCTGGATTTTTTTTTTGTTTGTTGTTTTATTTTTACTGGCGTTCACCTGTGGGGGTGGGGATTGATGGTGAGTGTCTGGAGACTCTGGGATAAGGGATTGTGAGTAGTATCGCATGCCACCACAGGGAAGGGAGAGCATCTCACGGTGTCTGGAGTTTCTTTGGAGAAAGTTGGAATCTTAGCTCTTCTTGCAATGGGGGGGGGGGGGGGGGGGGGGGGAGAGAGAGCCTACTTTATTTTCCATAATCCAGGTAACTGGGGTAGAGGCTAATCTCGGCCACAACATTTCTCAAAAAATAGGCTGGAGATGTTAGGATGTTAAAAAAAGAAAAATCAAGCAAGTTAGAAATCAACAACACTATTTTATTTAAAACTTTTTCCAAATAGAAGGTAAATTGCTACTGTTTAAAAAGTAAAGATTCACAATCACAATAAGAAATTGCAGTATCAGTACCTCCACTTACACGTATTTTACTACAGTAGAACAATAAAACATTTTGCATAGAAATAACATTTCTTTAACTTTTACACAGCCTGTTGGAAACTTTCACATCTGTGTATCTGTATTTTGTTTTGGGAATAATTACCAGTCCTCTTTGAGTACCTTTGTAGCAAGAAAAAAAACATGTAAGCAAAACAAAAACCCAACAGTAGAATAAAAGTTACCATAAATTGGTGCTTATTAGAGATGGGTCTTCCAGTTCAATTTTGTCTCCAAAAGCCTTTTCAAATTTTAACTCTTTTCCTTAGTTCCTTCTTCCGGGTATCCTTTCAGAAAACATCCAGATCACTGGCGTGCGTAGGTGCGCCTATGCGGCTTAGTAAAAGGGGCCCTTAGTAATTTGTATTTATGTTATGAATTTTGTGCTAGGAAGCTGTTCTGAGTGTCCCTGAGAATGGGATATAAATTAAAAATACTAACTATATATCTCTGTCAGCCAAGTAACCTTTCCAGCCAAATGCTATAAATAGGTCACAACAGGCCATAGCCGGTATTCAGGGCCTGATCTAGAATTCCCGGAGGCTTCCCTATAGATTAGGAAAGACCAAACAAAGCCACTGAATTCAGTGGGACCCATTGTTCAGTGCTGTGTCCCATTAAGCTTCTCTCTGGAGCTTTTAATGTCTCCAGAGAACATCTTGTTAAGGTAATGTATGGAACTTAGAGAAGACAGACTTGATCACCTGGCCATCATCTGTTTCTATCTCTGCAAATCTGTATGCACTGCATCGGATCTTTACTGCTTTCTAAAATAGAAAATGTGTGGCAAAAATATTCCCAAGATGATAATTCAAGATTAGTATAACCCCCTGACTCCTGCTCACTGAAGTGAATTGGAGATGTGAGAATAAGTCATTCAGGATGTGTGAGCCACGGGTCTGTATTAAATAGCTTTGGGATTTTATTTTGGTTTGTTGATGAGTCTCAAAAATCTGAATAAGTGGGAAAAGCATGGAAAGCATGTGTGTGTATATCTGTCTGACCTGGAGCAGAGAGGGATGGGATTTTTGAGTGAAGTGATACCCACACATCTGGTTGGTTTGGAAAGAATAATAGAATGAAATAGTGTGATAATATATGAGACCATTAGATGTCACTTTCAACAGACTTCAAAGGATTGATTTTACAGTCTTAATTCCAGTGTACCACTATCCCATGGCAATGTGTTGCTGTCCTTCACTACTACCAGGTGTCACCAACAAAGAATATGACATACCCATATGAATCAGTAACAGCCAGTCTTACAAGGAAGGAGGAGGGGGGAAAGCATGAAGAGCAAGCTTCATGGAGTTATTTCCAGTTCCCCTGTGGAGTAGCCTAGTGGTTAGAGCACCAGGCTGAGACAACCAGGGCAGCCTGGTTTCAAGTCCCACTACCATTCCTTGTGACCTTGGGTGAGTCATTTAACCCTCCATAGCCTCATGTACAAAATTAGACTGTGAGCCCTCCAGGGACAGGGGAGTATCCACTGTACCTGAACGTAACTCACCTTGAGCAACTACTGAAAAGGTATCGGCTAAATTCAAATACATTTTTATGTGTGTATCTGTGTCTGAGCGTAGAGATGTAGTTTGAAAGGAGCTGTTCCTTAACTGCTGTGTTTTAATGTGTTCATCTAAATTTGTAGCTGAGGCAATGGAGGGTTAAGTGACTCACCCAAGATCACAGGGAGCCACAGGGGGATTTGAACCCTGGCTTCCCTGGTTGTCAGCTTGGTGCTCTAATCATTAGACTACACCTTCACACATATATAACCTTCTGCTTTCAGATGTATGTTATGTACCTTCTAGATAAGAAACCTTACATCTGTCTTAGTTATGAATAACATAACTGTATAAAACATATACTTTTTATGGAAACCCATGATTTAAATGAAGTCTTCCTGCCCTGTATTTTTAATCAGCTTGATTTACATCAAATCCTTCTGACTCTAGACATGCATTTTGTAATACTGCATTTACTGGAACATAAAACAGCCTTCAAAAAAAAAAACACTCTCCAGTGGAACTGACGCCAAAGCAAAGTGGTTGATAGCATGAATACTGCCAGTGGATCATCTCATGGTCGACTTAATGGCATTAACTTACCACTTCACCAAATGTGGGTAGTGATTATTACTTATCAAATGTTTATCTACGTGAAATTTGTATGATACTGTCCCTTTTTGCTTATTATATGTTTTATTCTAATCTAATGTTGTAATCCTTCTTGAACCACAGCACTTCTTGTAAAAGAAAAGTATAAATGCCAAATTTAATTTAAATAACATTCTCTTAAATAAATAAGCAGTCTAAGTTTCTGTCTGTCTGATGGACTGATGATACCCTCCCACTCTGCTCACTCTCTGAGATTTTATTTATTTTTTTTTTTTGTTACGTTTGTACCCCGCGCTTTCCCACTCATGGCAGGCTCAATTCGGCTTACATGGGGCAATGGAGGGTTACGTGACTTGCCCAGAGTCACAAGGAGCTGCCTGTGCCTGAAGTGGGAATCGAACTCAGGTCCTCAGTTCCCCAGGACCAAAGTCCACCACCCTAACCACTATGCCACCAGATGCCAAAGCGAAGAATGGGCCTGAAACAGTTGGCAGAGCCCACCCCACCAGATGAAGATGCCAGAGAAGCAAGTGATGAGGGAGGGGAGAATATGCAATGGGATGATCATAAGTGGGAGAACAAGAGGCATCTGTGGAGAATATATACAATATATAAGTTCGTACTGGACATAACCTAACTCTTCCTCCTTGTGACCCCTAATGTGTCTACCACACTTGATCATTCACTACCATAACCTCACTATGTATTTGTTCATACTGGTATTGGCGATCGCCTCTACTGTACTATGTAAGCCACATTGAGCCTGCAAATAGGTGGGAAAATGTGAGATACAAATGCAACAAATAAATAAGATATAAAGTATACCACCTTGGTGCAATTAGTATGATATATCAAGGTAAATGCAATGATTAATACATAACCAGATCTTCCTTACAGTGCCATTCATTCTAGACTCAGTACTAAGGAGAAGAAAAAGGGGAACAAAAGGAAGCCATCATTGCATTAGTTGTAGAAATATTATTGTGGACTTTTTGCTCTTCTCCCTAGGGTTGTATGGAATTATTTCAGTCTATGATTCACTGAGCAGCAAAGACTTTTTTTATGTTTTTACTTTGTTTGAAAATATAATTTCATTAAACCAAACTTTGGCAATCTCCCACCCTGTGGTTATATGTGGGCTTCTCCTGTTTTCCTTCCACATTAACACAAACCTTTCTCTGGAAGCCATTAGGAAAAGGTCACCACTAGTTGTTTGCACACAGTACCTCTAATCCTGCAATGAATGATTTTCCTAAGTATTTCTTTGTGGAAACCAGATCGGTTGATTTGTTCTGTTGTCTCTGACAGTGGCCAAGCCAGTTCAATAGGAAGTACTTGACAGATCCTAATGGAGAGATACATTCCTTTGTACCTCGCTCCCAGAAACAAGAGATGGCTGTTCCCCTGGCTAGAAGACATTAATGGATTTGTCCTTCAAGAAACTTGTCCAAACTGTTTTTACATCTGGCTGTAGTATTAATTTTGACCACATTTCCTGGCAACAAATGCCACAAGTTAATTGTGTTCACTATTCATGTCTAGAGAGTAACAGAGGCCCATGCCCTGTGCTAGCTGCTAGCACTCTGTGGTGTATGACAGAGTTCCTCAAGTCCAATCCCTGAGGTCCACAACCCAACCTAGTTTTCAGGATTTCCACAGTGGTATCAATGTGATCTGTTTGCATTCACTGGTTCCATTTCATGCAACTAGATCTCATACATATTCATTGTGGAAATCCTGAAAACTAGGCTGGGTTGTGGACCTTGAGGACTGGATTTGAGGACCTCTGGGTTATGGTGTACAAGGAATGGAAGACATTTTAAGCAAAATGGCGTGAAGGAGTTAGCCAGGTTCGCCCACACAGGATGGAAACAAATCTGACAGAACTTGCTCAATTTGTCGTCTGTAAGGATGTAGAGATAGGTGAATGGGATGACAGGAGACATGCATATAGCGCTCATTATAACGCGCACATTGTATGTGTTTTTACAAACCATGCACGCTACCCCCTGGATTCTATATAGCATGACGAAATTGCGCACACAAATCCAGTCGTATTCTAGATTTGGGTGTACAATTTAACAAGCCAATCATCACCGATAATTACCACTTAAGCAATTATTGACACTAATTGGCATTAATTAGAATTTACACGCATAACATGCTAGGCATATTCTGTAAAGTGTGTGTGTAAATTCGAATGCATGCTTCCAAAAAGGGTGCATGGCCATGGGTGTGGAATAGGCAATCTGTGGGCGTTCTGAAAATCTACATGCAGGTTTATCGAGTACACCTGCTCCGCATCTAACTTGGGTGCCTATATTTACACCAAACGTTTCATGGCATAAATGGATGTTCCTAGAGTTAGGCACAGACATGGCTGCTAGGCATATTCTGTATACTGCGCCTAGATTTACGCGCGGTTTGGTTTGCAGACTATGACTAGGCGGAAATATTTTTGGCGCCAATTTTTCAGGTGCCATATATAGAATCTAGTCCTATATGCATGGCCACGCTATACCAGTGTATTTTTAGTAAGAAGTGCTAATTGCAAAATTATCACATTTATTTTCAAGGCTATTTCTTTTTAGGCTTTTTTTGCAGGTTTCATGCAGTAATAATACCTGAAAGTACCCATAAAGAGAATGTTACATGCATGAGTGTGTTATTCCAGTTTATTTTTACATAGACTCACAATTTGTGCACGTTCTGGGCCAAATTCTATATAAGGCACCTAAAACATCTGCGTGATACATTTCTGGCTAAGTGTATTCTATAAGCAGTACCTAGATTTAGGAGCGGTGTATATACAATACACTTAGTTGATATGCCACCTCCTAAAACTACGCACCTCCATTTACACCAACGAAAATGTGGTATAAATCCCCGCGCGTAGATTTACGCATACTAGGCTATATTCTGAAACTACATGCGTAAATCTAGGAATGCCCACAGAACACCCATTTCCCTGCCACACCCCTTTTGAACTGCGCACATTAGAACTTAGGCGCAGTTCATTGCAGAATACACTTAGCGAGTTGTGCATATAAGTTCTAATTATTGCCAATTAGTGCTCATTATTGTTAGGTGCTGTCATTAACATTGATTAGCTTGTTACGCCAATTACGTTACGCGTGTTGTTGTGGAATATGCTTTGATTTCAGCGCAGAATGCTAGGCGCGCTATAAAGAATCTGGCGGTATATGCGTGAGCATTTTATATGTGGAAAAATATGGTAGTTTGTCCAGCCTGAAGTAGGAGGATGTGGCACAGTACTATGTCTGAATGAAAGCTGAGTTTGGCTGACAGCATTCCTAGTGGCTTTTGCCGCAAGTATGGCTGTGCCCTGAAAAGAAAAAAAAAAGTTGCTTGTGGGCCATGAGTTTTTGCCTCAGCTGTGTGTGAGTTTGTTTTTGGTGACCTTCTCAAGATACTCAATCTACATATTCCTCTAACGTTTGCCCAAGTTTGCTGTCCATCATGCAATTCCAGAATGTGAATATAATATTTCATCCTAGCAGGAATGTACAGCGGAGTGGAGGGTGTGGAAGTTATCTGTCTGAAGTGGGTATGTGTTTGGGAAATCTGTGAGGTTGTGTTAGATTATGCAAACATTTAGGCGAGGTCGGTAGTGCATATGTGGGGGTGTGGATGTGGGTTTGGGTATCTAGCGTGCGATGTATTTTATAAGTGGAAGAGCAGGGTGTGGCTTTGAAGGCGCCCTGTGGCGCTATCTTTTACCAGTTCTTAGTTATTTTTCCATCTCTGATCCCAATATCCTGTATTGCTTTGAGCCAAACTGCTAGAAGGTTTGTTGGTGTTTCTGCAATGGAGCATTCCTCCAGCATTCTACAGCTTGTAACTCTTTTCCATAGAGAACAATAGGGATTGTTTCGGCGGCTTAGTCCTCTGAAAATAATGACCCCAAGTGTTTCTAGTTTTCAAACTTTTATATGAGATGTTTACATTTTCTTTCTGCATGTGAAATCTGCTGAATTTGTTTAATTTTTAGAAGGTTATTCTCATGGACATATAGACGGACGACAATTCCTTTTGTGTAATTCTTTCAACATTCCACATTTTGGAAAGCACAGAAAAGGGACTTTTGATATTTTCATTTACTGAGTACTTACAGAGTTCTGCCTGAAACTTGTTAGCCTTCTTTTTTAGGTAATTTCATGAACACACTTGTTTTTATTCTTGTGTGTTTCCCTCCTAATGTTGTGTCTGCAGTGAATAGAAAATAGACATTTAATTGGATTACAACTAAGAAAGCAGCACTCTACCAAAACCCTCATCCACACCCTTGTCACCTCTCGTTTAGACTACTGCAATCTGCTTCTTGCTGGCCTCCCACTTAGTCACCTCTCCCCTCTCCAGTCAGTTCAAAACTCTGCTGCCCGTCTCATCTTCCGCCAGGGTCGCTTTACTCATACTACCCCTCTCCTCAAGACCCTTCACTGGCTCCCTATCCGTTTTCGCATCCTGTTCAAACTTCTTCTACTAACCTATAAATGTACTCACTCTGCTGCTCCCCAGTATCTCTCCACACTCGTCCTTCCCTACACCCCTTCCCGTGCACTCCGCTCCATGGATAAATCCTTCTTATCTGTTCCCTTCTCCACTACTGCCAACTCCAGACTTCGCGCCTTCTGTCTCGCTGCACCCTACGCCTGGAATAAACTTCCTGAGCCCCTACGTCTTGCCCCATCCTTGGCCACCTTTAAATCTAGACTGAAAACCCACCTCTTTGACATTGCTTTTGACTCGTAACCACTTGTAACCACTCGCCTCCACCTACCCCCTCCTCTCTTCCTTCCCGTTCACATTAATTGATTTGATTTGCTTACTTTATTTATTTTTTGTCTATTAGATTGTAAGCTCTTTGAGCAGGGACTGTCTTTCTTCTATGTTTGTACAGCGCTGCGTATGCCTTGTAGCGCTATAGAAATGCTAAATAGTAGTAGTAGTAGTAGTAGTAATAATTGCCATCATAGGCCATTTTTCTGATTCAGGGTGGAGTAGCGCTGAGTTTGAAGGACCAATACAGAAAGCTAGCACAGACGGAAGTGTGCGGTTACCACAGTGTCTGAGCTCAGGTTCCTGGGTGCCCAGTGCAGAAGGAATTTTGGTGTACAATGTGAGGTACAAAGGAATTTGCACAGAATCAAAACCTCACATTGTACACCAATGCACAGCATATTAAAATGGAGGGTATTAGCTATTCCACTGTAATGCAGAGAACGGCTGCAGACGACGTTAAGGCAAGCACAACCTGGGAATCCAAGCGCCAGGTCTGAGAAGACCTATAGAAGGATTAGCTTGTTCTACTGCAGCAGTTGCATTAGAACAGAATAGCTAATAGCTCTCCCCGGCCCCCCCTGATCCTTTATCTCCCACCCCAGAAAGGCCCCCAAGCCATGATCATCCACCCCTGAACCAAGAAGGGACCTATCCCACAGAGATGGGCCTCCCTAATACTAACCCTACACATCAGTGGTAGTCTAGTGGTTACCCCTAGGGCCCCTCAGACACCCCCTCCCCCTGCATACCTTGAACAAGAGGCAGGAGTAATGCCCAAATTTCTGCACCCACACCACAATTTTCCAAAATGGCAACGTTGACCCAGCGTAGTGCAGCCTAGGAATTTAGTTGCCAAATGGGGGAATGCCTTCCTCCTTTAGTAGTCTCTACCCAGACTACCAAATAAGGGATAATTCTCCATTTAGCATACTGACTTCCCCCATGGTGCATCCCAGAATGCTCTGTCCTGGGTCAGGTGCCACCTTTTTCAAAGATGGTAGGATGAAGACAGGAGTTAGTGGACATTGCTTTCGCCTCTTGATCAAGGTACATGGGGGGGGGGGGTCTTGGGGCCCAAGAGGGTCACAAGCAGTTTGGGGGGGGGGGGCATTGGGAGTCTACTAGATTACCAGGCATTTATTTTTAGGATGTCAAGAAGGATTGGGGGGCATCCACTACACTACCATGGTTATTTTTAGTTGGAGTGTCAGGGGGAATTGGGGCATATGGAGGTCCTTTCTGGGTCAGAAGGGCAGGGGAGTCTACTAGATTGCCAGGGATTTTTGGCTGGGGGAGGATGGAGGGTTCCTCTCACGCACTGACTGGAAATGGCTGCATACTACCATCGTGGGTTGTGGTGTTTATTCTGACAGTGCACTCTGTAATGTGGTAGTAATTTGCATGTCATTAATGTTTGCACTGAGGAACATGGCTCTAATGCAAGCTTTCTTTTTTAAAATATTTATTTTATTGAGGGTTTGTTTTTTCAACGTAGTCCAACTGTGTACAATACATTCATTGTATATAACACAATAATAATAATTTAGTTAAAACAAATACAGCTTGATATCTACTCCCTCCATACTTCTCCAGTTTATATCTAGGATAAGCAAGCTTGCTGTTTCAGCCCCTGAATTCTGGAACAATGATTCTTGCTTTGCATTTGTTCATAAACAATCATGGTTCTGTGAATGTGTTAACTTTTATTTAAAAGATTTATGTGATGTGGTGTTGGCATGATGGCTTGGTGGGAAGAGCTGGTGCTGAAAATGAGTTTCACAGCAAAACCAGTAAGGTGGCAGCTCAAGTAAGACAGTTTTCTGTCAGCTGTTTCTTAGACTGCACAGCCCAGCCGCTTATGCGAGTGATCTGGCTCACGCTTCAGAACAAAGGTCTTTTTTAAGACCACTACAATTCAGACTGTATTTTACAACATTGCTAATTCTGGATCATCATTATCGTTCTCAACTCAAGTATTTAGACTCCTGATGTAGGCCCTTTGGCCGAAACACAACGTTGTGTCGAGTCAATATACTGATTAATAAAGTTTGATTCATCTTCACTCTGGAACTCCTGGTTTTTTACCCACTGCTTTGTTGTATTGTGACTATCTCCATGTTTGTGGATTCTCTACACCAAATACATCATTCAGGGCTTGAATTATTCTGCTTTGCTAGCATTCAACTTCCTTAGGCTTTCTTTACAAGCTACAGTTGAACAGAATTTTGGATTTTATTTAGCCCATTCTTCGTAATATATCTTTCTATTTGCTCTAAATTTCATTCATAGAGATCTAATACTAAATTGCCAGGTTAGAAGACGCAGAAGCAAATTAGTTATAGAAGCAAAGAAACAGAGAAAATGAAGGCAGATAAAGACCATGAGGCATATTTTCAAAGCACTTTGGGAGGCTAAGTTCCATAGGTTTCTATGGAACTTTGGGAGGCTAAGTGCTTTGAAAATGAGCCTCTTTATGACCTATCCAGTCTGCCCATCCATGCCATCTACTATTCATTCTTCTCCCTTAGAGATCCTGTGTACTTGTCCCAAGCTTGCTGAACTTCAGAACAAGTCTCCCAGACTGCACAACTAGACAAGCTGACGCTAGATTTCCAAGTCTAGAGATGTCGGAGCTCATACATTCAGGGTAGTGGTCAGATGTGCAGATAACCTCCACACAGAACAGCCATGTTATCTGTCTCAATCCTTCCACAACTAACCAGCTGTGCCTTTGAAACCTTGTTTTCCCAGCATAGGCACTGAAAGAGCTCATGACCGGCTTTGCTGTTACAAAATAGACATCCTGTTTCTGGTGAGGTTTTTGTGCATGTGGGCGGTATTGCACAAAATTAATAAAATGATGGCCACCTTTCAGATGCTTTCCCAAATAAAATTCTTAGAAGCAAGTCCGATGGCCAGCTTTTGGCAGTGAGCATTTCTCAGGGACTGCATTGCTGTGCTGCTAGCAACAGATAGTGACCTTTGATTGCTGTCATTCATCTGCTGATCTCATTCACTTTCATTAGGGAGATGGTCTGAGTCAGAACTGTATGACTGAGGAAGGCGAGCTCAAAGTATTGCAATCACAGCATCAGCATGAATGAAATGACCTTGCTTAGGATACAGAAGACTCTGTAAACTGCATTAATTTTTTTTCTGAAAATAAATACAAGGTTTGGATACTGACTCAGTAGTCTAAAAACAAGGTGCATCGTTTTAGGGTGTGGATTTGCTGTTGAGGCCTTTCTGTGTATTTTTTGTCACTGTCCATCACCACCTTCCCCCCTTCACTTTTGCTTCACCTCATGGCACCTTGGTGAAGCTGTTGTCATTATTCAATTTTTCATATACAGCCTATAAACCCGAAAGCTATTGAACCAGTGTACATTCAGGTACAGTACATATTTTTCTGTCCCTGGAGAGCTTAACAATCTAGCTTTGTACCTGAGGCAATGGAGGGTTAAGTGACTTGCCCATGATCACAAGGAGCTTCAGTGGGATTTGAACCCGGTTCCCCTGGTTTTCAGCCCACTACTCTACCCATTAGTCTACTCCTCTGTGGTACTTCCTATATGGTAGCGTAAAGTGAGCAGAGATTGTTCACTTACAGGGAGGTGACATGGAAGAAGGGCTCAGTTCTTCATCTAGAAGGGGTCTTGGGTCATGTGACCATCATTGTGCAGGAGCACATAGTTCATGTGTTGTAAGCACACCTCACTGTGCAATCAGTCAGACCTCGCACCCAGCTGTCCAGGCAAACATTTTCTTTCTAATCTCCACTGTGAAATTGTTATGTTCCTTAGTAGAAAGCATGCTCCATGCCAGCATTTTATTACTCTGTCACCAGGCAAATGCAGGGGTCATGTTTTCCTACAGGCAAGTATTTTACATGCAATGACCCATATATTGTGTAATTTTTATTCAAAAATTATCATTGCACAGCAAGAAAACGTGCCTGAATAAACAACATTATATTTATAGGCAAGCAAGCGTGATTTCACTTTTATTCTAATTGTGCTGTACAGCTGTAAATGCACCAAACGGCTCAGCTAGCTTTTTACAGTACTATTTTACCCACTTGTGTTTGTGAGTGGGGGGGGGGGGGGTGGTAATGGGAGTGGAGGAATAGCCTAGTGGTTTGTGCAGCAGACTTTGATCATGGAGAACTGGTTTCTATTCCTACTGCATCTCCTTGTGACTCTGGACAAGTCACTTAACCCTCCATTGCTCCAGGTACAAAGTAAGTACCTGCATATAATATGTAAACCGCTTTGATTGTAACCACACAAGGGCGGTATATCAGGTCCCATCCCCTATAACAGGGTGCCTCCATTTGAGCACCCTAATGCTGTGCAAGGAGCACCTATGCTGTAATGGCATCTGAGTGTCCTGATTTTCATTATACAATACTAGTGTATTTATTTAGATTTTGCTCACACCTTTTTCAGTAGTAGCTAAAGGTGAGTTACATTCAGGTACACTGGATACTTCTCTGTCCCAGGAGGGCTCACAATCTAAGTTTGTACCTGAGGCAATGGAGGGTTTAGTGACTTGCCCAAGATCACAAGGAGCAGCAGTGGGATTTGAACCGGCCACCTCTGGATTGCGACCGATGCTCTAACCACTAGGCCACTCCTCCCACCAGTGTAGAACTGCACTGATGGGCCTAAACTTTAAGCATGACCATCTACTCTTGGTCAATAACAGGTGTAAATGGGTGTGGCCAATTGCAACATGCAATGTGCATAACGTATAATATTGTAAAAGTTGCATGCTTAAGTTGGGATACATGTCTATGCACGTCCCAAACTCTTCCCATGTGTGCGCCCCCTTGCAGTTGTGTGCTATAGCATTTATGCAGTTCCATATATTTTATTTTATTTATTTCGATTTTGCTCACGCCTTTTTTCGGTAGTAGCTCAAGGTGAGTTACATTCTGGTACACTGGGTACCATAAGCAGGTGCTGGGAAAATAATTCAGATATTTAAACCCAGAGAGGAACAAAGAGAAAGACGCACACACATACTGTCAGACCCACTTCCACACACACCCTCCTACCTACCTGCAGCCATTCCTGACAGAAGGAGAGACTCTCATTCACTGGCAGACACATATAGAATCAAAGGGACAGGCAGACTCAGACACACAGAAAGAGCTGCAATACCTTTCTGCCCTAAGTGCTGTAAGCCTATTTCTAGGTAAAATACATTTTCCAAGCCACACCTGTGTGTTGTATTAGTGTGCCACAAAAACCCACTGCCCTTGAGAAGTGGACCCAGGACCAGAGAAAGGAACCCCCACAATCAGATGAAAGCCCAAGCTGACATCTGACCTCTGGGGACCATAACGAACATCAATGGGCATGTACTGCTGGAGTAGCTACAGGTGGCCTGCATAGACACAGGCTCACTCATTAGCGCAGGCCTCACTCCTCTCTCCCCAGTGTACCTCACAGGCATCCCCAGTGGCCATAGCAACTCATTTTTGCTGCCTGTTCCAGTGCCTCAGGCTTCCCTCTGCGATGTCCCACCCTTCACCTCACTGGTGAGACACAATGGAAGGAAGCCTGCAAAAATGTGTTGCTACAGCTGGGGATGCCTCTTTGGTACACCAGGGTGGGGCAAGGGGTTTAGAGAGGGGCAGCTACTGGTCCGCGGGCGGGGGAAGAGAAGGAGAGATGGATGCGTGGGAAGAGGGGAGGAGTTGGGGAGAAGGTAAAAAAAACAAAACCCAAACCTCTATATATCTATGGGAGGGGGGTGGAAGGACCTACTTAAGTTAACTCTGGACCCATCCAAAATACGAGGTCTTGCTTTCCACTAGTACGTACTGCACTTTTGCGCATAAGTTGCTGCTTGTATGTGCCCAGTTATAGAAATGCCCTTCACATGCTCTGTTTCACTGTTCTTATAACTATAAACGCAGACATAATTACACAAGGTCACAGCATATTAAATTTCAATAAGGCATAAGAGTAGCCATACTAAGTCAGACCAATGGTCCATCTAGCCCAGTATCCTGTTTCCAGCAGTGGCCAATCCAGGTCACAAGTACCTGGCAGAAACCCAAATAGTAGCAGGTTCAACACTACTGTTAAGTGTGCAAATACCGGGACACTTACTGAAATCACTCTTCATAATGCATACAAAAGAAAAAACATTCTGTTGCTCTCCACCTCAGACATTGGTATTTTCCACCCTTTCCCAGAGCATTTGTGGTATGCACTCCCCCCCCCCCCCCCCATTCTTTAAACTTGTGCACTTAAATTTCTATTGTGCAAATTTCAACATACAAGTTATAGAATGAGATCAGTCGCGCGTGTAACTTCAATAGTTAGCAGTTAATTGGGCTTAATTGGTGACAACAAACTCCTCCGCTCTATTGATTCCCCAATATGTCTGTTCCACACGAACCTTATCCTATCATAACATCACTTTGTATTTGTTCATACCGGAGTCTGCGAACGCCTCTCCAATACTATGTAAGCCACATTGAGCCTGCAAATAGGTGGGAAAATGCAGGATACAAATGTAACAAATAATTGGCAGCAATTAGCAGTTATGCATGTAACTATTTTATAAGCTGCTCGCTCAAATTCCAGAGTGCACAACTTCAAAGGGGGCTTGGCATAGGCAGGTCTGGGGTATGTCAGGCAGTTCCATGTGCGGGTTCTAGAATACTAGCATTTACACCTAACTGCCTACAGTTAATTATTTATTTATTTGGATTTTGCTCACACCTTTTTCAGTAGTAGCTCAAGGTGAGTTACATTCAGGTACTCTGGATATTTCTCTGTCCCAGGAGGGCTCACAATCTAAGTTTGTACCTGAGGCAATGGAGGGTTAAGTGACTTGCCCAAGGTCACAAGGAGCAGCAGAGGGATTTGAACCAGCCACCTCTGGATTGCAAAACCAGTGCTCTAACCACTAGGCCACTCCTCCACAAGTATTCACACCAGCCATTGAGCTTGCACCCAAAGAAGTGCATAAATGCAGACTTACACTAGTAATGTATAATGGCAGTTGCGCACACAACCATAGGAGCCAACATTTTAGAACAATTGGATGAAGCGAAGGCATTTCCTCAATAATGGGGATGCTCAAGCACCCACAGAACTGGCACCTATGCATACAACTTCCATGATATAATTTGCATTTAACGCACCATCATCCCAGTGTCTACATTTTGACAACCTTTTGAGGGCACTAACCAATACAAAAGGAAAACATTCTGTGCTGTCCACCCTAGACACTGATGTTTACCTCCCTCAGCCTTTTCTTTTCTCTGCTTTCTTTTCCCAGAGCATTTGTGGTAATGCACTCTGTAAATACAGATGTTCAGCCCAGGTAAATCCAATAGAAATGGAAATTCATGCCTTACAAGGAGCCATTTTAAAATCCTTGCCTTCCCTGCTTTTAATAATTACATTTTGCTCTTGGTGAGGCACAGCAGAGGTCAAAATGTCCTTTATTGCCAGCAACCCACATTAATAACCATATGAGAGAGAGTAACATGATCCCTAATTAGCAGCCGTAATTGGATAGGACTAACAAAGAAGCAGGAGGCCACACTGAAATACATTGCACATTTATGCTTCTTTAAGGAAAAACAAACCTCTGTGATTGAGTAGCAAACCATAAAATTTGTGTGGACAGAAAGCAAATCCAGGGGTTTAACTGTGTTCACCGTATCCAATAGGGAAATGTGTGATGAGGTGGTGGTGGTGGAGACCAAAACCGTGACAGTTCAAAAGTGCGTGGGTTAGACGCCAAGGATCCCTGCATAAAGTGAGGATAGTATCAAAACAAAACTTAACTCATCAACAGCTAAAAGTTCATTTTTCATTTATGATGGGCAGGAGTGCTGCTTAGATGGCAACTCCAGCAGTGGGGAAGTAAGGCCAGTGCCTGATTTCTTCAGTCTGTGCCCTTTCTATGGCAAAAACAGATCAGGATGAGCTAGAGCGAACTTCGACACAGCTCCAATAGTTGGGGTGCAGGACAGACTTTCCCGGTCTGAGCCGCCAAGTCAGAGCCGCCAAGAGACTGAGCCGGGCCTGGTGCAGGGCCGCCGCAGCCCCCCTCCAGACCGCCACATAGCCAGACTACAAAATTGGGGGGGGGGGGGCAGAGACTAAAGTGTGGGGCACATTTTGCCCCACCTCCCCGGCCCCTGCCGCAACTCCACATACCTTGGCTGGTGGGGGTACCCAAGCCCCCGCCAGCAGAAGCCTTCCTCCAGCACTGTTCTCCGCTGCATTGCCTGGCCCGTGGCTGCTTTTCCCCTCATGTCGCGTCATGAGGAGAAAAGCAACTGCAGGGCAGGCAATGTGGCAGAGAACAGCACTGGAGGAAGGCTTCTGCTGGCAGGGCTAAGGGATCCCCGCCAGCCAAACCAGAGATCCCGAAGCCCTGCTCCTCCCCAGCTTTAAGGGGAGCCCGGCGCTGGAGTTTTCGCTCTCCTCCTGTCGGGACACGATCATCCAGGTCCCGTCAGGAGCAAGAGAGAGAGAGACACCAGCGCTGGGAATCCCTTGGAGGCCAGGCTGGGGGAATCTTGCCCCCTGCCCCTCTTCTCGGCGGCCCTAGATCAAGTATGTGTATTTATACCACATTCATATCGTAGGCTATGCGGGTGCTGTATATCTCAATGGGGAGGGGAAGAAATCATAAAGTGAAATTTAAGCAAGTAAAATGTATTAATGCTTTTTGATTGTTGCTTCAATAACGATTTGATAATGAATGTGACCATTGGCAGACTGGATGTACCATGCAGGTCTTTATCTGCCTTCATTTACTAAGGATGGTGCTTTAAACTTTAGAGGCTTCCAGTGAACCCATTCATCTGTTTGCTGTTACTGTGGCCAGGACTTCTGGGTGATTTTAATTCATCATATTTATATTACTAGCTGGTGGCCCTCATTTAAATCATGTGTTCCATCAAGCTCTTAATGCCAGGGTGCAGGCTACGGTGTTTTGAAACTGCCAAGCAGCTTGTTTCTGAACTCCATTGCTTCCTCTTATCCTATTCCTGGGTCACTTTTTTTTTTAATTATCCCTAATTTCTTGTGCTTTGTTCCTACTTAATTCATGGTGTGAAATTTGCCTGGGGTCCTGCTGAGATTCAGGATAGCATGATTGACTAAGGGGTAATAAGCCAAGTTGAGGCAATTTCAAAACATTCAAATGTGGATATTGCTTCAAAAAACATACAAAGTGAAATTATTTTTTTGAACTGCTAATGAATTACCTAAGAACATCTTATTATTGCTGACTTCATTGTGTCAAATCAGCCAGATTTTTTTCTAATTGCTTTTCATCCAGATAAGGTTTTGGCGTTCTACTTCCATGGCAGCTTTCCAGAGTTGTGTTTGCCTTTTATCTGAAGTTTTTTTTTTTTAATAAGGCAAGTGCAGTCCTCCTGCCATGAACATTTTTTAGATGTTTCTCATTTGACTGCTCTTTTTGGTAATCCGAGTGTACAGAACAACAGTTTGTAAAGCTGAAATCCATGTTAGAGAGTTGCACAAAGACAGAAATTTCACCCATCCCCAATGGAATCTAACCCACACCTACTCATACTCGCAAATATTCATTCCATCTTCGCTATCCCCACAATTAATCTCCTCCAACCCCATCTGTACCCACAGGAGTCAACATTATTATTTATTTGGTCATAGCCCTCTGTTTTCTCCCAACCACAACGTCTTCCTGTGGTTTGTTTTTGGATGGAATTCTCTATTCAACCAATGAATGTTCCAGCTGCCTCTCTGCATACATTCCAAGCCTCATACTGGCACTCCAATTGCCTCTCATTGCATTCCAAGCCTCACTCTGGAGTCACCAGAGATTTTGACTACACTCCAGCAGGAAATCCCACAGTGACTTCTTCCATCTCTGTGGAAATCTCATGGTGATATCTTCCATCTCCACGGGAATCCTGCAATCCCCATTCCCATGCAGCTCTCCATTGCATGTTTGATAGCATGATCATTAATCTGGGGAAACCCAATTCTACAAAGGTATAGTTTCACATCTTTGAAGGTATTTTGGATATAGAGAGTCAATATTAACTTTTTCTTTGCTTTTGAGTTATATGGGGGTAAGGGTCATGAGTACAAGAGGCAGCACCTTAAATTCAAATTGCAACCATCTTGCATTTAATAGCATTTCAAAATTCTATAGTATCTTTCCACATTTTCTGGTAGCTCTCCTATCCCCTTCCCTCCCCTCTCTTCTCAGCATGGATAGCTGCACTTAATTCCACTGCAGGCATCCGCACAGCAGAGCTTCTCAGTTACGATCAATATGATAGGACTTGGAGTTTCAGCTCAATAACACAAAAGCACTTAAATATCCTTTTGCAGTATTTTGACCCCTGGGGTGAACCACTTTAGAGCGAGCCATTTGCCTATTGAAATTGAGAAACTTATTATTCTGCCCCAGCTGTGATTCCCTATTAGGGCAGTGACACTAAGCAGCAGTCCTTCAAATCAGCCCATTATTGGGAAAGAAAGTGGTGCGAATAGCACATCGACTACCAGTTGCAGTAATTAACTTTGTGCACCTAGTCTATTATAAAGTTAGATTTAAACTAAGAAAAACTTAAGGTGCATGAAATACAACAATAATACCAAAGAGACAAGTGCTAATGACAAAGTGAATAGCCTAATGGACAGAGCAGCAGGCTGAGAACCGGCAAAGTTGGGATCAAATCCCACTTCATTTCTTGATCTTGGGCAAGTCACTTAACTCTCTATTTCCTCAGGTACAAACTCAGATTGTGAGCCTTCCATGGACAGAAAAATTACCTAGGGTACCTGAATGTACACCACTTTGATAGCTTTCAGGCTTGTAGGCAGATTATCAAATAATAATACATGTAGTTCATGTTCTATTTCTCAGCAGTGACACTTGTGATCATGGAATTGATGTGTCCAAACAATAGCACATAGAGGGTTTAAATTCCTTTAATTCTATATCTCAAACATCAATCTTCTATAAAAGACCCGACACAGGCCGTGTTTCGGCGCACAGCGCCTACATCAGGGGTCAGCAGTGTTATGATGTCCAGTTAATACAATCTGCGGTGATGGAACTTTCTCCCTTACACATATATTCGGATGAAGTCAGTGAAACAAGACCGTGCCGGGTCTTTTATAGAAGATTCATGTTTGAGCTATACAATTAAAGGAATTGTGTCCCGATTTTGACAGCTGTTGGTGCTTTTTTTGCTGCATGGAATTGAAGTGCACATGACCAGCAGCGCAAAAATAAAGAAAGTGTGTTTGTCTAACCAAACCACCCTACTGGACTATAATAATGGTACAATTCAAACAAAGGCTTTAGAACTTTCTTTTAAGACACTTTTTCCTAATCGGACTCAATTCCATTGGCTCATTTGTGTCTCCATTGTTTCACTTCAAATGATCAATGTGCAGGAGTTTGAGAAACATAGTTTGAGCGGTAAAAGAATCAGAACTTCAGCTTTGGTTACTGCACCTTTGCTTGTGGCTTCCCTTAGCATCCCAGTTTCCATACACAGCTCATAGTGAAGATGCTTCCAGACAGTGGAGATGCAGCTCTAAAGCTGAGCTATTTGGGGGGGGAGGGGGGGGAAGGAATTGCTCACAGTTATGCCTGTCCTCTCCTGTTCTCTCCCTCAAAATGATGGCATAAATATATATAATATAACATAACATAGTAGATGAGGGCAGAAAAAGACCTGCACGGTCCATCCAGTCTGCCCAACAAGATAAACTCATATGTGCTACTTTTTGTGTATACCCTACTTTGATTTGTACCTGTCCTTTTTTCATGCTTAAGCTTTAGACATTTATATCGCTTGCTGAATTTACAGAATTATTGGGTTTGGGGAGTAAAGAAGGCAAAAACTTGAACAGCATATAAATTATGAACAAGTAAGGAGAGGCGCATACAAAGAAACTCAGGAAAAACCAGGGAGGGCAATTAGGAAGAGAGTAAAAGCAAAAGGAGGATATGGTGTGCCTGTGACAATGGAGGGGGGGGGGGATGTTAAGAGTTGAGTGCCCAGTAGGTCAGGGTCATACTGAAGTCTTCCTGAAATGAGTTTGTTGGTACTAAGAGCTAAGAGTCCACACAGTAAACCATCACATTTAATTTGGTGCAAGTGCCAGTTTGCATGCAAAACTGCAGTGGAAATCACAAGTTGGGCTGGATCCTTGCAGGGGAGATTAATCATGAGCTGTGTGGCAGATGCATGGCCATTCCCAGCATGAGTTCAGTGTTGTGCAATACAAAGCTCTAAATGCTTGAGACCAGCAGATGGATTTTACGGATGATCCCAAGCTTTCCATCTGAATGCTGCAAGTAACTGGCAGCACCTTCCCTTCGCTAGGTGGCATGGCTAACCATCACTGGGATCAAGCTTGATCTCAACTGCACCACTCTTCAACCATGGCTCTGAGGTCAAGGATGAGGTTATTGCAGTGCCAAGTAGATCTGTACAGCAGATGCCTAATTAGTATTTTAACTGGAGTGAAGGAGTGGCCTAGTGGTTAGGGTGGTGGACTTTGGTCCTGGAGAACAGAGGGAACTGAGTTCGATTCCCACTTCAGGTACAGGCAGCTCCTTGTGACTCTGAGCAAGTCACTTAACCCTCCATTGCCCCATGTAAGCCGCATTGAGCCTGCCATGAGTGGGAAAGTGTGGGGTACAAATCTAACAAAAATAAAATAAGAGTCCTTGAATGTAAATGCCAATCTGCTAAATTTTACATACATAACTATCTTCACTAGAGAAGTGTATACACAGTCCCCAAGTTCAGGGTAGGATTAACAGTTTAGTGGGCCCTAGGCAAACAGGCATGTTGGTCCCCCTATTATAATATATACAGATTTTTAAGTTCCCACAAAGGGACCCTGCATGATTCTGACTGCAGAAGGAAACTGGGAGAGAAAGCAGTAGCAGGTAATGAGTTCTGCTAAGTAACTACTCCTGCTAACAGTGAGGAGAATGAACAAGGGATAGGAGAAATGGACAGACCTCTGTAGGCACTGGTGATTCTGGTCTCCATTGCACTTGTCTTTTTGCCAGCAGCTGATTTACTAGGGCAAAATTCTGCCATGGGAACCACTAAATTAATACATCTAAGAGGGCCTCTCCTAAACATTTGGACTCGAGGCACATACCTAGTTTGCCAGTGTCTTAATCCTGCCCTGTCTAAGTTGATTGGTCCAGCACCATTAGAGATGGAGATGAGAAGTACTCACATTCAAACAAGATGTTAGGGATTGAGGAGGGAAAGTTATCAAGTTGGGCTACCGTTAAGACATGTTATTTTACTGTTACGCTTAGATACTATCAAGGAGGTTTGATAACAGTAGATGGCATTATGTCACAAGGAGGTTTTAATTCTCCTCAATGCAACTGCCGCCATCTTGGTACACCCAAAACAGTTAAATTGATAGGGTGACAAGCTCCGCCTACTGGCTTCAGCCCATATAATGTTCCAAATAGGCTTATGCTGTCTCCTGTTATGAAATTTCCTTGGATACTAGTAACTAGGTCTCGCTACATAAAATGGAACCCGTGCTAAAATAGCACAAGTTTTAGAGGTAAAATAACACATCTTAACGGTAACCCAAGTGATAACTATGCCCCTTAATTTACAGAAACAGGTCATTTCATTTGGGGTTGGAAGCAAGAGTTAAAATAGTGGTCCCAAAGTGCAGGATGGTATTGTACCAGTACTAGATTAACCATCAGCAGGGATGAAATAAACTTCATTTGTTTAGATCTTGCATGTAACCAGAATTGAGTGGCAGGGCTATAAAAATGTTCTTTTTTGCTTACCTCCATGGTGGTGTAGTTAAAAATTAAAAAAAAAAAAAAAGAAGAACATTTTAGTTTTACAGTTACTGGATGGTCATACATACGTACCTTCAGAATGTAACAGTTCAATCAGGAAAGTAAATAAGGGATGTGCAGTGTCGCTGTATAGTAAATGTCTTGTGTTTCTGTATGTAAATACATTTTTTGCCTTTCTGCTGAAAACATGTTTATAAGGAGCTCTGTTTATTTTTCAGCTGCAGGGCGATGGAAAATTCCCCGTACACCTGCACATTCATTAGTGTACTGAGGGTCCACAGGGACTTTTCCATCACCCCCACGCGTAGCTTATGTTTTTTTAATGTTATGAGCAGCTATGTTCCAGTTCCATCATCTCTGGAGCTTGAACATGAGGTGTCTGCGCTTCGTGTTGCATTTGTTTTTGCTCAGGATTTTTACATTGTGGGTCCCCTTTATATTGTCTGAGTACAGGGAAATTATATTGGGGGGGGGGGGGGTTAATTATCATAACTGTCTCTCTTCTGTTCCCACCAGGGGATGAAATGAAAAATTTGAGAGTGACAAATATTGTCCATCCAGAAGCTTGTATGGCAAAAATGTTCTGATCCATGCAGAGAACTGTTTGAGGTTAATCACAAAAGTGTTTTATTTTTTTAAATCATGCCATGGAAGAATTTTTTTTTGTGTGTGTGCAGATTTACTTGAGTCAAATTCCCAGCAGAAATTAATCGTACTTCATACAAACATTGTGCTAGTCAGACAGAAGCGTAGGCACTTGTCATTGCACAAGGGTAATTTCAGGACTCATACCAACGAGTTGTTAAAGTGAATTTCTGTTTTTCCTGAAAGGAATGGATCATTGCCAGCCATGGGAATTATGTTGGACTGGGTATTCCTGACCTCTTGTGAGTGAGCCTCTGTCATTAATGAGACAAACTGGACAATGACAAATTAATTGTCTACAGCTGGTGATAGGTTTTATTGGTAGTACATGAAGACATCGTTTTATAGTGACTGCTTGTGAATACATTGCAGAACCCGTTGTATTATGCACAATAGATGACCTTCACCCACTGTGCTTGTTATAAGCCTACAGAATCCTTTCTGGTGTAAGATTACCTTAAATTGAATTCCAATTACATTGCATCTAACACATAGAGCTAAAATGTAATAGATCTAATGATTCTGAAAGCTACACCGTTTCATAGCTTTAGATGGAGATTGCTACATTCTAAAATAGAAATATAAGGAGGGGAACTGTGTATAGCTCATGAAGGTGGGAAAACAAATACCTGAATCCATCCAGTTTAAAACCGTGGAAACATAGTTTTTAAATGCATATAGGTCTAGATTCTATATATCGTGCCGAGATTTCCACATGGAAATTGAATCATCCTATATAATAAAACTCACCTCCAACGTTCTAAAGTGCTTGGGACCGTGGCTCCCTCAGCACGGAGGTGGTCTGCTAGGCAGCATCGAACTCAATGACGTCAACAAACAAAGCTGAAGGCAGGAACTGGCCCTCGGTCCCGCACTAACCAAAAAAAAAAAAAAAAGGGAACACACATGCTCCTGGCACCTCAGCAAGCAGCAGGAAGCTGAACAGCCCTCTGGTCCTGCACTAACAAAACAAAAACAAAGGTGAACACACAGCCTCCAGGCGCCTCAGCAGGGGATGTGGACTACAAAGCAAGCTGCATAAAGCTTAGCAGAGGGACCAACTTTCCTAACAGCAGGTACAGGGCAGGAAAAAAAGAGCACAATCGCCAGATTAAAAAAAAAAAAGAAAAGGAACTGAAAAACCAAACACGGAGGGGGGGGGGGGGAGGACGGGAGGACCCTGCACCTCAGACAGAAGGAAGGGGTCATACACACACACACACAACACAACACATGGAGAGGGGGGGAGAGAACAGAACCGGAGGGAAAGGGGAGAGGACAAATGTTAAACAAGGATGGATGGAGGGCATGGGCAAAAGAACACAATCACAGGATTAAAACAAGGGAAAGTTACTGAAAATCCAAACACATGGGCGGGAGGGGTCGACCCTGCAACTCGGACAGAAGGAAGGGGTCATGCACACACAAAAACACACACACAGACAGACACACACTCTCTCTCTCTCTCTCACTCACACACACACACACACACAGTCTTTCACTCTTTGTGTGTCTCTGTGACACATTCCATCAAACTCACATACTCTGTCAGACACACACTTTCACACACACATACTCGCACTCTCTCAAACATACACTGCACCTGGAAAGGCAGTGGCTTCACATGATAGTACAACACAGCAACAGATGATTTACAAATGTAACAATTATTCCTTCTCATTATACCGTAATACTTTACTAACAACTCTACAGTTACCAACAAAAAAAAACCCATTGCTAGCGCCCGTTTCCTTACAAACAGAAACGGGCCTTTTTTACTAGTATTCTATAAAGTATGCATTAATCTAGTGGTACTTCATTGAATATGCCAAGCACTGGTCCACATCAGGGGCGTAGCCAGACTTTGGCGGGAGGGGGGCCCAGAGCCCAAGGTGAGGAGGCACATTTTAGTCCCTCCCCCGGCGCCACTGACCCCCCGCCATTGCCGACCACTGCCGCCACCACCACCACCAACTTTGACCCCCCCCCCATGCCAACGACCCTCTTGATCCCCCCCTCCCTCTGCCAACCCTCCCCCGCCACCACCGTCGCCTACCTTTGCTGGCGGGGGACCCTAACCCCCGCCAGCCGAGGTCCTTTTCCGGCACATTGAACACTGAATTTTATCAGCACCATTTATAGAATTTCCCATTTACTTTCAAGCAGTGAATGAATATTTCCTATCGGTGTATTCTCAAAATTGCATGGATAATATTAGGCCATTTAAATTGTTAAATGCCTGATTCTGTCCATATGAAAAGGGAGCCAGATAAGGGTGGCCAGAAAAAAACAAATATGGATATAATGGCAATGTGTCTGGATAAGTTGTACCTTCAGTTTAGGCCCTGCTGCCAGCACAGTGCCTGCGTTTACCCCCTAGTTTTATATAGTGCATCAGCAGGTAGGCACCAATTCAGCACCTAACCTTTGGCACTAAAATGGAAGTTAAGTGCCAAAAGAGAAATAAGCAACTGTTATGCTTGTAACTGCACTTGGGTGCTATTCTATAATTTAATGGCTAAGGGTCTTGTACAAAGGCGCAGTAGTGCTTTTAGCATTCGCTAATGATTAGCACACACTAAACACTAGAGACACCCATAGTAATATATGGGCATCTCTAGTGTTTGCGCTCACTTATTTTTAGCGCACGCTAAAAATGTTAGCTCGCCTTTGTAAAAGGCTCACTAAGAGCTTGAATGGACAACTGCAAGGGAGTGGGGCATGGGTGGGTGACACACTTTAATATGCAAGATGTAGAGAATACTGACTAAGTCACAAATCACTTAGAAGAATGAAGTTTAACAAAATCACACAAAAATCACACTTCACTAGGACTATGTTTAGTCATTGAGCAAATTATTCAGAAATAGAAGGAAAAAGCCTCAGAAATTGCAGGTTATCACTTTATATATTCATGCTATATTGATCATTATCTAAAAACTCTCTTCCACACAAAAATATATCTTTTTATGCCTTTTTATATAAATGTTCTCTTTTCTTCTTTATTTTTTAACACTCAGAATCAATGATTATTTCAGCTACTTAGCTCAAGTTAACAACTGTAACCGTCTCCCTAGTCTCCCCAATAGTGGCCACTGTTTCGCAGTGTGATACCGCCTCCTAAAAATAAATATGTGGTAAACGCTAGAGATGCCCATATATTCCTGTGGGTGTCTCTAGCATTTTGCATATGCTAAAAATGCTACCACGCCTTTGTAAAAGACCCGTCTAACTTTCCATGTGTGAGCACTTGCACAAGCCTGGTGTTACTAGTCACACCTTAGTTACTATTCTGTAGACACACCCCTGACCCGCCCATGCCCTTCCCAGGTCCACACCCCCCTTACAGTTTTTCACTATGTAAATTGTGCACCTAGTTTATAGGGAGTGGAGGAGTGGCCTAGTGGTTAGAGCACCAGTCTTGCAATCCAGAGGTGACCGGTTCAAATCCCACTGCTGCTCCTTGTGATCTTGGGCAAGTCACTTAACCCTCCATTGCCTCAGGTAGAAACTTAGATTGTGAGTCCTGCTGGGACAGAGAAATATCCAGTGTACCTGAATGTCTCACCTTGAGTTACTACTGAAAAAGGTGTGAGCAAAATCTAAATAAATAAATAGAAGGCTGACTAAAGTCACTAATGCGCTTAATTGCTAATTAGAGCCAATTTGTGTCGATTAACACCAATAATTGACAATTATTGGTTAAAGCTAGTTAGCATCTAATTAACCAATTAAAGTAGGTGCATAGTTGACCTTAAATTATGTGCCCAACTTTATAGAGTTAGGGTATGTCAGTGCTGCTACCTACATGGATTGAGTCACTGAATATATGGATTAAGTTAAACACTGCATGTGGCATTTAACTTAAGCCCGTCAGCGAGCTGGATGGAAATTGGCCCCATAAATAAGGAAGATACATACTGCTGCAAAGCTTAGACTTGACTCGCTTCAAGTGAGGAAAGAGGTTCCATAATGCATATGCTTGTTCCACAGTTAGTGGTGGAAATGTTACAAAGATTTCTGTCTAGTACAGCACAATAATACCTGTCACCCTTCAATGAAGAGGCAATTCAGATTTTACAGTAGGCTAGGAAGTAAGGGCAGTTTTAAGCAATTATCAAAGCAAACGTAAAAGAATTTTCCTTGGAGAATTTTGTATTCTAACTACAAATGCAGACATGGACATGAGCACTCTAGGTCACAGGATCTTGAGGTACTCTGAAGCAGGAGCGAAGACTACTGCAAGCATGCAAATACCAGTCAATATTTATAACAAATAGTTCTGGTGCTTTCTGCCCCAGATGGACAGAAGAATTCATGAATGACAAGCTTTGTTTCTGAGTCTCCTTTATGTCTTTCATTTCTCTCATGATAAGGTGGTATTCAGAACACACTGGTTTAGAAGAGTACAACACCTGCTGCTAAGATGAAACAGCTTGCATTTTGCCTTTCCATGGTGATACTTCTTCACCATTCCCAATCTAGTTGCTGGTCATTGACCTTTCCCATGCACATCTTCCCCCATCTTTTTTTTTTAAATGATCAGCTGTTTCAGCTAAAGAGCACCACCTACTTATTCGTAAAAAGCTTGACAATGCTCTCCTGGCGCATTACTGAGCACAAGGAGTAGTCTGCTTGCTTTATTACTATAGTAGCCATTTTGGATTTTTTCTAGTTTGCATGCTTTCATCTTGTCAGGTCCTGGGTCTTTTGAGCTTTGAGTAAAAGCGCACTTTTTAGGACAGGAGAACCTTGATTTAGATTATAGCAATGGGCATGTTAGGGGTTCCCCCCCCCCCCCATACTCTAGGTCCACATGTCTTTTGGGGACCCCTAGAAGCAAGGAGGTTTGTGTGTGGGTTTTCTCTTGTGTAGAGGATCTCCTAGAAGTCTAGAGTACAGTGGGAGTTCCTGCTTTATATCTACCCTCCTCACCTGGCTATCTTGAGCCTTTAGGAGAATGTCTGTCTGGAACCTTCTTGGAGTTTTCCCGTTCCTCCATCCTGGGGTCCCTCATTAGTGTAGGTTTAAAAACAATTCTGTTCACACATTAATCAAGTGCAGGACTTTTTCACAATATCCAATGAAATCTGCTGATGCTTACAACTGTCAGTAACTCACTGAAGGCAATTTCTTACCGTTGTATGACATAAATGTTAACCCTACGTTGTCCAGATCCACAAGTCCAAGAAGGAGACAGAAGCAGTCACTTGTTTGTGCTCTTGTTCAAGAATGTGGTTCCTGTGATACTCTGAGGTTTGGGGTTCTGAATTGATGTGGGAGACCCAGACTTTTCAACGAGGTAGATATGTGAGCTTACTAGCCAAGTGGCAGTAATGCTGTAGGTGGCGATTAGAGAACCACAAAGGATCAGGGGGCAGACTCAATCCTGGGATCTCCAGAGAAGAAGAGGAAGCCTTTCCCATTTACCTGTTGGTCAAGGACATTGTGAGCAAAGGCCAAAGCCAAACAGAATAAAGGAAATTCTCTTCCATAGGTGTACTTTGGGGTGGGCATGGATAATCCCTCTTTCTTCCCTACTTAATCTCTACACACTGCTAACTGTATCTGATATTCTGGAATGACAATGTCATAACAAAACTATGTAAGCCACATTGAGCCTGCAAATGGGTGAGATAATGTGGGATACAAATGTAATAAATAAAAATAAATAAATAATTCCCCCTCCCCAAATGTTGTGAGTGCTAAAACTGAATTGATTCACTTCCACAAATATTAACGCTTTCTTACCATTTAATCCTCATAAAGTAAGCAGGCAAATAGCATATTTGTCCTCGTCTAAGGTGCTCACTAAGCTTATTATTTTGAGCAAGATTAAAGTCCATGGCCCCTAAGATGGACAGCTTGGTGTCTGCTTTGTGCAAGTATACTTCCTGTCCATCTGAAAGAGTCATAGGCAGGAGGATGAGCACCTCTACAGGAGGCATTGTGCTTATCTTGCTTGTCTAGAGCCATTGCAGTATGAGTCCAGCTGCTAAGAATGTGTTTTGTTTTTTCAGGATTTTGTGGTCCTAGTTAGCTATGATTCTGATGGCCAGTGCATTTTTTCTAGCAAAAAAGGTGCTGGTACTCAAATGCCAGGCCACCCTTCAGGGGTGGGGTGATCATTGAGGGACGAATTCCACAATAGCCAGGACCCCTGCAACTAGTCACAGAATCTATGACAAGGCAGAATTGGTGTGTAGAGCCTCAGCTCTTTCATTAAAACTTGGGGACCATGGGTCAATTTTAGCAGACAGTGGAAAAGGTGCCGGTACTCGGTACCCCCAAGTACCCCCTCAAAAAAAGCCCTGCTGATGGCCATATTCTCTTTCAGCTCCTTCTAGAATTTGGTGTCCCTGGTGATAAAGACCATAGTGTACAGGAAACTGGATAGGGTTATGAAGGGTTATGTTGATTCCAAGAAGGTTGTTTTATCCTTTGGCAACCCCATAGTCAAGAAATGGGTTGTGCCATTTGATTTGCAAGTGATGTGCTCAGTAACTCAAAGTACCACATATCAGTAAATTGAGAAGGCAATTGACTGAAGCAGCACAGCACCACACAATGATGAGTACATTTTTTTTAGATGAAATCTATTTAATGTAGCTCAAAACCAGCAAGGATTGTACTTATCTGGGTGCCAGACAAGCTGATATGATTTATTGTGTCACTATATGTAGCGACAATACATATGTCTTCCTCAATGTTTGTGAACCCAGTCATTTAAAAGTGCAATTGTCCGTGTTTCCATATCCCAACACAAATTTATGTTTCACCATAAGCTTCCTCAGGGGGAAGTGAAATGAAAATTTAACAAACATGCATGCTAGGGCTCAAGAAGGGTCCTGCCACAAGCAACATGGAAAAGTAGTGTGTTCTAGAAAAACAAAGATCCAACATTAGATATATTGTTAGAGATGTGCAAATATTATCACACTATTATATTGGCTGAAAAGTATATAAAAACCACCTCAAGAAATAAGAAGCAACAATAGCATTAGTAAGAACATGAATACAATGTATATAGAGAAGAATCCAACAGCTACATAAAAGTTGTATAATGATACTGAATATATCTCCACATAAAAAGCTTTTTGCAAACCTCAGTGAAACCTATAAATAAGCACTCTCACAAACCTGCACATAATATTGAGAAGGGGCATATGGCACTGTAGCGTCAACTTTTAAAATGATAACTCCAACTGAAAATGAAACTAATAAGCAACAAATTAAAATGAGGACATGTAATAAAAAATTCAACATTCACTGTCAAAAAATTATTATGAAAAAGATGCCAAAAAAAAGGTTATATATTATCTCCTAGATTCTGAATATAGCACTCAAAATTGCACTCCAATCAAAGCTGTGTGGCCAACTAAATTGACTAACAGGCCAATTAGTGTCAATAATTGGGTGCTAATTGGCACCAATTTGGATTTGCAAGCTCATCTTGCTATGTGCAGTTAGTTCTATTACAATGTGCGCCTGAATCCTATATCACGCAACCCAAAATGGGCAGGGCAGGGGCATTCCTAAAATTTGCATGCAGTGTTATAGAATACCAGGATGTGTGCCCAAATTGGTGCCAGGAATTACACCTGGTTTCAACAGACATACATACTGGCATCCAAATTTGGGCGCCAAAATCAGCATGCAGTGCTATTCTGTAATAGGTGCTCATCTTTGAGTACCCATTAAAGAATTGCATTGAGCACTGATTTTTGAGCATCATTTAGAGAATCTAGCCCTAAATGTCTACCTAAAACCAGAACTGCAAATTCCACACGTGCATATTGCCTCGTTGAGCATCTAAAAGACAGAAATTTAACAAAAATGGGATGTTGAATGATAGAGAATGCTGAAGAGTTTATATGAAAAGTTGCAAAACTCCCTAGATCTGTAACATAAATAATGGAGCAGATACTGGAATATGCTAATTGGAACACTCAAAAGAAACAATTTAATATTTTCTCTGAGGATTACCCTCTAACTGATAGCGGAACCAGCAGGATTCTAGTGTCTGAACTCGGGTAAGTCCCAGATGTCTGGAAGGATTCCATAATTAGCACGGTTACTGAGTCTGCTTGGCCCTGTGCCAGCACTTGTAGATGTCATTTCATTGGGCCTTGTACAGCAGTGGTCATTGCAGCCCCAAGCATTTTAGACTTGATTTCCTTTTCCCTATAGCATCTGAACTTCCAGGCCCCTTCTGGGCACCATTGAAGGAGCACCATAAGGATGTTCCCCTTTGGACATGCACATACCTGTGACTGTGTGCCACCACACCAGAGGTCTTAAATGGCAGCCAGCATGACCTGATAGTGTTACTGTGGGGTAGGCCTACTAAGAGTTCTGTCTACCACCAATACTCTTGTCTTATGCAGCTGCCATCAGTTCTCCAAAACCTGCCTCCCCTCCCCCCCAACTCCTTCCTCACTAGGCTCAGACTCCAAGGCCAGTACTACTCTCATCCTACCTCAACAAGGAAGTATTCGTAATTGGAGGTTTTTTTTTTATAGTAACAACAGAAGTAGAAGCTGAGGATGAGAGAAAGTTACTACCAAGTTGGTGCTTGCAGGAACATTATCGAGTTGTTACTTTTGCCACCTGAGACAGCCCTAGATAGGGTGAAACTTGGTCAAGTTGGGCATTTATTTGAACCCCTCACATGTTGTTGCCATAATAAATCTACAGTCTAGAATACTTCCTTATTCTGGTTTGCTCTCTTCTCTCCAATCTGAAATTTGCGAACTAGAAATGTTCTACTTTTAAAACACAGAGAAAAAGATCTAGGTGTCATCGTAGACACTACATTGAAATCTTCCGCCCAGTGTGTAGTGGTGGCCAAAAAAGTAAACAGGATGCTAGGAATGATTAGGAAAGGGATGGAAAATAGGATGAAGAATATTTTAATGCCTCTGTATCGCTCCATGGTGCAACCTAACATTGAGTATTGCATGCAATTCTTGTCACCATATCTCAAAAAAGATATAGTAGAATTAGAAAAGGTTCAAAGATGAGTGACCAAAATGAGAAAGGGAATGGGATTCCTATGAGGAAAAGCTAAAGAGGTTAGGGCTCTTTAGCTTGGAAAAGAGATGGTTGAAGGGGTAGGGGATATGTGATAGAGGACTACAAAAATCTGAGTATAGAACAAGTAAAAGTGAATCGATTTATTTATTTGTTTTTAACTTTCAGAAAGTACAAAGACTAGGAGACATTCAATGAGTTTACATGGTACTAATTCTAAAACAAATAGGAGGAAATATTTTTTCACTCAATGAATAGTTAAGCTGTGGAACTTATTGCTTTTGAGGATATGCTTACATCGGTTAGCATATCTGGATTTCAAAAAGGTTTGGATAAGTTCCTGGAGGAAAGGTCCATAGCATGCCATTGAGATAGAAGTGGGAAAAGCCACCATTATCCCTGGGATTAGTAGCATGGAATCTTGTACTATTTGTGATTCTGCCAGGTATTTGTGACCTGGATTGGCCACTATTGGAAGCAGGATACTGGGCTAGATGGGCCATTTGTTCCCCAGTATGGCTTTTCTTATATTAGAAGTTATCAAGTTAATTTTACAGTCTCTTTTCTACCCAATTTCTGAGCAAGCCAATACTCACAAGTGTAGATTCCTTACCAGCAGAGGCAGGACCCATCTCAGGATTCCTGGCAAAAATAAATACTCAAAGCAGAAGTCTCTAGATTCTGGCCCCCTCATTCCATAACAGGTCACTTAAATTTTCATGCTATTTGCGCACATAGATTTATAGAATATTCTATATGTTTATTTTGTTTGATTTCTATAGAATATTCTATAAATTCACACAGGTAAGTGTACAGTTTCCCTCATTAATGGCAGCATTGCACCTTATCCGTGTTCATTATGTGTTCAGATGGCACAGCACATAACTGTTAGAGGGGTGTTCACAAGGGAGGATCAAGGGCAGGCCATAGGCAAAGTAGACGTTTACACGGGCAATTTACAGAATACTACTTGTGTAGATTAACTGTCACATTTAGGCATCATCATTTACACAAGCCATAGACCTGTTGTGAATGTTTCAGCACTCTGATGCGGTTTACACTAGTATCCAATGAGGACACTTGTGTGTGTTATTAAAATGGAGGTGCTATGTTACAGAACCACCTCTGTGGTAATTATACATGTGATGAGGAGGGTCTTACAGACTGAGAAGTGCAAGAACATATATAACAACTGTTTTATAATTTTCAGACAGTCGGGGCTTTCAGTCTGTCTTAGACCTAAGCAGATTCTCTGGGCTTTTAAGGCAAAGCTTTTTCAACTTGGAGTCTCTGGTTTCCATTGTGTAGGTTATCAGGAAAGGAATTTCTGTGTTCTCTGCATGTCCAGGATGATTAACCTTACGTTCTGATAGCTCACCAAAATTACCTTTGATTTGTGGTGGACACAGTATGTTTTCAGCCCATGTGTTTGTCTGTTGGCTTAACGTCCAAAATCCAAGGCTCTTTACCAAGGTCATAGTGCAAAATGGCTCTGCCTTTTGAGAGATTAAGTCCTAAACCAATCATAGGCCATTTCGTAAAGAATAAGATAAGAAAAACCATTTTGGAACCAATCTGATGGCAGAAGGGTTTTTATTTTTAAAGTCTTAAAGCTATTTGTGTGGTAATAATGCTTTCTTTTATTTTTTTTTCTCTCAAACAGTGCAGTATCTGTTAGAGATTTCACTTTATGCCAAGTTTTTATGTTTGCCTTGTTTCCTATGTGTTGAACATTCCAGCAGAGATTTTAAGTATATTTTTCACTGGGGATATGAAGAAAGAGAGAGTGAATAAAAGGATCAGTGCATCACCTGGCATGCATTCAAAGAATGAAGTGAAACAACCGTAAAACTGAATACATTTGCCATCATTACATTGCATATCCTTCAATGAGAGCATAACAGTACTACTGTACCACTACCGCTACAACCAGTGTTCTCTCTAAATTTTGCTGTCCCATTTGCACATGAAAAACATTTTCCTTAGCGTCTGCAGCTGATGAATCCAGAGACCTGTGGATTGTGTCCGTCTTCCAGCAGGTGGAAATAGAGAGCTCTGAATTGCACTGTGCCTATTAGGGCGTAATGCTCCCTGGCTATCTAGTATTCTCAATCTCCAGCAGGTGGACGGATGTGTTCCACAGGCTTCTGGCTTCTGCTTCTGTTCTGGCTTTGCTGGTCCAGTCAAGCTGGGGGTATTCTGGCTGAGCAGCACCAGCTTTGGGGGGTATATCTGGTCACCCCAGGTCGCTCCCCCATTCTCCTTTCCCTGGCTGTTTCCACTGGCCCACCCCTCCTCACAGATTTGTCTCCTAAAAAAAGGGGGGGGGCTTCTCCGTGGTGGGACTTGCACTCTCCATGGTGCTTGTTAGCTGATTAAGGAAGAGTGAGTTCAGCTCCTGCTTTTCTGCCCATTCCCTTTGAGGGAACCAGTCTGTCCCTCTTGCAGCTGGGGTGAGGGTACCTTTGCTTTACCTGCTCATGTCCCTCCAAGGTCATGCCCTCCTTTTGGGTTGTATGCTATGGGATGTAGGGACCCAGAGTTATAGAATAGCACGCAGCCAAATGCATGAGCAAAACCTAATTGATGCCAGTTAACATCAATAATTGGTTGTTAGCAGCTTGTTTATTGGGATTTATTTACCGCCTTTTTGAAGGTGTTCACTCAAGGCGGTGTACAGTAAGAATCAAACATGAGTAATAGGCAATTACAGCAGTAAAAATATTCGAGAACAATACAGTGTATGGCATGGTATACTAGCAATGTTAGCCAAATAAGTTGCATGCATCTCGGCAGCGTGCCCCAATTTGGACACTCAAATCTAGACACTATATATATATATATATATATATATATATATATATATATATATATATATAATTGAAGGGTTAGTGCACGTTTCCAGCCTCGATTTGAAGTGTGCGGTATTCCGTATGTTCACAATAAAGAAAGCCAGCAAAAAGTTTGTGCATGCAGTTGCTACGCATGTGCGCTCCATTTTTGACCTGCTTACGCATTCACACGTGCACAGCTTAGAGGGAACACTGGCTACAATTGATTATATGTAGGAGCCTGTTTACTAAGCTGTGTTCACTGTTTAATATGATAATTGCTGCACGGTTACAGCACAAGCCCATGCTAACAGTTAATGAAGAGTCTTAACAAGTGATGCACAGTGGTTCCCATGTTAACCAGCTAATATGAAAGGGTGAACGTAATGAGTTGGGACTATGCTTTATAGTCAATTCAGCAGGTAACACAGAGCGATGAAAGTCATCTCAGGAGGTGACATCTAATTGTGTAGTGCAGTCAGTGAATGGTAGCAACGGCTCAATAAAATGCCAGAAACACCCCCAACCGTTAACGCAGAGGCTTTTTCTGTAGAATCTTAGGGCATAAATGCCTATAAAGGAAAGTAGGTGCCTACTTTTCTTTAGAACATGGGTCCTTGAGGTCCACAATCCAGCCAGGTTTTCAGGTTTTCCACAATGAATATGCCAGAAATGGCATTCAATGCTGATGAGTCAGAAACTGAATCAAATCTCTGTAAACCTGGAAGATGTAATGGGGCAATTAGACAAATTGAAGAGTAGCAAATCACCTGGACCGGATGGTATACATCCCAGAGTACTTGAAAAATGAACTTGCAGAACTATTGTTACTAATACGTAATTTGTCTTGATAATCAAACATGATTGGAGGGTAGCCAATGTAACACCAGTTTTTTAAAAGGGTTCCAGAGCTGCTCCAGGAATTATAGACCGGTGAGCCTGTCTTTGATGCCGGGCAAAATGGTAGAGACTATTATAAAGAACAAAATTACAAAGCATATACATAAGCATAGATTAGTGAGACAAAAACAACGAGGATTTAGTGAAGGGACATCTTGCTTCACCAATCTACTACATTTCTTTCAAGGGGTGAACAATCTTGTGGATAACGGTGAGTCGGTTGATGATGTGTATCTTGATTTTCAAAAGGCATTTGACAAAGTACTTCGTGAAAAACTCCTGAGGGAATTAGAAAGTCATGGGATAGGAGGTAATGTCCTATTATGGATTAAAAACTGGTTACAAGATAGAAAACAAACAGTAGGGTTAAAAGGTCAGTATTCTCAATGGAGAAGGGTAGATAGTGAGGTTCCACAGGGTTTATGCTGAGAACGCTGCTTTTTAACATATTTAAAGATTATTTAGAGATGGGGAATATCTAGTGAGGTAATTAAATTTGCTGACAACACAAAGTTATTCAAAGTTGTTAAATCGCAAGAGGATTGTGAAGAATTGCAAGAGGTCCTTGGGAGACTGGGCATCCAGATGGCAGATGACGTTTAATGTGAGCAAGTGCAAAGTGATACATTTGGGAAAGAGGAAACCTAACTATAGCTAGATGATGCAAGGTTCCACATTAAGAGTCACCGACCAGGAAAAGGATCTAGTTGTCATTGTTGATGATACTTTGAAACCATCCTCTCAGTGTGCTGCAGCCACTAAGAAAGCAAATAGAATGTTAGGTATTATTAGGAATGGAATGGAAAGCAAAAATGAGAATGTTAATTCCTTGTATCACTCCATGGTGTGACCGCATGCATCTCAAAAAAGATATAGCGGAATTAGAAAAGGTACAGAGAAAGGCGACCAAAATGGTAAGGAGAATGGGACAACTTCCCTATGAGGAAAGGCTAAAACAGCTAAGGCTCTTCAGCTTGGAGAAGAGATGGCTGAGGGGGAGATATGATAAGAGGTCTATAAAATAATGAGTGGAATGGAATGGTTGGATGTGAATCGCTTGTGTACTCTTTCCAAAAATACTAGGACTATGGGGCATGCAATGAAGCTATTAAGTAGTAAATTTAAAAAAAAATCTGAGAAAATATTCCTTAACTCACTGTGTAATTAAACTCTGGAATTCATTGCCAGAGAATGTGGTAAAAGCAGTTAGCTTAGCAGGGTCTAAAAAAAGGTTTGGATAACTTCCTAAAAGAAAAATCCATAAGCCATTATTAAGATGGACTTGGGGAAAATCCACAGCTTATTTCTAGGATAAGCAGCATAAAATCTATTTTACTGTTTTGGGATCTTTCCTGGTACTTTTAACCGAGCTGCCAAGTTACCCATTCCAGGAGGGAGACTTTTTGGCCGGTCCTGGATTTCTGCAAACTTCATCCTGGTGCATTATGGGACCTGCAGCACTGATTTCAATGGCTAAAATCATGGACTACAATTACTACACTGCTTTGGGATGTAAGTTTAAAATCAGGACTGGCCAAAAGGTCTCCCTCCTGGAATGGGTAACTTAGCAGCTCTGTTTTAACCTGGATTGTCCACTGTTAGAAACAGGATGCTGGGCTTGATGGACCGTCAGTCTGTCTAGTATGGCAACACTTACGTTCTTTTGAGATCTATTTGCATTTGCTTCTTCTGTTGCATGTAGACGGCTCTCATGCATATTCATTGTGGAAATCCTGACCAGCAGGCTGGGTTGTGGACCTTGAGGACTGGATTGGAGGCCCTCTCTCTGCTTTAGGGAATGCTAGCGTTACCAGGTATATATATCCCTATGTGCTTAGGCTTGAACATATATACCAGCCATAGAGCTGACGGGTGTTACACCTGTGTTCCAGAGATACATTTGTAACTTATAGTAAATGTGCTCATGCTTCACCCAGATACCATTCGTGTATTCCACCTGCAAACTACGCACTATCAGGGATATGTGCATAGCTATAGAATAGCTCTTAGGTGGCATATTGGCATGTACACTTGTATATGTGAGCGACTAAATATAGGCACCCAAGTTATAGACCTGTCAGTCCTCAGTGTTATAGGGCATAAGCTATAATATATAAAAGATGGTCCTTTCTCTATATAACTAGTCAGTTGGGTTGAAAAGTTTATAACTTCTTATTAAGGTACATAAGTACATAAGTAATGCCACACTGGGAAAAGACCAAGGGTCCATCGAGCCCAGCATCCTGTCCACGACAGCGGCCAATCCAGGCCAAGGGCACCTGGCAAGCTTCCCAAATGTACAAACATTCTATGCATGTTATTCCTGGAATTGTGGATTTTTCCCAAGTCCATTTAGTGGTGGTTTATGGACTTGTCCTTTAGGAAACCGTCTAACCCCTTTTTAAACTCTGCTAAGTTAACCGCCTTCCTCTCCGGCAACGAATTCCAGAGTTTAATTATGCATTGGGTGAAGAAACATTTTCTCCGATTTGTTTTAAATTTACTACACTGTAGTTTCATCGCATGCCCCCTAGTCCTAGTATTTTTGGAAAGCGTGAACGGATGCTTCACATCCACCCGTTCCACTCCACTCATTATTTTATATACCTCTATCATGTCTCCCCTCAGCCGTCTCTTCTCCAAGCTGAAACGCCCTAGCCTCCTTAGTCTTTCTTCATGGGGAAGTCGTCACATCCCCACTATCGTTTTAGTCGCCCTTCGCTGCACGTTTTCCAATTCTGCTATATCTTTCTTCAGATGCGGCGACCAGAATTGAACACAATACTCAAGGTGCAATCCAGCTACTTTTTGGAATTCTGCCAGGTACTTGTGACCTGGATTGGCCGTTGTTGGAAGCATGATACTAGGCTTGATGGTCTGACCCGGTATGCCAAGTCTTATGGCCTTATCTTAAACGAGAAGTTCTTCTTTAAGTAGGAATGATTAAACCATGAACGTGATAAGTGAGAACCCAAGTTTCTATTGAAAAGCATTTGCAAAAAGATGGACTTTTAAGGAAGATTTGTTGTGTATAGTAAGAAAGGAAGCACTGTGGTTTGAGGTGTGCAACAATGAACTGGTATTGCATATTCATGTAAAGATATTAGAGGCCCTTTTACAAAGCGGTGGTAAGCACAACGCAGGTCTTACTGTGTGCTAATCTGGAGCTACCGCCTGCCCAACGCAGGTGCGAGCCATTTCCCATGCTAGTAAAAATTGGCCCGTATTTTTTAGTGGGGGAAAATCGGCCCATATTTTTTTACCGCCAGGTTAGCGCGGGAGCACTTATCGCCAGCTTGATGGGTGGTGGTAAGTGCTCCACCTCGCATGGCCACGCAGTAAAAGCAATCTTACCACATACCCATGGCTATTTTCAGCCTTTTTCACCTGCTGCGGTAAAGGCCTCAACGCACAGCAAAAACAGCTCCCGACGCTAACGCAGGGCCCTTTTTAACGCAGCTTGGTAAAAGGAGCCCATAGTATTGTCTCTTAATGCTGATCTGGTAACTTCATTTGGGTCTGTCCTAAGCTGGTACCTTTTGTTCACTTTTCTGCTGGAATAGATTGACCTTAAATACTTTGTGCTGAAGCTGATTGGGTGTAATTATTGCTAATGGTGTTTGTGTTTTCTGGCGTCAGTTGGTCTGAATACTTGTGGGTGCTTATTTTTGTTTGTATGTTAAAACCATGTTTACTTAACAGCTGTGGAAAAATCATGCTTCTAAAACAAGACTATCTTAAAAATTGTTTTTGCGGATGGGGGACGGAAGGTTAGAATTTTTCTTTTTTCCATGCACAGGTTCACATGAGGGAGATAATTTTATAGCTTTGCAAAAAGGTCACACAATATTTTACCCCATTTGGCTATCTAAATTTTCAAAATGAAAGTAGGCCTGTACTACTTCTTTGAAATTACCCCATGGAGTTTATTCAAATATGTGCACACCTGCTCTTTAGTATGCACAAGCTTCCCAAGTTCATTTACACACACAAGCATGCATTTTTCAAAATACACATAATGCTAACACCTCTCTAGCCCCGCCTTAAGAACACCTTTGCTCAGCCCAGGTCAATTCCTGTGCACACAAGCAATATGCACACAAGTGTACTGCAAATTAGGAGGTTTATTTTATGAAAGTTTATTTCTGCATGTAAAACATTTTTTACCTTTCAAATTTATTCTCCCTGCTCTATCTTATCCTCAGCAATACATAGAATTTGCATACAGAGTGAATAAATGTAGTACAGTTGTCAAATAAGTGTAAATAGGGTCATTTTATAAACTTTACCTCTTCATCAGTCCAGTCATTTTCCAAACTTTGTTATGCTTTGAATTGTGATGTTGGACATCTATATCTATATATATAAAAGGCACTTTGAAGCCTCAAGCCGGAAACTTGAGGAGCCCGAGATATCCGGTTTGGCCTGCAGGCTCCAGTCACTGTAGCTCCGCCCTCGCGTCAAAACGCGATGATGTTGAGGGCGGGGCGGCCCTCGCGTCAAAACGCGATGACGTTGAGGGCGGGGCGGCCCTCGCAACCACGTCACTGAGGGACGAAGGGACGAAGAGGAGAGGTGTGCAACTCGGAACGGAGGCACGGAGGGGGTGTCTGCAACTAGGGAGGGAGGGAGGACGGAGGGGGGGGGGATTACCCTGCTAGCGCCCGTTTCATTTTTGCCAGAAACGGGCATTTCTTACTAGTGTTTTATATTCCAGGGAAGTCACTTTGCAAGATTGGTATGTGTGTTCATTGAACCACAGTCTTCCCACTATTTCTTGGAATCTGATCTGTTCCCCACTATCCATGTAGCATATAACATATGTTTCATGGTTAAACTTCTCACATTCCCACCACATTTACAAATTTAAGCCCTGTAATCTACATCCCCTCCAGCACAGTGAACTAGAATGACTGAATTTAATATTTCACAAAATATGAGGGGTATGTGTAAAAGTTATTGTATCCTAAACATCACTTCTGTTTTTTTTGTTGTTGTTGTTGTTGTTTTTGTTTTATTTTGTTGCATAGGGAAAGTTGGGTATGGTTCTGCACTGTATTTATTGCATGCTTTATCAAGATCTATCCACAGCTCAGTATTTTCTATCTTTCTGTCTCTCTGTCTTGGATGGGTGCTGTTGTTAGTTTGTATACTTGAACACATATAGATGCAGCTTGTGGAACTATATCAGGTCATGATATATGTAATTCAAAACTGTTAGCTACTGAGAATTAGGGTTACTATATTTGCCTTGACAAAAAAGAGGACAGCAGTAGCCACCGTGAGGCCACCTCTTGAAGTCACGGCAACCATTTTGAAGCAGCGCAGTGACCGGGAGCACCATCGCCGGGCAGGAAAGAGTGTGGTCCTTTCCTTCCCCAAAATGGCCACTAGACCACCAAGACATGATAAGGGAGGGGAGGACACTTTGAGATCCACCTAGCCAAGCCCGCCCGCTTGCCCGCAACCTCAGACAAACGGGCAAGCTGGAAAAACCCACCCAGATGTCCCGTGGTGACCTCAAAAAGAGGACATGTCTGGGTAAAACCGGACATTTGGTAACCCTACGTAGGATATAAACCTTTACTGCTACAGTTTGCTAAATGGTTCTGTATTAGCAGGTACGGTAACATTTATGCACCCTGTCAATTTTAAGTTACGGTGAGCCCCAGTTATTAGTAACTAGGTCTCATTGCAGAAAATGGGACCTGCGGCAAAACAGCATGAGTTAGATGTAGCACATGCTAGTAACTACACTCTTTAGTTATAAGTACATAAGTAATGCCACACTGGGAAAAGACCAAGAGTCCATCAAGCCCAGCATCCTGTCCACGACAGCGGCCAATCCAGGCCAAGGGCACCTGGCAAGCTTCCCAAACGTACAAACATTCTATACATGTTATTCCTGGAATTGTGGATTTTCCCTGAAGTCCATTTAGTAGTGGTTTATGGACTTGTCCTTTAGGAAACCGTCTAACCCCTTTTTAAACTCTGCCAAGCTAACCGCCTTCACCACATTCTCCGGCAACGAATTCCAGAGTTTAATTATGTGTTGAGTGAAGAAAGGTTTTCTCCACTCATTATTTTATATACCTCTATCATGTCTTCCCTCAGCCGTCTCTTCTCCAAGTTGAAAAGCCCTAGCCTCCTTAGTCTTTCTTCACAGTGAAGTCGTCCCATCCCCGCTATCATTTTAGTTGTTCTTAATGTCTTCTGAAATACCCATGTTTGTGATCTGAATACTTTCAGAAGGAAGAATTCTGTTAAGTCGCATGCCCAACTGGATTACGGAGGGTACAGTGCCACTTATTAGATTAGCATATGATGTGTCTGTGGCAGGGATAACACTGCCATTAATCTTTCTCATGATCTCTCTTGCTGTTCCTTCTTCCTCCATCCAAGCATTTCTCTAGCAGTGTTTAAAGCACAAGAAACTAGGACAGAAATACCTGGAGAGAAATTGAAATATGAGCATAAATCCAGATCATGTTCATATCCAGTCCACAGTCACTTGTTCATACCATTTATTTATTTTATTTATTTATTTAGATTTTGCTCACACCTTTTTCAGTAGTAGCTCAAGGTGAGTTACATTCAGGTACACTGGATATTTCTCTGTCCATGGAGGGCTCACAATCTAAGTTTGTACCTAAGGCAATGGAGGGTTAAGTGACTTGCCCAAGATCACAAGGAGCAGCAGTGGGATTTGAACCAGCCACTTCTGGATTGCAAGACCGGTGCTCTAACCACTAGGCCACTCCGCCACTCCATTATCCACTATTTGTACAGAACTCTACTTCAGTGAGTTAAAAACCTCTTGGGATAATAGATATGGACCACTTTACGAATACCATCTGTACCGACGCATTCATTCTGTGATATTGCCACCACTTTCACTGAGTGAATTCTTCTAAAGCTTGGGACCAAAGGCCCTCCTACTTGTAAGCCTCAATCAATGTGGCAGTGTTCATGTTAGAAGGTGCCTCAACTTTATTGGCCACAAATAGGAAAAAAAAAACCTGTCGTGGTTTCTATGAGATTCTCAGCCTCTTCATATTTGATGGCCACTTTCAAAGTGGTCTCTTCTTCCTCCCTTCCCTCAAATGTGGTAACTGAAGACCAGAGGAGATTCAAGTACTGGACAAACTAGGCATTCGCCCAGATGGCAGATTCTGGTGGTGGGAATCGGCGGCAGTCGAGGCAAAACAATAATGTTTCGACAGCCACTCGGAGAACCAGCAATGCTTAATTTGACTTGGACGGAGGATGAGCAGTTTTTCAATAGTGTAAATGTATTTTGGGAATTGGCCTTATGTATTTTTCTAGGTAATAAAGAGACATTAAAAAAAAAACAAAAGAAAGGAAAATAAGGTGATACCATTTTTATTGGATTAACAATATATTTTTAACAGCAGAGTCACCTTCAAGTTGGTTATGAGCAAAAGATAAAATCAAAAAAATATATAATGCAAAAAACACAGCCCAGTGACAGTCTGGAAAGAGGGGTGGGGGGGGGGGAGAAGTGACAAGGAGGAACAGGGAGAGGTGGATGGGTGATCAGAAGATGAGAAAGCAATATAATGCTATGGTTTGTCATGAGATAGGAAACCTAGAACCTTGTTAAGCTCTGCCTGGTGCATGTCGCGTACATATCTAGGAGACCAAGTTTAATATTAAAAATGATGATGCCCAATTATATGTTGCAAAGGGTGCTGTTAGGACGATGATGATTGTTCGGTTTATTAGAATCTCAGCAGGGAACCTAGGAGTCTGAAAGTTAATCGTGTGGGGGAGCGCAGAAGCTGAAGTGCCTGAGGTGTCTAGTACCCTTGAACCAGCTCTGCTCCAGATCTTTTAAGCAGACAAGACTGCTGACTAAATTAGTAGGTGTTCAGCCACATTATAGACCATGAAAAGTTAGTAAATGATGTGAAGGTTGACAGCTCTGTCAACAGACAATGGCAGAATATTTTTTATGTGCAGTCTTGTTATTGTTTTGTTACAGATATATTCATGAAGATGCTTTGCTTGCTACTGTAATCCACCTTGAGTTTTGATATTTGGGAAGGTGGCTAAGAAAAATACATAAATATGAAATTCTCATATAGTTTTTTCTGTCAACACTGCTGTACCTATGAATATATTTCAGTTCTCAGCTGGAGAAATTTGCCTGCCTGCAAAATGTTATCTCTCTTGTCCACTACTATTCTGTTTTGGCAAGTGTACAAGTTTCCATGCTTAAATTAAATTTGTCCTCCCCCAATCCTCTCATCCCTGATCTACCACTGTACTATATACAGTAGTGATACAGTGCTGTCTTTCCACTTTACAACCCAGGAACTGAAGTTGTTTTGCCTTTTTAGCCCTGTCCCTCCAGAATTCCTTACCCTTCTTTTTCACATGAAGATATTTACATGAACACCTCTTTTTACACTATCTAAACTTAAGAAAGGCCTTACCACTCTTTTCTGTGAGGTGGGGTTTCTGGCTGGCTGATTGAGTTTTTGTAACTCTGATTTTGGTTTGGTCAGTTGTCCTTGATGAGCTTTTAGTTCAAATGGTGGTCAAGCAAATTTATAAACTAAACATCCAGATAGCAACTCAACCACTGTGCAATGGGCTATTATCCAAGCAAGATGATATTAAATAGTTGTTACGGGCCAACACAGAGACTGAAGGGCAAATACTGCCATGGCAGAGGGCCTGTGGCTGATTCTCACAAGATGCATCTACACTCTGGGCCACAACCCCTGAGAGGGATTCTCAATCATTGTGCAAGACCTATAGTCCAGAACTGCATAATTACAGAGTGAGCCCTGGTGTATGCACCTCCCCTCCCCTCTCCTCCCTCCCCCCAAGCTAAGAGTGGTTGCTGCACTAGCTGTGTTGAGTAAACACCCATGGGCAGATGATTGAAAGCCCCGCGCTATTCCAAACAGCACTGGAACAGCACGGGGCTTTACCGCCCCCATGATCAAAGATAATAGCATGCAGATTTAAGCATGCTATTATCTCTGATCATAGGGTAAAGTGCAGGAGGATTCTGCCTGAGTATGCGCTCAGGCACAATCCTTCCACACTTGTTTGACAAGTCTGGGCCACAATCAGAAAGATTATATAACTCATCCACTGTTAATATTTTGGGATTTCATCTGAACTGTAGGTTAAACCTAGTAGAGCAAGTTAATATTTTTTTTTTAACTAGAAAAACTTTTCTGCTTTTTAGAAAATTTAGATAGATTTACAAATAATTTAAAGTGGACCAGTTTAAGCTACTGGTACAATCCATTATTTTGAATCAGTTTGACTGTTGTACCATCGCATACTTGGGATGTATGAAAACTCTCCAAAACACAGCTTTTGATGTTTTGTTTTTCTTTAAAGAAGTCAGATTATTACCTTATTATACTGAGTGGCATTAGCTACCAATCAAGGCAAGGATTTTATTTAAGTTGTCATGTTTTATGTATAAAGTTTTATTTGGGATTGTTCCCCTCAATTTTTATGAACATTTTAAGATTGTGGAGGCCAAGAAGAATTGTAGGAGAGGTGGTAATAATTTGTTTTGCTTTTCCACCCCCTAAGGGTATTAAAAGTCTGAAAAATGTTGAGTATCTTTTGGCTTATCAAGCTGCTAAACTTGGGAAGGATATTTCAAGGTTCTTGTAAGGAATTTCAATAAAATGTTAAAACATTGATATTTAATTATTTTCTACATAGGTTTTTACTTATATTTTTATCTTTTGTTATGATGTTATTATAATTCCCTGGTTTGCCCAGTTTTGTTTCTTGTTTTGTGAAACGCTCTGAACTGTTGTTGTTATTATTGTACGATGCCATACTATGTAGTATTGTTGGAATATTTTTACTGCTGCTTTTGTCCATTACCTACTTTTGATTTGTTCTTGCTGTACACCACCTTACGTGAATTTCTTCAAAAAGGTGTTAAATCTTATTAATAAATCAAGGCCCACTTCAAAGGTCTGTGGCCCGAGAGTTAACGTTGAGAGGGTACTAAGTAGGGTTGCCACAGGCCTCTCATTGTTTGCTGTTGCTATAGAACCTCCTGCATGTAAACATTTGATATTCAAACAGACCAGTGGATAGCAATAAGTAGCAGAGAGAATAATATTTTCCTGATATGCAGGTGTGGATTTATTTGCTAAAGTATAGAACGAAGAGGAAGGGTTTCAAGAATGTCATGATTTTTTTTTTATTTCCATTTTGCTCACACCTTTTTCAGTAGTAGCTCAAGGTGAGTTGCATTCAAGTACACTGGATATTTCTCTGTCCATGGAGGGCTCACAATCAAGTTTGTACCTGAGGCAATGGAGGGTTAAGCGACTTGCCCAAGATCACAAGGAGCAGCAGTGGGATTTGAACCAGCCACCTCTGGATTGCAAGACCGGTGCTCTAGCCACTAGGCCACTCTTCCACTATTTAACCTTCTGTGGAGAGAAATGTTAGCATTGCACATGTGAGGTGTGAATGAGGAGCCTAGTGGTTAGAACAGCGAGCTGAGAATCAAGGGACAAATGAGCAAAACTCCAATAGCGCTATAAAAATAGCACCAGAACAGCGCAGAAAAACCACGTCCTAATGCTCAAAGCTAATGAAACGCAAATATAGGTGCGCGCTCATAGCTTTGAGCATTAGGGAGTTCGGCAGGAGGATTGTGCTTGGCACACATGCAGAAGAGTTCAGCAGTAAGCTTAGCCCCTGTGCGCATGCGCCTGGTAAAACCCAAACATGAAGCACGCATTGGTGTCTGTTTTCTGCAGCCTAAATATAAGCGGTTTTATTTTTTTTTCTGGATGCTTATATTTAGATGCAAGTAATAGATGCCAATGCGTGCTTTGGGTTTTTTTTTTTTTTTTTAAAGCATGGCCACTTTAAATTTAGACGCAGGACAAGAATGCCAATGAGTTCTTCACGTTCGGGTCTGCTGTTTCTCACAACCAGCGCTCAAGGGCATACACAGGCTTCTTTCTGCTTCCAAAAGCAATCAAAACTGGTAGATTTTTGCAGAAAGAATCATGAGAGAAGCAGGAGAATTGTGGGAAATCCTCTTCTAACATGCTAACGCCTGCTTGGACCTGGTGTTATTTTTTTACAGCGGTAAGGCACCTTTGTTTCGGGCACTCTTTTCTGATCACTGGGGAGGAATACAAAATGGCTTCATTTAAATGAGCTTGACCGCATTTGCATGCTATCTGCACTAAGGGCTGGCACATTCGTTGTTTGCTGTGCTAGACCCCTCTGATCATTCTGCGTTGGTAAATGTGAGAACTAATATGGCTCTAATAGCCTCTAGTGCACGCATTTTCTTTTGATAATCGGCACCCAAGTAAGCTAGAGTTCAAATGCTACTGTGAGCTTGGTTGAGTCACTTAACTCTCCATTGCCTCAGGTACAAATTTAGATAGTGAGCTCTCTGAAAATAGGGAAATACCTAGTGTACCTAAGAACATAAGAATAGCCATACTGGGTTAGTTCAAAGGTTCATCTAGCCCAGTATCCAGCTTCCAACAGAGGCCAATACAGGACACAAGTTCCTGGCAGAAACCCAAATAGTAGCACGATTCCGTGCTACCAGTACCAGGGCAAGCAGTGGCTTCGCCATGTCCATCTACTACTACTACTACTATAAATCATTTCTATAGCGCTATGGACATTTTCTCCAGGAACTTGTCCAAACCTTTTTTTAAACCCAGATATACTGAATGTAATTCATCTTGAGCTACTCCTGAAAAAGGCTTGAGCTAAATGAGAGAAAAAAAAAAGGAAAAACATATTTGTCTGTGACAGACAATACATGTAAATGGCAATAGCTGGTATATAATCTTCACAAAACTAGAGGCTAGCACATGCAGCAACAATACAAAGTATAAAATGATGAGCCCAATTTTCCAGTGCCCACTTGATGCCACTGCCAAAGAAACTGTGGCTCCACTGAAGTGGGTGATTAGCACAGGAGTGCCTGCAGTACGTGACTCAAGCTCCCTGAGAGACGCAGATTGCAGAGGTAGCCCCAGATTCTGTGGCAGCAGTGTCAGAAGGTATTCTGAGCCCCCTGGTTAGTCTAGGATTTGTTTTTCTGGCGAGTGAGGGCTGGCTGTGGAGAAATCTGTTGAAACTGGGTAAAGGCAGAGCTGCGAAGGGGCCGTTGAGAGGGAGATTTTAAGCTATGCTGTACCCCACTCAGCAACGCCCCAAACCCGCCCACTTCACCTTCTAGCCTTGCCTCCTGACAGACTTCGGCCATTGGATTAACAAGTCACTTCCCTCATGGGCAGTAGTAGCATTCTTAATAAAATGTCATCTCTTGGTACCATGGGACCAATCTCGCCAAAAGAACTGTAAAATGCTGCAGTTCTTATCTCAAGACTGGTTCTACAGCAGGAGGAGCTGTTTTATTAAAGTGTGTCATGCTTCCACTGGAAGGGAAGTTCTTGGCTTTCCAGTGGAGTGTGGGAGTCTCTAGCTGAATGTGAGAGACTTGGCAGGTCTGTAATGGCAGGATGGGGGATGTGTAGGAGGGGGGGAGAGAGAGAGAGGCTGAGTGAGGGAAGACAATATGGGTCAATGAGAGATAGTGAGAGTGATGTCTGGGTGAAGACTAGGGAGACACAAAGCGGGGTTCACACTCTCCACAGCAATCGAACACAACAGAAATAGGGTGGAGAGGGCCCAATGTCAAGAGATCAGTCACCACACACAAGGGTAAGATGCTCCAAAAAACCTTTAATCAGGACCCAACACGGTCCGTGTTTCGGCTATATCAACCTTCCTCAGGGGTCAATCAATTAGGATTCAGCAATAAATCAACTGAAGGAGCACTTAATAATTAGTAATGATCACAAAAACCTCCAAGCAAAATAGCCTCTGCACACATGGGTGAAGACTAGGCCATGGGATTCCCTCAGAGGTCTATTGGGACTTGGGAGTCTGCGGCATGCTGCTGATGACATGCTTGGCGTGTGTAGTGGAGGGGGTACTGTTGCAGGAATTGAGATAGGAATTTGTGATACTTCAGGAGTCAGACAGCACACACCAGTATGAGAGAGAAATCTTCTTTATTTGCCAGCAAACAAAGCAAGACATCAGTTCTAGCTCTCTTCTCCTCTCTCTCAGCTCTCTGTGTCTTTGTCTCAGCTCTCTCTTCTTATGCTGTCTTCTCCTTCTTCTGTCTGTTCCTTCTGTCCTTCTCTTTCTTCTGAGCTCCTTCTGACGTAAACTGCTTCTGCTCCCACTTAAATAGGGTCCTAAGCCCTCCTCCTAGCCTAGCCCAGCCCAGCCCCCTTACTCTCCAATTGGTTAAGGAATTAGATTGGCTACCTTGCCTCAACCAATCATTACTTTAAAATATCAGTTACATAGGTTCCAGACATCCTAAACTGACCTCTGACCTGGGGCCCCTTAAGCCAGACATTTGGGCTCCAGTCTCTTACATGTTATTATGATTGATTTCTCATATTCCTAGTACTAACTGCTAACTAAACTCTGGCATTCATTAAAGAGGTCAAAAGTCAATCTTACTTAATAGCATACATATATACTTTCAGGAGGCCAGTCCTACACTTAGCTATAATTAATCAAGGAGAAGAGAGCTGACTAGCCCTGACCTCTTTCACCTATCAGCTTCATACACAGAACCAGCCAGAACTGCAGAATAACTCAAAACACATGTTGGCCCCCCTTCACTGCAGCCTTAAACAGCAGACAAAGGATCATTTTAAAAGTAACACAGAGTTGAACAAACATCCTACATAGAATTATTAATTTACACAGAATACAACATATTCTAAAGTAAGCATTCTTATAAAACATATTCTACCTATCAAAAACTTGTAAATACTAATCTATTGCCTCTCTCTTTCTAAATAGTATTTTCTATCTAAGCATTTTAAACTACAATATATCTGGCTCATAATAAAATACATATGTGTTTGCTAGCATTCATTATTCACAAGGGTGAAAGGAATTCCTTTCTCTGACCTTTCCTAACCTTAGCTCGGCCAAGACTTTCAAATAATATGAACCATCTGGCATACCTTCACTTTAGTTGCAAAGTAAAAAGTTGAAATTTGAAATAAGAATTCAATTCAAATACCAAGCTTTTAACAGAATTAACCCTTCATATGATTTCTTATATATGATTATGCCCATGGCTGCCTCATTCCCCCCTTTGAGACTAAAATCAGCTTATGCAGAGATAAGTCTCACATCTCAAACTCTGGAGACTATAGTGATCCTAACTAGGAATAGACTTGTGAATCACCATTACCCTACTTGTTAAGGTCCGACGGCATACTGCCGAAGCACATGAGGCCAGGAAACAAAACAAAAACCCTGCTAAAACTAAGACTATTAGGGAAATGAACAAGGGACGTATCCAGGAGGTCAATGACCACCACCAGGAGGTAAGGTCTAATCCTCCTCGGTAATCCTCCACATTAAGGCTAGCCAACTGTAGGACTTTATCCATGGCATGCCTAACTACATGCGTCCTATTTATGACAATAGTACAGCACTCTGAAGAATTTAGCACTGTGCAGAGACCACCCTGGGCTGCAAAGAGGTAGTCAAGGCCCATACGATTATACCGAGAAACTATACTTAATTCATTAATTTGATCCTGCAATGCATTGACTACCACATTCAGCTCATGAACTAAAACATGGAGTAGGGATTGAAGTCTCCGGGTAGCCATACCTAGTTCAGTAATACCCGCTACCGGGCCTCCAATTGGAATCCAGGCTGTGGCAGAAAGGGCTACAAGTCTCTTTTTAGTCAGAGGATAAGTAGAATTGATATACTGGAGGGCTAATTCAATCGCCTCATCCTCTGTGGCAACGGAGGAGGGTAAGGACAAAGCCTCTCGCTTAGAGCGGTGCGGGGATAGTGGCTTAAGAGGAATAACTTTAGGAAAATAATTCAAGGTTACCAATACACAAAAATTATATGTAGAGGGAAGAATCATGTGGAGGACATTATCACAGAGCCAGTAATGACCAAGGAGAGGGTGAGGAAAGTTCCCAATAAATGTTGGCTCAGGCTGGACAGGGTACTTAGGGTGCCCATAATGTGAGCCCCTATCCCAGGGGGAACGAAGACGAAATGGAGACTTTGCACACCATAGGCGCCAATCCCCAATTGTGACAGGCTGCTCATTTGTTAGTAACTCTTCATACCCCGGGGACTTATGAAAGTAGAAAATAAGCTTGGACACTATAGTCTTCTCAGTGGTACGCTTAGGAGCCAGATAATCACCTGGGTCATAATCTACAGGTATGGTAGCAGGGCACATAGGAGTACCTGGAGAAACTACCCACACAGATTCTCCTTTTTCTGGGAGAACATTAGTATAATTACAGGGAATGGGAAGAACAGTTGAGATGCTTCTTGTTAAACAAAACACTCCAGAGGCTGGATAGGGAGACGTAAAAACTGGCCTTAGAGAAGATTCAGAGGGGGAAGTAGCATTATAAAAGGACCACCAAGTATAATCCTGGCTCCAAGGACCTGAACTCGAAAAGTAGGGAGGTATAAGAGCTGGGAGTTGCACAGGGACAGGAACAGCTGGGACATCTGTAGTATAAGGAGAAAATCGGGAACACACAATACAAGGGGAAGTAATCTTTGCCTGGCTAATTAGTTCCTGGACTGAGTGTAACCAAAGGTTGGAGCGAGTTGGGGTATTAGGAACAAGGAGGCAAGGAGTAGAAAACAACAAAAGCATCCAAATTACTAACATTTTCTTTCTTCTTAATCTAAAACAAATACAGCAAACTAATTAAGCAATAATATTTCAACAGTCTGTGCTAATCACAGATTACTCTCATATAGTGTTCTCAGTCTTTGAGTTCTTATACCAGTTGGGATAGACCCTCAACTGATAAGGATCAAGCTTTCAAATTCCAAGAAAGCCAGAATCTGGACAGAAAGAGTCTCAGTATGAAGCCGAAGTTCAGCCGCTCCTGCAGTATGCAGTTGACCCTTCTTTTCAGCTAGTAGATTCTTTGGTTCGGGTCAGGCGCAACTTCAATGGCTCCGCTGGATCACTTTCTGCTCTCCACTGTCTAGGCTCCGTCTGATCCGTGCTGGGCTCAGTCTGATCAGCAGACTTAATTCGAGACCAATGGACCCATGGAGTAATCCCTGCGACCTTCACAGCTGTAGGGGTAGAAAGCAAAACAGTAAAAGGTCCTTTCCATCGGGGCCCCAAAGGCTGGAGCTTCCAGTCTTTCACCCAAACTCTATCCCCTGGCAGGAAGGAATGTACCTGAGCCTGGAAGGGGACAGGGTTTATTTCTCTCACATAAGACTGAAGCTCAGAAATTATCTTTCCCAAAAGGGCTACCTGCTCCTGCACCTGGGTAGACCCTAAAATCCCTATGTCTCCCTTAATTCCCTGTAAAATGGCTGGGGGCTTCCCATACACAATTTCAAAGGGAGAGAGGGCTGTTCCTTTAGTTGGGGTGCATCGGAGGCGAAAGAGGGCTAGTGGCAATGCCTGTGGCCATTTCAATTGGGTTTCCTGACAAATCTTTGCTAGGCTATTTTTCAAGGTTCTGTTTGCCCGCTCAACCTGCCCTGAACTCTGGGGACGATAGGCACAATGCAATTTCCAGGTAATGCGCAATGCGCGGGACAGGGCCTGAAGTGTAGCTTCAACAAAGGCGGGACCATTATCTGAACCTATGGCAAGGGGCAGTCCATACCTGGGGATGACATCCCTAAGGAGGGCTCGAGCTACTTCTGTGGCTTTCTCAGTGACTGTAGGATATGCTTCCACCCACCCAGAAAAGGTACAGACCATGACTAAGAGGTATCGGAACCTACCGCTCTTGGGCATTTCTGTGAAGTCTATAACTAGGGACTCAAAGGGTGTTAGACCTCTAGACTGAACTCCTGGTGGAATACGGGGTCCCTGACGAGCATTATTCTGGGCACAGAGAGTACATCGGGCAGAGGCAGTGGCAACCAGACTATCCAATCCTTCCAGCACCACTACTCGACTGAGTAGACGGGCTAGTGCTGTTTTCCCTAAGTGTGATAGGTCATGAGCTTGAGACACTACAGGCCAAGCTAGGTGGCGTGGCACCAGAACTCTGGTATCAGGGAGATGTAACCAGCCATCAGGTCTCCTTACTGCACCTTCTTCTTGAGCCCATTTCTCTTCCATTTGGGTATACATAGGCGTCCATTCTTGCAGTCGAATTTGGAACAGGGGGGTCACAGTACTTGCTGGGGGTCCTCGAGCAGCTTCCTTGGCCACCCGATCAGCATGGCGGTTCCCTCGGGCCACTGGAGTATCTATTCTTTGGTGTCCCCTACAGTGAATAACAGCTACCTTCTTGGGGGCCCAAACAGCCTCTAGCAGCTGAAGTATTTCAGGTCCATACTTAACAGGTTGGCCTGCAGCATTTATGAGTCCCTTTTCCTTATACAAAGCTCCATGAGCATGTAGAGTTGTGAAGGCATACTTAGAATCAGTATAAATGTTGGTCACCAGTCCTGCTGCTAACTCCAGAGCTCGTATGAGGGCCACAAGTTCTGCTTTCTGGGCTGAAGTTCCTTGGGGCAGGGCTCTTGCTTCTATCACCTTGTCCTCTGTCACCACAGCATAACCTGCCAGTCGCTTGGAGTTCTCCACATAACTGCTTCCATCTGTAAAATAAATTACATCTGGGTCCCTCCACGGAACATCTTTAAGATCTGGTCGACTGGAGTACACTTCATCCATAGTTTGGATACAGTCATGATCCGGTGGTCCCTCAGATGCTGGCAAAAGAGTGGCAGGATTGAATGTAGCCACTGTTTCCAGGTGTATCCGTGGATTCTCACACAAGCTAGCTTGGTACTTAACCATACGGTTATTTGTAAACCAGTGATTGCCCTTATACTCCATGAGGGTGAGAACTGCATGGGGGACTTTAACAACCAGTTCTTGCCCCAAGGTCAACTTATCAGCTTCCTGGACCAGTAAGGCTGTTGCTGCAATGGCCCTCATGCAGGCTGGCCATCCTTTAGCCACTCCATCCAGCTGTTTAGACAGGTATGCAACAGGCCTCTGCCAGGATCCCATCATCTGGGTCAGCACACCCAGAGCAACCCCCTGTCGCTCATGGACATACAGTGAGAAAGGTTTCTCCACATCAGGAAGGCCTAACGCAGGGGCTTGGAGTAGGGCTTTCTTTATGGCAATGAAGGATTGTTGAGCAGTAGGTCCCCATTCAAATGGTTCCTTTTCACCCCCCTTTGTGGCCTGGTAAAGGGGTTTCGCCATCAATGCAAAATTTGGAATCCAAATTCTGCAGAATCCAGCTGCTCCCAGGAATTCCCTAACTTCTCTTCTGGACTTGGGTTGGGGAATTGCAGCTACCGCTTGCTTCCTACTAGCATCCAGTCTCCGACTTCCCTGGGAAATACAAAAGCCCAGATACTTCACTTCTGACTGACAGAGTTGGGCCTTTGAGCGTGAGACCTTATAGCCTGCATCCAAAAGTAGCTCCAGCAATTCTCTAGTAGCCTCAAAACACTCTTCCTGGGTCACTGCTGCAATCAGGAGGTCATCTACATACTGGAGTAAAACTCGCCTGGAAGGCTCAGATTTAAAAGTCTTAAGGTCTTGTCCTAGGGCAGTCCCAAAAATGGTGGGGGAATTCTTGAACCCCTGTGGCAGGCGAGTCCATGTATACTGAAGCTTCCTCCCTGTTACTGGGTTTTCCCATTGAAAGGCAAAAAGCAACTGACTGGCGGGGGCCACCCGAATACAAAAGAAGGCATCTTTTAGGTCTAGTGTTGTGAAATGGGTAGCTCCAGAAGGTATCAATCCTAACAGGACATATGGATTAGGCACTACAGGGTGTAATGAGATAGTGGATTTGTTAACCACTCGTAAGTCTTGGACTGGCCGGTAGTCCTCAGTCCCTGGCTTCTGAACTGGCAATAGTGGCGTATTCCATGGAGACTGGCAAGGACGAATAATTCCATGGGATAACAGACGATTCAAATGTGCTTGAATCCCTTCCAGAGCCTTTCTGGGAATTGGGTATTGGCGAAGATGGATTGGCCGGGCATTTGGAAGTAAATCTACATGTACAGGAGGAATATTTCGGGCCAACCCTGGGGGATTATCTTCTGCCCATACCCCACTGACCTGAAAGCTGTCTGCCAGGGGTAGGTCAACTTGGCTAAGTGACTGATGCAGCCGCCATTCTTCTTCAAGAGGGCAGCAGAAACTCAATATACCCTTAGGGCTGGATGCTGGGGGCCGAAAGGAGACTGAAGTCTGGCCATCAGAGTCAAAGGAAATTTGGGCCCTAAGCTTGGACAGCAGGTCTCGACCTAACAAAGGGATTGGACAGTCTGGCATATACAAGAATTCATGAGTGACTATGTGTGAGCCTAATTGGCATCTACGGGTTGTCAGGAAAGGCCTCCGGTTCTGCACCCCCGTGGCTCCCACCACTCGGACAGTTTTTCCAGACACAGGCGCTAATCGCTCCGTCACAACAGAATGTTCAGCTCCTGTATCAATCATGAATGGAATTGAGCGGCTCCCTATAGTTAACTTGACCATAGGTTCCTGGGAGCCCAGTTTGTAGGAACCCGGTCTGTCCTATTCGTCCCATTCTGCCATCTCGGCTATCCCGATGATGTCAGATTCAGGAGGCTCATATCTTCCCTCTCGAACTCGGCCTCGGCTTCCTCGATCTCCTGGTCCCCTTCTCAGTCCCTGGCGCCTCTGGGGGCATTCATCTTTCCAGTGCCCTCTTTCCTTACAATAGGCACACTGGTCCCTCTCCAATCTTGGTCTGGGATTCTCCCCCCTTGGCCGGGATTGATTGAAGGAATCTCGGGGCCTGGCTGGTGGTCCGGGGTCCCACTTTGGCTTCCCATTAGCTAGAGGTCGACCTCGGTTAAGGGTGGAATTAGTAATGGCTGCCGCTAAAAGGTCGGCCTTCTTCTGCATCTTCCGGTCAGCCTCTCGGCGCACCTCCTGATCTCTATTAATGAAAACCTTGGTTGCGATCTCAATTAGCTGGGTGGTATTCATCCCTGCGAATCCCTCCTGACGCTGCAACTTCTTCCGGATATCTGGCATACTCTGGGCCACCAATGCGCTATTCACCATTCTCTGGTTTTCTTGGGCTTCAGGGTCAAATGGGGTGTATGTTCTGTAGGCTTCAATTAGTCGCTCTAGAAAGGCCCCAGGGGATTCAGTTGCCCCTTGAAGAATTTCAGAGACCTTTGCCAGATTAATGGGCCTCTTTATGCCTTTCCTCATACCTTCCAGTAAGTCCCGGCAATAGCCAGACAACAGTTCATAGTGCTGCCCATCATTTGGATCCCAAGCTGGAGCTGCGCGAGGAAACCGAGCTCTAACCCATCCCTCTGGATCCTGTGTCCCGTCGGGGACACGCTCTCGCGTGATGGCCTCAGCATTTTGCAAAATCTTCCGCCTCTCCTCAGTTGTGAAGAGGGTCAGGAGAAGTTGTTGACAATCAGTCCAGGTTGGGTTATGGGTGGCCATAATGCTAGCCACTAGGTCCACCACTGCCTGAGGCTTTTCAGTATAAGAGGGGTAATGCGTCTTCCAATTCAGGAGATCAGTGGTTGTGAAGGGTACATACTGATAGGCCTGTGCCTGTATAACCTGACCCTCATTATTAGGATCCGGTCGAGTGGTAGTTACCTGACGGAGGGGCAGAACTCTCGAGGAGGTGGGAATGGAACCTGAGGTAGAGCTAGGAGCTACCCTCCTATCATGCTCAAAGGTGATTGCAGCAGGTCTAACCCATTCAGTGGAGGTGTGTTGAACCCCTGAGGGATGGGGAGGGGTACTCATAGACTGAGAGGTGGTCACAGGTGAGTCAGTCCATTGAAAGGGATGCCGGGCCCCTGATGAGTGGGTAGGGGTATTAGAGGGAGAGGCTGGGCTGTCAGGAGTTGAGGAGTCAGGGAGTGGAACCCAAAACGGGTCTTCAGAGGTTAACAGGAGAGGATTTTGCACAGAAGGGTAGAGGCCGGGTGAAAAGTCCAACCTAGGATGTGGTGGGGTTCGCACAGAAGAGGAACTATCCGGAGAAGCCTGTACTGGAGAGGCTTGAGCTGGGCGGCGTGGATCTCTGGGGGTGACACGGAACCCCAACAATGGGCCATAAGGTGGTGGCTCAAGGTCTGAGGGGTCATCAGAGAGTATGGGTTTCTCGGACAGGGTAGGGGCGGAAGCCACCGATTGGGTGGTAGGCTTCCTAGGGCTCTTTCCCTCTTCTAGTCTAGATTTTCTAATCTTTCTTTGAACACGGCCTAACATGAATTTTACTGGGGATCCCATATAAGTTTTCAACCAGGAGGGAGGGTCAGTCACAAGGCTGTCCCAGGAATCTATATAAGGGAGTTGTTCAGAATATTCTGATTCTCCTACAACTATGCTGTAGACCTTCCGGATTACTTCAATATCTAAGCTGCCACTAGGGGGCCACCCCACTCCCATAGATGGCCACTCTACTTCACACAAGGTTCTTAAAGTACTTGAGCTTAAAGTCTGTCCATAGTCATTAATTAAAAAGCCTTTTTTAAAGTTTTTAAGCATACAATCTAGGGGGGTAGCAATTTGTCTAGATGATTTCCCACCCATAATGCTTACAGTTACAACACACAAAAGGGAGGGAGTTTTTGAGAGTGCAGTAAGGGGTCCGCACTCTCGAGACACTAGGTAGACAGACAGCAATCGCTTCCTTCCGTTGCTGACCAATTGAACTCGCGTTAATTGGAAATGCAGCTATAAGAAGTCCGCACTCATTTAGCATTCACTCATCACACATTCCATACAGAAAATCCCACCCAACAATTTCAGATTTCTCAGATACAGATAAGCTCAAGCGTTTTCGCTTCTAATCTCCTCTAGATTAGAAGGTACTAGGGCCTTCGCTGAGAGTTGATCAGACTCTCCTTCCCTCCTTCTTGAGGGGCTGATTTACAACTTCCTAGCTAGGATTACAATACAGAATACAAAATACATACCCGGCGAATGTTCTCCAGTCAGTTGGGTGCTGGGATTAATGCAGGATTCATCCCACCGCTGCCACCAAGAATTGTTGCAGGAATTGAGATAGGAATTTGTGATACTTCAGGAGTCAGACAGCACACACCAGTATGAGAGAGAAATCTTCTTTATTTGCCAGCAAACAAAGCAAGACATCAGTTCTAGCTCTCTTCTCCTCTCTCTCAGCTCTCTGTGTCTTTGTCTCAGCTCTCTCTTCTTATGCTGTCTTCTCCTTCTTCTGTCTGTTCCTTCTGTCCTTCTCTTTCTTCTGAGCTCCTTCTGACGTAAACTGCTTCTGCTCCCACTTAAATAGGGTCCTAAGCCCTCCTCCTAGCCTAGCCCAGCCCAGCCCCCTTACTCTCCAATTGGTTAAGGAATTAGATTGGCTACCTTGCCTCAACCAATCATTACTTTAAAATATCAGTTACATAGGTTCCAGACATCCTAAACTGACCTCTGACCTGGGGCCCCTTAAGCCAGACATTTGGGCTCCAGTCTCTTACATGTTATTATGATTGATTTCTCATATTCCTAGTACTAACTGCTAACTAAACTCTGGCATTCATTAAAGAGGTCAAAAGTCAATCTTACTTAATAGCATACATATATACTTTCAGGAGGCCAGTCCTACACTTAGCTATAATTAATCAAGGAGAAGAGAGCTGACTAGCCCTGACCTCTTTCACCTATCAGCTTCATACACAGAACCAGCCAGAACTGCAGAATAACTCAAAACACATGTTGGCCCCCCTTCACTGCAGCCTTAAACAGCAGACAAAGGATCATTTTAAAAGTAACACAGAGTTGAACAAACATCCTACATAGAATTATTAATTTACACAGAATACAACATATTCTAAAGTAAGCATTCTTATAAAACATATTCTACCTATCAAAAACTTGTAAATACTAATCTATTGCCTCTCTCTTTCTAAATAGTATTTTCTATCTAAGCATTTTAAACTACAATATATCTGGCTCATAATAAAATACATATGTGTTTGCTAGCATTCATTATTCACAAGGGTGAAAGGAATTCCTTTCTCTGACCTTTCCTAACCTTAGCTCGGCCAAGACTTTCAAATAATATGAACCATCTGGCATACCTTCACTTTAGTTGCAAAGTAAAAAGTTGAAATTTGAAATAAGAATTCAATTCAAATACCAAGCTTTTAACAGAATTAACCCTTCATATGATTTCTTATATATGATTATGCCCATGGCTGCCTCAGTACTTCTGGCTTCTAGTAGTATGAAAAAAATGTTCATTTCATTTGATTGTTTTTGGATCATTTTAGTTTTGGTTCACTTCACACACATGTAAAAACATTTTTACAAAATTCTAGCTCACATTAGAAATTTTTAGTGTGTGGAAATTGACTATGCATGTGTTAATTCATAGGCTAGCATGTATTAAATTGAATTTGCACCCCCCCCCCTTTTTTTTTTTAAGGTGACCAAATGAGCCAAATGTGTGCTAACAAATTCACATCCCAACTGTACAATTGTGCTTTAAGGGCCTGGTTTACTTAGCATTCTTTTCAGCTGTAGTAGGTCAGGAAGGAGATGCTGTCAACCATTTTTTGAACTTCAGTGGAGATAATTCAGGGAGAGGAGATAGAGAGGTTGGAGTTGCTAGCTTGTAGCTTCAAATAGAATTTGTCAGCGCCTGGAGACATGAATTATAATACCAAGGAAAATGCACTTTTACATGTATTTATCCTTCCAAATCACTACTCACCAAATAGTCTTAATAATAGATGTATCCAGCCTGGGCTGGGCAGAGCACCAACCAGGGGCTTTGCACTGAAGCCCCAACATCTGTTCCAGAAAGGAAATTTGCACCTCAGTGACTGGAGTTTGAGGCACCTCTGGATCTTCTAAAGACTTTCAGGATTCCAACAGTATTGGCAGGCCTCGACAAAACATGGGTGCCCGGTTGTCATAACGTCTTGAAATTTCATCCTGGCACCTGTGATTTTTCTGGCTCTGAATGACTTTCCTCCTCAGTGCCGAGCAGCTGTTTTCTTCTGGTGATACTTGAGCACTTAGTGAGTGTGAGTGATGAGGTGCCTGAACTTATGCACTTTTCTCACAATGTCAAGAGAATTCAGACAACAAGACCAAGCATTGCAAGAGCAAGCATTGTGCAGCTCAAATCCACTGAGAGCTGCATGGTGCCAGCCACAGGAAAGAGCCATTTGGCAGCAGCTCCTACTGGGGCAGCCATCAAGGTAAATTAAACCAGATAGAGATAACTATCCAGATTGAGTTAGAACACAAGAATTGCTATCCTAGGTTAGTCTAGCTAAACAGGTTGCGGGTTCAGTGTTGCCGCTGTCCAGATAGTTCAAGCCAATGTTCCCTCTAAGCTGTGCAGGAGCCCTCCAACTGCATTCCAGCCAGTTTAGATTGATGCTTTAATGTCCTGTTTTCAATTTGAGTCCTGTGAAGTTTGCCTTCCCTCACTATTGAAAATAGCCCTCCCTCCCCCCCCCCCCCCCCCCCCCCCCCAGTGGCAGGCATGTAGGTGGAGGATTCCTGCACAGCTTAGAAGGCACAATGACTCCAGCACTGACTGCAGTGCATAGATTCAACCCCCAGTAGCAACCCAAGCACCAGCACTGAATTTTTGGTGTTTTATTTAGCTGTTGCAGCCAACATTTAAGAATGACATTGACTGCGTTGACTGTCTGTTGACCCAAAAGGTATTAGAAACACATCCTGTTGCAAATATGCAAGACTAAGCGAAAAGTGTTGCTTTGCAGTTCTCCAGAAAATAAGATTCTTGGTTTGATATAAACAGAAGACGTTGCATAAGGTTATACCACTCCTCATACCTGTCGGGTTCACAGGATGAGACTGTGTTTTGCATTTGTTTTTAATAAGCGTGCTTATTTATTTTTCTTTTTAACTGAGCATAATCTGGATAAACTGGTGTGACTGGTGTGACCAGGTTATATGAAAATATAATAGGGCATATGATTGAAAAACCATTCAGGACAGGACTGGAAGCTATAGAGGTTCATTGTGAGTCATCTGTAGCAGAAACACCCTTTTACTTTATCTGATATATAGGCTGAAAGGTTTCACTCTGAGTAACAAAGAAACATTTGTGTGTTCAGACTACGGAACATTCCACAAGAATGTCCCCCACCCAATGCCATACCAAAGGTTGTGTGTGTCACGGAAGGCGCAAATATGGAGGGGTGAAAAGTTAGTCCCAGTCTACCATTTCTTCTCTTTGGCAGTATCCTAGCACGTGGGGTGGAGGTGCCAGTGAGTGAGTTGTACAGGAAACAGCTATAGCTCACTACAGTCCTGTCCCCATTAACCTCCAAACAAAATGGGGGAAGCAAAATGAGAGACTAAGATGCTATAGAGGATTTGGAGGTCCTTTCACAAATTGACCTTAATACGCCCTTTCACATTTTTGCCGCAGCCAGAGAATGGCTGATTTTCCTATTTTTTCTATTAATAGCCATGTGGCCAAGTTCTTCTAAATATAGCAGTGCCAACAACTCTATAAAATATAAGAACTTGTGCTTTGTTGATTATGTTACTTACCCAACACCAACAAAATAATTGTCAAAATATGAAACAAAATTTCCATTTTTTATTTTTTTTTAAATAGGAAAAAGGACCTCAGAACCCGCTGCATGATCACACTGTCATATCAAAGTATGGCCATATACTGTGTGTCATGAACCACATCAATCGGTCCAAAAATCCTACTGCTTTTTTATTTGAATCTTTATCACATATTTTTCTTATTGTAAAACTTAGTCCAATCTTCATTGCCAATATTCTCTATAGACGATCCTTAAAACTCCAACATTTCTTTAACGTTAATATTTTTGGCAAAAAGCTTAAATCTTGCATTAAGCTGTATTTATCTCAGTCAGATGAAGGTCCTGACAGACGCCCCTTACGCTTCACCGACTTCATCGGAGGATCTTCAAATTTACAAAGTTGCAAAGGCACTTCACATTCTCACTGCATAATGAAAACAAGATTTAAGTTTTTAGCCAAAAATATTAATGTTAAAGAAATGTTGGAGTTTTCAGGATCGTCTGTAGAGAATATTGGCAGTGAAGATTGGACTAAGTTTTACAACAATTATAAAAAAAGAAGAAAAATATGTGATAAAGATTCAAATAAAAAAAGCAGTAGGATTTTTGGACCGATGATTGATGTGGTTCATGACACACAGAATACGGCCATACTTTGATATGACAGTGTGATCATGCAGCGGGTTCTGGGGTCTCTCTTTTCCTATTTTTTAAATAGTAAAAAATGAAAATTTTGTTTCACATTTTGACAATTATTTTGTTGGTGTTGGGTATGTGATATAATCACAAAGCACAACTTCTTATATTTTATAGAGACGACATGTGCTAATGTTGCCATTAGTACGCGGCCATTAAAAGGAAGCGTGGGAGCACTTAACGACACCTATTTGAAAGCGATAAGGACTCGCACGGTAGTCCTTCAGTAACCCTTTAGTGAGTGGTAACGTAGCTGCGCTAACTAATTAGTGCAGGAACACTTACTCTCTGTACTCAGACATTCCCCTCCAACAAAAATGTTGAAATATTTTTTAGCACACGGGTAGTGCATACAGATTTGCAATTTACCGTAGGACGCGTGAACATGTCCTGCGGTAAGCCATTTTCAGTTGTGATATGTGCACGTAAAAGGACCCCTTATAGACTTCAGATTAATGACTCACTTTTCCAAACCTGTGTGCCAGGGGATGAAAATATTGTCTACCCATTTTCTGATTTATAATGGTTCCTTTATTATTTATTTCTGTCTGGTATCATGTAATTATGCAAAACTGCATTTATCAGGTTGTCAATTAACTGTAACCTTCTTGTGCTTATTTTGAAGCAGGTTGTCACAATTTTAATGTTTTCCTTCTTTTTGTTTTTATTTTGTATTTTGTAGATATGGCAAAATTGTGTCTACTAAAGCTATTTTGGATAAAACGACGAACAAATGCAAAGGTATGTGTTTCTGGTAATCGGATGAGCCATATTGGAACTTCAAGAGCTTGTAGTTGATTGTTCGGCCACAGTAATAGTTGATCAGCTCTTTAATCAGGTGGATTTTCACAGAGAGAGAGATGCCTGGGTTGGCATATCCAATGAATCATTTCTCTTTGATGGATATACTTGTTGTCATACTCTTTCTAAAGCCTTCTCCTTCTGTCCCTGTGCTACTTTTGGAAAATGATGCAACCTGACTATCTGGATCCTTCAAAATATCAGCTTGCTCATTTCTTGCCCCTGTTGCTACCTGTGTTAGCCTGTTTATGTTATTATTGTGATTTTTGTACGTATTAGGAAGGGGACAGTTTTTATTTTGATCAATCTACCTGCTTGCATGCTGCTTCCCTTTGCTCTATCTCCGTTTCTTTATGCTTCATTCACGCTCTGTGGTAAGGTTCACCCAGTCCGTATGAAGGTAGTTAAGCTGCAGTTTTCAAATGTTTCACATTTATTTTATTTTCTAGCATAATTGTTTTGTTTTTTTAAATGATGATTTTAATGATGTTTGGCTTAGCTATTAACTGCATTGTCTCAGGTTTTTTTTAAATTTGTGCAAGTTGTTCAGCTTTGAACCTCTTCTTCCCTCAGCTCGCTCTCCAGCTATTTGTTTCCCATGTGTTGATGTGATGCTTACATAAGACTCTATATGAATCGACACAGCAGCACTGTCTTTCTTGCATTCACACTGGTGGAAGTGGACAACTGGAGCTCACAAACATAAGACCAGCCCTTCCTCAGGAAGGACATAGATGAAAAGAAAAAGGGAGGATTGTAATGAAGTTCACCTAGAAGTATTTTCTAGTACTGCTGTTTTAAAGGGAGGTAGTATTCAGCACTTACTCCCTAACTTGTACCTTACATGGCAGTGCATTAGTTATATTTGTACCCAGTAGATCTGTTAGATGTTCAGCCTTGAGTAGCCTGCTAGAAAGCTACTCTACGCAGGACTGCCTGGCATTTATTCCCTGCTATAGAAAAGAAGAAGGAAGGTTGCCTGAAAGACCCTTTTCCTCTTGCCTGAAGAGACTAGAGCTGTAGAAGGAAAATTCAACTGGATAAAAAATATGAAAGGACTACATCTTGTACAAATTGCGTCTATTAATTAAAACCGGGTACTTTCAATTAACATTTAATTACGAGTTCTGCAACCCCAATTGTCTTTGTGTTCTATATGCATTAAATGTGTTGCAGGCATCATTTCCCCTGACTTAATTGCAGTAGATACATCCTTTTACTCATGTAGTCAGTGAATTGACCTTCAGTTTACTCGCACTGAGATCACATCCCATCAATAAGGGGAAGGGGGTCAACACTGCAAACAATCTTGATGTATCATATGTTCGTGGCTAGTAGTCTCCAGCAGACTTCCTGAAAATAAGTTTATTTATTTATTGCATTTGTATCCCACATTATCCCACCTATTTGCAGGCTCAACGTGGCTTACATAGTTTTGTTAACATTGTCATTGCAGGGTGACAGTTACATTTAATATTGTGCAGAGGTTAAATAAGGGTAGAAAGAGGAAGGAAAGGATTGATTAAGGTAGTTATATTAAGTGAGCTATCTTGACTGAGTGGGTTGTCGGGTGAATTGGTATGGCTATTAGTTCTCATTGTATGCCTTGCTGAAGAGATATGTCTTCAGAGATTTGCGAAAGATATTTGTTTCGTCAATAGTTCTCAGGTCTGTAGGCAGTGCATTCCACAATTGCATGCCCAGGTACGAGAATGTGGTAGCATGCATCTGCTTGTACTTTAGTCCTTTACAGCTGGGGTAGTGCAGGTCGAGAAATTTGCGGGATGATCTTGTGGCGTTTCTTGGAGGTAAGTCTATGAGGTTTAGCATGTAGGTTGGGGCATCTGCGTGAATGATTTTGTGAACAATCGTGCAGATCTTGAACGTAATGCGTTCCCTAAGTGGGAGCCAGTGGAGCCTCTCTCTTAAGGGTTTTGCACTTTCATATTTAGTTTTTCCAAATATGAGTCTGGCGGCAGTATTCTGGGCAGTTTGTAGTTTTTTGATAGTCTGTTCTTTGCAGCCCGCTTATAATGCATTGCAGTAGTCCAGATGACTTATTACCATTGACTGTACCAGGGTACGGAAGATGTATCTCGGGAAGAAAGGTTTTACTCTTTTAAGTTTCCACATGGAGTAGAACATCTTTTTCGTCGTGTTTTTCACGTGGTCGTCGAGAGTGAGGTTTCGATCAATGGTGACTCCAAGAATTTTCAAGTTTTTTGAGATAGGGAGAGAACAGTATGGTGTGGTTATGGTAGAGAAGTGTTTTGTGTTATGTTGTGAGGTGAGTACAAGACATTGTGTTTTTTCTGCATTAAGTTTTAGTTGGAATGCATCTGCCCAGGTGTGCATTATTTGGAGGCTTTGGTTGATCTCGTTGGCGATTTCATGTAGATCATGTTTGAACGGGATGTAGATTGTGACGTCATCTGCATAAATGTAGGGGTTGAGGTCTTGATTGGCTAGCAGTTTGGCCAAAGGTATCATCATCAGGTTGAATAAGGTTGACGAGAGGGGGGATCCATGGGGAACTCCACATTCAGGTGTCCATGGGAGTGATCTATCCGCGTTCGTTATTACTTGGTATGATCTTGTGGTCAGGAATCCTTTGAACCATTTGAGAACTGCGCCTCCTATTCTGAAGTATTCTAGTATATGTAATAGTATTTCATGATTAACCATGTCAAAGGCACTGGACATGTCGAATTGTAGGAGTAGTATGTTGTTGCCAGTTGCAATTGTTTGTTTAAATGAGTTCATTGCGGACACTAGAACAGTTTCGGTGCTGTGATTTGATCGAAATCCTGATTGAGAGTCGTGCAAAATTGAATGTTTATTTAGGTATTCAGTAAGTTGTTTCGTCACTATGCCTTCCATGAGTTTAGTTGTAAGTGGAATCGATGCTACTGGGAAGACTCTTGCAGAAAGCAAAGAGCACAACTTCTACTATAGTACTGACACCATGAGTCAGCAGAATATTATATGGGTAAAAGCACTAGATGAACTCATGTCTGCTCATTGGAATGGGTCGACACCTAAGAAATAAATGCAGTTTTTTTTTTAACTATAAGGTCTCAGGAAGAGAGGTCCTCCTGCAGGGGCAGATTGCTTCCAACAGAGCCAACCAAAAGGATTTGCCCTTTCAGGAGTGACCAGATCAGGTTAGGGATTTTCTTAATTGGTTTTGATGGTTTGCTGAGGTGAGATCTAGGTTTTCTTTGCTCTCTTTTGAGAGTAAAGGTAGAGAATAGAGTATGATAGGATATTATTGACTGCTAGTTTTTTAAATTTATCTTTAGTTATGCAATTTTTCAAATTTTACACAAGACAGCTTAAAAGCTGTGGGATTGGATATTACACAAAAGTAATTCAGAAAAAGCTGATTCTTGCATAATGTTTTCTAGAAGTTAAACATTAATCAGATATGCTAATAAGTAAGACTTTGGGAAATGTTTTTTAAAATGTCTACAGCAATATTGATATTAGGAGTGGTTAGGCCAAATACAAGCAATCAGTTTAATTAATAATCCCTGTGCACTCTTCAGTTAACTGTTAAAAACTTGTATTTCTTACCAATATTTCCATCTTCACTAAGGGCCCCTGGTTTTCTGTATCTACTCATGGGTACTGTAGCATAGTCTTTGAGAGCATGTGACAGCTGCATAAATTGGCATAAGATCTGCATTGCCTACTAAGCATAAGTCAATTTCATAAACTTAAAAAATTTAAAATATTTATCATTTTAAAAATAATGGGGCCCCTTTTCAAAGCTGCACTAAAAAGTGGCCTACGGTATGACTAGCACACGAGTTTCCCACACACTCGGGCCACTTTTAGCCCCACCTGCTGCAGACAGTACTGATCATTCTTCTCACCTCTGCTTCCCTCAGCTTGACATTACAAACCTTTCCTTGGTCTGCTGATTCTGCAACCCATTATCTGCTGCCGCTGCTGCTGCCTCCTCCTTCCCAACCTCTCCTCACTGATAAACTGACCTTGCCCTTCTTTACCCTCTTCCTATTGGTGCTACAGATTTTCCTCCCTCCCTCCCTCTCCCCCAGCTGATGCTTTCAGCCTCTGAAATGCAATCATCCCTTCTACTCAAATTGATAACACTGCCAGGCCCAGACCCTGTCTCCCTTTCCCAATCAAAAGCCCTTCCTCTCCCTTTGTGACAGCTCCCAGGCATATTCTTCCCACAAAGGTGTGCTCCTTATGTATTCTATAACCTCCCTTGCAGCACATCACTCTTGTTTTCCTGCTGATCTCTCCCTTGTCCTGCACTATTTCATTCTCACTTGTAGTATTGATGCCTTCCTGTTGAGCTTCGTTGTCAACCCCTTCCTTTCTCCTTGTCATTTTCCTATCACTGCAGTCATTCAATGGTTCATCTTCAAACCTTGCCTCCAATGACGCCATGTCTTAATACCACCCCTCAGTATGCCCCTGCTTTTATACCCCTCCTCATTCCGTTCATGCTTTTCAGGTGACATTTCATTTGCCTTGTTCTACTCTCCCCCCCCCCCCCCCCCCCCGAAAAAAAAGGAAAAAAAAAACAATTTTATCTTTGCCATGAGTGAAAAGGTGAAAACCTCTTCATACTGCTCTCTTTCTAGTTGGTATCTCCACCTCTTCCCCTTCACCCCACTTCTTTCCCTTATCCTGGTGACCTTCAGAACACTAAACATTGCAGCTCCCATGGTGAGTACTTGTTCCACATTTCTTCTTTTTGACAAGACTATGCCTATTTCCCTCCTTTTTCGACCTCTTATTTGTTTCTCTGCCTCTAGCTGACTTCTTTTCTCTTCCTTCTTGTTTCTCCTATCACCTTCAATATCCTTCATTTCTGTTAGTTGCACTCCTCTCCTCATATCTCTCTTTACTTTCCTCTCCGCACATCTGCTCCCCCTTATTTACTCCATGCTTCTCCTTGGATTGCTCTTCGCTTTTCTCTCTCTCTCACTCTTTGCAAATCCTCCCTTTTCACTGCACAATCCCAGCCCCTCTTCTCCCCTTGCTCCTTCTCCTGGCGCAGCTCCCTGCCCCCTTTCTCATTCCCATTAGGCTTCTCAACTCCACTTCCTTTTTGCCTACAAATTAAGCCCTGGATAAGGGCCAGTCTGTGTGATGGATTCTATTCCCTGTGCCATAGAAACTAGGAGCCCCAGATTCAGAGGGAAAGAGTGGTTCCCTTTTGAAATTGGGGCTCACGTTCCTTAAAAGTATAGTTTTTGTGTTTCCTATCTGACAAAGGAACAGTGCTTTTGGCATGCTTTCCAGTTTTCCCTGAGTAGAGAGATGTAGTAGCCGTGTTAGTCCACTCTTAAAGGTAATCAATAGAAATAGAATAAAATAAAACATTGGCCCATTAGTTTGTTCTTCCCCTGCCACCACCTGCTGCTACTGTTCCTCAGGACTCCTCCTAAACTTAGGGTGCCAGCCACCACCATAGTCCCCACTGACCCCTAGTTACTGCTGCCACCTCTCCTTTAACTCTCCCAGCCTCCAGATCCGACCTCATGCAGCTGATGATCCTTTGTCCCTTCTCCTAACCTACAGTCACCTCCTCAACTTAGCACCTGAACCTCGAAAGTTTTTGTTGGGTGGAGGGGTGGGAGGGGGAAACTAGCAGTCCCACTGGACCACCAGGGTGTTTTTGTTTGGTGGGTGAGGGGGGAAGCTAGTGGTCCCACTGGACCACCAGGGTTTTTGTGCTTTTTTGGGGGGGGGCGGGCTTAGGTTTGATAGGTCCAGGAGAAAATCCCGAACCTGTCAAACCTCTTCTGCTGTTTGACATATCCGGGCTTTTGACAGCCTGGATCTGTCAGACAACTTCTGCGGGAGGATTGTGCCTTGGGCGTGTGCCCAGGCACAATCCTTCCGCAGAAATAACCCTATGATCATAGAGGCGGTAAAGCTCCACACTGTTCTAGCGCTATTTTTAGAGTGCTGTTTGGAACAGCGCAGGGCTTTCGATCATCTGCCCATAAGAGCAGTGGCAGCGAGAACACTGATGTTGCTGTTAGGATGCAAGGAAATTAGCACTCCGTCACTGAGAGGAGTGTGTCTAGAGCAGTGGCGTAACTACGTGGGGCCACAGGGGCCAGGGCCCCCGTAGATTTGTCCCTGGACCCCCCTGCCGACGACCCTCTCGACCCCCCTCCCGCCGCCGCCACCACCTTTGGCTACCTTTGCTGGCGGGGGACCCCAACCCCTGCCAGCCGAGGTCCTCTTCTTCCAGCTCAAGGCTTTGTTCTGTTTCTGTGAGTACAACGTGCAGGACATCAGACTCACAGAAACAGAACGAAGCCTTGCGCCGGAAGAAGAAGACCTCGGCTGGCAGAGGTTGGGATCCCCCGCCAGCAAAGGTAGGCGACGATGGGGGAGGGTGGCGGCGGGAGGGGGGTCAAAGTTGTTGTTGTTGGTGGTGGTGGTGGTGGCGGCGAGGGGGGGGCGGTGGTACCGGGAGGGCTAAAATGTGCCCCTCACCTCGGGCTCTGGACCCCCCCCCCCTCCCACCGAAGTCTGGCTATGCCCCTTGGTCTAGAGATGTATCCTGGAACAAGCAGAGAGAAGGCAAATTGGCTGTATCCATATTGATGTCATAACTTGTAAATAAAGTAACATTTATAACAATCCCTCTATCAAATAAATAAATAAATAAAAATCTGCTTTTGAAAATTTATATAGAGACAGGGAGTACAATCTGTAATTTCGGTGGAGAAAGGTACTTTGTCTTCAGTTTCCCTCTTCACCCTGCACCAATAAACACAGAAAATATCTTAGCCTTGTATAGCTTGCAGCATATACACATTTTCTCTATAAGTTTTCTCACAAGATGGGCCTGACATGCAGCTTTCTGCACTTCTCCAGCTGCTTATGTCTTTTAAAATGAAAATAACTTTTTTTTCTAGAACCAATATTCTTCCTCTCAGTATTTTGCGACATAAGCACATATTCCCGTTATAGTTCTGAAAACAATATAAAAAACTTCTTGAAAGAAAACCAGCACTGTACTGTATCATTCCTTTGTAAGACTAGCAAATGCTTGAGGATGACCAAGGCCCTGTTTTTAGGCTGTTTCTCTAACTCATTTAACTCTGGCATAGGGTTTACAGCGGTAGTAGCACCCTTGTATGGCGCTCTGCCCGCTGAGTATTGGGGAGGAATACATTTGTCTCTGTTTAGCGTGCATTTGCATTCTATTAGCATTAGCGAGCGCGTTGTTACATGAGCTCGCCGGATCTGATCCTGGAGTGCAGGCAAACGCGGGCACTATCTCGGTGCTAATGGCCTCTAGCGCTTGCGTTTGCTTTTGATCATCTGGTCGTGAGTGCCCCTTTTGCCAAGAAAAAGACATGAAAGAAACAAAGCGGTCCTTTTACTAAGGTGCACCTGCTAATGATTAGTATGCGCTAAATACTAAGAAGCCCGTAGGAATAAAATGGGCTTCTTAACATTTAGCATGCGCTAATCATTATGGTGCTAAATCCATCAGCAGACCTTAGTAAAAGGAGCCCAAAGTTGAAATGGACAAAATAAACTGAAGCCTGAATTGAAAACAAAAAAAAAAATTGTAAAACAAGAAAAATAACCCACAACAAAAAAGAGGAACCAAAGTTACAAGGAAAATTACTTTTACATGTTGTGAGATTCTGCCAGACGATTTGGACTTCTGGTTTGAGACGCATCATATTTAACTACCTCCTAAACACCATATTAACACAGCATCTGATTTATATTTAGCAAGCTTTTATTTTGTTGATTTACTTTTGTGATTTCCACATTAAAACACATTTATTTTCCCTCCCATTTCTTAGGCTATGGTTTTGTAGATTTTGACAGCCCAGCAGCTGCTCAGAAGGCTGTGTCTGCTTTGAAGGCTACTGGTGTTCAAGCGCAGATGGCTAAGGTAAGCCATGGTGTACACAATTGCCTATTCTGCCACGTTCTTCTGTGAAAATATTTTTTTTCAGACTTGGAATTGAATTTAGCAGCTTCAGGATACTGTTTTTAATTTGTAAACTCCTCTAATGCACTGGATCACATCACTGAAAAACGTGCCACAGTAATATTCACAGGCATGCAAAAAAAAAAAATGCCTTGCTCAGCACTTTTGAGCAGTCACCTGGCTCAAGCTTTATGCAGAGTAAAGATATTTTGTCTGTCTTGGCGGAGAAGAACTGAGGAAGGTGGATGATGCAGGTATTTGGCTCAGTTGCACTCAGATATACACCTGCGAATCATTTTTCTTCATACTTCTGAATCTGACAAAATAGATACAATCAAGAATTAAGGGCAGTTTACATCAGATTCAAAAGCAAATTATGTAGTAGATGTTGGTGATAATGTAAGGGAATGTTAAAATGCAGTAAGTGTTTGTACTTATCACATCTTAAGTATAAAAATTCGTGTGTGATAAATGCAAAGCCTGCAGTAAATGTAGGGGCCTAGCCAGCTTCTGCTCTGCACTTATCACACAGGTCCCACTTTACCTGCCTTGGCATATAGCACAGGTGCATCTGCACCATCTACTGAGACACATAACACAGGCCCTACTGCTAGAAAAAAAAATGTCTCACGCAACCATTCTAATTAGCTACCTCCTTCCCCATTAACAGGTGCCCCCAAAACAAGCCTCTCCCCTTTACAGAACCCCCTTTATCCGGACTCCCCCACCAAGCAGAAACCCCAACATGAGCAATCCCAACTTCCCCCATCCCCCGGGACTCACCCAGGGATGCTAGGAGTAAATCTGCAGGTTGCCCTTATATGGCAGATTGACTACTACAAGACTTCCACTAGGGGTTATAGCTGCCATGTTGAAGCCAGGCAAGAGTGAAGGAAGAGCATGTGTGTAAGTATATCAGGGGTGGACTGACCATTTGGGCAACCGGGCAGTGCTCGAAGGCCAAGAGGCTCTAGGGGGCTCAGAGGCTCTGCCCAGTTGTCCGCTGCCACCGCATATTACATCGCTCCTCGGTTCTACCTTGAAAGGCCCTGCCTGCTGCCACTACTCTGCGTCGCGCTACCGCCATGTTTTAAAAATGGCTGCCGATACTTCCTGTGGCAGTCTCGGCAACTATTTTGAAAACACAGCTGGCGCCGGACACAGTAGCGATAGCGAGCGGGAAGAAGTTGAGTTCTTTCCTGCTCCCCAAGAAGCCACTAGACCATCAGGGCCCTTCAAGAATAGGACTAGGGAGGGCCCACTTTGGCTCAGGGGCTGTGGGAGGGGGGCAGCGATGGGGAGGGGCTGTCATGTGCGGGAGGGGAGCAGCAGTGTTGTGGTGGGCAGTGGCCGGGTGGAGCCTCAATGATCTTTACTGCCTGTGGGCCCTGGCCACTGTCAGTCTGCCTCTGATGTATATTATAAAAGACATACATATGCACCGATTGTTTCTGGCACAGATTTACACTTTCCCCAGTGCTGCTGCTGGGGATCAATCTAGCAGTATACAATACAGTAGGACCTTTTTTTTCACTTTTTATCTAGACTTCTTGCTATTAAGTTACCGTCTTAGTGTATTTCAATATGAATAGAAATATGTATGAACGTAGGAGAAACTCATGTTAGGGACCCTTTTATTTTACCCAGTTGAGCCATTTGCTGAGGCAGGCATAGTAAAGCTGCTTTTTTTTTTTTTTTTTTGGCAAAATGCAGACCTTGGTTTTGCACTGGGAATTCTACAGTTTGCAGCTAGGCATTAAGAGGCATTTTTACTAAAGAATGCTGATCAGTTGGCCTGGAATTTAGCACACATTAGATTGAGAGGTTCAGGTGTGTGTACAAGCAGGCAGTGCACTATAAATCGCAGGCCGTTTAGCACAGATTGAGATTGTGTGTGGACTGTGCACTTCAGTATGTACACAGTAATTAATGTGAACTGTCACTTGTGCAGATGCAATTAACACCTCTTGGTAAATCAAGAATTGAAATCCCCAAAAGTATTTTAAATGGGGGGGGGGGGCAATAACCAAATGATATATTAGAAATCTCAACACACAAAAACAAAATGTATGTATGCAAGTATGTTAGGTAGCAATCTCTTATATCACACACTAGCAGAGCCTAGAAGGGTGCACAGTCCTGTGTCTTACTTAAACCGTCATCATTGCCTCTAGCAATACTAGTGTGAAATATATTGTTCAGTTATTAAAATCTCAACTTTAATCTTGACAATTCCAATAGAGAGTTGCACGGGGACAGAAATCTTATCCATCCCCGCCTGTCCCTGCTGAAATATTACCCATCTCCACCCATCCGCACTGGAATCTTACCCATCCCCACCTAGTCCCGCAAGAATTTAATGGTACGTAAAAAAAAATGTTCTGGTCAGCTCTCTCAGTCTCTCTAGGTTTGAGGCACAGCACTACAGGCAAGGAAAGAACGGAAGTTGGAACTTGGAACACTCTGGTGCACACATGTAAGACTTGTCTCTGATTCACTAGCACTGTGTGCTGAGAGGTCACCACATACACACGCCAGTAGGTCATGTGACCTCTGATGTTCGTGCCTGTGTCAGAGCTGAGGTCTGCGCATCAGCCCGGAAGCTGAGAGGATTAATAGTAACATACTAAGTGCTGACAGATAAAGACCTGAACGGTCCATCCAGTCTGCCCAATAGTCACACTCATTATCAATTCATGATTAAATCAACAATGAACATGATATTATATACTTGATTATGGTCTTTCTTTGGTGTTTCTGGGACATAGACCATAGAAGTCCATCTGGTCCTATCCTTGTGTTCCAACTGCTGGAATTGCTATCAAAGCCCACTCCAGCCTACTCGTCTTCTCATTTTCGGGACACAGACCACAAAAGTCTGTCCAGCACTGTCCTCATGTTCCAGCCACTGAAGTTGCTGTCTAAGTCCTTTCCAGCCCATCCTAAATCAGATTGCTATATAAGAGAAACAGACCATACAAGTCTGCCTGGTATCAGCCCTAGTACATCACAGCTGGAGTTGCCATCTAAGTGTCACTCAACACATCCACACACATGCAGCCATTTAAGTTTAGGGTTTTTTTTATAACTTTCATTTTCTAATTAGAGATTCTCTGTGTTCATCCCACGCCTTTTTGAATTCTGTCACCATTTGTGTCTCTACCACTTCCTTAATGATAGACTTTGCAACATCTGTTCTGTTAAAGCAAGGAGGAGGAGGAGGCACTCAAACAACTTTGTACTCTGGAGGTGAGAGGCTGACGCGGGTGCAGATTACACTTCCACGGGAACCCCACAGGAACTGCTTCCATCCCTGCAGGAACCCGCAAATTCTGTTCCCGGTGCAGGTCTCTCATATTCCAATCCACAATTTAATTGAATTTCAACCATTGAAAATTCGTTTCACTTATCTTTTGAATGTTTACTTAGTACTGTCACCAACACAGCCCATGTTTTGATAAACCTGCATCAGGGTGATAGCCCTAACCAAAACACAGATGAATCTCCACAGGGCTGTGTGCCCTGTGTGAAAAGTTACCTCCGAAGCCCTGCTAGTGTGTGATACAAGATATAAGAGATTGCTACCTAACATACTTGCATATATATAATATTTTTTTGCATTGGGATTAAGAATATATCATTAACACCTCTTGGAGCAGACATTAACCCCTGGATTCTATATATTATGCACAGATTTCCATGTGCAACTTTGTGCATGCATCAGAGACGCACACGCAAACTGACAACTAATGAGCTCGGAAACCTAAATGATTGGGTGCTAACAACCAATTATTGATATTAGTCGACAGTCTTAAAAATTTGCACATGCATCACACTCCACACTATTTTATAAAGCACAGTGCCTAAATTCAATTCGTGCATCTCTGAAAAGGGGGCATGGCCAGGAATGCGCAGATTTACAGAATTCGCCCGAAGCACACCTAAGTTGGGCGCCAGCATTTACACCTGCTATAGTACAGCACCTAAAGTTAGGCAAAGGGTCTGCGCCGAATGCTGTCCTATAATGGGCACCAGATTCTACATATCGCGTCTTGCGTTCCGCACTGAAATCTAAGCGTATGCCATAACAGCACGCATAACTTAATTGGCTTAACAAGCCAATCAGCATTTTTAACAGCACTTAACAAACAATAATGAGTACTAATTGGCAATAATTAGAACTTATGTGCATAACTTGCTAAGCGTGTTCTGTAACGCAGTATGCTTAAATTCTAATATATGCAGGCAAAAAGGCTGTGGTTATGGGCATTTCATGGGCGTTCCAAAATTTACGTACGTAGTTACAGAGTATGGCCCAATGAGCCTAAATCTACATGCAGGGATTTATGCCACGTCTTCATTGGTGTAAATAGAGGTTTGTAATTTTAGGCACTATGGTATCAAGCGTATTCTAAATATAGGCACCCATTGTAGAATACACTTAGGCGGAAATGTTTTCCACCCGGATTTTCTAGGTGCCATATATAGAATCTGGCCCATAGTGCTCAAGTTTTTCCATGCTGAATTGCCGGCACCATTTAGTGAATTACCTCCTCCCTGCTTGTGCACAATTTGCGAATGAATTTAATCCACAGTAAGGAACTTTTCTGTGCAGTAACTACAGGGGGCACATCGAGCAACAACCCCCCACCGGTTATTGCACAGCCTTTGCTCTTTGTGTGAATTTTTCTTGTGAAAGTGTCATAACGGCAAAGATTTACTGCTTTTTAGTAAACAGACTCCTAAATCTTATTTTGCATAATGCTTGTTCTGGACCTATGCATTGATTTGAGGTATTTTTTGGACTTTCTCCTTCCGCTTAAGCAGAATGGCCAGCTTGTTTCATCCAGCTGTTGTGGGCGGTTTGTAGCCCTGCAAAAATAATGCCTAAAGCATAGCTCATTCAATTCCAGATGCTATTTCTGCTTGGGCACATAGTCTCCAACCACAAATTTCCACCACCAGAAACTTTGACCTCTCAGTACATCTGCACGATATGATATTACTGGGATCTTTCCCTTCAAATGATTCTTTGGATGTCAGTTACTAGTTAAGGTACTAGAGAGCTGTTCTTGATACTAAAATGTCTTTAAATTTTTTTGTACTGTTATTAAAATGCTAAAACCAAACAGTCTGGTCTCAGGCATCCCATGCTTTTGCTCTCATCTGCACCCCAGTAGAGGTGTGCGAAGCTCTGAAGTCCCAAACAGCATGGTCGCTCTAGGCAGTGGCCTGCTGTTTCAAAACACATTTGCAGGTGGCATCCTTGAGAGCTGGACTGAACTCAGTTGCCCTCTTCTAAACAGAGTGATACAGCTTATATTGCTCTGTTTAGAAGCGGGCTTGAATGGTCATAAGTTTGTGAGATCTGCGTGTAGACGTTCCTGGGAGCACAGGAAAGTGTTGGGGTAAGATCGACACTAGAAATAATAGCTTTGCAAAATTCTATGAGAGATGGTCGGGTCTACTACCCCTTTTATGGGTTACCTGGTATAACAACTACTAGGAGGGGAATACAGGTCGAAAACAAAAAATAAGGTGATACTTTTGGATCAGCGTATTGACTAGATTATACTAGTGACTTGCAGACTACAGTGGAGATACAAAGGGTAAAGGAGGTAGAGGTGGCTTTAGCATTTTGATTGTGTTATGTTGTTATCTACTTTGAATTTTAGAAATGGGGGGGGGGGCTATAAAATTAGTTTTATTTATCTGAAAAAATGTGGCAGAGGAACAGTGGGTATTGGGTTAGAAAGTCCAGATCTTTAATCCTTTTCTCTTTAAAGTGGCCGAGCATTTCCATTTTGAATTTCCTACAGTCTTGGATATTTCTGAAGTTCATTAGGTCATTGATGCAGTGATCTGGTTCTAAAAGAAATATTTCTTCATTGGTGTGTTGCCTTGGGTAACTTTCTATCTGTAGGTGTTTATTCTTGTCTGTAACTTTTGGTCTGTTTGCCAATGTCGCATTCCTTGGCATAGAGCCATTAATGTTTGTTACTCCTCTGTGATTAATACATGTCAAGCGATTTCTACCCATGGACCTTATTTTAAAACAAAAATGTTTTTCTGTATTTTCACCATATTTTCAAAAGATGCTTAGTAAGAACTAAGAATGATAAACACTTATGAAAATATGATCTTGTATGTGTGTCAGCTGTTTTCTGTTACTGCAATTTAAAGGTTATTTTTATCTTTATAATCTCAAGGAAATTACCTCTGTGGTTCAGAGGGAGATGTACTTAAAGTAAAACAAAGCCACTCTCATCTTTGGATACTCGTTAATGTGAAAGCAGAGATAGCCTTCAATGTTTCACGCTCATTTCATCTTTTTAAAAGAACACTTATGTGAAAATTTGAGCTTTGAGTATAAAGCATAATATAAGCCCTGATACTGAAAGCCAAATATCGGTATTTCCGCAACTTCTGTATGGATATTGGCACTGGCTATAACATTATACAGAAATTGACAATTCTATAACAGGGCTCATAGAATTTCATGCCAGAGGACTTGAAGTAGGAACCAGGGGTTCTCTCCCCAATCCAGTCTGGCATTCAAATGAATACGCATGATATAAATTAGCATGCACTGCTTCTGTTATATGTAAATCTATCTCATGCGTATTCGTTGAGAACCCCTGCTACAAAGGAAAGTAGGCCCCACCTTCCTTTATAGAATACTAGCACAACCATGAAAGCGGACATGTTACATTTAGGCATAAGCAAGTACGCCAACCATAGAGCTGATGTACACGTGAACATCTAGTGTGGCACATACCCGGGTAACTTACAGTATTTGGTAAGTGGGAGCTCTGCCTGTATCCCATTCATGCTCCATCCCTGAGTGCACCCTACTTGCAAAACACACTGTTAAAGTATATGATAGTATTGTAAACACCACCTTGCATGAATTCCTTCAAAAGGGTGGTAAGGAAATAAATAAATAAATAAACATTTATGTACATAAAGGTTTAGCACCTCGGTTCCAGAATTGTGTCAGTAATACTGTTGAACATCCTTAGAGACCACCTCGGCACCATCCAGATAATGTTGGGGCAGTGTGTAGGTGGACCCTCTAGCATAGCAAGGGCGGGGCAGTGGGGGCGGTCTGCCCTGGATGCAGGCAGCAAGGGGGTGGTGCATGGAGCAAAGTGGAAAAGCATAGAAGAAATGGCAAAAAAAGATAAAGGGAAGGTAACTGAGACAAATGTAGAGGAAGGAAGGAAATAAGACTGGAGGTGAGGAAAAAAAAAATGAAAACGAGGCACTGGGAAAAGAATTTAGGAGTTGACTGACACAAGGGAAAGTGGAAAACAGACTGGGACAAGTTCGTTTTCAAAGCACTTAAACTTAGACTTACAAACTTCCATAGGTTACTATGAAACTTTGGTTTCATAGTAACCTATTGAAGTTTGTAAAGTACTTTGAAAATGAGCCCCAATGTGTCCATTTTAGGAAATGTACATCTTCTCTATTTTTTGTATTTTGCAAAGTAAAGGATAAAATGCATTTCTGTTTCTCCAGTATTGCATTGCTTATGAGGCCTGGGGGGGGGGGGGGGTCATTTCAGTTTGTGGTCATGTTTTGCATGTGTGATGGATTTCTGCTAGCATGTAGTGTCTGTCTATGAGTCTGTAACAACCCAACTTGTTACAGTTTCTCAGCAGCAGCTACATTGGTACTCTAGGGCCCAGTGTAATATTTCTAGTGTTGTCTATCACATGTAGCATTGCTGCAGTTTGAGTCCTGGGGGTTAGGGCTGTTATGGTGTGATAAATTTCCTATATAGGTTCTGAATATCTTTTTGCAGCATCTTGTGCTATTTGAAAGCGGGCTCTGGGGCCTAGAAGCTCAAGACTAGTGGTCACCACATCCTGTAGTCACACCACACAAACAAAAAACCCATCTGCTTTAAAATAAATAAATAAATGCCAGGCAATGGAAGGAGCGTGTGCTCCTGAGGTGATAATCACAATTTGAATATTTTTTTTTTTTTGTATGGTAAGTTGTTAGGGGACTGGCTCCATTGTTGGAGAATGTGGAGCTTGTGATACAGAACTGGATATGCAGAGTTTGTATTGAGATTCTGTCCATTCCTATAGAGAATCCAGACAGACTTCCATACAGAAGAATTTGTTGAATGATGCTATCAATTATAATGGTGCCTTTACCAGGTAGCTGTAACTGGCTAGAGAGGGGGACAATTTCTCTATGAAGGCTGAAACGGCTTGGGCTCTTCAGCTTGGAGAAAAGACGGCTGAGGGGTGATATGATAGAGGTATATAAAATACTGAGTGGCATAGAACAGGTAGACATGAATTGCTTGTTTACTGTTTCCAAAAATACTAGGACTAGGGGGCACGCAATGAAGCTACAAAGTAGTAAATTTAAAATGAATCAGAGAAAATATTTCTTTACTCATTGCCAGAGAATATGGTAAAAGCAGTTAGCTTAGCGGGGTTTAAAAAAGGTTTGGATGGCTTCTTAAAAGAAAGGTCCATAAGCCATTATTAAAATGGACTTGGGGAAAATCCACTGCTTATTTCTGGAATAAGCAGCATAAAATGTATTGTACTGTTCTGGGATCTTACCAGGTACTTGTGACCTGAATTGGCCACTGTTGGAAGCAGGATACTGGGCTTGATATGTCCTTCGTTCATGGTATGGCAACACTTATGTACTTCTTTATGCGTAGAAGAACCTGATATCTTACATTACTAATTTAAAAATGAGGGAGGGTGGGTGTGATATGGTGGTGGTAGGCATGGTGTGCGGAAATGGCCCTGTGGCTTCCCCAAGAAGTAGCAAAAGTGAGGGTCCAAAAGTACACAAAACCAAAGCAGCTACTGTGGCTTCCCTCCAACGCCTAAGTCAACTTCCTCCCTGTTGTCACCCCAAATATTTCTGTCTAGTGACACCACTGAGGAGATGATATGCCCATTAAGTACTTCTTTTGATGTTGATTTAGCTGGAAGCCCAAGTGCTGTGTGGCATTGATCAGGAATGCTGGAGGGCATGCAATCTGGGGGAAGTGCTGGGACTGCAGCCCTGTATGGGGAATGAAGAAAGTGCCTCCTCCCGCTGCTGGCTTTTGTGTGTGGGGGGGAGGGGAATGGTATTAATTAAGGCCACTGAGGGTGACTAGAATACAGCCTGGGTTGGAAGCCATGGGAAGGACCAGAGGGAGGTGGGAAGGGGGCTGGAGGCTGAGGGAACAGAGTCAGGATGGAGAGTGGGAAAATGGAGAATGAGTGCAGAGAAGGAAGGGTCAAAAAGGAATACAAGTAGGGAAATAGGGAGAAGAAATCAGCATTGAGGTTGTGGGAGGGACAAGAAGTGGGTCAGACTGGACGGCAGAAAGGTAGAGGAAAGAAAGGGGAATAGTGGCTTGTGTGTCTGAAGGGAGGGGTATATAGATGGGATGAAGGATCTGCTAGGAAAGGGAAGATTATTGTTGAGCAGATATAGAGAAGACAGGAGGAAAAGGAAGAAATGGAAGGGAACCACTGGAAAAGAACTTAGGAGACACAAGGACAGTGGAAAAACAAACCTGATTAGAAAATTGTAATTCCAAGACATCGAAACGAAGAAAATAAAATGATTTATTTTCAATTTTTAGGGATTGGCTTATGTCTCATTTGAGAAATATGCAAAATGTACATGGTAAAACTACATTGTCCACAACTAAAACACACTCTATTATTACAAAAGTGAAGGGTGATGGAGAATTCAGACTCTGGCCCCGGTGCAGAAAAGCCGGTCCTGGCTCTGCAGATCAACACCAGTACTTGGGAATTAACTTTCCTTAATAATCTTTTCTGTACTTTGTATTCTGTTTTATGTTAACTGCTTTTCGCAGGTAAGTTTATAAGTGCCTGCATAGTTTTAAAAATGTGCACAATATTTTCACTATATGGATTCTGCTGAAGCAATTTTCAAAGCACTTTTGCTTTGAAAATTGGTTCAGGAAAGCTGTGGACAGACATCTACACCTGCTGTTTGGTGTAGTATGCATAATTTTTGAGGAAAAATACACACATACCTTTGAAAATCCAAAAGTAGGAACATATTTGCAAACCTCACTCTAACCCTCCCCCCCCCAGAACATGCCTGAAACACTGTGTGTACAACATGTGTATATGGGCTGTACATATGTAACATGCCATAGGGCAGGTAGTTGTATAAAAAAAACATTTCTGCACTGATTTACTCGTGAACAATAGCTTTATAGATTACTTTTCCTATCTAATGCTTTGACAACACATGTACAATAAAGTTTCCTGAATTTGAACCTAAATCTTGCAGTTTGTGAGCGGCTACCAATGACATGCGGTCCCTATTCCGAGCATGAGAAAACAGATGTCCAAAGCTTCTGCCAGTTTTTCCCCCTCCCTCCCTTTTGTATATTAGGAACTGTTCCACACATACACTGAGTTTTTTTGTTAATGTCTTTCAGATGGTGAGTGGGCGCTTTAATCCACAATTGCCCACTTCTCACTGCTTTTCAGGCTAAATGAACATTACTAAAGTAGCAGTCTTCAAAAGATTGCTGAAAATACCAGCTTGCCAGTCTCTTCAGTCCATTGCTTCCTCTTCAGATTCCTAGATCTCTTGTTTTTATTTTCCAAGTTTTCAACTAAACTGAATGTACCTTTTTTCGTCTTCCAATTGTTCAATGCATTCCTCAGCTGTGTGCTGTCACAACAGTAATTTTGTTGCTTTGCTATAAGGATATGCTTAGATTCTATTTACATCTATTTATATGTTATGCTGCCACCTGCTGGCCATTTCAGGAAACTGCATCAACAGGTTTATAATCTTTCCTCTGATTGGACAAGTGGTGGGGATTTTCTGTTGTGAAGCAGGTTCTCCATTTTGTGGGCCAGGACTCTGAAGGGCTTAGAACTCAGCTTCACTTTCCTGCCTCTCAAGAGTGCAGTAATTCATTAGACATGGTCCAGCAATTCAGCAGATGTACTCTGAGGACTCATAACAACTCCTAATGATTTAGACTCTAAGGGCCCATATTTAGTAAAATATATTAAAATTTTGCAATTATAATGCATTAATGGTCAAAATTAACATATAACTTCAGAGCCTCTGTGTTAACTGTTTGATGTGTGTCTATCCTTATCCCATACACTTATAGCAAAACAATGCAGTTACCACATAGTAACTTCGTTGTGTATTAATGTGAATGCACTTAACGCAACCCGTGGAGGTGGTATTAATTGTTCCATGTTATCTGCTGTGTTAGCACAGATTCTATATACAACACCTGAAAAATCAGCGCCAAAAATATTTCCTCCTAGGTGTATTCTGTAAACTGCACCTAGACTTAGACACGGTTTATAGTAACATAGTAAATGACGGCAGATAAAGACTTATATGTCCATCCAGTCTGCCCAACAAGATAAACTCGTATGTGCTACTTTATATATATACTTGACCTTGATTTCTCCTTTCCATTTTCAGGGCACAGACCATAGAAGTCTGCCCAGCACTCTTTGTACTAAGTTTTTTTTTTTTTTTAGTTATATTTGTACCCCGCGCTTTCCCACTCATGGCAGGCTCAATGCGGCTTACATGTACAGGTACTTATTTGTACCTGGGGCAATGGAGGGTTAAGTGACTTGCCCAGAGTCACAAGGAGCTGTGCCTGAAGTGGGAATTGAACTCAGTTCCTCAGGACCAGAGTCCACCACGCCTTAAAATTTACACTCCAGCCCATCCCTATCTATTCAGTCACATTCACGGCGTAGACCCACTGGTTTCGTTCCCCAATTACCGGCGTTGCCACCTAATCTCTGCTAAGATTCCGCGGATCCATTCCTTCAAAACAAGATTCCTTTGTGATTATCCCACACATGTTTGAATTCCATACCCATTTTCATCTCCACCGCCTCCCGCGGGAGGGCATTCCACATATCCACAACCCTTTCTGTGAAAAAATAGAATACACCTAGCCGGCTATGCCTGCGCCTAACTCTAGGTGTGTCCATTTATGCCAAGTAACACTTGATGTAAATACCGGTGCCTAAGTTAGGCGCAGAGCAAGTGTGTTCTATAAACCTGTGCATAGATTTTCAGAATGCCCATGGCCAAGCCCCCTTTTTGGAAGCACACATTAGAATTTATGTGCACCACATTACAGAATATGCCTGGCAAGTTAAGTACATAAGCATCACCATGCTGGGACAGACCGAGGGTCCATCGAGCCCAGCACCCTGTCACCGACAGCGGCCAAAAGAACAAGCAATTTGTCTCGCCCATCCTAGAAATACTGTATTATTCCCTCGTCCATTCAATAACATTCTTTGTCTTTTTCCTCCAGGAAGCCGTCCAACCCTTTTCTGAAGTCCGCTAAGTTAACCGCCTTAACCACATTTTCCGGCAGTGAATTTCAGAGTTTAACTACGCATTGAGTGAAGAAACATTTCCTCCAATTCGTTTTAAATTTACCACACTGCAGCTTCATCGCATGCCCCCTTGTCCTATTATTTTTGGAAAGCATAAACAGACGCTCCACAACGACCCGTTCCATTCCACTCATTATCTTATAGACCTCTATCATATCTCCCCTCAGTTGCCTTTTCTCCAAGCTGAAGAGCCCCAGCCTCTTCAGCCTATCCTGATAGGGAAGTCGTCCCATCCCCTGTATCATCTTTGCCACCCTTCTCTGCACCTTTTCCTATTCCACTGTGTCTTTTTTGAGGTGCGGCAACCAGAATTGAACACAATACTCGAGATGTGGCCGCTTCATGGAGCGATACATTGGCAGAATAATATCCTTATTTTTGCTTTCAATCCCTATCCTAATGATACCCAACATTCTATTTGCTTTCCTAGCCGCAGCAGCACATTGAGCAGAAGTCTTCAATGTATCATCAATGATGACACCTAGATCCCTTTCTCGGTCTGTGACTCCCAACGCTGAACCTTGTATGACGTAGTTATAGTTTGGGTTCCTCTTTCCCACATGCATCATTTTGCACTTGTTCACATTAAACGTCATCTGCCATTTAGACGCCCAATCCCCCAGTCTCGTAAGGTCCTCTTGTAGTTTTTCACAATCTTCCCCCGATTTGACTACTTTGAATAACTTTGTGTCATCAGCAAATTTAATTACCTCACTAGTTTCCCCCATCTCTAGGTCATTTATGAATATGTTAAAAAGCAGAGGTCCCAGCACCGATCCCTGAGGGACCCTGCTAACTACCCTTCTCCATTGCGAATATTGACCTTTTAATCCTACTCTCTGTTTCCTATCTTTCAACCAGTTTTTAATCCACAGTAAGACACTACCTCCGATCCCATGTCCCTCTAATTTCCTCTGTAGTCTTTCATGAGGGACCTTATCAAACGCCTTCTGAAAATCTAGATACACAATGTCAACCGGCTCACCTTTGTCCATGTTTGTTTACCCCTTCAAAGAAATGCAGCAGATTGGTGAGGCAAGACTTCCATTCATTAAATCCATGTTGACTTTGTCCCATTAGTCCATGCTTTTGAATGTGCTGTGTAATTTTGTTCTTGATAATAGTCTCTACCATTTTGCCCAGCATCGACGTCAGACTCACCGGTCTATAATTTCCCAGGTCTCCTCTGGAACCTTTTTTAAATATCGGCATTACATTGGCCACCCTCCAATTTTCCGGTACCACGTTCGATTTTAAGGATAAATTACAAATCACTAACAGTAGCTCTGCCAGCTCATTTTTTTTTTTTTTTAGTTTTATCAGTACGCTATGGTGAATACCATCTGGTCCAGGAGGTTTGCTACTCTTCAGTTTGCAGAACTGCTCCATTACGTCTTCCAGATTCACAGATATTTCAATACGTTTTTCCGACTCTTCAGCTTCGAATACCCTGTCCGGCACCGGTAACCCACCTAAATTTTCCTTGGTGAAGATCGAAGCAAAGAACTGCACATAAATTCTAATTAATGCCAAGTAGTGTCAGCAATTGTTTTAAGTGGCAATTATCAGCACTGGTTGGCTTGTTAAGTAATTAAATTGCACTTGCAAGTCCAGAAAATGACCGGATTTATGTACACAATTTTGGTTGCGCTATATAAAATCTGGGGGTGAACCCCCAAATTCTATAAATGGTGCCTAAAGTTAGGTACGCAGGTGTGCACCCATAGTGTAGGGTCAGTTACACATGTAAAATAATTAGTTAATTGGCACTTAATTGGAGATAAGTACCAGTAATTAGCATTAACAAGCACTAATTAGCTGTTGCATGCATAACTGATTTGCGCCCCATTCTATAAACTGAGTGCCTAACTTCTCTCATGTGCAACTGCATTACTTGGGGAGGGGAATGGGTGTGTCGGGGTGTCCAGGTATGCAGTTTCATGCACTTTATGGAATAGTTGCATTTACACGCCCAGCTGCTGCATTTAAGTGCCATCATTTACACAAGCCATAGACAGTACAAGTGGTTGTGCCTGAAGTTCGGCGCTTAACTGCAGATATACACTAGTATTTTATAACAGATTTAGCGCACAACTCTGCTATTATAGAATACTGGCTCAGAGCCCAGGTTTTTTTTTTTTTTTTGCTTTTTTTATGCCTAACTGTTTAGCGACCTATATAGAATTCCAGTGGCTTACCTAGGTTGCTTACCTCCCCCACCACCCCTCACTTAGTAGGCTACTGTACAATTCACCTATAAGTGAAGGTACAATCCCTGCCCTTTTCCACATTTGTTAGCTAATGTGAGAATTAGCATGGTGCTGTCAAACCAATGCAATAACTATTGCACTAACAGTGCAAGTTAATCCCCACATTAATTGCTTAATGCACTTTAGTGAAAGAGGCTCTCAGACTGTTATTCTTGATTCCATTCTATCAATCACTTAAATTGTATGTTTTCTAGCTCCTGTTCCTTGTTTAATAAAGTTGCAAAAGTAAAAAAAAAAGTCAGTGTTTCTTACAAAACTGAATTTGTGTTTAGCTTTCTGTTTACCTTCAAGTGGTGACCTCACTACATAATAACATCACAAAGCAACTGCTACATTAGAAGCATGACAGGATGGAATACTGGCTGCACAATAGTGACCAGGGGCGTATCTGCGTGGGGCCTCAGGGGCCTGGGCCCCCGCAGATTTCGCCCTGGACCCCCCTACCGCTGCCAACCCTCCCCCTCCGTTGCTCGCCTACCTTCGCTGGCGGGGGACCCCAACCCCCGCCAGCCGAGGTCCGCGTCCTCCTGCCGCTGCCGGCTGCCTTTGGTCCTTTAATTCTTCCATTGAAGCTGGCGCCGACGAAAGTTTCTTTTGAGTCTGACGTCGCTGCACGTTGTACGTGCAGGACGTCAGACTCAGAAATTGTTTCTGAGTCTGACGTCCTGCACGTACAACGTGCAACGTGCAGCGACGTCAGATTCAAAAGAAACTTTTTCGTCGGCGCCAGCTTCAATGGAAGAATGAAAGGACCAAAGGCAGCCGGCAGCGGCAGGAGGACGCGGACCTCGGCTGGCGGGGGTTGGGGTCCCCCGCCAGCGAAGGTAGGCGAGCAACGGAGGGGGAGGGTTAGCAATGGCAGCGGCTGGGGGGAGGGGGATCGGCAATGGCGGCGGCGGCGGGGGGGGGGGCTATAATGTGCCCCCCCTCTCTGGCCCTGGCCCCCCCTACCGCCGCAGTTCAGATACGCCCCTGATAGTGACAAACCTTAGCTTACACAGAAGTGCTAATAATGGTGGTAGAAATTATGCAGGACCTTCAGGTAATGATAACATCCCAGGTTCAGCTGTCGGCCATGGTGAGCTTGTTCATGGTCCCACTGGAGCAGAAGATAAACCACAGAAGCTACTGAAAAAGGAGGATTAATGATGGTTGGGGATTCGTGGGGAGGGTTGTTAGCAGGTTGGGATTATTTTGAGGTTATTTTTTTAGTTATGTATAATTTGTATGTATGGTGAATGTAACCTGCCCTGAGGCTTATGCTAGAACAGGCTTAAATATTCATCAGATTAAATAGATTACTGAGGGAGTCCTACCAAGAATGAGAAAAGGCCTGAAGACATGCAGAAAAATAACAACCGCCCCCTAGGAAAAAAACATATAGAAGGAAAAATAAAATTGTTGCATGTACAAGTATCACTGATGGATGACTACCTCAAAGGACGCTCATCAAAAATACCAATCCAAAATATCAAGCTGAAACATACTGCACTTACAGAAAAAGACTTTAAATTTATCTGCTCTAATAGCAAATGGAAAATAGCAGTAGAAGCATAAAAACTTCAAGAGATGAAGGAAATAGAAACATCAAAAGAAAACATTTAGAGAATCCAAAGCAATCTTATAAGGACTTAGAGATGAGCATTATTGCAGCTAAAACATCGCCAACTGAAACTGGAAGAGAAGTGTTCTTGAGAAGTGTAAATGTTGTACCCATAGAATACAAGTGAGTAGCTGCTCAGCATGCAGGGGAATATGGAAAATGCAAACATCAGAAATATAGAAGAACTGGTCCCAAATTAAGAATCCTGCACATTGTGCGTCAAAGTCCGTCATCAATGCACACCTCATGCTGAAGATAACCTTTTGTGGACCCTGAACCAGATGTAGATCTCCATCCCTAAGAAATTGCCTTCATTACCAACACCGCACTTAGACGTCAACTGGTGAGAGAGCATTTCATTCATTTCTCAAAATACACAATGCTCATATGAGCTATAGCTCACCTCATCCACCTTTGATATCATGCCAGAAACCTGACAGAGCGGCAGCTGTCATCAATGGCTGCTTTGTGAAAAAACTGCACCGAGTTGGTGAATTAGTCACAAATGGAAAGAAGCATCTGTCAGTGTGTGTGGTTAGAAACATACACCAAAGAAGTAGAGTATATCAGAAAGCAAAGGAATGTTCCCAAGTACAGTTCCCTTTAGAAACTTAACCTGCCATTGCCCCAGGTACAAACAAAAAGCAAAATTTTGTGAGCCCACTAGGGACATAAAAAGTAACTCTATGTAATATGTAAACTGTTTTGATTGTAACCACAGAAAGGTAGTATATCAAATCCCTTCACCTTTCCCCTTTTCTCTAATATCCTGTTTCCAATAGTGGCCAGTCCAGGTCAGAAGTACCTGGCAGAATCCAAGAAGTAGCAAGATTGAATGCTATTTGCCCCTAGGGAAAAGCAGCGAGTAGGGTTAAATGGTCAGTATTTTCAATGGACAAGAGTAGATAGTGGGATTCCCCAGGGGTCTGTGCTGGGACAGCTGCATTTTAACGTAGTTATAAATAATTTAGAGATGAGAATAACTAGTAAGGTAGTTACATTTACTGATGACACAAAGTTATTCGAAGCTCTTCAGTCACAAAAGGATTGTGAAAAATTGTGAGAGGACCTTACGAGACTGGGAGACTGGTCATCCAAATGGCAGTTGACATTTAATGTGAGCAAGTACAAAGTGATGCAAGTGGGAAAGAGGAACCTAAACTATAGCTATATGATGCAAGGTTCCACATTAGGAGTCATTGCCCAGGAAAAGGTCTAGGTGTCGTCGTTGATAATGTTGAAACCCTCCAATCAGTGTGCAGCAGCGGCTAAGAAAGCAAATAGAATGTTAGGAATTATTAGGAAAGGAATTTAAAAAATAATAATGTTATAATGCCCTTGTATCACTCCATTGTGCAACCACACCTCGAATACTGTGTGCAATTCTGGTCACCACATCTAAAAAAAGATACAGAGGGGCATAATCGAACGGGGCGCCCAAGTTTTCATGAGGGCGTCCTCGCAGGATGGCCCCGCAAAGGGGCGGGGAAACCTGTATTATCAAAACAAGATGGGCGTCCATGTTTTGTTCCGATAATACAGTCGGGGACGCCCAAATCTCAACATTTAGGTCGACCTTAGAGATGGTCAACCTAAATGTTGAGATGGTCGACCTTAGAGATGGTCGTCCCCGGTTTTCGGCCTTAATGGAAACCGAGGACGCCCATCTCAAAAACGACCAAATCCAAGCCCTTTGGTCATGGGAGGAGCCAGCATTCATAGTGCACTGGTCCCCCTCACATACCAGGACACCAGCCGGGCACCCTAGGGGGTACTGCTGTGGACTTCATAAATTGCTCTCAGATGCATAGCTCCCTTACCTTGGGTGCTGAACCCACCAAAACCCACTCCCCACAACTGTACACCACTACCATAGCCCTAAGGGGTGAAGGGGGCACCTACATGTGGGTACAGTGGGTTTCGAGTAGGTTTTGGAGGGCTCACATTTACCACCACAAGTGTAACAGGTAGGGGGGGATGGGCCTGGGTCCGCCTGTCTGAAGTGCACTGCACCCACTAAAGCTGCTCCAGGGACCTGCATACTGCTATCATAGAGCTGGGTATGACATTTGAGGCTGGCATAGAGGCTGGCAAAAAAAAAGTTTTAAGTTGTTTTTTTTTAGGGTTGGAGGGGGTTGGTGACCACTGGGGGAGTAAGGGGAGGTCATCCCCGATTCCCTCCGGTGGTCATCTGGTCAGTTCGGGCACCTTTTTGAGGTTTGGTCGCAAGTAAAAATGGACCAAGTAAAGTTGGCCAAGTGCTCGTCAGGGATGCCCTTCTTTTTTCCATTATTGGCCAAGGACGCCCATCTATTAATCACGCCCCAGTCTCGCCTTTGCTATGGTGCCAACACGCCCCCATAAACTTTGGTCGTCCCCGCGACAGGAAGCAGTTGAGGACGCCCAAAATCGGCTTTCGATTATGCCGATTTAGGCTACACCGAGAGAAGGACGGCCATCTTCCGATTTGTGTTGGAAGATGGGCGCCCTTCTCTTTCGAAAATAAGCCTGATAGTGGAATTAGAAAAGGTACAGAGAAGGGCGATGAAACTGATAAAGGGGATGGTACTCAGTGTATAATTAAACTCTGGAATTCATTGCCAAAGAATGTGGTAAAAGCAGTTAGCTTAGCATAGTTTAAAAAAGATTTGGATTGTTTTCCTAAAAGAAAAATTCATAAGCCATTATTAAGATGGACTTGGGAAAATCCATTGCTTATTTCTAGGATGAGCTGCATAAAGTATTTTACTGTTCTGGGATTTTGCCAGTACTTGTGACATGGACTGGAAACAGGATACTGGGCTTGATGGACCTTTGGTCTGTGCCAGTATGGAAATGCTTATGTTCTTATGTACCTTGTTTTGTTAATAATGGACTTTTACTCCAGGAACTTGTCAAACCCTTTTTTAAACCAGGCTATTCTAACTGCTTTTACCATATCCTCTGGCAATGAATTCCAGAGAATAATTGTATGTCAAGTGAAAAATATTTTTCTCTGAATTGTTTTAAATATGCTACTTAATAACTTCATGATCTGCCCCCTAATCTTTGTACTTTTTGAAAAGGTAAACAACTGATTTGCATTTAGCCTTATCCCCATGCATGATTTTATAGACCTCTATCCTATCTCTCCTCAACCATCTCTTGTCCAAGCTGAAGAGCCCTAACCTCTAGCCTTTCCTCAAAGGAGAGTCGTTCCATCCCTTTTTGTTTTGGTCACCCTTGTTAGTATCCTTTCTTGAAACAACATTAAGTGCAGAAATGTAGAAACAGAAAATGTCAGCAGAGAACAGCAACTTAGTTGTTGTTTTTTTTTTTGTTTGTTTTTTTTTTTAATGTAATTTATTTGGATTTATTAACCACCTTTATGAAGAGATTCAACCAAGGCGGTGTATTTTCACTTCACTGGCTTCCGATCAGATACCGCATTCAATTCAAGCTTCTCCTTCTTACCTACAAATGCACTCAGTCTGCTGCCCCTCACTATCTTTCTACCCTCATCTCCCCTTACGTTCCCGCCCATAACTTCTGTTCACAGGATAAATCCCTCCTCTCAGTACCCTTCTCCACCACCGCCAACTCCAGGCTCCGCTCATTCTGCCTCGCCTCACCCTATGCTTGGAACAATCTTCCTGAGCCCTTACGCCAAGCCCCCTCCCTGCCCATCTTCAAGTCTTTGCTTAAAGCCCACCTCTTCAATGCTGCGTTCAGCACCTAACCCTTACCGTTCAGTAAATCCAGACTGCCCCAATTTGACTGCCCCTATCGGACCAACCGTTCACTTGTCTATTAGATTGTAAGCTCTTTGAGCAGGGACTGTCTCTCTTTGTTAAATTGTACAGCTTCGTAACCCTAGTAGCGCTCTAGAAATGTTAAGTAGTAGTAGTAGTATTTCAGGTACAGTTTAACATAAAACTTAACAATTTTGTTAACAGCATAATAATAGTAAAATAACCAAGAATAAACATAATCCACATTGAACTTGAATCTGTTTCAGGCTTAATGTGGCGTATAAATGTCACGAATAAACAAACAAATACAATAAAAGAGGTAAACTTGAAAACAATAAATTGAAACCTAATAGAACTACCATGAAACAGTATCAAAAATATACACATTCAACAGCATTGGAATTCAAATGCCAGAGATATAATACATTGTTAGCATAATAATATGTTGTCAACCCCCTTGCCTGCCTATGGGAGTAATTTTGTGAATATTTTTTTGTGTGTAAAGCTTGTTTTACACTCAGAAAAGGACATATAAAATTGCATGTCTGCATATATAGTAAAAAGTATACAGATGAAAAGTGTGCCACTGTTTTTGCAAGATTTGCTTCTAGGCATTCCCAGGTACATAGTTTAGGTATTACAATGTATGCATGCTCAAATTTATACTTTTTTTTTTTTTTTTTAGCATCTGCAAACGTGGTCATCATTATTTATTTGCTATTAGAGCTTGATCTAGGAGCATATTTTATAAAGAGACTCAACTGCCTATAACGTTGCCTTTATAAAGGTGCAGCAGAAGGGAGGGTCAAAGTACACACAACAATGAGAATACAAAAAGGCACAAAGAGCCATTCAAGTTTGGGATTGTCAGGAGTCCTTTATTAATATACCCGACGTGGGTCATGTTTCGGCATCATACGCCTACATCAGGGGTCAATAAGATAATGTCTGAGATTATATCAAATAAGAATCTCATTGTCAGCGGACCGAGGCTGTTTCAAAGTGTATCGATACAGGAAACAAGAGTGTGCCATCGCAAACTGGCATCTTGAAATTGGCGCCAAGCAGAAGCACACTTTATAAAGGTGCCATTTTGGACTTTTCATGTAGGCATCCTGTTCTACAGTTTACCACATGTGTCTGTTCCCATTCTTAGATTCTGTTTATACCATGTTTAGATGTTATCTTGCAACCTGCTGACCTTTTCAGGAAACTGCATCAGCAGCTTTATAATTTACTCTGGTTGGCACGAGTGGCAAAGAGAATCATGGTAATTTAGGCCTACCTGCCTACCTTTCCAGAGCCTTCTAAAGCATTACTTGGCTCAGCAATTCAATAGACAGTCTAAGGACTTGTGACAACTCCTGATATCTTAAAAGCAAAACTCTTGATTCCATGTTATCATCCACTTAAGGTGAATATTTTCTAGTTTCTGTTACTTGTTCATTAAAGTTATGGAAGTTAAGAAGTGATTTTATTGAACATCTTTCATGACATGAATTCAGGTTTAGCTCTGTTCACCTGCATACCATTCTATTCCATATTCTCCTATCATTCCCCCCCCCCCCCCCCTTCCCCTTAGCTGCGGCCAGATTAAATAGCGTCTGTGAAGGAGCTTTCTTCTGCCTGGTGCCGGCACTTTGGAATTCCTTGCCACATTATCTTAGAACAGAACGTTAGGAAGTTCAAGATTGGATTGAAAACCCATTATTTTTTTCCTTGCCCTTTAGTGATCTTTAATCACAATGCCAGTGAAGGTCTGCTAGAGAGTGGCAGGCCACAGACTGGAAGACCTGGCATTTTCTTTTGTACTTTTTTTGTCTTTTCTTCCTGTGTCGCAATATATACTTTTTTTTTCTCGCACATGATTTTTTCTTTTGTGCTATTCTAAACTGCTTTGATTTGGTGGAAGTTTTATGTTAAACTGAACCTGCTGTATACTGAACCTGCTGTATACCGCCTTTAATGAATCTCATAAGTATATAAGTATCGCCATACTGGGACAGAACGAAGGTCAATCAAGTCCAGCATCCTTTTTCCAACAATGGCCAATCCAGGTCACAAATATCTGGCAAGATCCCAAAACAGTACAATATATTTTATGCTGCTTATCCTAGAAATAAGCAGTTGATTTTCCCCAAGTTCATTTTAATAATAGTCTATGGACTTTTCCTTTATGAAGCCATCCAAACCTTTTTTAAACCTCGCTAAACTAACTGCTTTTACTACATTCTCTGGCAACGAATTCCAGAGTTTAATTACATGTTGAATGAAGAAATATTTTCTCCGATTCGTTTTAAGTATACTACTTTCTAGCTTCATTGTGTGCCCCCTAGTCCTAGTATTTTTGGAAAGCGTAAACGAGCGATTCACATCTACCCATTCTGCTCCACTCATTATTTTAACGACCTCTATCATATCTCCCCTCAGCCGTCTTTTCTCCAAAGTGAAGAGCCCTAGCTGCATTAGCCTTTCCTCATAGGGAAGCCATCCCATTCCCTTTATCATTTTTGTAACCCTTCTCTGTACCTTTTCTAATTCCACTATATGTTGGGTATTTTTTTTGAGATGCGGTGACCAGAATTGCACATGATATTCGAGGTCACACCATGGAGCGATAAAAAGGCATTATAATGTCCTCATTTTTATTTTCTATTCTGTTCCTAATAATACCTAACATTCTATTTGCTTTCTTAGCCACCGCACTCTGAGCAGAGGGTTTCAACGTATCATCAATAATGACACCTAGATCCCTTTCCTGGTCAGCGACTCTTAATGTGGAACCTTGCATTATGTAGCTATAATTTGGACTCCTCTTTCACCACATGCATCACTTTGCACTTGCTCACATTAAATGTCATCTGCCATTTAGATTCACAGTCTTGTAAGGTCCTCTTGTAATTTTTCACAATCCTCTTGTGCATAAATCTCAACACACGTAACTGAAAAGGGGTCTGGCCATGGAAGGGAGTGTGGGCGTCTCAGGGTGTTCCTCAAAGTTATGCATTTGGTTACAGAATTCGGGGGGACTGTGCCTAATTCAGGCGCGGGAATTTACACCAGATTTGATGCCATTTGAGGAATCTGGCCTTTTGTGCTTATATATAGTGATATGATGTCTCCCTTTGCCCTGATGAACATTAGCATAGAATTGTTCTGGTTTTTATTAACATTCATAGTGATAGGGGCGGCTAAATAGAGGAGCTTTTAAAAACCATAAACATTGACCTCTTTGGAGAAATGATGTATAAAGTTAGAAAAGTAGTGTTTTAAATTGAACTTAACTTAGAGGCAGATTCACTTAACTTGGGCTGTTATTAATGTGGATTGCTACTTGTATTAATTGCTACTAGTGCCATTATATAAAAAAAAGGGGGGAAGCAGCTGCTGCAGTAACCTGTGTTTGTAGTACTGTTTTCTGTGCTTTAGGGAATCAGCCTTGAAATGATTTATAGATTGTCTTTCTGGATGGTAATACATGAAGGAGTGTAACCTCCATAGAGTGGCGGGTGTGGCTCTGACCATCTTGATGGGCCCACTGACTGGACTGCACAGGTCTTATCTGCCATCATTTATGCTTAGATGATCAGAAGCCCCGCGCTGTTCCAAACAGCTCTAAAATTAGTGCCAAAACAGCACGGGGCTATACCGCCCCTATGATCAAAGCTAATAGCATGCAAATATAGGCACACTATTAGCTCTGATCATAGGGGTACTTCTGTGGGAGGATAGTGCCTGGGCATGCGCCCAAGACACATTCCTACAGCAGAAGTTGTTTGACAGGTCTGGGCTTATATGGTAAGGAAGCCTCCACCCAGCACATCCCAGGATGCATTGGGCAGGGCTCCGCCATTTTGGAGGTGGTGCTGGTGCGAGGAGGGAGTGCTACTCCCTCATCAGCAAAGGTATGGGGAGGGGGGAGGGGCCATTAGACTTCCTTTTCTTCTATCAAGGTGGGGGGAGGGTGGTAGAGCATCAGGGAGGTCTTTTCTGACAGGGGGGCAGGGAGGTCATCTGTTCATCTTCCGTCCGGGGGGGGTCATCGTGTCAGGTTTGTCCAGGCAGGGTGGGTCTGCTCTATCGGGGTGGGGGTCCTTGCGTTTCAGGGTGCGGGCTTTAGGTTTGACAGGTCTAGGAGAAAATCACGGATCTGTCAAACCCTGGTCTCCCCCATTCCTTCAAACCTTAATGCTAGCTCTGAGCTGGCATATGGTTTGCAGAGCAGCGCCCTTGTGTGGTGCGCTGCCCGCTGATCATAAGGGAGGAATGCGGGAGACTCTCGTTTGCGTGCATTTGCATGCAATTAGTGGTCAGAGCCAGCAAGCGCATTGTTGGATACGCTCGCTGGCCCTGATCATCGGGCGGGACCTAGTACAGTGCTATTGGCCTCTAGCACCCGCGTTTGCTTTTGTTCAGCTGAGCATTACTGCATTGCTTATGCTTCAAGTATTTGCTTATACTCATTTTTTGCAGTGGCTTCTAATTCGAAGAAAACCAGGTGCTCTGATGGGAGCAGAAAACCTAGCTGATAAACTGAAATTGACGAATAATTAAGTTACTTCCATTGTTTTCATTGTCATCATGAAACTATCACCAGGATGTTAAACGTAGAATATGATGGCAAATAATGGATCTTAAGTTTATAGTTCATATTCTGCCCAAAAGACCTGAGTTGATCTCAGCTTCACCTCTGGGAATCCCCTGTGCTTATCCCATTCTCTTTCGGATTCTCTCACCTCCTCTGGGAGGCTGATCCAAGCATTCACTACTCTTTCATTTCTGTACTTCAGTCCATCCTCTTGGAGAGTCATACTGTGACCTTCTTGAGACTAGACTCTGGGTAAACCTGGTTATTTTCTGAACACCACCTCCTCTGCTCTTACGCCTTTGGGCAATTTTATGAGCACCCCAGTGCAGAAAGTTACCTTGAGCATGGCTCCCGTGAGGTATATCCGCATGTTGCTGGGTGCACAATGAAGAAAGGGATTCAGTGCAGAAATTAACTCATGCAGTACACACAGATGCATAGTATTATTAAAATGAATATTCATGAGGCCACTAGATATTTCTGTGCAATACACAGTAGTAAACAAGGTATTTTAGTGTGCACAACGCAAGAAATTCACTACCAGGTCTGAGGCATCGTAGAAGGGTTAGTTGAGAGGAATTAATGCCAGTTGTGGGATTTGCTTCCAGTTTTTTCTTTTTCTTTTTTCTACAACCATAGCAAGTGCCTGCAGTTGTTAAAGACAGAACAGGAGGTAATAGCTTTGTGCACTGTCTGAAGAAAAGAAAAGTAGCAGCACACATCAGTGCATGAATCAGAATGATGTTCCGTGCATAAATATCAACCTCATAAATTTTAGGTGCAAGACATTTTTGTGAGGCTAAAATCTATGCATAGAACATGCACAGACGTGTGCCGGTGCTTTTGTTTACTTCGGACATGCACACAGTGAAGCCGCCCTTACCACAAAATGTTTGTGCACGTGTGTCTGGAAGGCGTTCCTAGATTACTGCGCAATTTCTGCACACTTTATATTTACATCCGTTTACTGCATTGCTGCAGAATATTTTCCCATTAATCTCACAGTAGAAGCCATCGGTGCAGGGCTGTACTATGCGGCTTTCTGCATTGGCCTCTGAGCGTGTAAAATGTTCTACATACTGAAGTCCCTTATAAAAATTACCCTCACAAAGGGCAGTTTCAAAGGCTGGGTAAAAAGGCTGTTTGAAAATTGCACACCCTGTACACTGAAGGGCGAGGGTTAGATGAAGAGAAGGAATAATGCGTATAAGGGAATGTTTACTAAATCACATGTACTAACTGCCACTGCATCCATGTTACTCCTATCCACATTAGCATACGCTAATATTTCATAGACATTCTCCAGTTTTTCATTTTGAAAACTATGCATCTACTCATGTAAAAATTTGGAATAGTGCCCCCATAGTGGAAAGCTATTTTCACAGCCTAAGCTTAAATAAAAAAAAAAAAAAAAAAAATACGGCTAAAACAGATATTGTACTTCCTAAAGCTTTAACTAACATTATTCATTCAGGAAGAGACTGTAAATTTACATAGCTGCAACTATAAAAATATAATTATCTAATAGGATCTAAGTAACGAGTAAATGCTAAGACAATTAAAACTATCTTAATCTTGGTTTTCTACCAGCGAAATGTGAACTTAAGTCAAAAATATTGCTGTAGTAATGCAGTCTTCATCCCTCTCGGGTTTGTACGCTGGCCCCTAATGAATATTAATGGGAGCTGTAGACTCTTCAGGGGAGCCATTTTCTTGTCTTCGCTTTCTGCTGACTCGACCGAAAGCAGAGGAGAAATCAGATGATGTAAGATAAATCAAGCCACAGGTTTTCACTGGATGTTCTGTGTTATACGGGTTTGGATGTTACTGTTGTACATCACTCAGAAGCCAGATTAAATTTGTTGCCTGCCTATTTTGCTTCCCCCAACACGGTGACCTTTTCATGCTGCTTGAATATTAGTTTTACAGACCAGTGAACCTAGAAGCTACTCTGCTTTTTTAATATTGTAATGATGCGTGCTTTACAGAGGCTAATCAACTTAGTCCTGTAATGACCATCCTACTAAAGCTATTTTCAGTTTACTGTGTTATAGTACAAATTTACTTAAAAATCTGACCATGGAGCCTTTGTACTAATCCCTATGTGCTGTTGTCTAATGTGGAATGTACAACAGTAACAAGATGCAGGATGCAGCAGTGTTGTTTGTTGCAAGGTGATCCTGCTAATGCTGCCACGCCCAGCAACTCAGGTTTTCCTGTGCTAACTGGCCCAAAATGAAAGGTCTAGTTAGTGTGAGGAACCTTCCAGCCCCCTCCCCAGACTCAAAAACAGGCTCTTGTAGCCTTTCCAGCACCAATCCCCCCTCTCACCAAACACACACATATTAGAGTTACCATATTTGCCCTAAGATGAAAGAGCACCCCTGCCCCACTCCCTGCTGCATCCCATGTCACTTTGACTCCCCCCAAAGAAAGCCAGATTTCCTCTCTTCCCCCCCCCCCCATGTAGATTCCTTCCCCAATTTTCCATCCTCCCTCCACATGACTCCATTCACTACCCCTCCCCTCCTTTGTCTTAGTGTGGTGCCCTGGTGGTCTAGTGACCTCTTTGGGAAAAAAAAGAGCCTCCTCTTTCCTGCCTGGCACATCTGCAGACTGTCTTTCTCCCAGCGTCGATTCAAAATGGCTGCTGAGTGTTCAAGCAGTGACCTTGCAAGACTTCTGTAGAAGTCTCGTGATGCCACCGCTTGAACTCTTGGCAGCCATTTTGAATCAGCGCCGGGAGAAAGACAGTCTGCAGACGTGCCGGGCACAAAAGAGGGGGGCTCTTTTCTGCCTCGAAGAGTTCACTAGACCACCAGGGCACCGCACTAAGGTAAAGTAGGGGAGGATAGGACACCCATCCACCCGCCTGCCTGCCCGTTTATCCGCAAATCCGGACAAATGGGCAGGCTGGCAAAACCTGCCCGTTAGCCCGGCTATATCCTCAAAAAGAGGGCATGTCCGGGTAAAACCAAGTGTATGGTAATCCTAACACTACTACTACTACTACTATTTAACATTTCTAAAGCGCTACCAGGGTTACGCAGCGCTGTACAATCTAACACATATACTCTTACCCTTAATCCCTAAAGAGATGATTGGACACTGGTTCCAAAGTCTTCCACCCACCCCAAAGAGATCAGAGCTCCCCTGGGCCAAAGACCCTCAACACAGACACACACATCACTTCCCCAGACCAAATTCATCCCCAAAGACTTCAAAAGTTTCACCTGCAGGTGCAGGAGGAAAGCCATCTCCTGTGTACCAAAAAAGAATTTAAGAGGTGAGTCTGTGGATCTTTGGGCTTTAGGAGTTTTATCTACCTGGCAGGGCTGGAGATCTTTGGCCTACCAGTTCCCTTTTCTGCCTGTGGAGGGAAGAGTATTGAATGGGCCTACAGGCCCATGTCATTCTGGAGTGATGTAGGGGTGTCTGAGGCCCCATACTGCCATAGTTAGGTATAACTTCAGAAATTTTGTTAGCTTTTATGGTGTCAGTACACCACATTAAGGGGAAGTTATCAAGGTGAACTACCGTCAAGACATTTTATTATTAACTCCTGTTATTAGTATCTAGGTCTCATTGCATAAAATGGGACCAGTGTTAAAATAACGCAAGATATTGGTAAAATAACATTGCCTAACAGTGACCCACATTGATAATGATGCCCCTATGCCTCTTAGGTCTTAACCCCAGATAGTGCAGCTAGCATTCTTAATACCTAATGAGATCTTTGGTTTGTTTTTCATTTTTTAAACCAATCATATCCATGTGTGTTGGTATTAGACTAGGAAGCTAGCAATGGTGATGATAAATCACATGTAAATGATGAACATAAACGTGCTTTGTACATGGATATTAGCGTAGACCTATTAGGTCTGTTATCAAAAATATTTTTTATTCAAGAATTCAGATAGGCAGCTGTATGAGAGGACTACAGTTGTAATGTACAGTTGGGGTGACTATAAAAACAGAATATATGGGGGTAGTTTAATGAATTGTAAGCAGCTCTGATGCCAAATTTGTGCTAAATTTGAAAAAGAATTCTTAAATTCTATTCCAGCAACAGGAACAAGACCCAACCAACTTATATATTTCCAATTTGCCGCTCTCAATGGATGAACAAGAGCTGGAGAACATGCTCAAACCTTTTGGACAAGTTATCTCCACAAGGATACTGCGTGACTCTAGTGGCACAAGTCGTGGGGTTGGGTTTGCAAGGTAAGATTTTAGTCATTTTTATTCCTTTTAGGTGCATCTGGTAATTGAGAGAATGCACAAGGTTCATATTGATCACCAAAAACTAACTAAAATCTTCCACAGAAGCTCTTGTAAAAAAAAAGCTGAAGATGTTTAAGAAGTGTCTGTCCACAGACTGAGGAATTGAAAACAAAACAACAAAAACAAGCAAGAGTAAACTTTTAATTTTTGATTTGGCAAGGCCATCTGCTGCTGTACACAGGAGTATAATTATATTGTAATGCACCAAGGAATATGAAGCTACTCTGCCTTGCTTCACTGTACAAGCAGCATTTAAATGTTGCAGGTATAAATATGTCTGTTTCAGGCCATGAATCGTCAACATTCAGCATATTTTCTGTAAGAATAAAATTAGTCAACCTGGTGGTTCATTGGCAGTGCTTTGCATTGCTGTGTAAGAATCACCCCTTGTCTGAGTCCAGTTCAGGTTTTTTTTTTCCCCCTCAGCTTACTGTGTAGGCAGGGTTCATGGCCCCTGGGAGGTAGGAGGAGAGAGGAGTGGCCTAATGGTTAGTGCAGTGGGCTTTGATCCTGGCAACCTGGCTTCAATTCCCACTGCAGCTCCTTGTGACCTTGGGGTAAGTCACTTAACCCTCCATTGCCCCAGGTGCAAAACTTAGATTGTGAGCCCTCTATGGACAGAGAAAGTACTTGCATATAATGTGTACAGCACTGCATACATCTAGTAGCACTATAGAAATAATTAGTAAGAGGAGGAGGAGTCGGTCATGGTGCAACGATGACATCTAGTGACTGGAATTAAGCCCTGATCCAGGGCACCTGATGAAGGGTTGTCACTGCACCAAATGGGCTCAGTAAGTTTGGAAAGGTGTGAAATAGGGAAGAAAAAAAATACATGGGTAGCAGTGTATGATGGTCCATGGCACAATATCCCAGTTGGAAGCCCAAGAGGAGAAGCAGGAAAAGTTCTGGATCAAAGTAGTATAAACCGAGGCATTCATAGAAACAATTTGTGAATCTCTTGATAAAGGCAGTTTTAGAGATTTGTGGCAAACTTCAGTCCTCAGAAATTGTCAGGATAGCCAGAACATGTTAATTAAGGTGTAAATATACCAAGGCTAGCCCAAAACCCAGTTTGCAGACTATCCTTGGTCTTCTATGTCCTTCATACAATTGTAACTATGTGTGGTACATCTACCGTAACTAATGTGCCCGATTCAGTCTAGATTAAAGAAACGCCTGTAACTATAAATTCCAGATGCAAAGAATGTATGTTATAAAAAAACACTGCGACAGTCTTTTACTTATCAAACAGCTTCAATCTGGAATGCTTTACTTCCCAAAATAAGATATCAGAGATTCTCTGGTTTTTTCATAGGAAATTGAAGACTTTTTTTGTTTTTAAATTTTCGACTATTACTGAAATAATGATTTAAGGATTTGCCTTACCTAGAAATACCTAGTAGAATATTTTGTAATGTGCATTAAATCCGTACTGGTTGCTTGCAGAATATAAGTCGTGAATTTGTATTTAAGGAGTATGTTCAGAAGAAGCTAATTGCTAAAGATCATAGACCATAACACAAACCTTATAAGCCAGTACAGATGTTAAATTTGTTTGTTTTTTTTTCTTTGTTTATGCAGGATGGAATCAACAGAAAAATGTGAAGCGGTGATAGCTCATTTTAATGGCAAATTTATTAAGAGTCCACCTGGCATGTCAGGTATGTTGCTTATGCCAAATTATTCTTTTGAGTGTGTGTCAGTGAGGAATAATTACTATCTGTAACAAAATTATGCTTGGTTATTTTTTCTAACTTGCTCCAAAATAAACTCCAGTGACAGGTTCCACCACTTCCCAAGAGAACTTGTTCCTGTGTGAGGCTACCTGCACAGCTGCTAATATCTAACCAAAATCTCCTCGCCGTAATGTAATTTTTGCTCCCTGGCCCTAGCCTCAGTTGAGATGAAGAACACTTGACCATTGTCATTGACTACTGTTAAGCCATCCCTCAATTTTCCGTCTTTAGTTTATTCATATATTTGTAAAAGTACATTCAACCTATCCTCTTAAGTCATACCTAGACCTCAGTCATTTCCTTCTTCTGTTTCTCCACACTCTTCATGAAGTTTGGGACCCGGATCTGCTGGTCCTGTAATAACAAGGCCTAGTTATAAATGGAAATTTCTGTTTTATTACTGCTGTTGTTGCGAGGCTGCTTCCAGGACAGTATCCACTCTGTATTCTTTACCTCCCCCTCAGTTCCTCAGCCCCTCTGCTATACAGAGAATATTGGGTGTGGTATGGGCTTTCACCATAAGGGCGGCCTTTTCCACCTTGTGCTGGGCCCAGACCGGCGGGTTCCGGACTACATCAAGCCACCCCTCCACATATGGGATATTGTCGGGACAGCCTGGATTTCCCTCAACTATAACCACATTCATGACTGCCGCCACTTTTTCATATTCGAATGACCCTTCCGGTGGCCAATTGACAAATCTCCCTAACCCGGGCCACATAAACTGACATCGCTGTATCATCCCAGCTTTACTGCATTGTTCGTTTAGCAGCAGCACACTTCCAGATGCTCTGCTCTTGAGGAGTTCAGAGATTAAAGGCTCTGTCATTGCGGGGTTTCTTCCAGCGATACAGCTGAGGTGCATGACATGCAGTGACAGTGCCTTATGTTTCTGGGAGCGGGAAGAAGCGAACGACTCGTTCATCAGGCCATAGATAATCACAAATTCATTAGCCCATTTAAGCCCTGTTTACTAAGCCGCCTTAGCGTTTGTAACGCACGTTAACCGTGTATGTGCCTACAGTATCCCTATAGGCGCCTACACGGTTAGCACGCATGCTAATTGTAGGTGCATTAAAAATGCTAACGCACTTTAGTAAACAGGGCCCTTAATCTTGTTAAAATGTTAGTATTTCTAATAGCAGTGTATACAGACCAGTCCTATAACTTATCACCTACACCTACATGCGTACGCACATTAGGCAATATTTTATAGGGTTGCACCTAAGTGGCATAGCATGTAACTGCCTATAGGTGGATGGAGCCCTTTGCGAGGTACTCGTAGGGATGCCCATTTGTGCCTGATTTTAGTCCGGTGTAAATGACGTGACAAAATTTAGTCATGCACCAAAAAACTAAATATTCAACTCTGAAATGGGAACCATTTGACCTGCACACACCCAAAAAAGTGGAGGAAAAAAAGACCTCAGCGTTTAAGGCATCGAGCACAGCACACCATCACAGGTCAGAAAAAAACTCCCATTTACTATAGCGTACACCAATCTCTTCAATTTCCAAACAGAGTAAAAAAAAACCACATGTATGTCTACAGGTAAGAAAATAAACCACAGTCACTATAATCCCAAACAGATGAATAATTCTAATCCACTTATCTCACACTGTCTTCACACTGCATATCTACAACAAGTGGGTCCCCGATACCCACTTTTTTGGGTGTGTGCAGGTCAAATGGTTCCCATTTCAGAGTCAATCCATGTGTTGAATATTTAGGGTTTTTTTGGTGCAGATTTACTTATTTAAGCTTTTTTGCTCGTGTGAACTTGAGACAAAATTTAGTCATGACAGTTTGGGTGTACATCAGTATTCTGTAACATTTTGGTGAACAGATGCTGTTATAGAAATTGTGCTCAGCCAGTGGTGTATCTATGGGGGGCACGGGCCCCCCTAAACTGGATCTGTGCCTCTGGTTTGGCTGGCGGGGGTCCTCAACCCCACCAGCTGAAGCGTTTTCCAGCGCTGGTCTCCAGTGCCGCCGCATTTCCTGCCCTGATCTCTCTCCTCCTCACATGTTTTAGTGAAACCGAGCATGTGGTGGTGCGGAAAACGTGCTTCTGCTGTTGGAGGTTGGGGACCCCTGCCAGCCAAGGTATGTGCAGCATCAGTAGCAGTGACAGTGGATGGGTAGGGGGTGGACCAAAATGTGCCCCCTCACTTTGTGCTCTGGCCCCCTTCCACCTCAAGGTCTGGCTATGCCCCTGCGATCAGCACAGAGGCACTCATCACGCCTAAATGCAGGTGCCAAGTTATAGATTTGGCCCCTGAATGCTGACCACTGTATAACTTAGACAAAAAAGTCAATTTTTCAGCTTTTAGAAATAACCTTCAGTGCATGCAGCTTCTCTTCAGTACTGCCTGTGTGTACTGCCTCCATTTCATTTTTCTTTCTGTTTTCCTTTTAATTCCTTTCCTTGTTTTATTTTTCCTCTAATTGCAAATCTTTTTTTAAACATGCAGGAGTCCATCTAACTTCGTTAGCTCTTTATTAAATCAAAAGTACTGCAACAAAACCTGTATATAATCTTATTTAATACTTAATCTGACTTAAGCCTATGCCCTCCAAGCCCCTAGCCAATGTATTAGATATCCAGAGCTTTTTTTAGGGGGTACTTGGGGGTATTGAGTATCGGCACCTTTTCCATTGTCTGCTAAAATTGGCCCATGGTCCCCAAGTTTTAATGAAAGAGCTCAGGCCCTACACACCAATGCTGCCTTGTCATAGATTCTGTGACTGGTTGCAGGGACTGGCTGTTTTGGGGGTGGGTCCCTCGATGATTACCCCTCCCACTCCTGAAGGGTGGCCTGGCATTTGTGTACCGGCATCTTTTTCCTTTTTCGCTAGAAAAAACGCACTGTAGATATTCTAAGCAAAACATCAGTCCCCTCTACACATTATACACACCAATTAATTGCCAAATCGGTAGCCCCCCCCCAAATTTTATAATTAAATGATTACCCCAACAACATTCTTTCCAGAACAGTCCTGCACAAAATGGGCATCATACTATGTTTGGCATATGTTTACGTAATGAGGACATTCTCCAAAAGTTATTAATTCAGATAAATGGGCTTTTTGAAGATTCCCAGTTTTCCTTGCAAGTAACAGGACAAGCTGATGGTTCTTTGCATTTGTATGGCAATCAGGACTTTATTTGCTGTGGATGTGGCTGCTCTCTGTCACCTCCAAGAAGCTATACCCCCTAGTAGCCTCCTAGATTTACCTAATGGTTAAGCCTAGCAGCCTTACTGTTTTTCCCTCCCCCCCCCCCCCCTTTTATTTGCTTTCTCTCCTCTTGACTCAGCCTAATCTGTCCATCATTGTCAAAGCTATTCTCTTCTTGAATGTCTTGGCTTTTCTCTCCCTCAGTTTTTTTTTAATAGGGGACATGCTCCAGCCCCTAATTAATTTAACGGCTCTCTGCTATGCATTTTTTTTTGTTTTATTACTTGAATATCAATAATAAAATGCTTGTAAACCAGCATTGTACCCACCATAGTCTATGTGCTGTCTCATAAGGAAAGTATATAGTTTGAGGATCCATCAGATTCTGATGTCTTGTTCATATGTATCAATGATTGGATGATTAATAATATATATAAAAAGACTGTAAACACTGATTCTTCATTCCTCCCATCTCTGCATTCCCTGCTTTATTAACTGTTATTTAACTATAGTATATTTAATGACAAGGTTCTCCCAAACTGAAATGTGCAATTTATTGAGTTTTAATAGTGGATTCTTGAGGTCATATATTTCTATAATTGGGCAGATTATGTAGTTTTACCTATTTCAACTATCAGTTATAGTGATAGCCCTATGTACCCTGAGCTGTAGCTTCTAAATTTAGGGGTAAATACTGTATAACAAAAATATCATAAATCGATAGGTAATATATGGTAATAAAGTTATGTGTGGTACATTCAGGTACCTCAATAATGGTCTTTTTCTGATACAGTTCTCCAGAATACACACCTAGCCAATCAAATTTTCAGATACAATGAATATGCATGTGCTACCTCCATTGTATGCAAATTAACATATTCATATGATATCTGAAAACTTGACTGGATAGGTGTGTCCTGTTGACTGTGTTAAAAACCTCTGCCTTATAGTAAATGCAATTATAAAAAAACTTTGTGTGTTACATAAATCAGAGGTTTTGGAAAAAAATGTGGGGCTGAGTCTTAAGATCCTTGCAGAAGCAGAGAACTTATTTTGCCTACATACTGGAAGTGTATTCGGATGCGAGAACTATGATCACCGGAATGGGGGGGGGGGTGTTCCTAACATAAGCAGGAGACTGGTATAGACTGGGCTAGAACAGTGGGAGAACAGGCATGAGAATGAACAGAAATATAAGACTGAAAGGTAAAGTGGACCAGGTCATAAAACAATTTGAAGCCTGTTTGCTAACAGTTTTCTCCCATGTTGTGTCTGTGGGGACAGTGCTTAAATAATAGGGTGTATGTCGAGAGTTTAAGCAGACATATTGCAGTGTGGATCAATGTTTGTGAGAGAAGGGATGCAATACAAAATTCTAATCACAAGTCTGGAAAAATTTGGATGTTGAAATCTGGAAAACTGACATCGAGCAATTTGTGTAGCCTAAACAGGATAGAATGAGTGATTGTATAGGTATGTGGCATGAGTCAAACAGGAAATTCTAGAGTTTGAATGCTGAACAGCAGATATTTAGCTGAAGCAAAGAGGCTACAGACGTGGGAGAGGGGAATCAAAAGTGATACCCAAGTTTCTGGCAGTGGGCATGATAAAAAAATGGAAGAAACTGAAACAAAGATCGCAGAAGGGACAGCATTTGAAGAGATTAATGTGGGAGAAGGGAAACTCTGTTAGATTTTGTTCAGAGCAGTTCACTTGGAGTATAATCCATGCAGAAACAGCCATAAAACAGAGAATTCCACCAAAATATCCATTTTATCAAGTGTCTGTCTTGCCCAATCACCAATCACTTGCAGTAGTGATGACAAACAACATTTCATATGGAACAAATCACATAATGAGATCATAAGTACAACGTGCAAGACGTCAGACTCAGAAACAGAATGAAGGAAGAACAGGACCTCGGCTGGCGGGGGTTGGGGTCCCCCGCCAGCAAAGGTAGGCAATGGCGGGTTGGCGGTGGGAGGGGGGGTTGAGAGGGTCGTCGGCAGGGGGGTCCAGGCCCCCGTGGCCCCACGTAGCTACGCCACTGGGCTAGAATATGAAGAGGCATTAACTAAATACTTGGTTAAGCACTATGATGGGTGTAACCAGACTGAAAGCCTAGTAGATTTTTGCTCAAGGAAACTTCTAGGAGTTTAGGAAGAATTGGACAGCAGTTACTAAACAGGATAGGAGTGAAGACAAAGATTTTTGAGAAGATGGTGGAAGTGGACACCAAAACATGAGCAGCTGTGTTTTTTGCACATGGCCCTGCTTTTCAGCTGCTTCTGACTTATACAAATATTTAACACAAAGGATGTCCCATAATGAGTTTCTACATGTGTACCTGCAATCCCACAAGGCGCTCCTGCTCCAGGAAAGCACTGGAGGAACCTGCCAGGAGCAGTAATTGCAAACTGGAACCACAACATTATTATTGCATCAGACCTCTAAGAAGCTAAGGAGTAATTTTATAGAGCATTTTCTACATGCAGAGCCATGCAGAAAATGGCTGTTATAAAATGTGTGGGGTGTACTCGTGTACAAGTATGTGTGCTGATCTCTTGTGTAGATATTCCCGAAGGCATAGTTTGGGTTCATACTGAGAGCATAATGAGGTACCTTTGTTTTCTATAAAATATTCATTTTCACATAAAGTACATAGTCATGTGTACACCTTTGGAGCAGGTGTAAATTTGTGCAAGAGAATTTGCACACTCTTGAAGGCGCATAAATGCCCATGTTGCTTTCTTAAATGGGAGCCGTAAACCCCTGGATTCCATATAGCGTGACTTAAGTTGCACACGCAAATCCAGCCATCTGGATTTGCACCACTCAGTGCAAATTGATATTAATTAGAATTTATGCACAGAAGAGTCTAAGCGTATTCTATAATGCATGTAAATTCCAAGTTGCATAGTTGAAAATGGAGCATGTCCATGGGCTGGTTGTGGGCGTTTCTAAAATCTATGCACATTGTTATAGAATACTCATGGTCTGCTTGTAATTTACACCAAAGTTTTACTTGGCATAACAGCCTGCAACTAAATTTAGTCGTGCGGACAAGTGCTCGGCGTATCCTATAGACTACATGGAAATCTAGGTTTATTCCATAAAGTACGCCTTTATAGAATATGACTAGGCGTATTTTGTTTCGGCTCTGATTTTTTAGGTGAGTATATAAAATCTAATCCAATGTGAATAAAATGACTTACAAAATTATCACCATTGAGGGCAATTCAATATAGGGGCGCCTAAATGAAGCCAATTCTATAAAGAAAAGTGATTGTTATTAAATTCTGGGTTTTTGCCAGGTTCTTGGGGCCTGGATTGGCCTCTGTCGGAGACAGAGTGCTGGGCTTGATGGACCTTTGGTCTTTTCCCAGCGTGGCAGTACTTATGTACTTATGTAGGTGATTACTTTCCTTTATAGAATACTAGCATAGCTGGGTATATATGCGCTTAGACTTGGCACTTATGCTAGCTATAGTGTTGGTATAAATGCTTACACCTATATTGGAGAGATACTTGGGTAACTGATAGTATTCTATAAGTTATATGTATAAATGTGCGCCCCAGACTTTGCCAGTGTAAACACCCACAAGCAAAATACGCACTATAGAAGGTATGTTTGCACTTACCGAACAGCGCAGAGCTGAATTATTTACACGTGTAAATGGCTAGAATACTGTCGCCTAAATCTGCCCCGCTCCTTATAGAATTACTTTCTAATTACTCAAGGGTCCTTTCACAAAGTCTTTCCTGCACACTAAGGCCATTTTTGCTGCAGCCGTAAAAACCCTGTTTTTCCATTAATGGCCATGCACTGTTGCGGCCATTTTTAAAAAATTACGACATGATCATTTTGCATCACTTATTTTGTGGGCTATTTATTACGCTAACCACATAGCCCTGGATTCTATATATGGTGACAAAATTTTGTGCTGAATGTTTTCTGCATGCAAATTCACTAATGAGCTATTAACTTGTAATAAGTTGATAAGAAGCACGCAACTCAGAAGGGGACATGGTCAAGAATGGGGGCGGGGTACTCAAAAAAAACTTGCATGCATTGTTATAGAATAGTGCCATTTCTGCACCCAAATGGCAAGAGTTGGGCGCCAACATTTATACCAGGTTTCAGCTGCTGTAAATACGGGCACCCAACTTTGGGCATGGGAATCTGCTCTAAGTGCTATTCTAAAAATGGTGCACAACTCAGAGCACTGTTTATAGAATAGCAGCACTCTGCTCTGATTTTTTTTCCAATGCCGTTTATAGAATTTAGCCCTTCACACATGGTAACGTAGATGAGCTAACTGGTTAGTGCAAGAATACCAACTTTCTGCCCCTGACATACCCCCTCAAAAATTCATGAGGTTACCACTCAGACATTCAAGATATTCAGACTTAGCTGATTATCTATAAAGTGGCCAAAGATATCCCACCTTTTCACGCGACCAAACATAGTCGCTAAACTGGCTTTAAAAATAAGCAGATAGCCGGTTATATTGGGCAATATAACCGGCTCTCTACTAGCTGCTAACTGGGGATATTCAGCGGGGGATAGCCAGTTATCCCCACTGAATATCGGCGGATAGCTAGTTAAGTGCTATTTAACCAGTCTGCAACTGTTCTGGTCAGTTAAATAGCACTGAATATCAGGGAGACTTATTTAATTTAATTTATTCATTTATACTTGTATCCCACAATTATCCAAAAATGAGTTTCGGTTCAATGTGGCATACATTTAACAGTTGTTAGAGATTACTTTGATTAGAAATCTAGGAAGTCATTTTTTTTTTTCAGTTGCAGAAAGCATCAATGGTATGTGCAGCCCTACTTAAAACTGCAGAGGGTCAGGCCACTTAAACCTTTTTTTTTTTTTAAATTTCTTTAAACAGTGTAATCATTATGCATTGCTGCTTACGCCGGGTGTTCGCTCTTAGTTTCTTGGACTACTGAAATGTTGTTGGGGGAAGTCTCTCCAAATGGTTTAGTTTTGTGCATAATATGAGAGTAACGAACCTCACTTCCAAGCAGGGGCTTATGGAATATGATCTCAGCCTCTGTATTCCAGTTATGCTAGTGAGATAATTGAAAGGAGTTTGAAGACAGCTCAGAATGCAGCAGCCGCAGTGATTTCTGGCTTCAGTCATAGGGAGAGTGAAACCAGTGGTGTGTGAACTGAATTGCACAGCGCTATCGGATACTGCAGTAAGGACCTTCAGCCACTATCTGGATTTACTTAAGACAGCTTTTTATGCTGGCCTTAGTTATCTGGGTAGGTCCCAAAAAACAGACTGGCAAGCGGTTCGCAAGTTCAAAAGGAATGAAGACATAGGAGCGGACGCTGTGGGGAAAATTAACAAAATATTTAAAAGGAGTGCCCGACACGGCCATGTTTCACCCAGCAAGGACTGCTTCAGGGGCTAAATGTACATTATGGTGTTAACATTTCACATCACCACAGGCATTGCAGGACATGCAACCTCCGGGGGGGGGGGGGGGGGGGTTCACAGCATGGACAGTAGGTGGCAGCATTGAAAACTACAACCACTTGAATAACTTTGATCTACATCCCTGCTTGATTACTTTTATTTTCATAGGAATGTAGTATATAAATTTCCAGTAAATAAACAAACAGGTACATATGTGACTATCTCTGAGAAAAGGTGACTAAATTAGTGGATCCAAAATGATGAAAATGACCGATTTTTCATGTCATGGGTCCATAAGCAGTCTGAAAAAGTTACATGTTTGAACGCTGTAACTTTTTATATCTTTTCACATAAAAGGATGGAGTTTGGGCTGTTATAAATTTGTTCTATAGAAATGATAAGTAGTAGTAGTAGAATTCATTAAAGCTTCACTTTTTTTTCTGGAGACTTTTATTCACCTTGTCCCAGAGACAGTTGTACATGATAATGAGAGAGAGAATGTGCAAAAATAGACCATTTTCACTAGAAAGGAGGTTCTAGAACATAGAAATCTCACATTAGTGCATTCATGGTACAGGATTAGTGGCAGATAATATGGTTTTGTTGTAATGTCTCTGATGCTAGAGGTTTTATATTTTTCAAAACTTAAGGCAAAAAGTAGAGAAATGCAAATATTGATCTTTTACAAGTAAAATTTGTTACAATTTTATTTTTCTCCAAAAACATTTAGGGGTCCTTTTACAGAGCTGTGGTAGATAGTAGCCTTAGTGCACCCTTAAGCGGATCTTTCCCGCGTTCTAAGGCAATTTTTATCGATGTCAGAAAATGACCAATTATTTTGAATTGCCACATACTAATGGTGAGCAGCCATTACCAAAAATCAGCATGTGGGGCCTTCACCGCCATCTATTGTGTAGGCGGTAAAGACTTGCGCTATTCCCATAGCCAAAAAAGGATGCGAATTAGCGTAGAAACCCCTACTCTCTGCCCCAGACATGGCCCCACCCAGAAAAATTTTAAAAATATTTTCCATTTATTTTCAGTATTTATATACCATTTAGACTTAAGCGGTTTACAGTTTTGCTTTTTCAGGTACTGGTACTGTCCCTATTCTAGTGTGTGGTTTGCGCGCGCACGTTCGGACTTTAATGGGACACCTCAGCATGTCCCACAGTAAGCCCTTTTAAGCTGTGCTTAACCCTGCTTAGTAAAAGGAGCCCTTATCGATTGATTTTTTTCCATATTACCTTCAATGAAGAATTTCAGGTTCTTTTTCATGGCATAGGAGCCAACTTTGCCAAGTGACTGGGGGTGCTAAACTCAACAGACATTAGCACTGCCTGGACACAGTCAAGGGAGTTTGCTCCAGGGGCGTAGCCAGACAGCAGATTTTGAGTGGGCCTAGGCAAGAACTGGGTGGGCACCAAGTGTCCTCCCCCACCCCACACACCCAAAAAATATCTCAGCTGGCGGGAAAATGCTTCTCCCCACCTTGGCAGTCTGCAGCAGGCATGCACTGAAAATTGAGCATGTGCAGGTACCAGTATCGTGGAGAGCAGCATTTTTGTTACCATCAGGGGGAAGTCTTCAGCTGGTGGAGCTTGGGATCCCCAACAGCTACTGCTAAACGTTTGCTACTGTTGGGTGGGCCTGAGCCCTAACTGGGTGGGCCTCGGCCCACCCAGGCTCACCTGTGGCTACGCCACTGGTTTGCTCAATATTTGGGGGTGTTCAAGCACCCATGGAGGTGGCTCCAATGTTTCATGGTATATTGATTTTAATTGTAATAAAGTCTGCTTTATCATAAGTAAGGTTTTGTTTTTCCTTTAATTTTAGAGACACCTAGATAGAACTTGCGTATACAACTTACATATAGCTTCAGCAGGGTTGGATAGTATGACATTGAATTCCAAGGAAAGCTGTGCCTCTCGCGTATGCCTTTGGTAGTTTTTATTATCACATCAGCAGTACTGGCATTGAGGAATAGGAAAACTTTTTTTTTTCCTTGAAGAAACACTTTAGCATAGTTGAGTGAAGAATGGACTATTAAAATGATCTACTGTGTGTACAGCGCTATTAAATGCTGTCATCTACCCCATAGATGCTTAAAAAGGCTTTTAGCAGAAGATTTTAATTCTGTAAGTGTTTTGGTCATATGCATCATAATATAGTCTGTCATCTCCCAACAGCATTGCCGACAGTTGCTTGAATGATTGATATGCTGCACACATTATAATAATGCACATGGTAGTGCTGTATACCCAAGGATATATATTCTAGAGGACAATCTTCAAAGCCATTTATCTGTGCAGATGGCGATTCATGCCCATAAATTGGCTATGTGAGAATTGCCCTCCCTCGATATAGCTAACCGTACCAGTATATTTTAGCCACATTGGAGTCATATCAATAAAACCATGGAAAAATCAGCACTAGCAGGTTTAATGCTCTAGATTGGCAGTAAAGGGAAACTCTACCACAAATCTAATGCAGAAAAATTCTCTGCATGCTTAGAATAATGAGCATGCAAATTAATAGTGCGTTAAAATCGTGGCACTAATTGGCTGCTCAGTATTGCGTGCTAATTTCCTGTCAGTGCCTGAGCGTTGATTGGCTCAGGCACTGATAGGAAATTTGATGTTTACAAAAAAACAAACACCCAAAACAAGCATGCTGCCAGCCCCCCACCCCAACCCCAAAACAGACGGAGCTGGGGCCGGGATTGGTACCAGGACCAGCATAAGCCCCCCTCTCCATGAGCATTGGCATGCCCCAAGCATCGCCACCACCTAAAAAAAAAAATACCCCTTGGTCCGGTGGTCCCAAAAAATCCCCTTCACAAATACTACCCTGGTAGTCCAGCCAGATCAGCCTGGCCTGGCAGACCCCCAGCTAGACCAGGTCCAACACCCCCCCCCCTCTCCAGTGGCCATTGTCCCTGGTGGTCTAGTGAAATTCCAGGCCCCTCTACATACCTCCTCTTTGTAGGAGGCAGGAGGGACGCCTACTCCCTCCTGCCTTTGGGCACCGTCATCTTCCAGGTGACACCCCTCCCCAGTGCATCTTGGAATATGCTGGGCAGCGCCCTAAGTACCACGGTACTTAGGCCTTGTCAGTACATCCTAGGATGCAGTGGACGGGGCGCCGCCATTTGGAAGATGAAGGTCCCAGAGCCCCCCCTGCTTCCTAGGAACAGGAGGTATATGAAGGGGTCAGGGTGGGGGTGGGAGTTCACTAAACCCCCAGGGACAGTGGTCAGTAGTGGGGATTGGGCCTGGCAAGGGGTCCACCGGGTCTGGTTTGGTGGATAGGCAGGTCCGCTGGACCACCAGGGTACTTTTTGTGAAGGGGATTTTTTTTTAAGGTCGGGGTTGGGCCAATGCTCAGGGGCTGCATTTTTGGGGAAGCCTACAGGGCAGGGTGGTTAGGTTGATGTGTCTAAGGGTACCTTTTTTTTTCCCTCATCTTCTCTCAACTGATCCTCAACAACGCTGCCCTTGGCCTGTTGCTCAAAGTGTGATAACATGATAACGTTCATGTTAATTAAAATTCAAAAAGCTTTATTAATTTTAATAGGGCATATTTACTAATCAGTTTGATATGCAGACCTGACAGAGATAAGTTTACCAGTATTTACATTGAGTGAGTATCAAATATGAATTAAAGCTTAGCTGCAGAAGGAAAAGCAGAAGGGATAAAGCTTGATTGTATTATAGAGGAAAAAAAGTTGCATTACTTGAAAACATGAGATGTAAAGCAAAGATGAGCTGAAAGACTCCAAAGTAAATTGGCTGCAGATAGGATCAGAAGATAATGGGATCTGGGAAAAAGGCGTCAGCAAGGTTTATTTATGCAAATTATGAGGTCCTTTTATTAATGTACATTAAATCTTGCAGGTACCACACCTTAATGCAAGAAACTAACATGCGGTAAATGCAAATTTAATGTGGCACCTATTAGGGGGCGTGTCCAGCACAGCTTTTGCAGGCCATGCGTTAAAATATCCATTAGCATGCAGTACCCTGGTCGCAGTTAGCGCAGATGTACTTAGCACTTCCTATTTAGGAGGTGCTGAGTTGGGCCCATGCTAACAGCAGAATTGTTGGTTAGCACATGGTAGTTGACACATAACTGACAGGCTGATGCTCAGAACGACCACGGTAAGCAAACAGTACAGAAACCATGTCACTGGAACAATGCAGGACCCTAGTGCTCAAAGGAAATGATATTCAAATTATATGCATTCTGTAAAAGCGAAAGCGAAGGGCAGGGGCGTAGCCAATTTCAGTGGGAGGGGGGCCCAGAGCCCGAGGTGAGGGAGCACATTTTAGCCCCCCCTCGGCGCCGCCGACCCCCCCTCCCCCCGCTATTGCCGACCCCGCCACCACCAACAACAATAACTTTGCCCCCCCCCCTGCCGACGACCCTCTCGACCCCCCCCCCCCCCCCCCCCCGGCAGGACATCAGACTCGCAGAAACAGAACAAAGCTTTGAGCCAGAAGAAGAGGACCTCGGCTGGCGGGGGCTGGGGTCCCCCGCCAGCAAAGGTAGGCGGCGGCGGAGGAGGGTTGGTGGCAGGAGGGGGGGTCGAGAGGGTCATCGGTAGGGGGGGTCCAGGTTCAAATCTACAGGGGCCCAGGCCCCTGTGGCCCCACGTAGCTATGCCACTGGCAAAGGGGGAAATGTGCTTGGCACATGCGCAGAACAGTTTAATGGCAAGCTCAGCGCCTTTGTGCATGCGCCTGGCAAACCCGAAAGCGAAGCACACAGCGCCTGTTTTCTTCACCTTTAAATATAAGCATTTCAGTTTTTTTAAAAACTCGGAACACTCATATTTAAACACAGGAAACGGACGCCAATGTGTGCTTTCACTTTTGGGTTTGCTCTGACTTGCACACATTAGTTTCTCACTACCAGCACTTAGGGGCTTCCACGGGAAGATTTTAAAAGAAAGAATCATGAGAAATCCTCACTTCAAACATCCTAACGCCTGCTCCCAAGCAGATTATAAACAGATTATTATTAACGTTAACCAAAGGCAAAAGTCATCCACAACATGGAAGCATAGTACTCACTGACAACATGGTGAAGGCTTCAGGATAGAAAAAAACCAAAATGTCTGTTTTTGCTGTACGAATAAAATGCTCACAATCCAATGGGAAAAATAATCAGCATTAACGTAGTCCATATCAACGAGACCAGTTGAACAAGAAAATCAAAAAGAAATCTTAATACAAAAAAAAAGCAGAAGAGGGGAAATATTAAAAAAAATTTGATTTTTTTTTAACATGGAGGGGGTGTGTCTGGGGGTCAGAGAGTAGGTGTTTCTGTCCTAGTCAAGGTATCTGCATTACCGCGTGTAGTTGATTAGCACGGGGTTAGCCTGTGAGTTCTTAACTGCCTACAAAATAGGCACACTAATTTTTTAATGGCTGCGTGCTAATGGCAAGATTAACACATAGCCATTAATTCAAAAAGAAGAAGATTGAGCATCTTCTGGCTGTGGTAAAAATTGCCTTATTGCGCAGGAAAGACCCACGTAAGGTCGCGCTAAGGTCACGTTTTACCACAGCTTAGTAAAATGGCCCTTAAAAAAAAAAAAAACAAGGGGGAAAACATCTTTGTTGTTTTGTTTCAGGTTTGTTTTGTTTTTGTATTTTTGCTACACTAGGGATTTATCTTTGTTAACAAGGAGCAATAAATTATATATAATGTGATTTGGCAAGCTGAGTATAGAGGGATACAAACCCAAAGTGCCTTATTCAGATTAATTTAATCTTCTTGGTTTGCTTCTCTTCTTCAACTCCTGGGCTTCTGGCCTAGTTGGAACAAGCCCAAATCCCAAGGACTGTGGTTTAGAAAAGTAGGGGGAGGAATGGAAAGGTTCTATACCCAGGGCCTTCGTTTCCAGCCCCATTTTAGCAATGTTAGGCTTCCCCTAAAAAAACAGATGCAGGGTGTGTAGGTCATCTGTACCAGTGAACAGGAATGGAAGTGCATACTTTCCTGTTAAAAATTAGGTGCAGTGTGGAATTTTTTACCAACATAGGTTGTTTGAAAATTGCTCAGACTCAGAACCTGACATTATCCTATCAGTTACGGCACTGCTTTGCCCATTATTTGTTTTTGTTACATTTGTACCGCGTGCTTTCCCACTCATGGCAGGCTCAATGCGGCTTACATATTATATACAGGTACTTATTTGTACCTGGGGCAGTGGAGGGTTAAGTGACTTGGCCAGAGTCACAAGGAGCTGCCTGTGCCTGAAGTGGGAATTGAACTCAGTTCCCCAGGACCAGAGTCCACCACCCTAACCACTAGGCCACTCCTCCATCTTGAGATCCATACTTAAGAACATAAAAATATCCTCTGGCTAGGGTATAAGATTGCAGTTCTTTCTACTCAACTGCTTTATGTATTGGTTTCCATAACTTTTCATGGATCTATCAACTTCAGCTTTGGGGGGAACTATAGAAAAGCCAGGCTACTGCACTCGCTTTCTATGGATTGGGGCCTATCATACTTTCTTAGGAATTCTACTTTATAACACATCTTTTTTTTTATACCAATTTAAGGATCATATAACTATTTGGCGTTTTGGCCAATGGCTTACTGAAAGAATTCTTTTCAGCCTTGCGAAATAAACTCTATTTTAACTTCCTGGCTCGTATCTGTTCCCATATAGCCTACAATATTAATGAGTCCAAGCTGAGAGGTGAACTTCTCGAGAGACTGATCACTTTACTGCAAACGTCTGGCTGCTGCTGGTCTCATTATATGCAGTTGAAATGGCATACCAATATGGTATGACTCAACTACCAGTGATTCTCATCAAAGGCCAAGCCCGATCACATGCTGATCTTAAAATGTCTTGGTGAAAGGAAGTTATGCTACAATAAAAACAGGCAGGGCCTTTTCTATTCATAAGTACCGTTTCCCTGCCTCTCAAATTACACATTTTCACAATTCTACCTAGTGCAGCAGACTCCCCATAGCAGCGTTCCTGTTTAAATAGTATTTCCTCCTGTCTGGTCTATGACAAAGGACACTGTTTCCAAAACAGTCTTGCCAGACATGGAATAAGAAAGTGCTTTGAAAATAAAGCCTGTTGTGTAATAGGAAATGAATTATTCTTCAACAGAAGTAATTCTGTAGCTTATTCTTGCAATTATGCTTAGTCTCTGCTCTATTGTTGCACAAAAATCCCACTTGAATCTTTTGGAAAGTTGCCATCATTCCTACTCTTCCACTTCTGTATTGTAGTGCACTGTATCTGGGAAAATGATATTTTCTCAGATATTTTGTAGTGAGCATTTTCATGGGATGTAAGATCAAATATATTTTGTAACTGCTGTCTGATCTATAACTCAGCTTGTATGCCAGATCTGAATTTGTGTGTGTGTGTGTGTGTGTGTACATGTACAGGGCCGGTCTTAGCAAGTGCAGGGCCCTATGCAGACCAATCTGATGGGGCCCCATCCTAGCCCTGCCCCCACCCTAGCTCCATGGCCGGCCACCCACCCCTCCCTCCGAGCTCCAGGGCCATCCTCTGGGCTCCCCAGCTCCAAGGCCCCCCTCCCTCCCTCCCAGCTCCAAGGCCAGCTGGCCGGTCTCTGTCTCCCTCCCACCCACCGCCTCCAAGGCCCCCCTCTCTCCCCGCTCCAAGGCCTGTTTCTCTCTCTCTCTCCCTCCCACCCACCAGCTCCAAGGCCCCCCACCCAGCTCCCACCCAGCTCCAAGGCCCCGTCTCTCTCTCTCTCTCTCCCTCCCCCTCCCACCCACCAGCTCCAAGGCCCCCCTCCCTCCCCACTCCAAGGCCTGTCTTTCTCCCTCCCACCCACCCACCAGCTCCAAGGTCCCCCCACCTCCCCGCCCGCTCCACGGCCTGTCTCTCTCTCTCTCTCTCTCTCTCCCTCCCTCCCTCCCTCCCTCCCACCCACCCACCAGCTCCAAGGCCTCCCACCCAGCTCTAAGGCCCCCCACCCAGCTCCTACCCAGCTCCAAGGCCCAGCTCCCTCCCACCCACCAGCTCCAAGGCCCCCCTCCCTCTGAATTTTAAAAGTTACCTCGTCGGAGCGGCCGGCAGGTAGCAGCAGCCGTGAAAAGCGTGCGAGCTGCTGGGCGGGACCAGAGCTGAATGAGGGAAGGGAAAGGAAGGCTCCCAAAGCGCAGCCCAGCAGCTCGCATGCTTTTCACGGCTGCTGCTACCTGCCAGCCGCTCCGACGTCGACGATGAGGTAACTTAAAATTCAGAGGGCGGGGGGACTGGAGCTTGGCCGGGCGGGGTGACTTCAGGCGCGCCACGTGGGGCCCCCTTGAGCGTGAGGCCCTATGCGGTCGCCTCGGTCGCCTCGCCCTAAGACCGGCCCTCTACATGTATGTATATATATATATATGTGTGTGTATATGTATTTATTGTGTACACATGCTAATGACTGCACATATACTAGACATTACACTAGAATATATACTATTTGCATGTTTTTATGAATGCTTAGAAACATCATTCTTCCCAAAATAACAAACTGAAAAAAAAAATGGTTTTCCAGACTTTGAAATTGCTTTTCCTGTGGTTTTTCCCTGCTGCTTTAGCTTTCTCTTCCAGTTCTCATATCACTTTTTCCCCAGTCTATACTGAATTATATTTCACCAGCTCTAATATTTTTTTCCTCTTTAATACTGACATGTCCCTGCCTCTTATTATATGTTCTCTCTATCCTCTGAGGACCTCTGAAGAACACCATGGTCATTCCTGTTGTAAAATAGTAAATGAGAACCAGTTGATTCAGCCAGTCTGTGAAGCAGAGTCAGTTCAAGGGTCTTTTCATTTGTATGGTACTGGCTTCCTTTTTTCAATGGCTGAGGGCAAAGCACTGCCTCCTACATAGCCAGGCCTCACAGAGTCTCCCTGGCAGCCAGTCCTAACAGGCACATAACTAGTTGGCTAAGCAATTGAAACATCACTCTTTAAAAGGCTTCTGAGTGGTAGTGCATTCAGAATAATTCAGTGACAAAATGTCGGCAAAGAGGTGTTTAATTTGTTAGTATTCCTGTGCTTTTCTTAAAAAAAAAAAAATAATAATACACATTCTCTTCTATTTATTTTTCTGGGGTCATTTTATAACAACCAGCATTAGTGAAAAATGTTATGTTATGTTATACATTGCTTCTAGTCCACAAATACCTGGGCAGTTCTATGCGGATTACAATAGAAAGAAACTGACCAAACAAAATCCAGGAAACTACATATTCCAAAGCAGTAATAGTCAGTTAATTAGACAAATAGTGTTTTCCAAATAGCCAAGTTTTTAAAGTTTTTTTTGAAATGTCAAATAACTAGAATCAATTTAGATTCTACATACATAAACATTTTTCTCTTTGGACCTTGACAGATTTTCAAAGTAAAAGTGTATATATATATGTAGCAGGCTGCCAAAATGTAAGGTAAGGTACTGCCTTTCTGTGGTACCTACATATTATATGCAGATACTTTCTCTGTCCCTAGTGGGCGCACAATCTAAGTTTTGTAACTGGGAGAGTTAAGTGACTTGCCCAGGGTCAAGGGAGCTGCAGAAGAAATTGAACCTGGTTCCCAGCCCACTGCACTAACCATTAGGCTACTTCCTTTTAGTTTCAGGAGAAACATTCTGGGCCCCTACTCCAGAAAGGTGCCAGTCAAATCTGAATAACAGGTGGTCTAGTCAGAAAAAGTGGTTCAATAGAACTTAAGCTTAAGCTTTTGGTGGGGAGTACAGATTGAATTAAGGGTGGCGCCTTGGCCCTTCCTGGAGGGGATCCACAGTAAGAAGCACACAGGAGAACAACAGGTGGGTTTTCCCACTTAGGGTCCCACAGGAGCCTTGGTTGCTGATCTAGAAGCTGAGAAGAAACAAGCATAGAGGTTGCCAGTTTGATCCACAGCTGAGACCTGGCGCATATTAAGAGGAGAGTGACCTCTCCCAAATAGACTGAACTAATCAGGCGTTGCCGTAGAGAATGACACGGGAACAAAGTTGGTCCCTGTTCTCGTGGACTCTGTGTCTGTCACCATCCCTGCAAGTTCTGTCCTCACCTGCAGAAACCTCAAACACTTGAGATTTTATATTTAAATCTTTTTATTAAAATATAAAAAGAAGAAATAGTGTGCAACTATTGTTTATAAATGATAAATAGAAAACAATAACAACAAGCAGCTATAATAACCCCCCCCCCCCCATACACACACACTCTCTACCCTTCCAACCCCAAAAATAGCTCATTTCTACTACTCCAAGGAACCCTAATTCTCCCTGTTAAAATGTCATGGGGTACAAACTACAACCCTATCTGTATGCCCTATGAAGCACTCTTATGATTTTTCAATCTGTGGATGAATAATAAGTCATCAACAACAATCTCAGGATTCAGTCTAGCTCTCCTGACTTCCACAGTCCTTCCTGCAATAAAAAATGTCTTCTCAGAAGATTTGCTGGTAGCAGGAATGCACAGGATCCCCTATGCAAATTTTGCCAGTTGTGGCCAGCACCTTTGCTCCCCCCTCCCCCAAATTAAAACATCATTGTATACATCACTCGAACATAAATAACTGTCCAATTCATTAACAGCCTTCAAAGTAGAAAATGACATGGGGACTCCCCATCCCTGTGTCATTCTCTAGGTTGCCAGTCTGATCCATAGCTTTCCCCTGAGGCACAGAGTACACTAAAGAGAAGAGATCGGTCTTTGAGGAGTCCTGATCATGATGACCAGGACATAAGAAAACGGACCCAGTCTTGTGAGTGTGCTGAAAGAGAAATTGTTGTGATGAGGCAACATCATGACAGACGGTGCTTGAGACAGACCCTCTGCCATCAGGGTCCTAGAGTTCCTGGCCCTAAATACTCTGGCCACAGGGCATGACAGAAGACCCCTTGGGAGCCCCTTTGGAGCAGGCTATGTAGTGAACGCTGGACACTGAAGTTTGGTTTGTGGTTCTGACTGACTTTCCTTCCTAACGTGAGCTTCTTTCTATTTCTCATGAGCAAGCATAAAGCCAAGACTAGGGGCTCTCCCCCCTCAACAGCCACTAAAGGATCGATGTTTGTGTTTTGTCTTCAGCCTTCCTGCCGCATCTTCCTCCCCCCGTACAGGAAGGTGTGACCCTGAGCTCTACTGAACATGCTCCTACCCCAATACCCACATTATCAGCGGGTGTATCTAAGATATTTCCTGTAGAATCTGCTTTATGAACTCATAGGGACTGTCTATTGGACCTTACCAGCTTCAGTCTCTGCTCCTGTTTTTGAAACACAGCCTCTATGGTTGGATTCTGGCAATGATAAAAATGCATCACTCACAGACATTTGGCATGTAATTGTTAGACTGATATTTTTCTGCGAAGTACTGTCTCTCAATTATGTAACTTTTCTTCTGAAACGGTTGTCAGATTGCATAATGTGGACTCAGATATAGTTATATAGATCAAAGACTGACAGCCATTGACTAGCGGGTAAATTCAGTACAGCTGCCTCAGTGTCTTCCATTAATGATTCTTTAGTTATTTGTCATAAGCTTGAAACTTCTGGAAATAGATCAAGAGCTAACCAGACTGCCGTCTGCTAAGATTCTTTTTTGGAAATATTTAAAGGAGGTTATTTTTCTTAATAATTTTGATTCTATTTTCTTTACTAATTTTTATTGTATACCTCAGAAAAAAATGGGTGTTAATGGAGACTGAGAAAGATGATGATGTGCTGAAGCTTATGGACAGTTTAGATGTTTCAGGCTTTTTAGAAAATTCTCAGGATAATATCTCTACTAAATCTATATTTGACTGGCATCTAGAGATGTAAAGAATGTTAATTGTGAAAACTCATTTTAAGAAAAAAGATGCTGTTCAGATGTTTCAAGAACTACTCAAATATGCAGGAAAGCTTTTTCGCAGTTGAAATCTAGGGTGGTCTCATTAGGGGCTACGTTCTTTCTGAAGTTTCCCTGTAACAGCTGTTTCCTTAGTAGGTAAAGATTATATATGTGACCTGTTGTGCAAAAAGTACCAAAAGTGGGGTTACAAATAAAAAAAGATGAAGGCTATACACGTTTGGAGGGATAAATCTGGGCAACTTTATTGATTTTTGAAAGTTTTTTGTAATATAGAGTCAGTAGAATGAGACTATGCAATTTTTTTTCACAACTTTGATGTTTTTCACGTTCTACAGCCTAAAAACTGCAGGTACCTAAAGTGTGTGTGTGTGGTGGGGGGGGGGGTGATTTCTGGGGTTAATTGCCTTTTATTTTTAAATATTTCTTATTTTTAAAGATGTAGTTGGTCCATACCTGAGGCTGAATTTTGGCAGGATAATATAGTTGCTATTCCTCTATCTTGTGGTATAAATAAGTCACATACCCCACTTTTGGTAGCTTTTTGCTTAGCAGGTCACATATATATTTTAGCTAGAAAAGCTCTTGAGTATGAGAAAAATGTTTCCTTATCTGAGGAGCAGTCCTGAATTAGGACGGGAGTATAGTAGCGCTAAGATAGATGGGGAGCGGGTTTCTGGTCTGAATATTCTTTGCTTTTATTTCATTACTTATATTAATTTAAGGCCTTTGTCTTTCATTAATGTGGGCTTGTTAGAATGATTTCCATTTGCTTTTCTTTAACTTGAAATTAAAAAAAGAGAAAGAGATAAAAACTGTGATCCTCTGAAAAGAGAGTAACAGGGTGAAGCTGCTGCCAGGAGGCAGGCCTTGTCAGGGAAAGGACCTGAAAGATGGAAGCAATGAAGTTGGTGAATGCTGATATCTTAAATAACAGGAGACAGAACCTTCCATACCTGAAGTGAAATATAAACATTGGGGAACACAGAGCCACACTTGAGTGAAAGAGGGAGAAACAAGAGTGGGAGGAGCACAAAGGAACTGTTTGCTGCCCTTGGGGAGAGAGAGAGAGGAAAAATAATGAGTTTAACCACTGAGCAGTAAACATTTGTAAACTGAAGGTGCTGACTAACATCACGGAGGATAAAATCACCATAAAAAGGAGTGAGGATTTTTACAACCATCTAGCCTGTGAATAAGTTTGAGGTAGAGAATTACTATTCAAAGGACACTAAAAGCTATCATTCCATTGAAACTATTTGATTCTTTTTCTAACTACTTCACTTTATTTTTGTTTTCTTTTGTATATTTTTGTACAGTACATTGCTGGAGAACCTGATAAAAGGGAGGTTTTTTTTCTAATAAAGTAGTTTCCCAGTCTCATTTTGCCTTTTGGATTTACTGTGCCTTATTATTAACATGTAATGTTTTCAGCTCATTATTATAGGCTGAAATAATCCAGATTAGAAGGACAGGGTTGATCCAGTCAGGGGTTTACCCCGTTGCATGCAGGGACTTGTAGTCTTGCTTTTCTTAGGGAATGCAGTGGGGAAATCAGAACTATAAGTCCCTGCATTCAGTGGGGCAAACCAAGGGACTGGATCAGCCCTGTCCTGTGAATCTGGATCCAGTTGGCAGCCTTGCACTATCAGGGGACCTTTAATATTCTGTGTGCCATGAGAGAGAAGTTAGGGAGGACTAGAATGCATTTTTAGCCACAGACATTACTATATTATTTGTGCACTGGCCTCACCATTCACTACACATACTTTCACTTTGAAAATGACTCCCCAAAAATATTTGTGCATAATTTTTCTGAGGACAACCGCATGCATAAATTTAAAGATTGATGTGAGTGAAACAGCCAGTATAAATTTATAAATAGTAGGACAATCCCAGCCACCAATAAATAGCCCGTCATTTTTTAAAATGTTTTGAAATAAAACCGTGACGTCTTTTGCAGTGAACGTTTTTTGTGACAGTGCGGCTTGATTTAAATATTTTAAAAACTGAGTCGGAAGTCCCTTGAAACAGGCAATTTATTTGCCGAAATGCTAGAATCAGGGCATATACAATAGCACTTCTGCATCTTTAAGTTAAGTAATCATTTTTACTTCAAAACATTAAAAATTGGGGTAAATGGTTATAACACCCGTGGTTTCAGTTGCATAAGCAGAGAATTAGCGGGACAACAATAGGTCACCCCAAGTCACTCAAAAATATGTACCAACACCCTTCTGTTGTACAAGTGAAGCATCCAGTCCAGCCTCACTCTTGGCAAAGCGTCCTCAATGTGCAGGTAAAGTTGTAAGCACATAAAGGCTACAACAGACCATAAGCATCATCATCCTGGGTCAAACCAAAGGTCCATCAAGCCCAGTATCTTGTTTCCAACAGTGGCCAAGTTTCTCTAATTTGTTTTAAATTTACTACTTCGTAGCTTAATTATGTGCCCCTTAAACCTAGTATTTTTGAAAAGAGTAAACAAGTGATTCCCATCCACCTGTTCCACTCCACTCAGTATTTTATAGACCTCTATCATATCTCCCCTCAGCTGTCTCTTCTCCAAGCTGAAGAGCCCTAGTCGTTATAGCCTTTCCAGAGATTAACATATTTCCTCCTATTTGTTTTAAAAGTATTTTCATGTTCTTTTTGAAAGTGAAAAATTGATTCACTTCTACCTATTCTACACCACTCAGGATATAGACCTCAATCATATCCCCCTCAGCTGTCTCTTTTCCAAGCTGAAGTCCCTACCCTTTTAGCTTTTCCTGATATGGGAGGAGTTCCATCCCCTTTAGCATTTTTTTTTTTTTGCTCTTCTTTGACCCTTTTCTAATTTCAATATATCTAATAATTCAGTATATCGTTTTTGAGATATGGCAGCCAGAATTGAACTCATGGTGGGGTGAAGTTGCACCATGGAGCGATAAAGATGCATTATAATATTCTTGGCCTTATTTTGCATCCCTTTCCTAATAATTCCTAGTATCCTGTTTACTTTTTTGGCCACCGCCGCACACTGGGGAGAAGATTTCAGCATATTGTCTACAGTGACACCTAGATCTTTTTCTTGAATGCTGACTCGTAAGGTGGCCATTATTTGGATTATTCTTCTCAATGTGCATCATTTTGCATTTGTGCACGTTACATTTCATCTGAAGTTTGGATTCCAAGTCTTCCTAAGGTCTTCCTGCAATTTTTCACAATCCGCGTGAATAGTTTTGTGTCATCTGCAAATTTAATCACCTCACTTATCGTTCCGATTTCCAGATCATTTATAAATATGTTAAATAGCACCGGTCCCAGTACAGTTCCCTGCGGCATTATAATATTCTCCGTTTTGTTTCATTCCTTTCCTAATAATTTCTAACATTTTATTTGCTTTCTTAGCTGCTGCTGCACGCTGAGCTGAGGGTGTCAGTGTATCATCAACAATGGCACCCCTGACAGTTAGGTTTTCAGGATATCCACAATGAATATTCTTGAGAGAGAGATTTGTATGCATTAGAGGTAATGCATGCGAATCTCTCTCATGAATACATGAATATTCTTTGTGAATATCCTGAAAACCTGACCGGCTGGGGTGCCTCCAGGACCAGGTTTGGGAACCACTGACCTAGATGCTTTTCTTGGGTGGTGACTCCTAATATGGAACCTTGCACACTTGCTTGCCCATAGTTTTGAAAATTAATGCAGCGGCCTGAGAACCCAGGGAACTGGGTTCAGTTCCCACTGCGGCTAAGTCACTTAACCCTCCACTGCCCCAGGTACAAAATAAGTACCTGTATATACTATGTAAACCGCTTTGATTGCAACCACAGAAAGTCAGTAAATCAAGTCCCATCCCCTCTCCCCTTCCCTTTTAGGTAAGTTGGTAATCACACACTGGTGTCCTGAGAAATTTAGGCAGATTGACTCCCCACTGAACCACAAAGCAAATAACAATTTTCTGGTCTTCCACTGAAATTGATAGTTTTAGAACGGTCGACAAGGAAGAGGTCTTAGAAAGAAAACCATATTTTCTATGTAAGCACAATGACTAGTCCTAAAAGTGGACACATCTTAGTAATGTTTTATACTTTGCATCATTGCTGAAAGACTACTTCTGCTTTGCATGCAGCTTTAAAGAGAGTAGGTCAGAGATGACAAAGGAATAAGCAAAATCTGGCCTATAGTTCATGGCAACATCAAAGGGGTAAGGTTTGGTAAGCAGAGGCAGGGTGTAACTGAATAATTTATGCATGATTGGACCATCAGAAGATTGTTTACCCTCCTCTAGATCAGGGGCGTATCTGCGTGGGGCCTCAGGGGCCTGGGCCCCCGCAGATTTCGCCCTGGACCCCCCTACCGCTGCCAACCCTCCCCCTCCGTTGCTCGCTTACCTTCGCTGGCGGGGGACCCCAACCCCCGCCAGCCGAGGTCCGCGTCCTCCTGCCGCTGCCGGCTGCCTTTGGTGCTTTCATTTGTCCATTGAAGCTGGCGCCAACTAAAGTTTCTTTTGACTCTGACGTCGCTGCACGTTGTACGTGCAGGACGTCAGACTCAGAAAATGTTTCTGAGTCTGACGTCCTGCACGTACAACGTGCAGCGACGTCAGACTCAAAAGAAACTTTCATCGGCGCCAGCTTCAATGGACAAATGAAAGCACCAAAGGCAGCCGGCAGCGGCAGGAGGACGCGGACCTCGGCTGGCGGGGGTTGGGGTCCCCCGCCAGCGAAGGTAAGCGAGCAACGGAGGGGGAGGGTTGGCAATGGTAGCGGCTGGGGGGAGGGGGATCGGCAATGGCGGCGGCGGCGGCGGGGGGGGGGGCTATAATGTGCCCCCTCACTCTGGCCCTGGCCCCCCCTACCGCCGCAGTTCAGATACGCCCCTGCTCTAGATAATGGTGCCCTAGTCTGTTTAGCACCTGAGTTCTCCTTTTTACTGGAATGGAATGACTAGCATCAGCATGAAGGATTCTTGACTAACTATTACTTGTCAGGTGTGCTGACATTCACTGGGCCGCATCCTGCAGGTCTGATTAGCATTCAGATGTTGATCAGACGCCACAAGATTTCAGATCTCAACATGCCTCACAAAGGCAACACATTCTGGGGATGTCTCATATCTTAAGCAATCTGTGTAGCTGGAATTATAGGTTGTACTGGCAGATAAATGTGGTTATTAAGGTCACACCAAGGTCTCCACCCTAGCCGGTTGGTTTCTTGTTTATTTGTTTCCAGTTATGAGACGCATAGGGAAGGCCCCAGGCAATGGACAGCAGCATCAAAAACAAAATATACTAATAAAAAACACATAATCACAAATGCATATAATCAATCAGCTAAAACAAAACCTAGCATAACATATAATAAACATACTCAAAATGCACATAAAATCATATCCAAAGACGCATTTGTACAAGAACAGTCAAATAAAACAAAGAATAATCACTAGGGTTGTAATATTCAGCCTGTGACGGTGTCTTGTAAGCCCCTTACAGCTGCAAGCTGAAGTAACTTGGTGCCATTATAGTCCATCTAGAGCATTTATATAAAGAATGAAAAATGAATCTAATAAATGGAGTGGAATTGGTATCTAAAATCTATAGAATCTGTCTTCCTTTTTTCTAAATAAGAATTTTTTTTGTGCTTTTTAGATCTTCATGATACTTATTCTTCACTTCTCTACTTTGTGGTGAATAGTCAACATTTTCAGTACAGAGTATTCTCATTTTGCTAGGCATCAGCTTCAGGGCTTTTCTCAAATGTACTGTTGGTAACCTTTCAGGATTCTATACTATTGAAAGCAGCATAACATCCTTTTTGGCAGCAATAAAGGTGTGAAATCCCCTGCAAGAATACAAATAGATCATCAGTTTGGAGAAGTCATATCCATAGCTATCTCTGGATCTGTTGTCTGGAACGGAGATTTGTTACTCAGAAGAAATATGGTAGTACTGCTGTAGAAGAAGGTGACTCATCTGTTTAAAGGAGGTTAGACTCAAGTGTCTCAATGAGAGACATCAAAGTAGCAGCAACAGAGATCATACTGTGGGTCAGATTCCATAAGAGATCATTACAGCATCTGTTGCTGAAGCATTGCAAATTGCTGAGCAAAGATAGAATGTAGAGTTCTCAGCTGTCCCAAGCATTTGTCCAGTCTTTGATTTGGTGGACTTGGAGAGACATTATGGAAAGGAAGAGTCATGCCGAAAACAAATTAGTTGTTCATTCTGAGAGACACAAGTTTACTCAGATGACGTGCCACCATTCTAGGGCCTCCAGCTCAAGGGTTTGGGTTTCAAGAAAGTGAGTATTTAATATTCTGGAAATGAGAGTAGTAGCAAGTGCTCTACTACAGTGGTCAAGAAGTCTGGGCCACAATGGCCACCAATAAGTCACATTTTCAGCTATGTAAGTTAGCCTTCTTTTACACCATCCCTGTAATTCTATAAAAGTTGCCAAAAATTGCACGTGCAATTTAACTGACGAGCTAATTAGCACCAATAATTGGCTTTTTACCAAGCAATTACTGGCATTAATTAGATTTAATTGGCATTTATTCATGCAAATTTAGGTGCTCGATCTGAAAGGGGGCGCAGAAATGGGAGGGTCATGGACATAATGGGGTATTCCTAAAAGTAATGTGCGTTGCTATAGAATAAGGGGGATACATTTTCACCGTGTTTCAGTTGGTGCAAATGGTCATGCCTAAGGTTAGACGCAATTCCCAGGTGTAAGCACTATTCTATAAACTGCTTTTGTCTGCGATGATTTGTTTTTTGGCGCCATATATAGAATTTAGCCCCATTTGTAAGGGAAAGGGGATGAGATTTGATATATCACCTTTCTGTGGCTTAGAATTGGTTTCCAATTCTGTCCATCTAGAGCATTTATGTAAAGAATGAAAAATGAATCTAATTAATGGAATGGAATTGGTACCTAAAAGCTATAGAATCTGTGTCTTCCTTTTTTCTAAATCAGAAATTTTCTGTGCTTTTTAGATCTTCATGATACTTATTCTTCACTTCTCTACTTTGTGGTGAATAGTCAACATTTGTACTTATTTTGTACCTGGGGCAGTGGAAGGTTACAAGGAGCTGCAGTGGGAGTCAAACCCAGCTCCCCAGGATCAAAGCCTGTTTCACTAACTACTAGGCTACTCCATCTCTGTATTCATTATACATACCTAAAAACAGAACTGTGTGTGGCCCTTGCTGAGAACCCTTCCAGAAAAGGATTGCAAAAAAGGATGTTCACATAAAGTTAAACAATTCTGCAACATGGCTCTTTCAAAAATATGTAAAGTAATCTTTCTGAATGAGATTCTTGACCTTATATATTACATTTGTGTTTGCGATATAGACTTCTATGAAAATTAGTAGATTTTATTGCATTAGATTTCAGTGTTTATCTCTTTTAATCGATGTATTTTGAGGATGATTTTGTAAAAATAATGGGGTCATTTTACTAACCTGCGGTAAGCTGTACCACACATTTACCACAGCTTAAAATGACTTACCACAAGACACTCGCAGATGTCCTGTGGTAAGTTCCTAATCTTCGCGTGCTACCCACATTCTAAAAAAATATTTTTGTGCAGAGGGGACGTGTCTGGGAGTGGAGAGTGGGCAATTCTCTGCTGATCAGCACAGCTACGTTACCATACGCTAACCGATTAGCACAGGATTCTCGTGTGAGCCCTTTCCGCAGCAATGTGTGTGTGTGTTTTTTTTAATGGCCGCACAGTAATGGCAACATTAGTCCATGGCCATAAATGCAAAAGGAAAATCAGCCATTTTACTGCTGCGGTAAAAATAGCCTTAGCATGTGGGAAAAACTCACATAAGGGCACGTTAATGTCACTTTATACCGCAACTTAGTAAAAGGACCCCAGTGTAAAATTACTCGTAAATGATTTATACTATTGTAATCCACCTAGAACTGGAAAGGTTAAACAGAATATAAATGTCCGTCTTAAATTAGAGGACAAAGAATTAGAGACAAAAAAGAGTCTGTTGTAACATAAATATCTGAGCAGACATGCTCAACAATCAAGAAGTGGGAACTAAATAAGGCCATCTTGCTAGAGAATGACATGCGGACAGTGTTTGTCCCTGCTCCATTTCCGTGGGTTCTGTCCCATCCCCATGGGCTCTGACTCCATCCCCATACTGTCCTTGCAGGCCCTATCTCTGTCCCCGCCCTGTCCCATCCCCGCTGGTTCTGTTCCTGTGGGCTCTGTCCTCATCTGCAGAAACCTCGAACACTTATGATTTTATATTTAAATCTTTTTATTAAAGTACAAAAAGGAACAATATGCTGTGCAACTGTGTATAAATTACAAATAGAAAATAATAACAACGAGCAACTATAATAACCCCACCACCCTCTACCCTTCCAGCCCCAACAATAGCTGACATCTGCTACCCCAAGGAATCCTAATCCACCATGCTAAAATGTCCAGGGGTACAAAATACAACCCCCGTTCTGTATGCCGTAGCAGGGGAGAAATGCCCTATGAAGCACTGCTATGATTTTTTAATTTGTGGATGAATAAGTCATCAACAATCTCAGGATTCATTCTAGCTCTCCTGTCTTCCAAAGTTCTTCCTGCAATCAAAGACGTCTTCTTAGAAGATGTGCTGGTAGCAGGAATGTACAGGATCCCCCATTAAAATTTTGCTGGTTGTGGCCAACATGTTTGCTTGGTTTTCCAAAAACAAAAAATCTAAATATCGTTGTCTGCATCACTCAAAAAAGAAATAACAGTCCAGTTCATTAACAGACTTCAAAGTAGAAAATGACACAGGTTCAAAGTTTGTCCCCATCCCCGCGGGCTCTGTCTTCATCCCCACCCTGTCCCCTCAGGCTCTGTTCCTACGAGTCCCTGTGTCATCTTGCTTCTATGCAAGGGTTCAGAGCCGCTTGGTACTAAATGTCATGTCATTACAATCCAAAAGAAAGATTCCCAGATGTTTTCAGTAAACTCACATATTATTGGGCAGTAGCACAAATCCATACACAAATCCATACCCCTGAATTCTATAAAGATTGCCTAAATTTGGTTGCGGATTCCAGGTTGGCGCACAAACTGAGGGCCCTGTTTACTAAGGTGCACTAGCGTTTTTAGTGCATGCTAAAAATTAGCACACGCTAACCGTGTAGATGCCCATCGGAATATTATGGGCATCTACACAGTGCACTTCTGTCGTGGCTTAGTAAACAGGGCCTTAATTAACGAACTGTTAATCAATTAGGTCTTATGCACAGATCTGCTTATGCACTATTCTATAACACTGCGTGCCTAAATTCTCGTGTGCAACTCAAAAGGGGGCATGACCATGGGAGGGGCATGGGCACTGAGTTATTGAATAGGGTTGTTTACTCACACTGTTGCCAGCAGTTGCACCAGGTTTCAGCAAGCGTAAGTCCTCGCTCCCAAAGTTGGGTATCTGAATCTGCACTAAGCACTGTTCTATAAAGATGGCTTAGTGCTAAGCAACCTTTATAGAATTGGTGCTGAGCACCTAACCTTGAGCACCATTTACTGAATCCGGCTTATGATGTCCAAAGTGAAGCACTCACTGCTCTGTTTTATTACACTGTGGTCTATGAAGAGAGATGATAAGATAGAAGCATGCCAGCCTGAAGTGGTCACGGTACAGCCTTAACTGCCACAAAAGCAATGCTTTCGGGACCTTAAGGGAATGTTGGTTGTAAGTTTTTTGGATTTGTTCTCAAGGATATAATCAGCCAAGAGCTGATCCTTTACTCAAAATATTGTCTGACATCTTGAAAGTTGTGAAGTTTCCCTAAAGAAAAGGGGCTATTTAGTTCAATCATTGACTAGCATCAAAAAAGGTTTCCACAAATAAAACTGCTTATATCATTTGGAGAATGTTTGCTGGTGTTTGGGGAAGATTTGACATCTGTTTTGTAAGTTTTGTTGTCTTGGTGAAGTTGTCAAAATAATTACATTGAGGACGCAAGTAGTAGCACTGACAGTAATACCATATCTTATAGGAGGAAGAGAATTATCTTCCAACTCAGATTTTATTTAGGGGAAAAAGCTTAGCATGCACTAAATGCTGTGCTTCCTATTTTTATACCTAAGGGTCAAGTAACGGTGCAAACTAATGTCCGTTAGCACTTGCTAAACTCTAGTTTAAAGGCCCCTAAATTGCTAATTTTGATTAGAATTCAGTTAGCAAGTGGGAATTTAACTGTGGATTTGCAAGCACAAATAATATCACCTTTTCAGCAGTAGGCCTTGGTTTTCATGTATTTTGACAATAAAATGGCTTCCTTGGTGGCAGTTGGGTCTGAAAAATAACTCTGAGAGCTACAACCCAAACCAGTAGACCTCAAAAAAGACCAGATCAGGGGGATTAATCTCCAAAGATGCTTTAATTGAAATTTACGTAAACGCTAACCCTCCCCAGACCTACTTCCAGGAATGCCTCCATATGCATACTGGTTACCCATGTATCAGAAGGGCAATTTATGAAAGCCTCTTTTCTGTACATAAATCAGTGTGTTAGCCTTTGAAAAGTGCTTTTAGGTAAACATAAAAGCACGTATTTAGTGTTCTAAAGGTTTAAGATACGGTGCCGATAATCTTTTTCTTTTCACTTAGCTCCTCCAGAGCCATTGCTGTGCAAGTTTGCAGACGGAGGGCAGAAGAAGCGACAGAACCAGAGCAAATATGTCCAGAATGGAAGAGCGTGGCCTCGAGAGGGCGAGGTGAGACTTGTAAGTCTATAAATATGCGCTATGTAAGTTAAGCAGGTATTTACAGAATAGTGCTTGGGCAGAATTTTGGCTTTTATGTGCATAATGGATGCATAAATGTTTGTGCGTGTGTTATAGAATTACCCCTTAATATGTTATTTGCTACCATAAGTTAACTATTAGTGCAGCAGATATGGCAGAGCTGCTAACACCAGCTCAGCAGGTGGCATTAAGACCATTTGTATGATCTGCAGCGTTTGGTGTATTGTCTCTGCATTAAATCTATGGGAAGATTGTTGATGCACCCCTAACACTAATGCAGAGGCTTTGCAGTTACTGTATATTCATTTTGGCCATTAACATACAATAACTGAACATTTTAAACACATTTACAGTGAAATATTGGAGAGTATTGGTTGCCAGACCCAGGGCTTGGATGGTTACTTTTGGTAGATGTGGGCTGTGTTACTGTAGCAATAATATGCAGATCTATAGACAAGTGCTTTGGTGGGGGGGGGGGGGGGGCTGGGACAAAGGAATCAGATTCTAAGATGATAAAAACTTGTAAACATAAGGGCAAGTATGAAGTCAGAGTTGAGAACGTAGGCCAAGGAATGCTTTTGATTCCCTTCTACCTAAGGAGAACTATAGTATTTTCAGTTTTTGGAACCATTCTGTTAACACTGTTGTATCATTTAGGTCTTTATTTGGGGGAGCAGTTAGTGCCAGGAACAGTGACATTTTTAAATAATTATTTCCTTAATAATTTAGAAAATGTTCCTCAGCTTTTCTGCTCTAAATCCTCTGTCATATTTTGTAGGCTGGAATGACACTCACCTATGATCCGACTGCAGCTGCTCTACAAAATGGGTATGTTGAAAACAGATTAACTTTAGAAAAGATGTAGTTTGCAGGAATGTTTCTTGATGTTTTTTTATGCAATAATATTTTTTTTCTCTTTTGTTTGTAGATTTTATCCTTCACCATACAGTATTGCAACAAACAGAATGATCACTCAAACCTCTATTACCCCTTATCTTGCGTCTCCTGTTTCTACATATCAGGTCAGTACTGAGAGCTCATTATTACAACAACAACAAAAAATGGCAAGGCAGATCTTTCAGTCCCAAAAGTGGATGCAGTTTCAAAATTTCATTTATTTATTAAGATTTATTAACCACATTTATGAAGAGATTTGTCAAGGCAGTGTGCAACCGAAAATGATGATAAAGGCCAGAGTTAATTTTTTGGGGAGAGAATATAAGTGTAAACAATTACCTGAAAATGTGTTTTGCTTGCCCTCTTTTGGAATCGTTCACCTTTTTCTTAAGTATTGATTTAAGAAAAGGAGAAAATTCCACAGAACAAACTGCGAAGAGTAGAGCTCTGGACTTTTGCCCAAAAAGGTTTGACCTAAGAAACAGAAGAGCCCTTGAGAAGTTTCCATTTGCACAAAATTTTTTCTCTGAAAGAAGGGATTAAGGGCTCTTTCTACTAAGCTGTGGTAGAAAGTGACCTTAGTGTACCTTTATGTGGGCTTTTCCCGTGTGTTAATAAGAACTGACACCTATTTTGTAGGTGGAAGGGCCTCATGTGGTAATCCTGTGCTAATCAGAGTGTGGCAGTGTAGGTGCCCCCAGATGTGGCCCCTCCATGCAAAAATAATGAATACTTTTTTGTGTGCAGTTAGCGCATGCCAATTCAAAACTTACCGTAGGACGCTTGAGCACATCCCGCGGTAAACCATTTTAAGCTGTGGTAAGCGCATGTTAGCATTTACTGCAGCTTAGTAAAAGGACCCAAATATGACTTCTCTAAGAGGATCATTTATTAATAGTTAATTGCACTATCTGATCATAGAGCTGATTAGTAATTATTAGTACATGTTACTGTTTGATCTCATAAATAGAAACAAAAGTTCAAGTTTCAACTTTGATTATACTTTCTATGAAATGGCACCGAAGCCATTTACAAGTCAAACAGGCTAAAGTAATCCATAAACCTATGGAATGCACAAATAAAGTTACCTAAACTGGGTAAAAACAGGAACACGTGATGGAAGAATGGGAGTAGGCTTAGGAAGAGAAGATGATACATAAAATCATTCTTCAGTCAGCTCATTTCAGGGTGGCTCGGGCTTGACATTGTGGCCATGAAATCACCAGTTACAAGGTTCAAGAGGAAAATGACTAATGAAAGTAAAAAAAAAAAAAAAAACCCTTAATTTCTTATGACCAAGTCAAGGGTCAGATCATTTCAGAAGGTTGGATTATATGGAGGATCGAACGTTTGGACTATATCAAGATGTCTTCCTGAGTGTGGGGGTAAATTAATAAAATATTTTTTTATTTTTGCATGTAAAGCATGCCTTATATATGGAAAATGATTGTTACAAAATTGCACTCAAGTATACATGATAGATATTCAGGCGGGGGTGAGGAGATAGTTTGGGTGAAGTTGAAATAGAATTGTGATTTATAAAATATACAAGCACACGTTAAATAAGAATAGCCATACTGGGTCAGACCAAGGGTCTATCTAACCCAGTATCCTGCTTCCAACAGTGGCCAATCCAGGTCACAAGTACCTGCAGAAACCCAATAGTATCAACATTCCATGCTACTGATGTAAGGGCAACAGTGGCTTCTCTCATATAGCAGACTATGGACTTTTCCTCCATGAACTTGTCCAAATATTTTTTTAAACCCAGATTTGCTAACCACCGATTTCACATCCTCTGGCAATGAGTTCCAGAGCTTAACTGTTCACTGAATGAAAAAATATTTCCTCCTATTTGTTTTAAAAGTATTTCCATGTAATTTCATTGAGTATATCCTAGTCTTTATACTTTTCGAAAGAGTAAAAAATTGATTCACTTTTATCCATTCTACACCATTCAGGATTTCATAGACCTCAATCATATAACCCCTCAGCTGTGTCTTTTCCATGCTGAAGAGCAGGGGTACTTCTGGTGCCTATGTTGCCTTTATAAAATAGGTGCCTTTTTGGACAGTGTACCCCTTATTTTAAAAATTATAATCCTCCTCTTCACTCTCCGAAATGTACAAAAAAAAATTATAAATTAAAACACTGCAAAATACATAGGCTAGAATTATATATATATATATATATATATATATATATATATATATATAAAATAACCAGATAGCCAGTACTAAATACCAACCAGATAGCCACTACTAATCAATAAGAATGCAATTATATAAAAAAGCTTTTCATTGGTACACCCTCTCTTATACACTTATTCTCCATTTAAATTGCAATCATTTCAAATAAATGCTGTTGTAAATGTAATGTGATGAGCACCATGTGACTAACAGCCCACACCACCTGATCTCCTCTCTCCCCAGGACTCTGTTTGTCTCCTGACCTCCTCCTTAGACAGCTGATACCTGGTGTGCATTCCTTAGTTCTCTGTAGTCTTGATTGTAGCCTATCTGCATTGTGTTGGCTCTTCAGGCCCACTCCTGGTACCAAGTTAGGGCCCCAGGACTCAGTCAGAACACTCACAGAGCCATCCAGAATACTTTGCCTCTAAGGAATTGCTCAGAGACAGACATTTAATAATTACTATCAATGTCATGGATAGGGCTCCTCTTTACACTTAGGGTGACTTTTCCACACCCCCGGTCATCCAGTCCAAACACCTCTGTGAAGATTCTCCCTGGATCAAACCACAGTTCTGGTATGTCTTATGTGCCCACTGGCACCTCTTATATAAATAAACATATTCGGTTAGCAGGCTTCAGATGCTATGCAAATTAGGCAACGATATGCAGATCAGCTCCACCTAGCATTCACTAACCACTTTGTTGGGGGGAATTCTTCTTCAAATAGTTTATAAAGTAAATCTTCCGACTGAGCCCTCCTTCAGGAGAACTGGGGACTCAGTTAAACAGCCACCACCCCTTGGACAGGGCTTTAACTTCCATCATAATCTTACAGTCCTCTCTTCCACCCCCGACTGTTAATATAACTGTCTTAATTCAAATGGCACAATGTTGCCTCCACAATGTGGTTCATATCATAGTTTTTATCCTTCATATCATCCTGGCATTTAGATAAGTACTTTGTTTCAGATCTTTCTGGATCTTCCTTTCAGATCCGTGCCCTGGGGTTTCCAGCCCGCTGTAGTCCATCTCTCCAGTTTCCACTCACCAGTCGCTCTACATCCTTTCTACTTCTCCAAGGTCCCCTTCCCTTCTGAATTCCTCCTCCTGGGAAGTGCCTTTTTATGGGGCTGCTAATAGCTTCCCCACCCCTCTCTGGATCCCTCCTCCTGCTTCTAGATGGGCCTAGAGCCTTCTTAACTAGGTCCACCAGTTAAAAGGGAAATGCCTTCCTCCATTCTCTGATGGGCCCTCCTACCCTTAATCCTACAAAGGCAGACCATTTCCTTCCAATCTTCTACCTTTTGGCTGTCATCTGTAAGATGGAGCTCCCTCTAGTGGCCCTTTTCAGGTCATTATCCAGGCCTTTTCACTGGGAGAGCTCCCCCCAGTGGCTTTTTTATGTCAGGACAGGACCTATACTTATCACAGTAAACAATGTGAAATTATCCTTAATGCTTGAGGGAGACTATTCCAAAACCCCCAATTGTTGCTTTAAGAAACATTGTTTTGTAGCCTGATTGATCATTAGATCTTCAAGAGGGGAATCTCATGATTATCAGCCTGACTGGACCACAAGTATTATGGTAGTTAATTCTTAACTAACCTATCCTCCAAGTGCAGAAAGCCTGTTCCTTGGTAAGCCCCAAAAAACTAAACAAGATAACTTAAACAAAGCCCACAAATCAATAGGTAACTAGTAAATAGCTTTTAAAATTGGGGGAGACACATTCCCATTTAGCACTTCAATCATCTGCCAAATTCTGAACTTGTGGTAGTTTACCTAAAAACTGTTAGAAAGGACAGCATAAAATAGTATTACAGTAGTCCAGTTGACTAAGGACTACTGCCTGTATCACAGTTCTAAAATCCTGTGGGCAGCGATAGGGTCAAAGCTGCCAGTGTGCTGTGGAAACCATGCTTTGTTGATCAGTATAAATACCTGAGTATCCAGAGTTAATTTGGAATCCAGTTGGACCCCAAAGCTCTTTCCTTCATCCAGCTGAATCCAATCTAGCTGAAATTTTCAGGTCAGCAGGCTCAGGGATCCACTGACCCATAAAATTTAAGTCTCTTCAATATTTAACATTAATTTGGCTACAGGCCATCCGTTTTACCAAACTGAGATAGAGAGCTCTTAATACCCTCTAGCGCCTCTAATAAAGTAGAATGAATTGGAGTAAAAAAAATTAAACATTGTTTACACACGTGCAAGGCTTAATGATGTCTGTTACTGGATGGAAATAAACATTAAAAAGAATTAGTAAGAGTGGTGCCATATGCTGTAGTACGCATCTCAAAAGCCTCCAATGGAAACTACACAAACCTATATGTCAGGAATGAATGAATCCATTTGAGAACCTCAAATGGATCTCCTTACCCCTGCCTCTTCAAGCCGTTGTAATAACATGTGACAAAACAATATCGAATGTGGCAGTACAATCAAAATGGACCAGAAACCCTGTTTGTCCTGGTCCAAGGATTGTGTCATATCATCTAATAGTACTAAGAGCACTGTTTCTATGCTCAAACCAGCTCCAAACCCAGATTGTGCAAAGTCCAAGGATGCACCCAGTTCCAGAAGTTTCCACAGCTATATTGTTATACAAGATTATTAGCTAGAACTGGGTAATTTGAAATAGGGCAATAGTTAAATGGCTTCCCTGCATCTAATAAAATCGAGTCCTAGATATACAGTATCTTACTACTCAATTCCCCTTCATTAGGAAAAGTGGAGGGGCCTATTCCCCCCCCCCCACCCCCACCCCCACGTGCTTGTACCACTGATTGTGTTAAGTACAAAATGAAGGGCATTTCTGTTTCTATTTCTCCAGTGTTGCAGTACTTGTCGAGTTCAACTTCTTGGGGTTCCCAGATCAGTTTTGGTGTTCATATTTCTATTTCTAATTTGTTATCCCTTGTTCTGTGTTTGGTCAAGGTCTGTCTGTATTTTGTGTGTGAAGAAGTCATTTAAAGTTGTGTTATGTTTGGTAGTAATGGCAGGTATGGGGCAGGTTACTTTCAAAGGATGACTCTGCTCTACAAATAGGCAACCATTCAACCAAAATCACTTACCAACAGTGTGACTTACTGGTGTCAGACTACAGGACCCAAAATTGTTGCAGCTGAATACAATTAAACACAAAGGAAATAAAACAATTTGCTTAACATCTTACAGAGAAGCAGTGTCTGAAGAGAGTTTGAATTGAGCTCCAGGATTCCTTCTGACTCGGGGGCACTTTTACTAAGGTGTGTTGAAAAATGGGCTGTGCTACTGTAGGTGCGTGTTTTGGGCACGCGCAGATCCATTTTTCAGCGTGCCTGTAAAAAAAAAAAGGCCTTTTTAAAATTTTTGCCAGAAATGGACGTGTGGCAAAATAAAAATTGGCGCACATCCATTTTGGGTCTGAGACCTTACCACCAGCCATCGACTTAGCGGTAAGGTCTCACGCGTTAACCAAGCGTTAATCATCTACATGCGTAGAATGACGATTACCACTCGGTTTCTGCCACGTGCCAGAAAATAAAAATTATTTTCCAGTGCGCATAGCGGATGCTCGTCAAAAAAATGAAATTACCGCATGGGGTAACTCCAAAATGACGCGCTTTGGCCGCGTGTAGGCACCTCTGCAGCTTAGTAAAAGGGCCCCTAAGTTTTCTAATCACTTGAGAACACCATTTCTTGTCTGAGAACTACCCCTTCTCTCTTTACACGGAGAGCCTGGTTATCTTAATAGAAGATAAATTAAGCTAATATATATTTCTCCAAGATGCTTTTTTTAATGCGCCTTCTGTTTTTATCTTTGCTAACTGTAGCAAAGTTATAATAGACTGTATCATTCCATGCAACATTAACATAAATGTCAAATGAATTCATAATAGGATTCTTGTGTTGAAGTGTTGCTTATTTGTCTTAGAGCATCAATTTAATTATCCATATTGAATTTTGTAAAATAAAGAATGCTGTGTATAGTTGTAAGTAGGTTATTCATGGGCCATCTGTGCAGCTCACACACTATATTTCACACTGTCTTCCTCAGCACTTTGATTGATTCTGGTTCCATCCCAAACAGTTGTGTGAGAAAATATTGTTCTATCTTAAGAGACATTATTGAGAAATATTTGTTTCACCAAAGCGGTGTGGCATTTTGAAAAGAACACGATGGAATGAATTGAAAACATTCTGGAAAAGCTACACATCAACTCCTAATGATTTGCTTTGATTGATTTATATTCCACTTATATTCCATGGCTCAGGGCATATCACAACTGTAAATGTGTATAATCAAAGCTCACAAAATAATACAATAAAAACCACAACATTAGATAGCGACAAATCTAGTAAATCTGATCTGAGGAGGAAAAAAAAGTGTTGTGCCTGGGATTAATAGCATAAAACAGTGGTTCTCAAACCTGGTCTGGAGGCACCCCGGGCAGTCAAGTTTTCAGGATATCCACAATGAATATTCATGAGAGCGATTTGCATTCATTGTGGATATACTGAAAGCCTGACTGATGGGGGGGGGGGGGGGGGGTGGCTTCCAGGACCAGGCTTGGGAACCACTGGCATAGGAGTTGTCAATGGAATTTTGAAAATAAATTGTTGTTATTGTTGCATCTCTAAAAATAATAATAATAAAAGAAAACTTGCTGGAGCAAGGAACTCATTTTGATACACTGATCGTGATGGGTCTAGAATTTAACCAGCCAAAAGTGCTACCAAAATTGTAGTACTTTGGAGAACTTCACATTTCTGGTAACTCCTCTCATGCAGACATATTTGTACATGCTTGTCCTCTTTCTGAGTCATACTGAAGCCTATTCAAGCGATTAAATGCATAGCTGTGGGAGCCAGAATTGCCAATGTAATAGCTTTCAGGACATATTGTGGTCTAATGATTGACATCTGTTTCATTCATGACTCAGTGTACCATGTAGGCAAAGGGCATTTTCCTAATATAGACACCTCCCTAACCTTTATTTTATTCTTCATTATCAGAGCTAAATTACTCCATTTTGAGTATACGTTGGTGATATAGCCATTTGTAGACTTTCAGTTAGAGTGGATACTGTACAAATCATTTTACCCTCGTTAATCGGTTGTCTGAAAAGTGTCCTCCCTTAATACAGCTGAAAGCTCATGTGTTCCCCATTGCACATACTGCAAGCTACACAACGAAAAGGCATTCCCAAGATCAAGGAGGGACAAATGCACTCTTAGATGGTGTTATCAAATTTTCATGTGAACTTTTGGTCGCTATAAACTTTAACCAGCCAGCACTGAATATTTGGCCACTTAAGTTTAAGCTGACAAAAAAAAACCCTGAATATTCAATGCCGGTCACCAGAAATGGCCAGGCATTGAATATTCAAGCTCATTGCAGATCGCGGCACTTAGCTGGCCTACCTCTTGTAGGCTGAATATCGTCTGGCATGTGTTTATTTAAAATATCTCTCAGGTCAAAGCAGATAACAACCAACACACATAGGCAAAATGAAGAACTAACATAAACATAACTTTAAAACAAAATAGATAACACAAATTCATCTACTAAAATAATCACACAAAATCAAATCACAAATAATTACATTTATAGACTGACCAATCTTTCTGCCAGTTCAATATGATCACAAATTGCTCAGAGACTTACTTTGCTCTGAGTACATTCATTAGCTCAATCAGAGGTGAACGACAGTTGAAAAAAAAAAAAAAAGAACATTCAGCCATGTACGAAATGACATTACATTTGTCATCGGGGGGGGGGGGGGGGCAGTTCATCCAATAGAACCATTTGTTGAACTGCACCAGAATGTGCCACTGAAATTGCCCAGGAATAAGTTATCATTTAACAAACTTATTGGAAAGTTTGCACATCAAGCAAATAATCCTCTGACTACAAAGACGTGGAAGGTCTATAAAATCTGAACAAACCAGCAGTGGCCAATGGGCCCTCATTGCTTAAGGCTTTTTATGTACTAGAGTATAGATCGAATACACACTCGACCAGCAGCCAATGAAGAGTGACATGCTCAAATTGTTTTGCCTCCAACAACATTCATGCTGCTGTGTTCTGCGTTACTTGAACGAAAGATTTGTACACATGGCAAGTTTCAAAGTAAAAATATATGCATTCTTTCGCTTTCAGAAAAGCTCTTGGATTTAAAGCATATGCAAGCCTTTGCCCTGTGTGGACAGTTTGAAAAATTACCCTCATGGGTACTTCAATAGTAATTTTTAGTTTGAATAGAGAACCCCAAATCTTGAAGCTAGAACCAAGGTGAAGGGCCTGATGAGCCAAGCCTGAGTTACGCTTCAGTAATTCCTACTCTGTTGACCTATTTACAGCTATTTTACTTCTGTTGAAAAGCAACACCAAGTGCCACGTCAAAATGGTCTTACCCAGTGATACCTTTTAGACCGGGAAAAGGATTCCAAAAGGTTTTTCTGCCTTTCTTTTTCACCTCTACTTTTAGATTTGACAAGTTAGAAGGGAATCTGTGAAATATGGTAAACATAGTAACATAGTAGATGATGGCAGAAAAAGACCTGCACGGTCCATCCACTCTTCCCAACAAGATAAACTCATATGTGCTACTCATATGTGCTACTTTTTGTGTGTACCTTACCTTGATTTGTATCTGCCATTTTTAGGGCACAGACCGTAGAAGTCTTGCCCAGCACTAGCCCCACCTCCCAACCACCAGCCCCGTCTCCCCCCACCGGCTCTGCCACCCAATCCTGGCTTCTGAGGATCCATTCCTTCTCAACAGGATTCCTTTGTTTATCCCACGCATGTTTGAATTCCGTTACCGTAAAAGCGGAACATGAACTGCTGTTGGGACTATGATGATATTTTTTGTTTATATGATAATGAGCAATGGTGGAAGAAAAAAAAAAGATGAGGCAACCAGTCATTTAGAATCTCTGGAAAATCTTTTATCTTTTTCTAGATGCAGAGTCCTTCTTGGATGCAGTCTCAACCATATATCATGCAGCACCCAGTAAGTAGATCATATGCCTCTTCCCTGCACTCGGTCTTGGGTGCTCTGTTGACTTCTTTAATTTGTTGTATTTAGGAAAATATTTATTAAATTATGGTCAGCAGGTTAGCATGGGATTAGCTCAGACTCGTGCTAATGGTTTCTGCACAGTAAAATCAGCCAACGCAATAAAACTCGTGCTTTAACTGCTTAGCATAGGTTGGGGCAGGACTGGAGAGAGTGTGTCCAACACTAAAGTTAGTGTTTGGTTCATTACCACATGCTAACTGTCACCACTGCCAAGAGTGTGGGTGCACTCAACATCACCTCAAGAGCTGAACATCAGTATTAAGCAATCATCTGTATAGCAGCAATATTCAACCACTATCCTAATAGCCCACTGGGCAATTCTGTAAATTGACGCCTTAGTATAGATGTCCCAACGCCATGTGCTTAGCACCAATTCTATAATGTTTATATTTTTCTGGGTTATTTCCAGTCCTCAAGACACCCCAGACCAGCTGAAGGTATCCTGAACACAGGAAATTCCCAAGGCTGCTTTTAATATATAACAAAACACAAAGATTCACTCCTGCTATACACTCTGTAGGTAAGTGCAGAACTATGATCTATAGCAAATAGTTTATAAAGTAGCCTCAATAGCCCAGGGAACCATTAATTAGGACTCCACTGAATTGACCAGCATCATAGGCTCCTCCAGCCTTCCGAAAAAACCCACAGATAACTAAAAAAACTCCCTATCTTGTGGAGAAAAGATACTGTGAACAAAAAACGGAAAGCGGGGTATTTTAATTTATATGTCAAAGTAAATGCACATCACTACAGAGAGTATTAAATGGAAGTAAAGAATTTATGTAATCACTTCATAAACCTCTTGATAGTGTGAATTGAAAAAAAGATTTTTTTGAAATGAAACACAGTTACATAGTAGACTAATCGATTAGAATCAATTCCAGCACTCAAAAGCAATCACTTATCTTGAGACGTAGATTTTTTGCCTCTTCTGAAGCCAGAGTGACCTGATTCCACGATGTCAACAATTAAGAATTCCAAATAGCTGGTTCATTGCTTTCAGTCACACATTACTCCGGTTATAAAGTTGAATCTTTTCAATGTGGGTGATACTAAAAAAGTATTTTTCTCACTCGCAGTGTCTTACAAACTTTCCCGACAGCAAGGGACCCCACTGTTTCGCAATCTTCATCAGGAGAAATGTCAAAAAACAAAAAAGTTTGTTTCCTTTCAATCCATCTTTTTCTCCCCAAGATAGGGAGTTTTTTAGTTATCTGTGGGTTTTTTCGGAAGGCTGGAGGAGCCTATGATGCTGGCCAATTCAGTGGAGTCCTAATTAATGGTTCCCTGGGCTATTGAGGCTACTTTATAAACTATTTGCTATAGATCATAGTTCTGCACTTACCTACAGAGTGTATAGCAGGAGTGAATCTTTGTGTTTTGTTATACATTACTGCACTCCAGACAATTTAAGATTTGTGCTTTTAATATATACAAATGGCATCTTGGTTCAAAGATGCTGTTATAGAATACTAGTGTAAGGTTAGCAATGGCGTGCCCATGTACAGGCATGCTCTCTTAAACCATGTCAATGGCAGGGGCAAGTTTATTTATTTATTTAGATTTTGCTCACACCTTTTTCAGTAGTAGCTCAAGGTGAGGTACACTGGGTATTTCTCTGTCCCAGGAGGGCTCACAATCTAAGTTTGTACCTGATGCAAAGGAGAGTTAAGTGACTTGCCCAAGATCACAAGGAGCAGCAGTGGGATTTGAACCGGCCACCTCTGGATTGCAAGACCGGTGCTCTAACCACTAGGCCACTCCTCCACTCCAAGTGCCAAGTGACCATGCATCATTTTTGGTATTCTGTAAGCTGCATACTTAGAGGCAAGCCCATGGCCCACCCATGCTCTGTCCATGTGTACATCCCCCTTGCTGTTTGGCATTTTGGCAGTTAAGTACTACCTTATTGACTAGAGCCTAATACACATTGGTGCCTAACTGCCACTCTATGGTGCCTTTGATGTACCCAAGTGACGCCTACCTCTTTAAAGAATTGCCCCCAGGTTTTACCTTAGGACTGATATTCGAAGCAATTTAACTGGGCAGGAACGGCTCCTGTCCTTTTCTCTGTCAATCCCAGTCACTGATTCAGTGGTACTTGACTGGAAAGTGCCATTGAATATGAGCACAGACCACCACAGCACTCTCTGCTTACTGCTGGAGTGGTCCCCAGCGCGGAGTCTGGGCAAGGGTGGCAAGTGCCTAGTTATCTGCAATTTTCAAACCACTACCCAGGAAAGTTCTCAGATAAAGTTAAATCACTTTTATTATCGACCTGGGAATGTATTCCCTGCTTCTAGATCATGTTTACAAAATGTTGTTGATATACATGTTAAGTGACTGACTGGAAGAAGTGTAAGTTGGGTGCAACCTAGGTGGAATAAAAGCATTGCAAAGCCAACTCCAAGAGCTGTGAAAACAGTGCATAGTTTAAAGTCAAAATCTTTATAAAACACAGGGCTTCAGCGTTTTATGGCATATACTAACTGTTAAAGCCAGTGAAATATTTTGTTCTCAAGCTATGTCAGAATAATATTTAACCCTCAAAGGTGAAATATTAAACAATTGTTAAATAAACTATTATTTAAATTTTGGAAAAACATTTTCTTTTTTAGTTGTTCTCATAACCTGGTAACAGCCCATGAACTGGGATCAAATCTGAGTTTAATCACCGCAGAATGTAAAAAGTATTTTTCTATGTGAAAATAAAGAAACTTTTAAATAAACTGTAAAAATACTGGTTCACCAAAATCCAAGTAAAAGTACTTCTACAAAAACGCAAGTGCTGATAAATGATATCTCACTTGAGCATCAGCAAGTGTGTGTGTGGATGTTAATTGGGCTCCTTGAAGCAGCTGAAGCGAAACGTGGCCTATGTTGGAGACCTGTAGAAGGGTATTTTCAGCATGATGTCTAAATCCGACTTTGGATGTTTTGCAGAAAACATCCAAAAATCCAGTAGTGAACGTGGTGGTTTTCAAAACAGAAAAGGTCTATCACCTATGTGCTGAAGTATGATATGATGGAACCCAAGTGGAAACAATGTCAGACAGTGGCGGTTGGTCAACATTGAAATCACTGAATGTCCCGGTGCTGGGAATTTGTATAAGTAAAAAAAATTCTCTGGTCTTGTATATTGTTTTGTTTATATTTTATGTGTTTATCGATTTAGATGTTCTAGAGACCCCTGATGCATGCATATGTTCATGCTAAAACACAGCTGTGTCGGGTCGTAGCATTGATGCTGGCAATAAAGGATTTCTGGTTCCTATTCTTCTTGCGGACTCCATTTTTTTGTTATTTGGATTTATTCCATTTGTGGAGGTTTTTCCTTTGTTCGTGGTTGGATTTTAGTAAACCATTATTTTTGCAGTTTATTTTCACGATTATTTAAAAGCTTCTTTATCTTCACATACAAAAAGGCTTTTTACATTGTGCAGTGATTAAGCTCAGTGGTGACAGCAGTTTTGTTCCGGATTCAGAGACTGCTACCGCTTCAGGTTATGAGAACAATTAAAAAATGTGTTTCCAAAATTGTAATTATTGTTTAATTTTTCACCTTTGAGAGTTCTCGGTTATACTGTGTGGTTTATTTTTCTCTGTTTATCTACTTGTTACCCCATTTTTTTGATGCGTTTCTCTCTTGAGAATAATATTTACAACAAGACAACATTGTACCCCAGACAGGAAATAAAAGTGCATGTGATTGCAGCAGCGCAGTAGGGATATTTCGGTACATGAAACGATAGCACTATAGAAAATAGTCAGCGTGTGTCACCTGGGATTTATTGCATAGAACTGACAGTGATCATACCTGTTGTTGGCATAATCTGCAGATATGACTTTTTTTTTGTATTCTTATTCATTTCTGTTGCTAGTGTTTGTGAACTTCATACCGTGTTTCCCCGAATATAAGACACTGTCTTTTATTAATTTTTCCTCCCCAAGACCCGCTAGGTCTTATTTTCAGGGGAGGTCTTATTTTTTTTCGAGGAAACATCAGGGTCACCGGTCCCCCCCTCCACCCGCCCTCCGTCGCTCCCAACCTGAAACGCCTCCTTTCACGTTCCTTCGCAAGTTCGGAGCAAGCAGCAGCAGGGCAGACCTCTCCTTCCTTCTGTGCCCCGCCTTCACCTGACGTTACGTTATGTCAGGCGAGGGCGGGACACGGAAGGAAGAAGTGGCCTGCCCTGCTGCTGCTTGCTCCGAACTTGCGAAGGAAGGTGAAAGGAGGTGTTTCAGGTACCGGTAGCTCCAGGAGCGATGGAGGGCGGATGGAGGGGGGGCCCGGCGACCTCGGGTGGGGGGGGCGACCTCGGGGGCGGGGGGCGACGGCAGCGGCCTTTGTCCGGCTCTCGGCAGCCCTGCTTCAGGTAGGTCTTACTTTCGGGGGAGGCCTTATAATACAAATTTGCAGCAAAACCCCGGTAGGCCTTATTTTCAGAGTAGGTCTTATTTTCGGGGAAACACGGTAGTAGAAGATAATTTGTTTGAACCACAGTGGAGCACTTTTGAGATCTCACAAAGGGAGAAATGGGGTTTTTTCCCCCTGTTATTGCAAATTTAGGGGTCCTTTTACTAAGCTGTATTAGGTGCTAACCTGTGCCTAATGCAGCAAAAATAGTCTAACGCAGGATGCGCTAAAGTGTCTTGCATTACTTTTGCCATTTGCGCGTTCTTTTTTTTTTTTTTTTTTACATTTGTACCCCGCGCTTTCCCACTCATGGCAGCAGGCTCAATGCGGCTTACATGGGGCAATGGAGGGTTAAGTGACTTGCCCAGAGTCACAAGGAGCTGCCTGTGCCTGAAGTGGGAATCGAACTCAGTTCTTCAGTTCCCCAGGACCAAGTCCACCACCCTAACCACTAGGCCACTCCTAGGTTCTAAGCGCATGGTATTTATTTTGTTTGTAATTTTTTTTTTGTAGGAGACATGTTGCAGGCAGAAAATGGGCAGCGAGCGAATGTGCAAGCGGTAACCAGTTAGCGCATATACATTAACGTGTGCTAACTGGTTATCGCAGTTAACACAAGGAGCCCTTACCAACTCCTAAATAGGAGGCAGTGAAGGCTCCTGCTTTAATTTTTTTAAAGGCCGCACAGTAATGGTAACATTAGCACATAGCCATAAATGAAACAAATACAAAAAAAAGCTTTTTGATGGCCATAAGAAATGGGCTTAGCCACTTAGTTCAGTTTAGTAAAAGAGTTCCTTAATTGGTGTCGCCACTGAATTTAACACCAGTTTATATTTTCATGTTTACACTGGGATCCAGGTGAACTGTTACAATCAAAGGCTTGAATACAGCCTTCATGTTCCCCAAGTCAGATACCCATTTCAGTTTACTGTAGCACAGTTTGTATTGTATTTACAATTAGTACTGCAAAGTATGACATTTTCTTCCTGGTAACATTTGGATTTTTTATTTTGTAGAATAATATTTACATACATTGACAGACTATCAATTTCAACTAGTTAAAATCCTAAATTTTTTTAGTTCATTTTGTTTTGTTTTATTCTTTTAGGGGGCCGTATTAACTCCCTCTATGGACCATACCATGTCACTACAGCCTACATCCATGATCAGCCCTTTGACACAGCAAATGAGTCATCTTTCATTAGGCAGTACTGGAACGGTAGGTAGCAATTTATACTGATTGCTTGCAAAAGGATATCTGTTTTGTATAAAAACAGAGCTGTGTGGCTTGAGAAAAATGCACACTGTCTATCATTTTCACTTGTATAAAAACCAAACATGTCATTTGTCTCTAATGAAACTATTTGAATGTGAAAATATTACCAAATAGGATAAATGATGTGTGAATTATACTTCATTTTGAATAAAGTAGGTCAATTGAATGTGAGATTAGTTCTACCCTGAATATAGTGGAGAATTCTGTATTTTTAGATCATTGTCTTTTGGGTCTCCTATTTGTCTGGCATCTTGCACGCTCCAGAGTTGCAGAGCATGTTACTGTCTTTGTTGAGTTTGATGTCTAGTGGCAAGAGGCGTTAGATGGAGGCAGTAAACCTGAGTTGAGGGGAGATTATGTACAGAGATCTGACAGCTAGTCTCCACAGGATCTGGTGTTCAAGCAATCTGCATTGTGTTTAAGTACAGGGCTCTCACCTCCCTTTTTTCTCAAGAAGAGAATAGAAACAGAGAAAATGAAGACAGTTAAAGACCATATGGTCTGTCCGGTCCACCCCATCTACTATCCCTTCTCCACCTCTCCTAAGTACTTGTCCTCCACCGGGAGGCCGTACCATTGGATTCATCACCTTTTCTGTGAAGAAGTATTTCCTTAGGTTACTCCTGGCTCTATTCTCTTTCACTTTCATCCATGCCCCCCCTCATTCTAGAGCTTTCTTTCAATTGAAAGAGATTTGCCTCCTGTACATTTATGCCACGGAGGTACTTAAATGTCTGTCACATCTCCCCTCTCCTGCCTTTTTTCCAAAGTTAAACATATTGAGATCTTTAAGTCTATTCCCCATATGTTTTATGACAAAGACCACTGACCATTTTAGTAACCACTGTTTGGATGGACAGTTTGATGATTGATGAATCCTGAGCAACTTCACCATTTTTGTTCAGGATTTAAATATTTTATTGCTTGTTTATCTGGAATGTTAAAGAAAACAAACAAACCTTTAGGTGCATTTCTCTTAAAGCATGAGTTCCTTTTGGTGGGGGTCAGTTCATCCAGCCCATCTGTATGTTATCTGTTTGTGCATGAGTAAACTGGAACATTGAAGGATCCCACAGAGGTTCCTAGTTCATTACTGATTGAAGATTGGCCAAGACCTGCAGCAGTGAAGATTTCCCCATGCCAGTGAGTGTGGCAACAAAGGTATCTAGTGCAAGCCAGAGTCCTCAATCCCTGCTGCCACAAGAACTACAAGAAATGATAGTGTTGCCCCACCACCTCTCAGTCTTCATTTTAATCCCCCCCCCCCATTTGACCAGCAGCAGAAGTGCTTACGTGCATGTTCGCTAGTTCCGTGGAGCAGTGGCGTAGCTACGTGGGGCCTGAGGGGGCCGGGGCACCCGCAGATTCACCCCAGGACCCCCCTCCCGGCGAACTCGCCCCCGCCTACCTTTACATTTGCTGGCGAGGGATCCCACTCCCCGCCAGCCGACGTCTTCTCAGTCCTTCCTGCTCTTCAATTTGTTTGCTGACGTCCTGCACGTAATTGTACGTGCAGGACGTCAGACTCAGAGAACAGTTCTGTTCTCTGAGTCTGATGTCCTGCACGTACAACGTGCAGGACGTCAGCAAACAAATTGAAGAGCAGGATTCAGCGACTGAGAAGACGTCGGCTGGCGGGGAGTGGGATCCCCCGCCAGCAAAAGTAAAGGTAGGCTGCGTCGGCGGCGGGTTCGCGGCGGGAGAGGGGAGCGGCAATGTCGGCGGTGGGAGGGCGGCGCCGAGGGGAGGGCTAAAATGTGCCCCCTCCCCCCGGGCTCTGGACCCCTCCCCCACGGAAGGCTGGCTACGCCCCTGCCGTGGAGCAGGTCACATGATAACAGCTAGGATCTTAAAAGTGTCCTGCCACAAGACTGTCTCCACAGCAGCAGGAAATAATTGTGTGCTACACACTTCAGCATTTGTAGGCCAACAATAATTTGCTTTTTGTGCTGCAGGAATTAGAATACCAGCACCAGGTATTTTCACCACTGAGAGCTACTGCTTGATGTGCAGGTATAGAGCTCCACAAATCACCTCTCTCTCCTGCTCCACATACCCATAACTAGTAACACCTACTCTCCCCCCCCCCCCCCCCCCCAAGATCTCTGCAGTTCCAGATAGTCTCACCCCCAGACTACCCCTCACATATACACTACACCACTCACGAGGCCCCCACCCCCAGCCTACCAGCCCCCACCCACACCTCTCCCCACCAAGTCCCCATGTCTAAATGTGCCAACGGAGAAAGGGGAAACTTGCCAACTTTCAACTTACCTGTATTTTTGATTTGCTAATATCTGACCAGCAAAAGTGTTTTTGGAGTCATTTCCCATTACCAACATGAATCACCATGTTTTCTGTTGCAATGGTTCTTGAGTAAATGGTGGTTTACAGTGCATAATCAAATAATAAAATCCATATAGAAAATCAAGAAACTTGTCAATAATCAGTAAAACCTGTCATATAAATCTCCGCATATGGTTGATTGTTGCCTGTTCACCAATTTTGGCTGGCTCATGGCCCACACTGTGAGATGATTTCAGTTTATTAGGACAGTTAAGAATGCAAGCAGCTTCTGTTCCTATAGTGCTCATTTTGTGACTGGACTGGATTCAGTTTGTTCTATTGCTGTTAGAAGTCTGTTTAGCCATATCACAGCAAACCACAATACTTCCCATACTACTGTAATAATGTAATTAATGGTATGGTCTTTCGAAAATGACGGAAAGCAGCCAGCATGTCCTGGTAATATGGTTCTGAAGACGTGATATCATTTTTATTGCAAAATCTGCTAGCAGGTCCACTATTAAACTGTGGTACAGATCAGAAGCTAGGCAAGGACTTCTCTTTTTATTTAGCATACACATTTTCAGCTTTTGTCCCCCCCCCCCCCCCCCCAATCATATTGTTATTACATGTACTCGGGTATAAGATCTTTCAGAAAGAATTGATTTACTTTATTAAGCGATAGACGTCTGGTTGCTCGATCGCTTACACAACAAGATTTATAATGTTTTCAGAAGATACTTTGTATAGAACAGAATAAGGCAGGAGCATAACTGTCAAATGAGGCAATGCAAATGCTTGGACATTTACAGAGAACATTAACGTATTCAGTCTGAGTCTGAATCCATCCTTCTATCTCAGCATTCTGCTCTGCCAACAGAATTTCTTTGTTAGGCCCTGAAAAGGAATGCTGTCAGCCAGTCACAATGCAGGGACAATACCCATTCAGCCATAAATGCGCCGCGTCCTAGAAATGTAGAGCACTGAAATCCCTGTGGTTTAAAATGCTATTATCCTGAGAGCTCACCTTCAGTAATCACAATAGCCACGTGCTTCTATGACACTAAGTGGCACTTGATAACAAGTGGCTGAAAGTATTACACGCAGACTCCTGTTTTGTGAATCACTCAAGAGAACACTCAACCAACCAGTCCTTCATGCTGCATGTCAAATACCCCCCCCCCCCAAAAAAAAAAAGATATAGGGGAATTAGAAAAGGCGCAGAGATGGGCAATGAAAATGATAAAGGGGATGGGATGACTTCCCTATGAAGGCTAAAGAGGCTAGGGCTCCCCATCTTGGACAAGAGACTGATGTTTCAGGTCGCCTCAGAATTGTTGATTAAATTTGATTGTTGCACCATTAACTGAGTTTTCAGCTTGAATGCGTAGTTCTTTTATTCAAAATAAGTACCTGAATATATGTAAACCGCTTTGAATGTAGTTGCAAAAACCTCAGAAAGGCGGTATATCAAGTCCCATTTCTCCTTTCCCATTTCTCTTTCTTTCTCTTCCTTTTAAAGGTGTGGATTTCTTTTTTTAAGTTAGCAAGTACTGTGTTTTCATCTCTGGTAATTCCTTTTTTGGAACTCTTTCGGAACTGAGACAAATTATATTTTCTGAAGAAAGCTGAAAACTTATTTGTTTGGTAGATACTGATTTTAAAAAATACTGTTTGACTTTATTTTTTATTTTTATTTTTTTATTTTAATGTATTATAACTGTTCTTAATTTGTATACCACACTGGAGCTTAATTCAGGAGATATAGCAGTTAATAAAAATCCTATTGATATTGATAGATATGATAGAGGTCTATAAAATATTGAGTGGAGCGGAACGGGTAGACGTGAATCACTTGTTTACTTTTCCCAAAAATACAAGGACTTGGGGGCACACAATGAAGCTACTAAGTAGTAAATTTAAAACAAATAAGTGAAAATATTTCTTCACTCAACATGTAGTAAAACTCTGGAATTCCTCGGCAGAGAATATAGTAAAAGCAGTTAGCTTAGCAGGGTTTAAGAATGATTTAGACAAGTTTCTAAAAGAAAAGTCCATTAGCCATTATTAAGATGGCCTTGGGAAAATCCACTGCTTATTTCTAGGATAAGCAGTTAAAATCTGTTTTACTCTTTTGGGATCTTGCCAGGTACTGGTGACCTGGATTGGCCACTGTTGAAAACAGGATACTGGGCTTGATGGATCATTGGTCTTCAATTAATCAGTCTGTCCCAGTATGGTAGTGATTATGTTCATATATGTTATGTTCTTTTTCTTCCTTCCAGTACATGCCTGCTACTACAGCTATGCAAGGAGCTTATATTCCCCAGTATGCACATGTTCAAACAGCAGCTATTTCTGTTGAGGTTGGTAACATTTTATAGTTGCATTATGTATCCTAATTGTGGGGCCCTTTTACTAAGCCGCGTAAGCGTCTACGCACACCCAACACACACCAATTTGGAGTTACTGCCAGGCTACCGTGTGGCTCTTGCAGTAATTTCATTTTTGGCGCGCATCTGATATGCACGTCCGAAAAATAATTTTTATTCTCTGGCGTGTGTCTGCTACATGCGCCAAGTGGCATTTCACGCGTGTAGGTCATTACTGCCCGGTTAACGTATGAGACCCTGCCACTAAGTCAATTGCTGGCAGTAAGGTCTCAGACCCAAAATGGAAGTGCGCCAATTTTTATTTTGCTGCACATCCATTTTCGGCAAAAATTTTAAAAAGGCATTTTTTGCAGGCGGACTGAAAAATGGATCTGCGCGCACCCAACACATGCGCCTACACTACCGCAGACCATTTTGCAGTGCACTCCCGTGGTTGTGAAGATCTTACAAACTGCGGACAATACAGTTAGAAATAGATTTACCTCTATGAGGGGTGATTTATAAAGGATTTTTCATGCATAAACCCTGATATATATACATGTAAAAAGCCACTTATAAAATCACCCCACACATGAAAGTATGCACCTTGACAAGACAGAGCGTTCTTTGATGTGTATATATCTTTGGGACCCAATTGGATGGAGCACAGGTGGAGTCATGAAATACACATGTATATAATAAAATATATAAGAAAAGTATCTCCTTAACAATAAAACACAAAACACCAAAGGGGAAGGAAGTCAATTATATAGTTTCTACAAAACGACATAAACACAAATACAGGACTAGATTCTATATATCATGTCAAAAAATTCAACACTGAAATGAAATTCGCCTAAGCACATTCTCTTAAGTACGCCTTAATTTAGTTGTACTTTAGAATAAGCCTAAATTTCCACGCGATATATAGAATATGCCAAGTGGCCACGACAGCGCCTACCTCTAGGCGCAGCCATTTACGTCATGTAAAACTTGATGTAAATACCAGCGCATAAGTTATGAAAAGAGAAGGTGTATTCTATAACTATACGCATATTTTTCTGAGATGCCCATGATCCTCCAATTCCATGCTCATAGCCACACCCCCTTTTTGGCAGCGTGCATTAGCATTTATGTGCACCGCTTTGCAGAATACGCCTAGCAGGTGTGCAGAACTTTTAATTAATGCCAATTAGTGCTAATTGCTTGTTAACATCAATTATCAGTACTGATTAGCTTGTTAGCTAATTAAGTTATGTGCATTGTTATGGAATATGCTCCAGTTTCTGCACAGAAATCTCAGCGTGATATATAGAATCCAGGGGACAACAGCTGTACATATAGCACAAAACATTATAAATTATAAATGTAAATCAGTTCTATATGCAAAATTATTTATAGTCTATATGCACAATGGTCTGTATTGTTATCAATTTTAATTCTTCAGTTTGGGTTTAAATGCTTTTGAGTTATAGTTTTTCATTTTAAATTGATTTATATTTATAATTTATGTTTTGTGCTATATGTACAGTTGTTATATGTCCATTTTTCTGTTTGTAGTTTTTTTATAATTGTAGTTATCTTTTAATGATATTTTATTGTTTTTAATTTACATTTTATGTTTTATGTATTATGTTGTTTTGTAGAAACTATATAATTGACTCCTGAGGCAGGCGCATGTGGCACTGAAACGTAGGTCTGCATAGTCATTTTTAGCCATCATCCTCAAATAAACCACTTGCTTTGGAACAACATTGCTCTACCCCCCTTCTTCTTTTAGTTGGTGTTTGTGTTTCATCATAAACTATACACATTCATGCATACTTCAGCTGTCTTCGTTGACATCAGATCCCAAGCAGGTGTAAATGTATACAACCGCATTTTAGTCATTAACTTTGGCAGCTATTGTGATGCTGTTTTATAAGGACACACCGGTGCTATGAACCGCCATTTGACATTTCATGCTGAGGTAGGAATTGAGATGCCCAGACCATGAGGTCCCTGACTCCGCCAGTATTTTACAAAGGCCTCTGCTGAACATAGAGCTTTTTATGAACTATATATGAGGGCACCAGCAAATTTACATGGATTTCCCATCATTTACAGCAGGAGCATCGATTTTGTAAAATTAAACATGAATTAAAAAAAAAAAAAAAGAGCATGTGAGTACTGGAACTTACATATGGAAGTGGCTATTTGTATGCCACAAGCTATACTATATTTGTTCCATTTCTGAAAACTAGACCCATAACTGAAGCTAATTAAGCATCAAAGCTGCTAAAGTTTTCCCCCTCTCAGATGTCAATATAATAAACAGAGGATTAAGGGTATTTGCTCTCTCAGTGTCCCATGTTGAGCCCTGACGGAAACACTTGCACTCAGTTGGGAGCAGATGGAAAAGCTGATGGGGAAATCTTTTTTTATGATATATGTATCCACATTGCAGAATGTAAAATACACATATTTTTTCAGCCTACAACCCCCCCCCCCCCATTTGATTCTCTCTATCCCTGTCATCTAGTAGCTTTCCAAAATCGTTATTTTATACACGTAGATGCATTTTAACATGACCTGTCCATCTTTATAGAGTAGACTCAAAGTAGATGCCAACTTAGCCTTCCAGCCTAGGTGATCATGTTATAAAATTACCCTCATGTTGGTGTTCACAGATCATGTTATATTTCTACCTTGTTTATCCCTTACTAAGTATTCTTTACTAGTCCTTAGTGGATATATGTAGGAGACAATCAAACTGGGCTCTTTGATGTAGATACTCTAAGAAGTTTTTACCTATAGGGTCTGTACCGGTCATCAAAGCTAAAGTACGTGTGTATGCTTGCTTTGAGTATTTCTGCAAGAAAAACTGCTTGCAGAGATTGGCCCTGCTTCCTCTGCGAGTACTTTTTTGGACTATTTGTAACTACAGACTTTCAGAGCAATTCTGTAACTGGGTTCCCGTATTTACGTGCCCAGTTATGGAATTGTCCTGAAGGTGTATAGTCATAAATTGATATGCATGTCTATAAGGTAGCACATAAATTCTTTAGGGCCTTATTCTACAAAAGTTTCTGCTCCTAAAGTTTACACTCATAAATTTAGGATCATAATTTATTCTCCTAAATGTATGTAGAAGCATAGATTATGCTCGTAATTTAGGACCATAAATTTAGGAGGTTAAACTTCGTCGAGTAAGGGCCTTAGCACATAACTACAAGGGGCAGAGCATGGGTGTGTCTTCAACTTGCATGCATAACTTATAAAATACAATAAGTTGCATGTATTCCATGGCACACATAGGCACACCCATTTGTGCCTGCCATTGACCTGGTGTCAAGGTGTGGCAATTCAGATTTATGCTAGTGTTGTGTAACGGCATCTTGGTGCACAAATGCCGTTATAGCATTAACGCTCATCATGTGATCTTGGCACCCCTAACTGGAGGAGCCAAGTTAGAAAATTGTCCCTATTGTTGCTGCAACACACTTAACCCAGGAGTTCTCAACCCAGTCCTTGGGACACACCCAGCCAGTTGGGGTGTCGGGGATATTTACAGTGAATATGCATGAGATAAATTTGCATGCACTGCCTCCATTATATGCAAACCTATCTCATGCATATTCATTGTGGGTATCCTGAAAACCCAACTGGCTCGTGGACTGGATTGAGAGCCACTGCTCTATATAATGCATGTGAAAGCATGCACATTATGTTGATAAAGTTATATGGATTTTTCTACAGAGTGTGGGTGATTTTCAGAACCGCTCATTTTTCTGAGCTTTAGAAATGGCCCTTATAATGCTTTAGGATTTGTGAATACAGTTTGCTATCTGATGTGCAGCTCTTGGTTCTGTTTCCTTTAATTTATAGGATGCTAGCGGCCAGCAACAGGTTACAGTAGAGACATCCAGTGACCATTCTCCCTATACCTATCAACAAAACAAGTAATGGGAAGGTAAGATATTCCAGTCACTATGAACAGGTTTAAATTAATTTTCACACATCCAGACTAGGAAATAAATAGACTTACTGATTACTTGTTTGGTTAACTCTCTGAGGGGCCCTTATACAGAGGCTGATAAGGGCCTCCGCGCGTCCAGTATGCGCCAAATTGGAATTACTGCCCCAGGTGGTTATTCTGAATTTGGCGTGTGCCGAAAACACACAGTAGAAAATATTTTCTATTTTCTACCGCATGGCACTTAACCGGTGGTAAACGGCAGTGGGTGCGCACTGCATGCCTACCGCCTGGGTAGCACATGAGACCTTAGCACTAAGTCAAAGGACGGTGGTAAGGTCTCGGGTCGAAAATGGATGCGCACTGTTGTTGTTGTTTTTTTTTTTTGCCGCATGTCCATTTTTCAGGCCCACGAAAAAAGGCCCTTTTCCCAGGACGCAGTAAAAACTGGCCCGGAGTTTGCCCAAAAGATTCGCTCGCACTGTCGCAGGCCACATTTTGCCGTGGCTTAGGAAAAGGGCCCCTTAAACAACGAAAACTAAAAATGATTTCAGAAATGACCCACCTTACTTCAGCATATATATATCCCAGTGCAGGCTTCCCCAACAGCACAGACATCCAGTGACACCCAATGTTATGTCTTAAAACTCTCTCATGGAAAAGTGGGCCAAGAGCCAGTAAAACCACAGAGTTCTGGCTGCTATATAAGATGCTGATCTTAAGTCATAAAGCATTACATAAGGGGGTTCCTTCTTATTTGGCATCAGTGATCTGTCCTTATATCCCGGGTAGGCTGTTAAGGTCAGCTAATGCTTCTTTGTTGACGCTACCATCTTCTGCATAGGCTCGCTTGCACTCTGAGGGAGAGGTTTGTTTTTTTTTGTCATGCCCCAGCACTGTAGAATCAGCTCCCAAGTGGTATTCGGGAGGAGAGGTCATTTAAAGAATTTAAGCTTAAATTGAAAGCCTATTTTTTTTAGAAAGCATTTGGGACATTTTGCCGGGTGGATGACAGTATATGAGGGTAACCTGCAATTAGTGAATGGTCTTGTCTAGTGTTGTATTTCTTTTTTATATTTGATAGTATTCTTTTCTAATTTTATAAGTTCTGACCTTGTTGAAAAGGGGGGTATATCGACATTTTAAAGCCAAAGTTCAAATCCTTCTCCCACCGATGCTTTTTGCGACCTTGGGCAAGCCACTTCACTTTGCATTGCCTGAGGTGGATCTTAAATTCTAAGCTGTCTTAAGCAAGGATCTACCAGGTGTTCCCAAATACATAATTCACCTTGTGCTCAAATTTGGAGAAAACAAATAATGAACTCCAAACCCATATCTAAGGACATTTCAAAGGAATTTGCTTGGATGGCCAGCTAACTTTTTAGGTAAAATTCCCTTCATGACATTCACCCTACCTTTAGTAGCCAAAAATAGATGCCTTTTAAAATAATCCATATGCTTATGACTGCAGAAAAAGGGCAGTTATTCAATCCTGACATTTTTCTGTGTGCTTTGCGTTCATTAACCACTATTGGCCAAGAGATCAAAGGATGCGTGAGAAACAAGATGACATCATCCACAAACAATAATATTGGATTCAGAAAGGGATGGGTAAGAAGGTGCAGGTTGCTAAATGCTGGAAAGTATAGGTAGAATTTGGTAATTCGATGTTAAGGAGGAAGTCTTGTTATAAGACCAGTTGTCACCTTTATATTGGAGTGCTATACATTTCTTTTTAAAAAATTCAATAAAGATTTAAAGTTTTTAAAAAAAAAGAGAGAGGGGGGTGAGCAGTTCCAGGGTAGGTTTAGGCAAGATGATATACATTTAGAAACTTCTTTTTGAAATCTTTACTGTGTGTGCTTTCAGCTTTCTGTAAAAATACATGCAGAATCCACAATTGCAAACCTCCTACAAAGCCCATGATTTTCAGAGGAAAATACTCCGTTAAAAATTTGCTGACAACATGTGCAGCATTGTGTACCCCTACGTTTCACAGGCTGTTTCTGGATACAACAGTATACATAGTTCTGAAAATCAAATATATACACATGGATATCCTCACCCACCCTAAACATATCCTAGATGTATCTCTCTTTAAACTAGCTTAAAAGCATGTGTTCACTGGGAAGCTTTTAGCCTCTGAGGGGGAGGGGTTTGGGGTGTTCAGCCGTGCAATTTACCCAGCTAGATATGATATTGGGAGATATGATTGAGGTCTATAAAATAATGAGTGGAGTGGAATGGGTAGATGTGAAGCATCTGTTTACTCTTTCCAAAAATATTAGGATAGAGGGCATGCAATGAAGCTACAAAGTAGTAAATTTAAAACAAATCGGAGAAAGTTTTTCTTCACTCAACGTGTAATTAAACTCTGAAATTCGTTGCCAGAGAATGTGGTAAAGGCGGTTAGCTTAGCGAGGTTTAAAAAGGTTTGGACGGCTTCCTAAAGGAAAAGTCCATAGACCATTATTAAAATGGACTTGGGGAAAATCCACTGCTTATTTCTGGGATATGCAGCATAAAATGTTCTGTACTTTTTTTGGATCTTGCCAGGTATTTGTGACCTGGATTGGCCACTGTTGGAAACAGGATGCGGGGCTTGATGGACCTTTGGTCTGTCCCAGTATAGCAATACTTACGTAGATACCTTTTGAAAAGTAACCTCTGTGATCTCAAATGAAAGCCCCTAATCAGAAAATTTGGTTTCAAATTATCCTACTGTAGATGTGGCAAAAATCCTGGCAGAAGAATGGGGAAATTAGCATGTGGCCATTAAAGTAAAAACGAACACAGCCATTTTACTGCCACGCTAAAAGTGGCCACATCATGCAGGAAACCCATGCACAGACAGCTGCGTCAGCCACTTTTTATTGTGGCTTAGTAAAAGGACCCCTAAGCCTGCATTGAAATTGCATTTTTAAAATATTTCTAAAGAGCATTTTCAGATGGAGAAAGAAGCATTTTAAACATGTGTGCCCTGGATCCGGTGTAGTACAGGAGAAATCTCCAATAACAAACAATTCCCATTACTAAAATCAAAACAATAAAATAATTAAATTGTCATTGTTTTTTCTTCTTTCAGATTTGCAGTTTTGAGACCGTACCTGGATGACGGTGCAAAGCCTGATACAATCATGGATTTTTTTGTGATCAATTGTGCTTTAGGAATTATTGACAGTTTTTTGCACAGGTTCTTTGGAAAAAAAAAAACATTATTTATAATAAAATCAACTAAAACTATTTTTGCTATAAGTTCTATGAGGTGCATAAAAATCCTTCCATTCATCTAGTGACTGTTTCCCCCCCCCCCCCCTCCCCTCCAAACAAGTTTATTTTATTAAAGAAAAAATTTTTATCAAGTATTACAATACAAAAAAATCTGTTTTCTGGGTATGCACGAATGACCACACAGACTTTTTCAAGTGCATAACAGATGGTTTTTGTTACATTTTTTTTATTTTTAATTGTATGAACTTTTTTTTTTGAAGATTAAAATAGTAAAAAAAAATAAATAACTCAAATGATGATTTCTGCTTGCAGTGTGAATGTTGCTATAGTGCAGTGTTTAGCTACATTGGCCTGTCTTTCTTTAACATAGTGGGAAGTGTCTTAGTCTTTTTCTATGAATTCCAGTTTGCCTTAAACCTTTTTAATGCTGTAGCTGTTTCAGTATGTAGTCCACAATAATGACGTAGAACGCTTTGACCAAATGAGCTGGTCTATTATGCCTTGTAAAACAGCAGCATAGGGCTTTTAAAAGGTAGTCAATAAAAATTCTGAAAATCGTCTTTTAAAAAAAAAAAATAGTGTGTAGAAGGTGTTTTTAATGGGGGTGGGGATCTTGTGTATAGGGTAGTTAGGTGAGAGAGAGAGGAATGATTTCTATTGTGTGCAACACATTTTCTGATGAGGGAAATCTCGATAAGAGAAATTGTAAGGCCACATGTTGGTCATTTCCTTTGGAAGACTGAATGATTTAGGAAATCTGCTGTACGATGTAATGTAAAATCTTTAATCTTCTTTGTGTTTTTTGCAAAAAAAAATTTAATTTTTGAAAACTAACGTGATGTTTTAGTTTTTAGTGCAGGTAGATCAGGGGCGTCGGGGTTGGGGTATCGCAGATTCTTTCTTTATTCAAATAAATAGTACTTTGGAATGATGATTGTGCTGAGACCTAATACACAGAAAATTGCTGTTACAGCAAAAGTGGCAAAAGCTAAATGATTTTTATTTTTAAAAAATGTAAAAAAAAAAAAAAAAATTTAAAAAATCTGTAAGATGAGATATAGGTTGATGAATTAATAGATTGGGTACTAGCTCTCTATGGGGCCCTGTTACTAAAGGGCATTAGAATCTGGACTTAGCATGTCTTAGGGGTCATTTTAGTAAGGTGTGCTAACAGATTTAGCATGCGCGCTAATCAGCATGCGCTAAATCTGTTGGCACGCCTTAGTAAAAGGATCCCTTAATGCAGGACTTTCCCACACACTAAACCCAGAGTCAGTAGGGCACAATTTAAGGCATTTCTGAAAACATTTTTTTTCAGGTCATGTGCTAATAATGGGTACTACCTCCTATTTAGGAGGCACTAAATGCTCCCGCATTAACTCAGCATTCGCTACTTATTGTGCACTAATGCAAACGCACTAGCTGGCTAACGCTTCCACACCCATTCTCCGCCCATGACTTACCCCCTCCCCCCCGTTAAAAATATATTTTTTAAATAAGTAATGTGCGCGTTAGTGCACACAAGCAGGTATATACTACAAAACACTTGAATGCGTTTTGCAGTCATCTGTTTCTCGCATGCAAAGTCTGCATTAGGGCTTAGCATACTTTAGTAAAAGAGCCCCTATGTTAGGTAAAATTAGACAACTTGGCACTTTTAAGGGTAACTTTACCAAAGAACAAAGAGCCAGTAACCAATAGCTATGGATTATCTCAGCATTACATATTTCTGTGCTCTTTTATTTTTAGCCAGACCAGTTTGGAGAATGTGCCTTTTTTTTGTACATTTGCATTTTGGTTTCCTAGTTTGAATCGATGTATGGACACACAACCTGAAGCATGAAGGAAGGCTTGGATCCAAGCAGTGCCACACTTCACATCATCACTACAAGTGTTAACTGTAAAGAAAATAAAAAAACACATTTTGAAACTATGAAATTCCTGCTCAGCAAATACACAGATTTATTTTTTTAACCTTGCATATATTAGAACATCCACTGCTCTTTCACCTCCTTTTATTACAGCTGCATACGCCGAAAAAGAATTAAGTTGTCTTCCAAAAACTGTGTACTTGTCTGGTCAACTATGTATGATCAGTTATCTACCTCAGAGTTTGATTTCCTTTTGTACTGGGACAGGTTGCTGGCCCTCCCTGTTTTTGCAAGACCAAATCTTCCTAGCTCAGGAGCTAGGGCTTAGCAAGTTCTCCTTTTCAAATTTTTTTGTTTTTGTTTTTAAGCTGTACATGTGTATTTAAGTATAGCTCTTGGTGACATTTCATAGTTTCAAAAGTAATTGCTGCTCTGAGAAGTGTAGATTCTAGTGAATTGCATAGTCATTTAAAGAAATGTTCCTTATATTTTTTTTTTTGTTTCATTTTTACTATTTGGTATTTTTTGGGGGGGAGGGGGTGTCTTGTTTTATAAGGAATAAAAGTGGTGGAATTATTGGTTCTGTGCTCCCTGGAACATTACTGCTCTGTTGAAGTCCAGCCTTACTGCAGCACCTCCCCAGCCTTGTGGGCATATTTCTAAATCTGAAGCTTTCACTATTTAGGGGGGCCTGTTTACTAAAGTGCTTTAAGCAGTTAGCGCGTGAATCAGCTTGTGCCGATAGTTGCTGCTTTGACGTGAAAGTGCATGCTAACTCACCTGTTAACTGTTCTGTTATGGGTTGGGAATTGGGCACGGACTGCGCAATGCAGTCAGCACATGACACCTTGCTGCTCGCATGGAAGCAGTTAAGTGCATCTGTGCTGTCAATACACTTGAAGGGCAGTTGTATAACAAGGCGCTTAAATTTACATGCTAACTGTGTGTCTAAATGGACAGAATACTGACACTTTGGCACCTAAGTGTACCCGTAACTGCAACAATGTCATTTGGGTACCTAAGTGCTATTATACAAATAGGCACGCAAATGGCATAGCGCATTTTGTAAGTGGGAGGTGTTCATATGGATGGGGAATTTAAGTTGACTGTGCGTATATTGGGGGAGAATCTATATGTGGCACCTAACCCATCCGCACAGAAAAGAGCGCCGACTAAGAGTATTCTATAAGCGGCGCCTAGATTTAGGCGCGGTATATAGAACATGCTTAGTTGATATCCCAGTGCTTAAAACTATGTGCATCCATGTATGCCAATAAAAACAGTGGAGTAAATCCTGGCATATTGATTTAGGCGCACCGGGCCATATTCTATAACTGCGCATGTAAATTTCAGAACACCCACGAAATGCCCATTTCCCCGCCTGTAACCATACCCTTTTTTGCCTGCACGGTTAGAAGCTAGGCGCACTGTGCTACAGAATATGCTTAGTGACTTGTGCACTTAAATTGTAATTATTACAATAATTACAGTTGGCAATTATTGCCAATTAGTGTCCATTAGTGCTTGCTAAGAGCTGTTATCAATGCCAATTGGAATGTTAAGCTAGTTAAGTTACACGCATTGTTCTAGAATACGCATGGATTTCAGCACATATCTCTTGGCGGGCTATATAGAATCTGGGGAATTATGTTTAATGTACACTAATATTCAATAAGGACACTTGGCTGCCTGTGTCTGTATAGAATAAGTTTTCACACCACATTAATGGGACATCTATATGGAGGCGCCATGTTGTAGACTTGCAACCCCTCTTTCTTACATGAAGTAGCGATCTTTTCTGTGTAGTGGTTATTCTCTGGATTCTATAAATGGCGCCCAAATTTCTGTGTGATCCTGAGATCCATGCACAAATAAATTAGTTAATTCGTCATTAACAATCAATTATAGATGTTAATTGGCTTTAATTTTCAATCTGGCTGCATATGATTCTATAATGATTCGTGCCCGAATCCTCTCACACCTAATTCAAAATGGGGGCATGGGCAGGTCGGAGGGGTTCCAAAGAATTACACGCAATGTTCTAGAATTTGGGGGCCAGCCACATAAGTAGCGTGCAAGGATTCACACCAGATTTCGGTGCTTAGTGTGTATTCTGGCTTCCAACTTTGGATAAGTCTGAGTGTGAATTTTTCCCAGTGCCTAACCTTCAGCACCATTTACTGAATCCAGCCCTATATGGGAACATGGTAGGGATGCTCTTAACATCTAGATTAAAGGCCTTGCATTAGCTGCATGTTAATTTTTTACATCTAACATTCGATCAGTGCAAGTTGTACTGTACTTTAGTTAAAGGACCCCTTAGATTTTCTTCTTTCTTTTGTTGAGACTGAAATGTGAGAGCTCAGGTTCAGAATTGGGTGGACCTGCTGCTGGAAGTGTCTGAACTAAGTGCCATACTCTGCGTCTGGGTAAGATTTAGGAAATGTAACCTCTGTACATAAAGAAAGAACCAGTTATGTCACATCACCTAATAAACCATTAAATTATAAAAAAAAAAAAAAGAAAAAAAAAGGAAATTTAATTTATGAAGAAAGACCTTTTGTACAGATCAAAAGAATTTTTCATAGAGATATGTATATGATCAAGAGAGTTCATTTTTTTATTTTTGTTTTACAAGGGCCACAGACTTGCCAGTGGTAACTTATTTGTCCAATTAAAGAGAACTCTGTAGTTTTGTTTTTGCCAAAAGACATTTTTGAACTGTAAATTTTAATTAGATTGTTAGCTTTTTCTGTTTTGTTTCTTTGAAAACTTTTGAATAAAAAAAGATCACAAAAGAGAACGTTTGTAGATTGTTTTGTTTTCTATTTTGCATCACATTACCGTTATCCACAATTATGTCTTTGCTTCTGTTACAGTAATAATGCCAATGCTTGCGCTGCTGTTTCCAACATTATAGGACCAATATTTAACTCACGGTGGTCGGTGTATGTTAAGTCGCTGACATCTGCGGGCAGAATTAAGCCTGGATATTCAGTGTTGGGTCACGTGTCAGCACTGGCATTGATGATCCAGGGTTAAGTTGCGACCCAGAAGTTATGCAGAGGCCGAAGTGGCAAAGGTAGGACTGCCTTTTGTGTGGTCCTATCTGCCCAGTTAGCTATTCCACATGTCCTGTGTAGTATAAGGTGTGGTAGGGGAGTCTTCTGGAAGGCTTGGAGCTATTCAACTCTTTAAGATGTGTTTGTGTCCCGATGCTCCTGGGCAGGAAAAATAACACCAGCTTTGAGGTATTATTTTTGCGAGAGTAATGTAGATTTCAAAGTTTAACACAAGCTGCATTATTCGATCTGCATAATATTAAGTTGTTTTGCATGCATTTGCATGCTTTCCATCTCATTATTATGCAGGCCACAGTAATAAACTAATGTGTGTTACAGTAAATTAATGTACAGTTTTACTATTTCTTGCATGTTATTACTGCCACCCCTACTGGCTCCCCCTGAACTCCCAAACAAAGTGGTCCTTTTACTAAACTGTGGGATAAAGGACCCTGCGCTGCTGCCAGCATGGACCCTTTTTCCCGCACACCAGGGCCCTTTTCCTACAGTCAGTAAAACCCTCCCCCCAAAAATGGCCACGTGGTGAGATAACTCATGTAGCAGGGAGCCCTTATCGCCACTCATTGAGGTTGGTGATAAAGGCTCCAGTGCTAACCCAGCCTTAACCCGTGCTACCCGGTTACCGCACTAGCCATTTCTGTGGGTTTTCTTTTTCCCCCGGAAATGGCACTCGCGTGGGGCGGGACTACCGCCCGCAGCAGCGCTGGGCCAGCGGTAGTCCCAAAAGTACGAGCAGTAAGCCCATGTTGGGCTTACCGCCACTCTGTAAAAGGGCCCCAAAGTGAGGTAATGTTTGGATAGATGGGTAAGTTGGTGAGTGAGTAGGGAGTTGTGGGTTGGGTAAGTAGGGAAGTTAAGGGCTGTTTTACAAAGTGGTGGTAGGGCTACCGTGCATGTAGCATGCGCCAAATCAGCAATACTGCCCGTTTAGCACATCCCCACCCAGCAGTAATTTTGAAGTTGGCAGGTGCTGTTTCCCGCGGTCAAAAATAGTTTTCTATTTTCTATCGTGGGGGCGTTCCCGGCAGTAATCAGTGTGGCCACATGGTATTAACCTGATTATCCCCAGATATTACTCATCTAATTCATTATTCCACATTGATCATCTGGTTGGCTTCTTCAAGACCAAATACGGTGTATAGTCAATTCATTTCATTGAGAACATACTTATTGTCCAGATTTTAGTTAGAAATAATACATCTGATTACATTCTCTCTCTTTTAAAAACCAGAAATTATTAACAATACATATACTTAAGTCTCTAATTCAAATCCCACTGATTAAAGCAATCCCAGTTTTCACAGGCGTCACTCCTTTCGAAGTAATAATTAAGGAAATATTTTGGCACTTTACATTTTTAACCAAAACAGAGAGAGAGAGAGAGAGAGAGATGTTTATTCTTTTCAAATGACAGAATTTGTCTGTCACCAGTTGAATATTTAGAAGTTTAAATTGATTTTTTTCTGCCTTCATTTTATTCAAATCTATCTCATACACGCTCATCGTGAATATTGTGAGAACCAAACCAGTTGGGTGTGTCTCGAGAACATGGTTGAGAACCACTGCTCTAATGAAAGCCAAAGACCTATGCAAAATTATCTCACCTGGAGGCACACCTAGTAGCTAGTCAGGTTTTAGGATTATCCCAGCAAATATGCGTGAGCAATTTGCATGTATTTGAAAGCCATTGTATGCAGAGCTATCCCATTATACTCATTGTGGTAATACTGAATACTCAACTGGGTAGGTATGCCTTCAGCAGAGGGTTGAGAAGCACTGGCCTAAACAACTTTTTTTTTTGTTGGCAGGTGGATTAATTATTTCCAGTGTGCTAAGAAACTGCATATAGTTTCTTTATATATCACTCTATATTCTGTTGTAAATTGGCCTGAATAGAAGCAAATTACTAGCATAAAACATTATGGGCCTGATATTCAGACCACTTGAGGCAGCCTATATAAGTGCTGCGATCGGCGCTGAACCCGGATACTCAAGGCTGGGCACTTTCCAGTGACCAGCATTGAATATCCAGGTTTTTATGACTGGTTCAAACTTAACCAGCTAAGTGAATGTTCAGCACTGGCTGGTTAAGTTTATAGTGGCCAAAGGTATGACTGCTATTTAGGTGGTCCGATTTGGCTGCTTCACTTAACTGGCCAGTTCTTGAATAAATAGCACTGAATATCAGCCCGTTTGTACTTTTGCAGTTATCTTATTCTTAATAGCTGTTAATAAGATGGCATATTTCTGTGCAGCCTCCCACAATGTGATTAAACTATTCTAAACTATAATAAAGAACTTGATGAAAACAAAACTAAGCCCAACCCCCTCCCTATCTTTCCTCATGACCTGTGAGTGCCTAATCTACACAACCAATTGTGGCTACCTAGATACAGGAGAATTGCTACATTTGGCAAACATTTCTGTTAAATCTAGGGAGCCAAAATCTGACTATCTAGAACTAGGATACTTTGCTATGACTGAAAATCATTGCACAAACCTCTCTTCACCCCCACCACATTTTTGAAGTGTGATGGCCTCTCTCTTATCCAATTCCCAATCTTTAAATCCACATACTCGCCAAGTAACAATCCACTCACCATTTCCCCTACCTATACCATGAAGATCCCAGCCCCTACCACTCCTTCAGAATCTGCCCTTATGATTCAGTCAAAATTAATTGATAGCATGAGGTTTTCACACGCCTATCAGTATCACTGACTTCAGCTGAATGACATTGCCTAGCAACAGGTGGCATTGATCAGCTTAAGGTTGGCTGCCACCAAAAATGAAGACCCTCCATAATCAAAGTGCAGATTCCAGAGGGCAGGTTTGAAGGGTTGGGATGTTCATGGGGTAGTGCGCTGCAAAATACCACCCAGCTCTCTAGTGTATTGACTGAATTGGAGGAGAATGTGACTTAGGAGAGATGGGGGACTGGATTTTAAGCACTGGGGTTTAGGCATAGGGGTTATCATGTCTCGGGAGTATGGAGGGGGTTTGACTTTGTGGAGGGCTGGCCTAGTGGTTAGGGTGGTGGACTTTGGTCCTGGGGAATTGAGGAACTGAGTTCAATTCCCACTTCAGGCACAGGCAGCTCCTTGTGACTCTGGGCAAGTCACTTAACCCTCCATTGCCCCAGGTACAAATAAGTACCTGTATATAATATGTAAGCCGCATTGAGCCTGCCATGAATGGGAAAGCGTGGGGTACAAATGTAACAAAAAAAAAAATCACAGAGATAGCACTTAGATTTAAAACAGTTATCCTTGGACCCACTTTTTTTTTTGTTACATTTGTACCCCGCGCTTTCCCACTCATGGCAGGCTCAATGCGGCTTACATGGGGTAATGGAGGGTTAAGTGACTTGCCCAGAGTCACAAGGAGCTGCTTGTACCTGAAGTGGGAATCGAACTCAGTTCCTCAGTTCCCCAGGACCAAAGTCCACCACCCTAACCACTAGGCCACTCCTCCATAATTTCACCTATTTACCCATCTAGTTTTGTAGGAATCTAACTTCAGAAGCCTTGTAATTTCAGGGACCTAAATGTAGGTATTCAGGAGGGGAGAGGGGCATTACACTTAGGAAGAATTAGGATCCTCAGGTGCCTAGATCTATTGAATATAAACCTCTTAGTTAATGTCCACTGCACACAGAATCCAATTGGCTGAGTCCAATGTTCCATTTTTTAAAATTATCCAATGTCATCAGCAATGCAATAGTTCCAGTATTGGATTGTGGTTCAGGAAGGCACTTGCCCAACAGATCAATATAAAACTATGATCTCAGAACTAGGAGAAAATACTTCTTTAAATGGAAAAAAAACTGAGTATAGATAAAAGAACAGTCCTGATTTTTCCTCCAATATATATTTCAGTTGTTTCAATTTCATAAGGAATGTTGTATCCCTATTACAGAGAGATGTGGTGTAAAGGAGTTAGTGTGAAAGGTGTCTGTGACTAATTCTGCCAGCAGATGGCAGGGCACAATACACATGGAGCTATTCTGAGCTTGCAGCAGTGGGAAGAGGGAACATTTTCTCTTTCTCCTGATCTGAAACAGGAATGACAAAGAGCTGTCATGTCTGAAGAGCCAGGAGGATGTGAATCTGGGACTGACAGAATGGCACTAGCAGACAAAACCACTACAAGAGGTTGTGAGTAACTACCTTAACTGAGTTTCTAAGAGAAGAGACAAAAACAATGTCTGTCCAACTGATTTCCCAGAGCATATCAAGTGCACGGGAATAATTCTCATGACGTAATGGAAAGCTGTTTGGTGTTGTACCTGTTCACAGAAACAGAGAAAAAGACGGCAGTCTGTCCCTCCATACCATCTCTTCCTCTCCCGTTTGTGCATTTCCCATGCTCTCTTGAAGCCAGATACAATCTTCATCTCCATCACCTCCACCAGGAGGCTGTTCCATGCATCCACCACCCTTTCCATAACGAAGTATTTCCTTAGATTACTTCTGACTCTATCACCTTTCTCTTTCATCCCATGCCCCCTCATTCCAGAGCTTCCTTTCAATTAAAAGAGACTCACCTCTTCTGCACTTATGTCAAGGAGGTATTTTAATGGCTTTCTCATATCTGTTCCCATACACAGTATTTATCATTTTTTTAAATTATTACTTTACTATCGATAAAAGCATGAGATTTGGATGCCACTTCAGTCATTCTGTGGGCTGACTTCAACAGAGGGAGAGCAAGTTATTGAAAGAGCCTTAAATTCTGCCCCCTTGGGGAAGGGACACTGAGGGCTCTTTTTAAGTGGCAGTAAGACCAATGCGGGCTTACCGCTCGCTTTACAGGAAGTACTGCCGGGCTACCGCAGCAGCCTGGCAGTACTTCCCACCCCCTAGCGCACCATCATTTCTGGCACTACAAAAATGTATTTATTTTTCGTAGCGCCGGAGTATACCCGGCGGTTATCAGGCAGTGGCGTGCGCTGACCGGTTAGTACTGGGTTAATGTGGGAGCCCTTACTGCCACTTCAATGGGTGGCGGTTAGGGCTGTCCTCTGAAATGGCCTTGCGGCAAGTGCTTTACTTGCGCAGCCATTTCCTGCAGGAAGGCGAAACTTCCCTTTTACCAGCTGCGGTAAAAGGGGGCCCCAGCGTGTGATATCAGTGCCAGCCCCCATTTGCCGGAGCTTGGTAAAAGAGGCCCTGAGAGAATTGTGAACATCTGCGTGACCTTGTGAGCCAGGTGGTTACATTGTAAAAGAAGTAAAACTGCAGTCCCAGAGAGAGAAGAAACTGGTATATGGCATATGTGTGTTTTTACCTTCATTCATTTCAACACACAAAATATATGCAATTCAACAAAATGAAACATTCATTTATCCTTTATTCATTCAAAGCCCTCTCCTGATCATAGCTGGAATCGGTGATATGCTGCTGATTTCTTATGGGGCTCTTGCCAGCTCTGTTCCACTTAACGAGACACTTAGTTGTAATAAAATACTGTAACGAGGGACTCCCAGGAGTGGTCTCCAGCACATCACTGCTTAGAATGTGAAATTTGGAAGCCAATTTAAACTTTGCAGGAGGAGAGGCTGAAAAAGATTTGGAGGTTTTTCACTTTATTTTTTTGTTGTGTACTGTTCAGCCACTGTACATTCTAAATTTTATCCTCATCTTTTTATTTAAAGCATTAGTACATGTTTGTGTGTGTGTGTGTGTGTGTGTATATGCATGTATGATGCCTAAATATATATGTAAAATTTCTCATTGAAATTCAAAGCTATTGCTGAGAAAATGACAAAAAACTCTGGGGGGTTACTCTTTTTTTTGCCTTGCTATATATATATATATATATATATATATAATATATATATATATATATATACCCACACACTAGTAAAATAGGGTGCTAGCAAGGCTATCTTGTAATGGTGATTATGTTTTTAAGGCTCTCGTTGAAGCGATTTCTCCTCTCTTCCCTGCCCTCCCCTCCATGTCCAGCGATTCTTCCCTCCCCTCCCCTCCATGTGCAGCGATTCTCCTTTGCCCTACCCTCCTATCCATGTCCCGCGATTCTCTCCTCTCCTCCCATCCCATCCAGCATTCCCTGCAGACAGGTTGGGCTCACATCCCCTCCCCTCCAGCGTTCCGTTGCCTTCACTTGCTTGCCTTGCGTTGGTAACATCCTGACGTCAGCTCGCCTCCAGCATTCCCTTCCCTCTCACTGTTCCGCCCTCCTCTGACGTCATTTCATCTTTACGCGAGGGCAGGACAGTACTACTACTACTACTACTTATCATTTCTATAGCGCTACTAGACGTGAGAGTGAATAGAACGCTGGAGGCTTGCTCACACCAGGATGTTACGAACTCAGCCAGCCGTAGAACGTTGACAGTACAAATTACTATATTAGATATATATAATTTGCCTCACCAGATAGATATTTTATATCTATCTATCTGGTGATATATGTGTATATATATGTGTGTATATGTATTTATATGTGTGTATATATATATGTGTGTGTATATGTATATATATGTGTGTATATATATATGTGTGGGTGTGTGTGTATACAGTGGTGGAAATAAGTATTTGATCCCTTGCTGATTTTGTAAGTTTGCCCACTGACAAAGACATGAGCAGCCCATAATTGAAGGGTAGGTTATTGGTAACAGTGAGAGATAGCACATCACAAATTAAATCCGGAAAATCACATTGTGGAAAGTATATGAATTTATTTGCATTCTGCAGAGGGAAATAAGTATTTGATCCCCCACCAACCAGTAAGAGATCTGGCCCCTACAGACCAGGTAGATGCTCCAAATCAACTCGTTACCTGCATGACAGACAGCTGTCGGCAATGGTCACCTGTATGAAAGACACCTGTCCACAGACTCAGTGAATCAGTCAGACTCTAACCTCTACAAAATGGCCAAGAGCAAGGAGCTGTCTAAGGATGTCAGGGACAAGATCATGCACCTGCACAAGGCTGGAATGGGCTACAAAACCATCAGTAAGACGCTGGGCGAGAAGGAGACAACTGTTGGTGCCATAGTAAGAAAATGGAAGAAGTACAAAATGACTGTCAATCGACAAAGATCTGGGGCTCCACGCAAAATCTCACCTCGTGGGGTATCCTTGATCATGAGGAAGGTTAGAAATCAGCCTACAACTACAAGGGGGGAACTTGTCAATGATCTCAAGGCAGCTGGGACCACTGTCACCACGAAAACCATTGGTAACACATTACGACATAACGGATTGCAATCCTGCAGTGCCCGCAAGGTCCCCCTGCTCCGGAAGGCACATGTGACGGCCCGTCTGAAGTTTGCCAGTGAACACCTGGATGATGCCGAGAGTGATTGGGAGAAGGTGCTGTGGTCAGATGAGACAAAAATTGAGCTCTTTGGCATGAACTCAACTCGCCGTGTTTGGAGGAAGAGAAATGCTGCCTATGACCCAAAGAACACCGTCCCCACTGTCAAGCATGGAGGTGGAAATGTTATGTTTTGGGGGTGTTTCTCTGCTAAGGGCACAGGACTACTTCACCGCATCAATGGGAGAATGGATGGGGCCATGTACCGTACAATTCTGAGTGACAACCTCCTTCCCTCCGCCAGGGCCTTAAAAATGGGTCGTGGCTGGGTCTTCCAGCACGACAATGACCCAAAACATACAGCCAAGGCAACAAAGGAGTGGCTCAGGAAGAAGCACATTAGGGTCATGGAGTGGCCTAGCCAGTCACCAGACCTTAATCCCATTGAAAACTTATGGAGGGAGCTGAAGCTGCGAGTTGCCAAGCGACAGCCCAGAACTCTTAATGATTTAGAGATGATCTGCAAAGAGGAGTGGACCAAAATTCCTCCTGACATGTGTGCAAACCTCATCATCAACTACAGAAGACGTCTGACCGCTGTGCTTGCCAACAAGGGTTTTGCCACCAAGTATTAGGTCTTGTTTGCCAGAGGGATTAAATACTTATTTCCCTCTGCAGAATGCAAATAAATTCATATACTTTCCACAATGTGATTTTCCGGATTTAATTTGTGATGTGCTATCTCTCACTGTTACCAATAACCTACCCTTCAATTATGGGCTGCTCATGTCTTTGTCAGTGGGCAAACTTACAAAATCAGCAAGGGATCAAATACTTATTTCCACCACTGTATATATATATATATATATATATATATATATATATATATATATACACACACACACACACAGTGCAATCCACTTAAGTGCAAGGGTCTGGGACCAAAGAAATACATGCAGTTAACCAGAGCATGCACTTAACCGTTGTGACCCAAAGAAGCTTGACATCTGATAAACATATGTACAGTACTGTTTATTATACGTACAGTATACAGTCTCCGTTAACTGACGTTAGGCTTACTTGAAGTAATCAGCCATAGTCCTCTGTACACTCTTGTGTCTGTGAGTTCCACAGACTATGTCTGCCAGATGGTAAAAACTGTCATACCACTGACATCCAGTTAGGCCCGCACAGTGTTGAGACTCTCCATCGCTCTTGCAAAAGTGACAGGAGGTTGTTGAATTTTGTCAGCATGTGCCTCGCTGCTCATTTCATCATCTGTTTCATCATCAGCCATTGCCTGCATGTAGGCACATATCTGGATGCGTTTGCAACAGCTGCTACTGTTTTATCCCTCTCTACATCCCTAACAAAGCTTACCCGCTTGTAGCAGTTCACAATGGTTGCCTGTGTAACATGATCCCAGGCTTCTTTCTGCATATGTAGGGAATCCAACAGTGATAGATTACAAGCCAGTTCAACAGCACGTTTATCCATGCCAGTCTGGTCATCCAAAATGCTCATCAGACGACATACCACAAGAGCCCAATAATGTTCTTTGAAATTGGCTATTATGCCCTGATCCATAGGTTGGATCAGAGAGGTAGTGTTTGGTGGCAGGAAGACCACCTCGACATCATCACTGTGTGCAGCACAATTATCACAAAGCAACAAAATCTGACGCTTTTGTGCCCGCGTTCTAGTTTCTAACTTCTTTAGCCACTGCTTCCAAATTTCCCCAGTCATCCATGAATTTGCATTAGCCTCGTATGACACAGGAAGTCGTTTAACATTCTTGAAGCAACGGGGCTGTTTGCTCTTTCCAATGACGAGTGGTTCCAACTTCTCACTCCCATCCATATTGCAGCAAAGGAGGATCGTCAGTCGGTCCTTCGATGTTTTATTTCCTGTAGTTTCAGCTTGTTTGAATGCAAGTGTTCCATCAGGAATCGCTCACCAGTTGAGACTGTGTTTGTCATTGAAAATGTCACGAGGTGCAAACTCATTCAAGATGGTAGGAAAAGCTGAAACAACCCAATTTTCAGCACCAAAGTCATCAGCGTCTTGTTTTTCACCATGCTGTTTCTTGAATGGAATTATAATACGATCTCCTACTCCTATTAGGAGTAGTAAATTCTAGATGAAGCAATACATATTCTGGACATTCTCCATTTAAAACCTTGAACAGAAAATTTATACATAATCTTGAATCGACTGTAACTTTTGCATTTACATATTGTGCTACTTACACACACCCTTACGAAATAATGCTGAGGCACGCTGCTAGCACTTCAAGACATAAGTGTACACTCCCCCATGGGTTAATATTCTTTAAATCTATACACGCAAAGGGAAGGTACATGCAGGCACCCCAGTTACAGAGTTAGGGGGTTAATACATGAATTAGCACATGCTGTTAGATCTGGCGGTAAACGCAGAGACACCCATAGGAATATAATGGGCATCTCAGCGTTTACCGCCAGCTGATTTCTACCCCAAGCTAAAAACGCTACCACGGCTTAGTAAAAGACCCCCTTAGTGTGGTAGCTTGACACAGCACAATAATTCATACATCAACCACATAGCAAGGAAATGAGTGGAGAATGGGCCTTGAGTTAAGTGCATCCATGTTATCTGTAATGCACTTAAAGCAGAAACAATACAATTATCACATACTATCCCCCTAATTCTGTAAAAGTTGCCAAAAATTGTGCGTGCAATTTGGGTGTGCAATTTAATTAAATAACAAGCCAATTAGTACCAATAATTGACACTAAATCTAATTGAACTTTATGTTCATAAGTTTAGGAGCAGGATCTGCATCTAAATTTTTCATATGATTTGAAAAAGGGGGTACGGAAATGGGAAGGGCATGGGTGAAATGGGGCATTCCTAAAATTAATGTGCGTTGTTATAGAATAACGGGGGTATGCACCTAATATAGGCATGTACATTTGCACCATGTTTCATTTGGGGCAAATGGCCGCACCTAACGTTAGGTGCGATTCCCAGGCATAAGCGCTATTCTGTAAACCGTGTATAACTTTAAGCGTGGCTCATAGAATAGAGTTTTTTTCGGCACTTGTTTTTTTGGCACCATATATAGAATCTAGCCCTAACTGTATGGACTGATGCTGGGAATGCCCCCATTAACAGAAAAACTTTACCACACTTTAATTAAAGGGACACTTAGTTATGATAATATCAAGACAGAAGAGATATTGCAATAGCTATATTCTAAATAGCATTTCTTGCAGAATTCCAGGATGTTTCTGACTTTATTAATAAAGACTTAGGTCCTGTTCAGACTGTTTATGCTCCTGAAATGTGATTACGTGTCCAGACCATGCTCGTGAAAAAGAAATATTTTTTTCTCAATGGAAATTCTGTCAAATCTCCAATGAAAAACTGGAAAGGGGGAGGTGGAGGCAAGGGGAGAAGGCGTTAATAATGGCTTACCACACATAATGAGACCCAGACCTAGGTAAGCCAACCCAATAGGCTATTGAGAGCAGGGAACAAGCCCAGCAGAGACTTCCTGGCCACAAACTGAAAGGAAAGAGCAAGTCTCTCCTGGAGGAAGAGAGAGGGCACAGGAGTGATTCACAGAATGGTAGGCCTCTCCAGTTAAGGTACTAATGCTTCTGACTGAGCTTGTGGTGTCAAGGGAGCCCTTCCAGAACCACTAGCTGAGATGAAGGAGCGGTACTAGAGCCCACATGAGGAGAGTTAGAGTAAGTGTAGCAAGGCAAGGGGTTAAGCCAGGAAAGTCTACCCATTCCTGGAGGTTTCTGGAGTATTTTTCTGGTGTAATCAATTATGTATTACATACTTATAGTGCATAGCACAGGACTGCTCCTGTGGCTCTTCAGGTTTATTTTTCTTTTCCTTTCCTCTTGAGTTTTTAAAAATTTGCTGCTATAAGCAGTTTCCAATGCTCAGGAAGCATATGAGATATCAACAACAGCTCCCCTGTTCTTGGCATTTGAATAACAAGACTAATAAAAAATTAAGTTAGAAACATAGGGGTCTCTTTACTAAGCTGCAGTAAGTTCTAGCATGCATGTACCACAGCTTAAAATGGCCTACTGCGGAACGTGCTCAGGCATAAGTACATAAGTAGTGCCATACTGGGAAAGACCAAAGGTCCATCTAGCCCAGCATCCTGTCACCGACAGTGGCCAATCCAGGTCAAGGGCACCTGGCACGCTCCCCAAACGTAAAAACATTCCAGACAAGTTGTACCTAAAAATGAGGAATTTTTCCAGTCCATTTAATAGCGGTCTATGGACTTGTCCTTTAGGAATCTATCTAACCCCTTTTTAAACTCCGTCAAGCTAACCGCCCGTACCACGTTCTCCGGCAATGAATTCCAGAGTCTAATTACACGTTGGGTGAAGAAAAATTTTCTCCGATTCGTTTTAAATTTACCACACTGTAGCTTCAACTCATGCCCTCTAGTCCTAGTATTTTTGGATAGCGTGAACAGTCGCTTCACATCCACCCGATCCATTCCACTCATTATTTTATACACTTCTATCATATCTCCCCTCAGCCGTCTCTTCTCCAAGCTGAAAAGCCCTAGCCTTCTCAGCCTCTCTTCATAGGAAAGTCGTCCCATCCCCACTATCATTTTCGTCGCCCTTCGCTGTACCTTTTCCAATTCTACTATATCTTTTTTGAGATACGGAGACCAGTACTGAACACAATACTCCAGGTGCGGTCGCACCATGGAGCGATACAACGGCATTATAACATCCGCACACCTGGACTCCATACCCTTCTTAATAACACCCAACATTCTATTCGCTTTCCTAGCCGCAGCAGCACACTGAGCAGAAGGTTTCAGCGTATCATCGACGACGACACCCAGATCCCTTTCTTGATCCGTAACTCCTAACGCGGAACCTTGCAAGACGTAGCTATAATTCGGGTTCCTCTTACCCACATGCATCACTTTGCACTTGTCAACATTGAACTTCATCTGCCACTTGCACGCCCATTCTCCCAGTCTCGCAAGGTCCTCCTGTAATCGTTCACATTCCTCCTGCGACTTGACGACCCTGAATAATTTTGTGTCATCGGCGAATTTAATTACCTCACTAGTTATTCCCATCTCTAGGTCATTTATAAATACATTAAAAAGCAACGGACCCAGCACAGACCCCTGCGGGACCCCACTAACTACCCTCCTCCACTGAGAATACTGGCCACGCAATCCTACTCTCTGCTTCCTATCTTTCAACCAGTTCTTAATCCATAATAATACCCTACCTCCGATTCCATGACTCTGCAATTTCTTCAGGAGTCTTTCGTGCGGCACTTTGTCAAACGCCTTCTGAAAATCCAGATATACAATATCAACCGGCTCCCCATTGTCCACATGTTTGCTTACCCCCTCAAAAAAATGCATTAGATTGGTGAGGCAAGACTTCCCTTCACTAAATCCGTGCTGACTTTGTCTCATCAGTCCATGTTTTTGTATATGCTCTGCAATTTTATTCTTAATAATAGCCTCCACCATCTTGCCCGGCACCGACGTCAGACTCACCGGTCTATAATTTCCCGGATCTCCTCTGGAACCCTTCTTAAAAATCGGAGTAACATTGGCTACCCTCCAGTCTTCCGGTATTACACTCGATTTTAGGGACAGATTGCATATTTCTAACAGTAGCTCCGCAAGTTCATTTTTTAGTTCTATTAATACTCTGGGATGAATACCATCAGGTCCCGGTGATTTACTACTCTTCAGCTTGCTGAACTGACCCATTACATCCTCCAAGGTTACAGAGAATTTGTTTAGTTTCTCCGATTCCCCCGCTTCAAATATTCTTTCCGGCACCGGTGTCCCCCCCAAATCCTCCTCGGTGAAGACCGAAGCAAAGAATTAGTTTAATTTCTCCGCTACGGCTTTGTCCTCCTTGATCGCCCCTTTAACAGGCAGGCAGCCTGCGGTAAGTTCCAAATCAGCAGTCACTAACCACGCGCTAAAAAATATGTTTAAAATTTTTGTTGGAGGGAGGCGTGTCTGGGGGTAGAGTGTAGGCATTTCTGCACTAATCAGTTAGCACGTCCACATTACCATGCGCTAAATGGTTAGCATAATATTACCACGTGAGCCCTTACCTCCTACAAAAGAGATGCTGGTAAGTGCTACCACGGTAATTCTTTTTAATGGCAGCATTAACGCACAGCGATTAATAGAAGAAATAGAAAATCAGCCATTTTCCCAAATGGCCTTAGTACGCGAGAAAACCACACATAAAGGCACACTACAGCCACTTTTTACCACAGCTTAGTAAAAAAGACCCCATTGTTCCTTCCGTACTAGCTGGCTGGTACAGAAACCAGAAAGCAATCATTCTCTGGTTGCCTAGGTGTGCGTCTGAGACGGACCTCAGTTCCCTTCCAAGTCACGCCTTTTTCCTAATCATATAGGTTTTGACAAAACTGATTAGAAATGCACAGTGGGGGGGGGGGGGGGGGGGGTTGAGTAGTCTGGTTTTTCAGAGCAGGATGTCTGGGTCAGCCTTTGTTATCACAAAGTTTTGTGCCAATTCACTTGAGCTCCTCCTATCTATAAAAAGTACAGTTCATGGTCATAGACATTCTCTCCCCCTCTCCCCAGCATTGTAACAGTACGGCAAGCCTCACCTGCTGCGGCAGAGCACAGCCAGCAAGCCACTACCACATGAGTGCATGGAAAACACTATATAGAAGAATGAACTCAAAATGACCTGAAACAGGGTTGGCTGCATTCATTGAACTATATACTCTCTTGTTCCCTAGGCCTGAATCCTTGCTCCAAATCTTAATGATCATTAAATTTACACATGCTTGACTTTATCTCTAAAAATATCTGTATCTACTTTGCAATCCAGTTTTAGCTGCTAGAAAATTCTTTTTGCATTGCTCTTAAGGCTGGATGCCTTGCGCTGATAGTCTGTGGACACTCCCTCTCCCCTCCTGCCTTAATCTCCAGAATTAGTAATATACTGGCATATCTTTGCCATTTGTCAGTGTCTCCTCCAGTAACACATTTGCTCGTCAATCTAATTTTAACCTATTCTCCCACAAGCACAGTTCCACTTGATGTTTCATGTAAATCATCCAGACCTTCTGTCATTCACCAGAGCTTTATCTGAGTAGCCTTGGAAGCCATGTGCTTCATCAAAAAAATCCTGTTACATCGAGAAACAGAAAACGAAAACTAATATGTTTCAACTTGACTGTTAATACCAGAACGCTATAAATCTGCTTATTACCAAAGTAAGGATAAATGATACATCTGGCACAGATTTGTGACAATGGGTGCAGTGATGCATCTCAGCACTTTCTGAAATTAAAAGCTTTCTCCGGCAGGTAAGTTATATCATGCATGGTTAAGCTTCACGAGACTCTTCCATGATTTATTTTGCATCTTCACACTGAGTTAAATCTGTGATTGTTGTCACACTCGTTAGAGAGTGCTTTGTCTGAATTTATGCTCTAGATCCCAAGTAGTTTTCAACCAATGCAATGCAATTTTCAAATTAAGCTGGCATTTTAAAATCCGACATTAATAGATACTTAAGCTCTCAAAGTGTTAGATTTATGGAATAGATTCTGGAAGTTCAAATACTGTTAATTATTAAATATTGCTGATGAAAATACACCAAATTACATGCTGTCAACCCTTGCTATATTGCTTGTATGTGAGTGGCTACACATGAAAATTTATTTCACAACCAAACCAAGAGCGTTGTGTCGTCATAAAATAACACTGCAGTGTTAAATTGTAAAGGTTGGTTTTGTGAACAGCTTTTTGCATATCTTGTGAAATACTCTCTCTGTATTTGGCTTAGGGAGTTAGGCCTATTTTTCATTCAACTTTACTGCTTTTTCAAGCTGGCTCTGAAAAGTCCTGCATCACCTTTCTACGTGTTACTACAAACTCTTATGAGTCACTGGACTTTCCCTTCCCTTGTACTGTCTATTTTTAAGGATGTACACAAGAAAAGAAAATGTTTCTTTTTAGATGTTTGGCTTTTTCCCCCAAAAAATTTCAGATGTTTTTTCAGTTCCTATCACACATTTGTGTTAAAAACAAAAATTTAACACAAAACTTTTTAATGCATGCAAATGGACTTTACATACATTAACACATAGGTTAACATGCATTACATTGATTTTGAATGCACTCAGGGGCCCTTTTACTAAAATGCCCTAGAATTATGGGCTTAGATTCTATATATGGCACCTAAAAAATCCGTAGCTTCTATAAGATTTAGGTTGATACCATAGCACCTAAATTTACATGCGCCCATTTACACCAGTAAAAACCTGCGCGTAGATTTAGGCACACTGATCCGTATTCTGTAATTATGCGTGGAAATTTTGGAATGCCCACAAAATGCCCATAAACACGCCCCTTTTAAGCTACACATGTTTATTTTAAACTGCACGCTTTGCAATTTAGGCACAGTTCTTTATAGAATACGAATTGTGATAATTGCCAATTAATGCTCATTATTGCTTGTTTAGTGCTATTAAAAATGTTGATCACCTTGTTACGCCAATTAAGTTACGTACGTATCTCCGTGCAGAATCTAGGCGCCATATATAGAATCCAGACATTAGCATGTGCTAAAGTGAGAATTTAGTGAGCGCTAAGCTCAGATTTAATACAACACTATTTTTTAAATCTTTTTTTATTCCAACAGTGCACTAATTTTATCATGAATGTGCATTGCCAACCAAAAAATTAAAATGGGAGCCCTTAACTCTTCCTAATTAGGAGGTGGTAAGTGCTCCCACATGAACTCAGTGTTCGCCAGTTAGTGCGCGCTAATGTGATCACGCTAGCTGGTTAACCCTTTCACACCCATTCTCCACCCATGGCAGGCCCTCTCCAGAAAAAAAATGTAAAAAAAAATAATAGTGTGTGGTTCGCACATGCAAAGAGGCAAATTACTTTTTAGGAATGCTAACCACTCAATAGGGCTCAATGGCCTTTAGTACCCCTCAATTTTTTAATGAACCAAGGGGTCCCTTTACCAAACTGCGAGAAAAAGGGCCCTACGCTTGCTGTGGGGGCCGTTTTTCCCACACGCCAGGGCCCTTTATACTGCAGTGGGTAAAAAGAGCTCCTAGCACTCATGGCCATGCGGCAAGAGAACTCTTACCTCATGGCCATGTGGCAAGGAGCCCTTACTGCCACCCATTGAGGTGGCAATAAAGATCTCCTGTGCTAACCCGGCAGTAACCAGACAGCGTGCGGCAATGCCTGATTACCGCCGGGTTATTGCTACGCAAGCCATTTCCAGGGGTTTTCTTTTTCCCCCAGAAATGGCATGCACTCGGGGCAGGACTACTGCCGGCAACTGTGTTGGGCCTGCGGTAGTCCAGGAAGAGTGGGCGGTAAGCCCGCATTGGGCTTATCGCCACTCTGTAAAAGGGTCCCCAAATGCACACTAACAGAGACAATCTTAGTGTATCGATATCCTGCAGACATACAACTACACCCCTCTTTTTCCCCACCCAGGGCACAGCATCCAAAAGGAGAATGGTATGTGCATCAAGTTGAAAAGCCTGACTGAGAACAGAAAACAAATGGGAGAATTAATGGCAGGGAAGGGGCAGATGTTGTGCAAGTTTCATATATCAGCTTACTCTTTAAAGATTTTCAGATATCTGGGGTCTTGCTACCAGTATTCATAACTTACTTAAGATCATCTCTCATTGACGAAAGCAACTAATTCACTCTTCAATCTTTAAGATGTATTATTCCTGTTGATTTTAACATTGTATTATTGTTATTACATTGTATTCACATAAGTTTCTGTCTTTATAACTAATGTAACTTGGATTTGTTATTAAAATGCTCTACTTTTAATGTGAGCCACATTGAACCCAAACTTATTTGGGATACAAATGTCATAAATAAATAACCTACCTCACCAGCAAGCAAGGTGGACATAGCTTCCAGTTATTGAAAATAAATGCACTGATCGTTTTCAACACACTGCTATCAAGCCATTTATAACCTGTACAAAGCTGACATGGCCCTCCTTCCAGCTATAAACGCTGTTATGGAACAGCATTTGCCACAGAAAGAGACATCATACATAATGATTTAAAGGAAGACATACTTCGGCTTAAAGTTATTTTGTTTCTTTCTTTTAAAAGGAACTGTCCGCACATTTTGTAAAACAAACACAAATGTTTATATGTATATATTTATTTATTTGTTACATTTGTACCCCGCGCTTTCCCACTCGAAGGCAGGTTCAGTGCGGCTTACATAGTAATAGGGGTTACAAGGTATTGCAGAGAGAGTACAAGCTGTGGTATAACAGAATAATGATGGAGATATGCAGATAGGTGGGATGGGCAAGTAAGAAGGGGGTAGAAGAGGCAGGAGGGGGAAGGTTGAAATGAGCAAGGGATAAGGGGATGAGACTGGCCAGAGGCGGGAACAGTTTGAGGGTTAGCATATTTATTTATTTTATTTATTATTACATTTGTACCCCGCGCTTTCCCACTCAAAGCAGGTTCAATGCGGTTTACATAGTAATAGGGATTACAGAGCATTCATAGTGAAAATTGATAGAGACAATATAAGTATATCAGAATAGTAAAAGATATAGGAAGGTAGAGATGCACAAGTGTTGGGTAAAAGGGTGCATAGGATTAGTTTGGGTCATTTGGGTAGGCTTGCTTGAACAGATGGGTTTTTAGTGATTTCCGGAAGGGTAGATAGTTCCTGATTGATCGGATAGGTCTGGGGAGGGCATTCCAGAGTTGGCTGCCTAAGAAGGAGAAGTTGGATCCATAATAGGTTTTATACCTGAGTCCCTTGCAATTTAGGTAGCGTAGACTGAGATAAATTCACGAGGTTTCAGACATGTTTCTGGTGGGAAGGTCAATCAGATTGAGCATATAGTCCGGAGATTCACCATGGATAATCTTGTGGATTAATGTGTGGACCTTGAAGATGATTCGTTCTCGGATAGGAAGCCAGTGAAGTTTTTGTTGAAGGGATGTTGCGCATTCAAATCGTGGTTTGCCAAAAATGAGTCTTGCTGCTGTATTTTGGGCAGTCTGAAGTTTTTTCAGGATATGGGTCTTGCAGCCTAAGAAGATACTATTACAGTAGTCGGCGTGGGTAAGTACCGTGGATTGCACCAGGTTCTGGAATGTTTTCAGGGGAAGGTATGGTTTTATGCATTTCAGTATCCACATCATGTTGAACATTTTTTTTGTAGTGGATTTTGCTTGATTTTCGAGCGAGAGATGTTTATCTAATGTCACTCCGAGGATTTTCAGGTTATCAGATATGGGGATTCATATAGGTGGAGTTGATGGAAGATGTGGTCAAGTCATAGTCGTCGAGTGATTAAGTGTTGGGTAAAGGGTACATAAGATTAGGTTAGATCATTTGTGTGTATATATGTGTGTGTGTGTAAATATATATGTATATACATATATATATATATATATATATATATATATATATATATATATATATATATATATATATACATACAGTGGTGGAAATAAGTATTTGATCCCTTGCTGATTTTGTAAGTTTGCCCACTGACAAAGACATGAGCAGCCCATAATTGAAGGGTAGGTTATTGGTAACAGTGAGAGATAGCACATCACAAATTAAATCCGGAAAATCACATTGTGGAAAGTATATGAATTTATTTGCATTCTGCAGAGGGAAATAAGTATTTAATCCCTCTGGCAAACAAGACCTAATACTTGGTGGCAAAACCCTTGTTGGCAAGCACAGCGGTCAGACGTCTTCTGTAGTTGATGATGAGGTTTGCACACATGTCAGGAGGCATTTTGGTCCACTCCTCTTTGCAGATCATCTCTAAATCATTAAGAGTTCTGGGCTGTCGCTTGGCAACTCGCAGCTTCAGCTCCCTCCATAAGTTTTCAATGGGATTAAGGTCTGGTGACTGGCTAGGCCACTCCATGACCCTAATGTGCTTCTTCCTGAGCCACTCCTTTGTTGCCTTGGCTGTATGTTTTGGGTCATTGTCGTGCTGGAAGACCCAGCCACGACCCATTTTTAAGGCCCTGGCGGAGGGAAGGAGGTTGTCACTCAGAATTGTATGGTACATGGCCCCATCCATTCTCCCATTGATGCGGTGAAGTAGTCCTGTGCCCTTAGCAGAGAAACACCCCCAAAACATAACATTTCCACCTCCATGCTTGACAGTGGGGACGGTGTTCTTTGGGTCATAGGCAGCATTTCTCTTCCTCCAAACACGGCGAGTTGAGTTCATGCCAAAGAGCTCAATTTTTGTCTCATCTGACCACAGCACCTTCTCCCAATCACTCTCGGCATCATCCAGGTGTTCACTGGCAAACTTCAGACGGGCCATCACATGTGCCTTCCGGAGCAGGGGGACCTTGCGGGCACTGCAGGATTGCAATCCGTTATGTCGTAATGTGTTACCAATGGTTTTCGTGGTGACAGTGGTCCCAGCTGCCTTGAGATCATTGACAAGTTCCCCCCTTGTAGTTGTAGGCTGATTTCTAACCTTCCTCATGATCAAGGATACCCCACGAGGTGAGATTTTGCGTGGAGCCCCAGATCTTTGTCGATTGACAGTCATTTTGTACTTCTTCCATTTTCTTACTATGGCACCAACAGTTGTCTCCTTCTCGCCCAGCGTCTTACTGATGGTTTTGTAGCCCATTCCAGCCTTGTGCAGGTGTATGATCTTGTCCCTGACATCCTTAGACAGCTCCTTGCTCTTGGCCATTTTGTAGAGGTTAGAGTCTGACTGATTCACTGAGTCTGTGGACAGGTGTCTTTCATACAGGTGACCATTGCCGACAGCTGTCTGTCATGCAGGTAACGAGTTGATTTGGAGCATCTACCTGGTCTGTAGGGGCCAGATCTCTTACTGGTTGGTGGGGGATCAAATACTTATTTCCCTCTGCAGAATGCAAATAAATTCATATACTTTCCACAATGTGATTTTCCGGATTTAATTTGTGATGTGCTATCTCTCACTGTTACCAATAACCTACCCTTCAATTATGGGCTGCTCATGTCTTTGTCAGTGGGCAAACTTACAAAATCAGCAAGGGATCAAATACTTATTTCCACCACTGTACATACACACACGCCACCAGTGGCATACCAAGGGGGGTGGTGGGGGTGGTCCTCCCTGGGTGCACGCCACTGGGGGGGGGGTGCCGCGTGCCCTTCCCTGTCTGCTCCACTCATTCCGTGCTCCCTCTGCCCCGGAACAGGTTACTTCCTGTTCCAGGGCAGAGGGAGCATGGAACGAGCGAAGCAGACAGGCGCGCAGCACCCCCCCCCCCCCCCCCCCCAGCAGGTAAAAATGCACCCGGGGGGTATCATTTTGCCGGGGAGAGGTGGCCTTTTGCCGGGGGTCACGCTGCACTCGGGGGGGGGCGCATCGGCGATCTGCCCCGGATGTCTGCCACCCTAGGAACACCACTGCACACCACATTGCTTATATTACTAGTCGTTAAAGTTGTTAATGAATCGAGCAACAGATGACTTTGAATTTAGTCATTGTGCTTTTCATTGTAATTCTGATTGTGGAATTTATAATGGTGGCATAATTGTCCTGGTTATAATGTATTCCTTTTTAGTATGATCTCAAGTGCATGTCGTGTGCCCTGCAGACTGCCATGCATCAGTAATCCTAAGGCTCTGTTCTTGAACCTGCAGGCCAGGCATCCACAGGCAAGTGTGCATTTGACCAGTGTCCCATAATGGTATGCAAGTCCCCTGGGGAAAATATCTCTCTATCACTAGAAAAACATAAGAAAGGAAAACATTTTTCAGTTCCAGTTCTACCACCCCAGTCAAACAAATCATTATTGCCATGGGTGATCCCGCGAGCGAGGGTTGTGGGTAGACCTGCACAATAGCGCAGCTGGATAAAGGTGTAAAACTGAAAATAAGAACAGGGTGGAAGGTCTCTTTGGTTTAACAAATACAGTCTTATCCAGGACCCAAACACAATCTGAGGCTGTTAGCTGCCATCCCTCAAACACAGCCTGTTAACTCTTCTCTTTCTCTAGCTAGACTTACAAGGCTCATATCAAAAGTGGCTTACCTCAGCCAAGTCACAGTTGCAAGACATAGTTATAGAGGCAAATGGTGGGGCTTCAACTCTTCCTTCCCTGGGACTCCTTAACCCCAGTCTGGCCCTACCTTTTATATTTCTTCTTTCCTGTAACTTTGGCTCCACCTCTCCTGTCTCCTCCATGGGCGGGATTAATGGGTCTAAGGTGGCTCAGGCTATCTGAGGGACTGTCCTTAAGGGTGAGGGGCAATACTCTGTCTACTCCCTCACATACCCTCCCCCTCAGCTCAACCCTAGCTGGTTGACTGTCATATTAGGGTCCATCTCCTCAGACAAAAAAAGTGGTGTTGGCATGGTCTCAACCTGCCTGATGTCTCACCCAATAGCTGAAGGACTGGAGACTAAGGAACTAGTGCATGATATGTTCATTTGTGTCTTTTGGTTGAGCCATCCATTGAAGGGGTTGATGGTCGGTGACCAGCAGGAAGTGTCTCTCCAACAGATACTATTGGAATGTTTCCAAGGCCCACTTGACTGCCAGAGCCGCCTCCTCAATCAATGCATAATTCCTCTTTCTCAGGAACAGCTTCTAGCTAATGTAGGTCACTGGATGCCCTTCCCCATCCACTTTATGAGCAAGAACGGCCCTGAGACCAACCTCTGATGCATTGGTCTGCACAATAAAGGGCCAGTTGAAGTCTGGGCTGACCATCACTGGCTCTGAGCAAATGTCCCTCTTCAAGGTTTGGAAGGGCACATCCAGCTCTTTGATCCAGTGTATCCATTCAGGAGCCTTCTTCTGTAGGAGGCAGGTTAGAAGTTCTGCTTTCTCAGCAAACTCTATAATAAACCAGTGGTATTAGCCAATGAGGACAAGGAAAGCTCATACTTGTTTCTTCTTCTGGGGTACTGGCACCTGGGTGATTGCCTCTACCTTCTGGATCTGAGGTCTCACTTGTCCATTCCTGACCACATACCCCAGATACTGGACTTCTTGTCCTCCCAAGAAGCACTTTTTAGGATTCGCTGTTAGCTCAACAGTCTGTTCACTCTCCACACCAGAAATCTCAGCAGGAATCCAGGCCAAAGTATCAGTCTGCCTGTCTGACATTGCTGCCTGGATGTCTCAGCGCCATCTGAAACTAAACATGACCAAGACTGAGCTTCTCATCTTTCCCCCTAAACCAACCTCTCCTCCTCCCCCATTCTCTATTTCTGTGGATAACACTCTCATCCTTCCTGTCTCATCAGCTTGTAACCTTGGGGTCATCTTCGACTCCTCCCTCTCCTTCTCTGCACATATTCAGCAGACTGCTAAAACCTGTCGTTTTTTTCTCTATAATATCAGCAAAATTCACCCTTTCCTTTCTGAGCACACTACCAGAACCCTCATAGATAGTGCTGGGCAGACTTATACGGTCTGTGCCCTGAAAAGCACAGGTACAAATCAAAGTAGGGTATACACAAAAAGTAGCACCTGTGAGTTGTCTTGTTGGGCAGAGTGGATGGACCGTGCGGGTCTTTTTCTGCCGTCATCTACTATGTTACTATATTACTCATCCACACTCTTATCACCTCTTGCTTAGACTATTGCAACTTGCTTCTTACAGGTCTCCCACTTAGCCATCTCTCTCCTCTTCAATCTGTTCAAAATTCTGCTGCACGACTAATATTCCGCTAGTGTCATTATGCTCATATTAGCCCTCTCCTCAAGTCACTTCACTGGCTTCCTATCCGTTTCCGCATACAGTTCAAACTCCTCTTATTGACCTATAAGTGCATTCACTCTGCAGCTCCTCTGTACCTCTCCACTCTCATCTCTCCCTACATTCCTCCCCGGGAACTCTGTTCACTGGGTAAATCTCTCTTATCTGCACCCTTCTCCTCCACTGCTAACTCCAGACTCCGTTCCTTTTATCTTGCTGCGTCATATGCCTGGAATAGACTTCCTGAGCCGGTACGTCAAGCTCCATCTCTGGCAGTCTTCAAATCTAAGCTAAAAGCCCACCTTTTTGATGCTGCTTTTAACTCCTAACCCTTATTCACTTTGTTCAGAACCCTTATTTTATCATCCTCACTTTAATATTCCTTTATCTCTTGTTTGTTATGTCTGTCCTAATTAGATTGTAAGCTCTGTCGAGCAGGGACTGTCTCTTCATGTTCAAGTGTACAGTGCTGCGTACGTCTAGTAGCGCTTTAGAAATGATAAGTAGTAGTAGTAGTACACTATCCAGTACTGCTTCTACCTGGATGAGATGGGTCCTCCAATCTTTACTGTAGATGTCAATGTCATCTAGGTAAGCAGCCGTGTAGTCTCCATGCGGTTTGAGTAAGCAATCCACGAGGTGTCGGAAGGTAGCTGGAGCCCCATGAAGGCCAAATGGCAACACCTTGAACTGAAACAACCCCTGGGGCATGAAAAAGGCTGTCTTCTCCTTGGCAGCCAGAGTGAGAGATACCTGCCAATATCCCTTGGTCAGGTCCAACATCGAGATGAATCGGGTTCCTCCCAGTCACTCGATGAATTTGTCTACCCTCGGTATTGGATAGGCCTCTAGTTTGAAGACAGCATTCACCTTCCAAAAATCAATACAAAACTGGATACTCTCATCTGACTTTGGCACCAGCACAATGGGTGATGACATGTTAATTATAAACAGGTCCCATCTTTTCCACAACTTCATTCGGATCTTGCAATTTGCATAATTGTTTACTTTCTAATGAGGGTAAGAGAACTAAGACTCTATCCCTTAGCTGGAAGGTTCTCTGTACCTCTTTCTGATTGAAAGCTCAGGTTGACCAACTTGAGCCTTTTCCAAGCAGATCTTGACTGCCTCACCGGCTTTCTTCAGCCTTTCCTGCATGGTGAGCACACATTCAGCCAAGTTCCTTCTCGGGCTGGGTTCCTCTTCCCAAGCTTTCCAAACTGCATCCAGGATTTCCATAGGTCTCCTCTGATATAACAGTTCAACTGGAAAGAATCCTGCCTAACTCTGGGGCACCTCCCAGATTGCAAACAGTACATACAGGGGCAGAGAATGCCAGTTTTTCCCTTCTTCAGCCACAAACTTCTTCAGCATTTGCTTGAGAATCTTGTTGAAGCATTCCACTAGACCATCTGTCTGCAGATGATAAACAGATGTCCACAAGGTCTTCACTTTTAACAAGGCACACACCTGCTTCATAACTCTGGTCATAAAGGTGGTGCTGTGGCCAATCAATAAATATCAGCAGGAATTCCCATCCAGGAGAAAACCTCCCACAAAGCATTTGCCACCGTGTTAATCTTTATATTACGTAGGGCAATGGCCTCTGGATAGTGAGTGGTATAATCCAAAATAACTAAGATATATTTGTTGCCACTGGTGGTGCATTTTAGGGGACCCATGAAATCCATTGCTGCTCTTTTGAACAGGATGTTGACAAGGGGCATGGGCACAAGAGAGGCAGGTTGAAACCTCAGAGGACTACTCAGCTGGCAGTTTGAGCAGGAATGATGAAAGAGCACATCCAGAAAAACCAGAAAAACCTAGCCAAAATCTGTTCTTGGGTCTTCTCCCTCAGGTGACCTCCTAACAGGTGACTGTGGGCTAATTGTATGACTTGCCTATGATAGGGTTGAGGAGCTAACAATTGCTCTACCTCTTCCCACCCCAGGGTTCCTTTGGCCACCCTCTACAACTTGTCATTCTTTATTATGAAATATGGGAAAGTTGCCTTAGAAGGGTCCTGGTTGCCCGTGGGATTCCCATCTACCATAAAAACCCTAGCTCATGCTGCTCTAAGGGACGCGTCCTCTGACTGTGCCCTTTTAAAATTCCCTCGATATTCCATTTGGGTAGGCTGTCTAAAGGGTTTGGGGTGTCTGGGCTGTCTTCCCCCAGCTCTGGATCTCTATCCACTGCAGCTCCTGGATTCAGAGAGTAAAGCAGTTTCTCTAGCCGCCGCTGGTTGTGGGGTTTAGGCAACCTTGGGTTTTCGGTATACCAGTCAAGATCCTTCAATGGGAAGATCTCATGGAAAGATATCACCGAAATTCAGGAAATCCCAACCCAAAACTTCTGTGTAAGGAAGTCAAGGCAAGACTACTTCTTATAGCTGATCTTGCCCTACAGATGTTTAAAAGGATACTTGAGCTGTTGAGTACTGTCTCTGGTCACCATTTAAGCATGCCAGGGTCACGGTCCACTCGTAATTCAACTGCAGATGGTTGGCATCTCTCTCCAAACAAGGGTTTTGACACTTCCAGAGTCCACTAGGGCTTGGTAGGATTACCCTTCCAGTTCAACTTGGAACACAATTTCTGCTCCCTGGAAGGGAAGCTTCCACAAAATTGTAGTAGTGTGAGGCCAACATGCTTATATCTATGGCATCTCCAGCTGAATATTGAGAGTCCTGGGCTATATGACCTTTTTCTCCACGTCGGAAACAAGTGGGGCCATATGGATCCTGCAACCAGGTCTGCTGGCTGCAGTATGTTCATTGGGACGCAGGTCTCCATCGCTCAGAAGCCTTCCTTTGAGACCCTGAATGGGAAGGTAGATTCTGATCCCTCAAATTATCCACTCCAGTCTTTTCTCTTTTCCTCACAGGACTCCCAGCCCATTTCTTCTCCTTGTAGAGTTCTGATTCTGGTTGGGCTTGGAAGAAGGCCTCAGACATTTCTAAAGCACTCTCTGGGGTCAGTTTAGGGTGTCGCTTTACCCACTGTCTCATAGGTGAGGAACTGCTCGAGAAATACAAGCCCTGCTATCTCCAAGCCTGTTTTCCTTTCTAGTTGCAACCACCTCCATGTCATTTTCTTGAGTCAATAGAAGAAACCCCAGGGATTTTCTTTGACTTGCAGAGTCCCCTTCCAGAACCGTTGTCGGCAGCCAGCCATCTCCAGAATAGCAGTCTTCACTTCCACATAGGTGGCCATCTCTCTAGGGTGGACTGCAAAAAGTATAAATGAAATTGAAGTGGATAGAGCACCGTTCACAGAAGAGAGTGTGTATGAACAGCTTGAAAAGCTAAAGGTGGATAAAGCCATGGGACCAGATGGGATCCACCCCAGGATATTGAGGGAGCTCAGAGAGGTTCTGGCGGGTCCTCTTAAAGATTTGTTTAACATATCCTTGCAGACGGGAGAGGTTCCGAAGGATTGGAGAACGGCGGAGGTGGTCTCTCTTCACAAGAGTGGTGATAGGGAAGAAGCAGGAAACCACAGGCCGGTAAGCCTCACTTCGATTATTGGAAAAGTAATGGAAGCGATGCTGAAGGAAAGGATAGTGAATTTCCTGGAAGCCAATAAGTTGCAAGATCCGAGACAACATGGTTTTACCAAAGGGAAATCGTGCCAAACGAATCTGATTGAGTTCTTTGATTGGGTGACAGGAGAATTGAATCAGGGACAAGCTATGGACGTAATCTACTTAGATTTCAGCAAAGCTTTTGACACAGTTCCCCACAGGAGGCTCTTAAATAAACTGGAAGGGCTGAAGATAGGACCCGAAGTGGTGAACTGGATTAGGAACTGGTTGACGGACAGAAGCCAGAGGGTGGTGGTGAATGGAATTCGCTCGGAGGAGGGAAAGGTGAATAGTGGTGTGCCTCAGGGATCGGTGCTGGGACCGATTCTGTTCAATATATTTGTGAGTGACATTGCCGAAGGGTTAGAAGGTAAAGTCTGCCTATTTGCGGATGATACTAAGATCTGCAACAGAGTGGACACCTGGGAGGGTGTGGAAAACATGAAAAAGGATCTGAGGAAGCTAGAAGAATGGTCTAAGGTTTGGCTATTAAAATTCAATGCGAAGAAATGCAAAGTGATGCACTTAGGGAATAGAAACCCTCGGGAGATGTATGTGTTAGGCGGGGAGAATCTGTTAGGTACGGACGGGGAGAGGGATCTTGGGGTGATAGTATCTGAGGATCTGAAGGCGACGAAACAGTGTGACAAGGCGGTGGCCGTAGCTAGAAGGTTGTTAGGCTGTATAGAGAGAGGTGTGACCAGCAGAAGAAAGGAGGTGTTGATGCCCCTGTATAAGTCATTGGTGAGGCCCCACCTAGAGTATTGTGTTCAGTTTTGGAGGCCGTACCTTGCGAAGGATGTAAAAAGAATTGAAGCGGTGCAAAGAAAAGCTACGAGAATGGTAAGGGATTTGCGTTACAAGATGTATGAGGAGAGACTTGATGACCTGAACATGTATACTCTGGAAGAAAGGAGAAACAGGGATGATATGATACAGACGTTCAAATATTTGAAAAGTATTAATCCGCAAACGAACCTTTTCCGGAGGTGCGAAGGCGGTAGAACGAGAGGACATGAAATGAGATTGAAGGGGGGCAGACTCAAGAAAAATGTCAGGAAGTATTTTTTCACGGAGAGAGTAGTGGATGCTTGGAATGCCCTCCCGCGGGAGGTGGTAGAAATGAAAACGGTAACAGAATTCAAACACGCGTGGGATAAACATAAAGGAATCCTGTTCAGAAGGAATGGATCCTAAGGAGCTCAGCCGAGATTGGGTGGCAGAGCCAGCCGGTGGTGGGAGGTGAGGATAGAGCTGGGCAGACTTATACGGTCTGTGCCCTGAAGAGGACAGGTACAAATCAAAGTAGGGTATACACAAAAAGTAGCACATATGAGTTTGTCTTGTTGGGCAGACTGGATGGACCATGCAGGTCTTTTTCTGCCGTCATTTACTATGTTACTATGTAAACATGTTGGAAGGTAGCCTGGCTACTCCCAATCAATAAGCAATCCATGACACTTCTGGACAGCCAGATAACTTAGCAGTCTGCTCAAAGTTAATTAGGAAATCGTCTGGATCATTCTATGGAACCATTTTCTTTAATACTGGAATCGGAGGGGTCACTTGCAGGCTGGGTGCCTGGATATCCATTCCTGCTTAGGCCTGAGAGCTCTGTTGTAGCTCAACCAGCTTCTGTAACGCTGCTGTTGTTGCCACTGCTCAAAATGCATCTGTATAAATTGTTGCTGTTGTTACAGAATCTCTTGTTTTTGCTGCTGGTCCCCCACCAAGGCCTGGAGTAGCCTTTCAATGTTTTTTCCTGTTTCGCTAGTGGCCAGAGCCACTCAGTACACCTGTAAACAAAAATAATACCTGCCTGTCTGACACTAACTATACATTCCCCCCCCCCCCCTCCTAACTAGGGCAGGGCTAACCCCTTTTGCCTGATGTCCCAGCATGGTATCTTCAATAGGCCCAGAGCCCTGGAGGTCAAGGATACAGCTTCCTCGGGCAGGATAAGCTCATGAATCTCACTCCTGACACCACATGTGATCCTGCCAGTGAGGGTTGGAGGTAGGCCTGCACAATAACAGCTGGACAAAGGTATAAAACTGAAAGTAGTACTTTATTAACAGAAAACCTGAGGCCTGTTACATCACAGGGCCAGGAACACAGGGTGAAAGGTCGCTTTGGTTTAACGACAAGGCTCAAACACAGTCTGAGTCTGTTGGCTGCCATGCCTCAAATACAGCTTGTTAACTCTTCTCGTTCTCTATCTCAGTTCCAGGTCTGGCTCTAGCTAGACCTCAGGGCAAGACTTATAAGTCTCAAGTCAAAAGTGGCTTACCCTAGTCAAGTCACGGTTGCGAGACATAAGTTGTAGAGGTATATGGTGGGGCTTCAACTTTTCCTTACCTGGGCCTCCTTAACTGCAATCTGGCCCTACATTTTATACTTCCTCTTTCCAGTAGCGTAGCCAGGTTAAGGGTGCAGGGGAAGTGGAGAGCGGACTGCTGACAGTGCTTGTGCATATTTTAAATGTGACAGATCATGTGAAAAATAGGCACTGGTGCCATCGGAAGTCTGTTTGGGGGAGCAGCTGCTGCCGTGGTGACCCACCTAGCTACGCCTCTACCTCTTTCCTGTCTGTACCCTCAGCTCCACCTCTCCCATCTCACTTCCTTTCTGGACGGGACAAATGGGTTTAAGGTGACTCAGGTTATCTGAGGCACTATCCTTAAGGATGAGGGGCAGTATTCTATATACCCTCTCACACCATGTTATTTATTTCTGTTAGTTACCCACCTTTCTATTAATGCATGACTATCAGCAAAATCCAAACAGCATATTATTACCAAGACATAAACACAAAAATAAAAGAACGAACAAGACAGATGCTGCTGGCATTTATATGATTTTTTAATCAGCTATTTGTTTATTGATTTTGAATGTATGCTTGTACTTCACCAAGTCAGGTAGGTATATTAAAAATGTTGCACACAAATGCAGCACAGAAGAACTTAGCTCTATCTCCCCATCTACCCTGTTAGTTTCCCTGGAACTGTAGGGCAGAAACACTATAGCCAAACAAATAAACTTCTACGGTGTCCTGTACAATCTGTAAGAAATACTAATCGTTTTATTATAACACATACCTTAGCTGCTTTCATAATTTGTATGCACTGTCACTAGGGATTGGCAGGTAACTGAATTTTTCAAATACCTACCTAAATGCAAACTACCCACCAACCTTGTACCTATTTTTCAGAGGGAAAGAATATGAATCTTTCTCCTTTGAAAATTGCAACAGGTAGGAAGGACCTACACTCTTTTGCCCCTGCTTTTTTTTCTGCAGGCAGAGTTTCTTTGGACCATAGCTCATGCTCATTCATGCATCAGTTAAACATGCCTTTGCTTGCTGTGTGTGGCAGATGGAGGGACAGCAGGCATATGAATGGAGAAATAGCAGCAAGTCCACTCATGCACATGGAGGTTTTCTCCCACACTAAAACATTTTGATACCAAATTTAGGCCTGGATTGTGCAGCTGTCCAACTATACAGTCTGACAACTAAATACTGCCTGAGAAAGCTGGCGTCAACCTGCCACTGTCCTTGAGAGTTCTATTTCTCCAAGGTTATAATTTTGTACTAAAATAAGGATTAATTTTATAACTAAGCTGGTGTCCAATAGCATGAGGCTTTAGCTGGCAGTAGTACTATGCTAAAAATGCCTTTTACAAATGTGACATCCTTTAGAGGTCCCCCATCTCCATTAGAACATTAACCCTTAATTCTATAAACTTAGGGCCGGATTCTATACAAGGCTTGGTGAATAGTGTGCATTAAATTGCCCATGTGGCCACGTGTGCTACTCAACTGAGTAACGAGCCAATTAGTGATAATTGGTAAACTTTTTCTTAGCTTTTTCCCATTCCTTCTTATTTTACTGCTTTTATTTAGTCTGCTTTCTCATGAGTACATAGGTATTGCCATACTAGGACAGACCGAAGGTCCATCAAGCCCAGCTTCCTGTTTCCAGCAGTGGCCAATCCAGGTTACAATTACCTGGCGAGATCCCAAAACAGTACAATACATTTTATTCTGCTTATCCTAGAAATAAGCAGTAGATTTTTTCCCCAAGTCCATTTTAATAACGGCTTATGGCCTTTTCTTTAGGAAGCTATCAAAACCTTTTTTTTAAACCCTGCTAAGCTAACTGCTTTTACTATATTCTCTGGCAACATATTCCAGAGTTTAATTACACACTGAGTGAAGAAATATTTTCTCCGATTTGTTTTAAATTTACTACTTTGTAGCTTCATTGCATGCCCCTTAGTCCTAGTATTTTTGGAAAGAGTAAACAAGCAATTCACAGCTACCCATTCCGCTCCACTCATTATGTTATAAACCTCAATCATATCTCCCCTCAGCTGTCTTTTTTCCAAGCTGAAGAGCCCTAGCCGCTTTAGCCTTTCCTCATAGGGAAGTCATCCCATCCCCTTTATCATTTCCGTCGCCCTTCTCTGTACCTTTTCTAATTCCACTATATCTTTTTTGAGATGTGGTGACCAGAATTGCACACAGTATTTGAGGTGCAGTCGGACCATGGGGTGATACAAAGGCATTACAACATCCTCATTTTTTGTTTTCCATTCCTTTCCTAATAATACCTAACAATCTATTTGCTTTCTTAGCCGCCACCACCACCACACACTGAGCCAGAGGGTTTTCTCCTTTCACCTCTTCAATGTCTCACCTGATTGTATTAACATGTCAATGTACTGAATGTGCCAATACAAAAGGGTTCTCCCCTCCCCCAAGAGAACTATTTATTGTGATTTTCCAAATATACAGTGGAGATGGCATGCATGTCCTGTTAAGTTAGAATTACATGATGAGAAATTCCCCACTAGAAGCAACCCATTCCCTCCCCAGTTTGGATCTAGGATTCAGCACAGACCTTGATAGATTGCAATCCTTTGTCCACTGGTCACAGTTCTCACTTCCCTATCATCAAGCCGATCAGTCCATGGACTGGTGGGTCGTGTCCATCTGCCAGCGGGTGGAGATGGAGAGCGGTCTTTTGCCTCCCTGTGTGTGGTCATGTGCTGCCGGAAATTCCCCAGTATGTTCTCTATCTAGCAGGTGTGTGCTGGGGATAGTGCTGGGCAGACTTATACGGTCTGTGCCCTGAAGAGCACATGTACAAATCAAAGTAGGGTATACACAAAAAGTAGCACATATGAGTTATCTTGTTGGGCAGACTGGATGGACCGTGCAGGTCTTTTTCTGCCGTCATCTACTTTGTAAATAGCCAATTATCACTAATTAGCAATAATTAGAATATGCATGCACTTCTTTTTAAGCGTATTCTAAAAGAGGCGCATGTAAATTCCAACATGTGAAGCTGAAAAGGGCCGTGAGAGGAGTGTAGGCATGTCAGGGGTATCAATCATATGTAACAAATAAACAAACAAACAAATAAATGTACAAGCGTTGCCCCACATTCTATATCATATTTACACATGTTATAGAATGTGGGGCAACGCTTGTACATTTATTTATTTATTTGTTTGTTTGTTACATTTGTATCCCACATTTTCCCACCTATTTGCAGGCTCAATGTGGCTTACATAATACCGGAGAGGCGTTTGCATACTCCGGTGTAAACAAATACAAAGTGATGTTGTGGTAAGATAAAGTTCATGTGGCACAGCCACATTCGGGAATCGTTCAACGGAAGAGTTGTGTTATGTCCATTTCGTACTTTAGGTTTGTTGTGTTCCAGAGGTCAGGCATTTATGATGGATTGGTAGGGTATGCCTTTTTAAACAGGTTAGTTTTTAGTTTTTTCCGGAAGTTTAGGTGGTCGAACGTGGTTTTCAAGGCTTTTGGTAATGCATTCCACAGTTGTGTGCTTATGTAGGAGAAATTGGATGCGTAGGTTGATTTGCATTTGAGTCCTTTGCAGCTTGGGTAGTGCAGATTTAGGTGCAGCAGGCACTATTCTATAAACTTCATCTTACTATAGACACAGTTTATAGAATAGCACTATGTGCTTTATTCTGATGTGCCCACATTTTACTACTACTACTTATCATTTCTATAGTGCTACTAGACGTACGCAGTGCTGTACACTTGAACATGAAGAGACAGTCCCTGCTCAACAGAGCTTACAATCTAATTAGGACAGACAAATAGACTCCTTATTCAGAATCCGGGGGTTAACCCTTAAAAGTAAGCACAATTTATGTGCTCAGATTATAGAACACTAGCACTAACATACATGAATGTCGCATTCATGCGCATAAGTGCACGCACAGTGGTATTCTAAAATGTAAGTGCACCTAAACTGGCCCAAAATCCTTATTCTGTCTGCTTTTGGTTTTGGCTGAAAGGCTACTTTAATTTTCAACCATGTTTTCAGTTTCAGCTGAAAATGACCATGTGTTTTCGGTGGAAGATAAAAATTTGTGCTTTGTCTCATTTGTCTCCCTCCTCCCAGACCCTCTTCAGTGTCTCCCGCTCACCCATAAGCCCACCTGGGCCTATCTTGCAATCCCTGGTGGTCTAGGGGCATAGTTGGGGTGGAAGCGATCTCCAATTACTCCTGCCCATTCTAGTTCTGCTCTCAAAATGGCTGCCATGACTGAGGCATCACTCCAGTCCTGACTATACCACGAGACTACCAGGAAATGTAAGGTAGACCTGAGAGGGGAGCTAGTCCTTTGTATTTTTTTTTGTACTGCAATTGCAAGTAATGTTGCTATGATCTTGCACAATAGTTTATATGGTAAATAGAGTGCTCCAAATAAATGCAAATAATGCAAAATTTTAGAAGGAATTTATATCTGTACATTTGGCATGATAAAGCTCCTTAGGAATTAGCCTATCTGTGGAGTTATTTATTTATTGGGATTTATTAACCACCTTAATAAAAAGATTCACCCAGGGCGGTGTACAGCATGTACAATTTAATATAAAATTTATAGTTTTGTTAAGAGGTCCCAAATGAGGTAAACTTTAAAACTCAGATTGAAACCTAATAATAGGACTAACATGAAGCAGTATCAGAAATAAACACATTTAACAGCACTGCAGGACAACCATATAACAGAAATATTTCTTTATTTTCCTTTTTTTGATATACTTACAATCGCCAAAATGGCAGCAAGGCAGTTTACAATAAAATGGAAAGGGGAAAGGGAAATGGGACTTGATATACTGCCTTTCTCTGGTATTTTGCAACTACATTCAAAGCGGTTTACATATATACAGGTACTTATTTTGTACCTGGAGCAATGGAGGGTTAGGTGACTTGCCCACAGTCACAAGGAGCTGCAGTGGGAATTGAACCCAGTAACCCCGGGATCAAAGTCCAATGCACTAACCACAATACAAACAGTACCATAATAGACTGAATGGAAGAACATTCAAATAACATAGGGGTCCTTTTACTAAGGAGTGCTGAAAAATGGCCTGTGGTAGTGTAGGTGCATGTTTTGGGCGCGCAGAAATCCATTTTCAGCACACCTGCAAAAAATGCCTTTTTAAAATTTTTGCTGAAAATGTATGTGCGGCAAAATCAAAATTGGCACACATACATTTTGGGTCTGAGACCTTACTGCCAGCCATTGACCCTAGTGGTAAAGACTCACGTGGTAACTGGGTGCTAATGACCTATGTGCTTCAAATGTCACTTTGCGCGTATTGGATATTCGCCAAAAATGAAATTACCACAAGAGCCACATGGTAGCCAGGTGGTAACTCCATTTTGGCGTGCGTTAGGTACGCTTAGACGCTTACGCGGCTTAGTAAAAGGGGCCCCATAGTAACTAACTTGTTAGTCTCACATACACAAGGAATGACACAGGCTTCACATACTGCAGCAGGACATGCTTATTCACTCCTACCCTAGCTGAGATAATATTTAATCACCTCTTGGACTTCATGTGCAACTTTCTTTAAATTAATCTCCTTATTCTCTAACTCCTCTTAATCTCTTAGCTATCTAAATGTTCCATCTTTGCTTATACCCTGTTCTGCCTATTAAAATGTTTCACTATGTATTGTGTTGAAATTGTAAGTAGTATACTATGCCAGTCTTTATATTGTTATTTCAACATTTTTTACTGCTGTAATTGTCTATTGCTTATGTTTGATTTATTCTTACTGTAAACCACCTTGAGTGAATTCCTTTGAAAAGGTGGTAAATAAAACCTAATACATAAAATAATAAATAAATACTTGATATAATACGTCTGCATAATACCAATGAACACTTAATAAGCACGCATTAGAAAATTCAAACAACATAGATATGATGATGACAGCAGTCATTCTACGTGTGGTGCAAAGTCAGCCACTGTAACAGCAGTGTGGCTTTTAGCTTCAGTTTTCATTAGCTGAGGTCCATGTATGTAGAAGCTATTTTGCTTGGAGGTAAAATATGGTCTTTCATTATTAAAATTATTTTCTGACTTGGATACTGTAGCTTTAGCAGAGGAATGCAGACTGTAAACTCTGACTCTATCCCTGGCAGCCCTCACTGGTTCACATTCACACAGCCAAACTTCAGTTTTTGGTTTCTGCTTTGGCTGAAACCAGATGATGTGTTTCAGTAGCAGTTTTGGTTTCAGCCGAAAGCTTTTAGGCAGTTTCGGTGGCAGTTTCAGCCAAAACTAATTAAAGCAGTTTTGATCAGTCTCTAGTGCACAAGTCGCTCATGGCCGGATTCGGTAAATGGTGCCCAAATTTAGGTGCTGGGAAAAATTCACACTAAGCGCTTTTCTACAAAAGGATGCCGCTGGCTGAGTGCCCTGTATAGAATATCACTTAGAACGGATTCTAGCACAAGGACTTATGCCATCTGAAACCTGGTGTAAATCCTGGCACACAAATTGGGTGCATAACTCCGGTATACTTTAACACTGTGCCTAAATATTTGGAATGCCCCGACCCACCCATGCTCCTCACCATGACCATGTCCCCTTTTGGGTTGCACATAAGACACTTTGAGTGCCCACTGTTATAGAATAGTGTGAAGGCTACGTCTATAATCCACATTTGTGTCAATCAACTCCAATTAACCTCAATAATTGCTCATTTGCATGCAATTAACTAATTAGTTTACATGCACATTTGGGCTCCGCGCCCAAATTTGGGCACCCAACTCTGGGCAACCTATCTGAGGGATAGTGTGTAACTGCAAGAGGGGGAGATTCAAGGGGAAGCGCATGGGTGGGGCATATGTGTGAGTCAAACAATTATACGCCTAGGTTAGAGAATACTGTCATTTCCCCCAAATTCTATATATGGCACCTTAAGTTGTGCACACTAATTTGGTCGCATGGTCAAATTGCATGCACAACTTAAGCCAATCAGCACCAATAATTTGTACTTAACCAATTAATGACACTAATTTGCTTTAATTAGAGTTTACACACACATCTTTCTTGGCGTATTCTTTAATAAGGTGCATGTAAATTCTAATGCGCACAGTTGACAAGGGGGCATGGTTAGGGGTGTGGAATGCATGGGTTGTGGACATTTCAAAAAACTGTGTGCACTATTATGGAATATACCCAATTTGCACCTAACTTAGGCGCAGGTATTTAGGCCTAATTTTAGGTGGCCTAAATGGGTGCACCTAAATTTTAATTGCAAGAATGGTGCATGAGCATATTCTATAAACTAAGCCTAATTTTAGGTATACTATATAGAATCACGCTAACCACGTGGTTTTACGGCACCGATTTTTAACGCACCGTATGTAGAATGTCCCCCTTTTTTGTGCTAAAGTGCTGCATTAGACACGGCATAAGTAGGTGCATCTAAATGTTGGTACATAAATGTCAACTAATGCCTGTACCCAGATGCAGTTATAGAATTTGCACTCAGTGTGCTGCATTTTGGAGCTTAACTTTTGGCACCTTTGGTATTGAAGTAAAGGCTTAATGCCCTTTATTAACCACCCACTTTTTACTTCTGCTGTACTGATGTTATTACTTGACTATCTTTTTCAGGTCTATGAACTCTCTTAATTGATTCGGTACAAAGAAAACATACTTAATACCCAAATATTTTACATTGCACTTGCATGGGTATGCAAGTAAAAATGTTGCCCCCAAAGACCTCGTCTCTTCTCACATTTGAAGGAATTTCTTCTTTCTTGTGTTACTTTTGTAACATCTGGAAAAATCCATAATTTCTGACCACAAAAGTTTTGATTAATATTTTTAAAGTATAACTATAAAACTGAGTTAAAGTCCTGTTCAAATACAAAAGAAATCAAAAGAGTAGCTCTATTTGTTACCTCTGTCAGTGAGTCTTCCAAAATTAGTGAAATATCTTTCAGTTCTTCAGATCTTTCTTGTTCCAAAGGACCAGGCATTTCCCCTTGATTTTTTTTTTTTTGTAGGAAGAAAAATTTATTGGAGGTAAATGTTGAGATGAATACTTTAAATTTTCATCAAGAAACTTTTTTAAATAAATCCAAGGGTGAAATTTCTATGGCTTTGGAAAGTTCAGAATCCTCATATTCAAGCGTCTATTGTAGTTTTCAATTTGCTCAATTTTTTGACAAGTATTTATATTATCTTTCATCATTGCTGATACATTTTCTTTAATTATTACAACTTCATCTTGAGCACTCTTAACTTGATCTTTAAAGTCTTGCTTCAATTTTTCCACCAACTTAGAGAGTTGGTCTACTGTGGAGATCAAGTTCTTTGTTTCCTGAGTTGATACAAGAATCAAAACTTCCATTTTTTCCATAGCCTGCCAAAGAGTTTCAAGCGTTATCACCTGGGGGGGGGGGGGGGGTGGGGTCAGACAAACCCTCCGCTCTCAAGATCACACTAGCTGCCGATATCTGCTCCGATGGAGAGCCCCCTCCGCTGACCTCAATCTCACCGCCTTCCGGGTCTTGAAGATCAGCTTTCTCTTCTCGGAGTTCGGCAGGACAAGGTGGATTTCCAGCTTCCGGAGGAGAAAGCGAGATCTCATTTTCCTGTGACGCTGGGCTCCCTGCTTGAGTGTCTAGTGGATCCTCAACTCCGGTTTGATTTGGTGGATGCCGGATTGCAAAGGCGTCCAGTGTTCGCTGCCGCGGGGAAGATGTTCGGGCTCGAGAGGGTACGGCCCTAACAGTCCCCTTTCTCTTGTTATGTGGCATATCGGAATGAGGAAAATAGAAATTAAATTCAGCAAACACTCAGAGCGTCTTGCTACTCTCAGCGTGACGGCACCATCTTGATCCGCCCCCGGTTTCACACCTGTCCACAACTTTTGGCACCTTTTATAGAACTGTCCGCTATAAGACCAAATTTGCACAGGACATCTCAATAGGTCTTGGTCATTTAACCCTCCATTGCCTCAAGTACAAAAACAGATTGTGAGCCCTCTAGGGACTTAGAAAGTAGCACGTCTAGTAGCACTTTAGAAATGAATAGTAGTAGTAGTCATTATATGAATAAAATCCACATTGGTCCTGCTGTATTGCATTAGTTAGAATTTACTAGTCTCCAGTTGCATTACATCCAAGTGGATATTATGATAAGGATCTCATGAGTTCTCAATAAAAGTCTGCAATTAGAGCACAATGCTAGGCTTATGTGAATGTCAGTCTCAGAAAAATAAGGGCATTGGAGATTTCGAGCATTACTTTTGTTTTTTATTCATTATAATATCTTCATTTAAACTAAAGTTATGGAGGTGGAGGCATTACTTTTCATTTAATCTTTGTATATTGTAAGAAAGGTGTATGTTTGCATGTAGACATTTTGTTGTATGGTCATTGGTGTATTTTCTTTTGGAGGGGGGTCATTTGGCTTTTACTGCTGATTTGGAGCACATGACCCTTACATTTTTAAAATGTAATAAACTTTGAAGTCCAGTATTCTACTCAAATTAGTGCAAATGTAAGTAGACTTCCAAGGGTGTATAATAAGCCTTTGATGAATAGGAACTTGTTACTGAATGTCTTTCAAGATTTAAATAATGTGAGTAGTGTGTTGATGGAGAATGGATTTCTGCCGTTGGTATTATACGACAGACTTTATAAGGTGTTTAAATCTGGTACTGGCATGTTTTGGCGTAATTTGTTGCAAGCCCTGGGATGTGTTTCATGTTTGGTGGACTTGTCCTGTTATTCAGCCTTAGTGGCGTGGTATTATTATTGATTACAGCTGATACTGCAGATCTCATACCCCTTGAAGGCGGAATATTGCTTATTTCATGTACACCCTGGAGGAAAGCAGAAACAGGTGATATGATACAGACGTTCAAATATTTGACAGGTATTAATCCGCAAACGAACCTGGGACATGAAATGAGGTTGAAGAGGGGCAGACTCAAGAAAAATGTCAGGAAGTATTTTTTCACGGAGAGAGTGGTGGGTAACGGAATTCAAAAATGTGTGGGATAAACATAAAGGAATCCTGTTCAGAAGGAATGAATCCTCAGAAGCTTAACCGAGATTGGGTGGCAGAGCCGGTGGTGGGAGGTGGGGCTGGTGGTTGGGAGGCAGGGCTAGTGCTGGGCAGACTTCTACGGTCTGTGCCCTGAAAATGGTAGATACAAATCAAGGTCAGGTATACAAAGTAGCACATATGAGTTTATCTTGTTGGGCAGACTGGATGGACCGTACAGGTCTTTTTCTGCCGTCACCTACTATGTTACTATGTATAAGAGTTGGTTTGGTACAGTAACTGAGAGTTAAAAACTGCTGCCTGCTGGAAAAGGAGAGTCTGAAAAGCTGAAAAATACCATGCTACTGTGAAAGAGCCTAGCCCTATACTTCTATCACTTATAGGAATGGATGCATGTTTCTGCCAAGAGACAATATTTCAACTCTTCTAATTCTTTAAAGAGATCAAATTCTGATACCGCCCTGGGGCATCACATGAGCCTTACCTTAAATAGAGTCACGTACAATGATCAACATAGAACAGAAATCTCAGGAACTATCAGGTGATCCATTACAAGTGCAAATTTTTATTTTATCCAGCCAGTTTTCCCTTTCTCTATTTCGCCTTTCAGTTCAAACTTATTGCATCGGCCTCTTCATGTACCTTATTTGCACTTTGGGTTTGAACAAAATAGCTTAAAGTGAGATTTAGAATTGATGATGGACTGAAAATGAAAGCAGAGGTTTGTCTAATCTGCTCTCATTAGTGGTCTTACATTCAGTTGCTCAAGAACGAATTAAATGACTGGTATGACATCCAAAACAAATAAAAGTCAAATCCAATAAGAGAGTCTCTGGGCGCTAGTGCAAATTACCTTCTAATATCTCACAAATTGCAGATCCTGGGAACTGGGTAGAGTTGCTGGAAGCAGAAATGGCCTGAGTTAGTTCCTTTTTAACACACTATCGTAGTCTGTTCTCTTTGCAGAGTGAGTCAGCATAATAAATACAAGGCAAATAATTCTACTCTCCACTGCAGAGCAGTGCGGAAGGATGTTTTTGCTTTGGATAAGCACAAAGGCCAGTGCAGAAAGCCACATGGTAGAGCTGAGTGCCAATGGCTGAGTGCATGACTTCTACTGTGAAATTATCGCAAAGCTTTTGGGTAGAGAGATAACACAAACCGATCTGTGTGTACCATCAAATAATTATACAAATGGATGGTAGAATCTGAAATGAGTTTGCCCTTTCTTTTCCTAGCAGAATTTTTCCTTGGCTAAATTATAAAATTACTTGGGTGAACAATGAGCATGCAAATTGCTGCCGCATCCATAGCTCATTGTAAAAATGTATCCCATTCCTGTCTGTGCATGAGTGGAGATTGACCTCGCACCCCAGCTTACCTGCTGATGGTGGAGGACGTCGGGGCCTGGTTCCGCGGTGTCCTCCCAGGCCTCGAGTGTCCTTTCTGGTGCGGCGAGCCATCTACCCCACTACTTCTGATGCCCCACAGCACCTTGTGGACCTTGCGGCTCCCTTCTACCCTGCTACTGCTGGCACCAAACTCTAATATGCACAAGTATACTATCCCCTTGTAATACCTCTGGTAACAAAAATTGTTTAAAGAATATAAATGAACCAGGGTTCAGTTTGAACTCAGCTCTAACCTTTGATAAAGGGTATAGGTAGAGAGCTTAACCTACTAATCCAACATATAATAAGCAAAATAATAATTTTTTGTGTGAAAGGAGAAATTCTCAGAGGCTAGACGCACCCAAGCGGACAGCCTGCATACGCAGGCCGTTCCTAGTGGGTGGATGGGTTTCTCTGTCATGGAAATTCTCCAAGGGTTAATAAATGCACCCGTGAGCAACCATATGCTCTCAATCAAATAAAGTGACGGCAAACAATAATACCGTGCCTAAATGTGTTAACTAAGTCAAAATAAGCTCTTTATCTATATCCCTATCTATGTTCCACACTTCAAGTTTCCTTACTCTCATTCAACACATCCACCAATCACAAGCAAAACTCCAACGCACTCATTCCTATTTCAAAACGTGGGCCTTATTTGCACATCTTTTTGTCTCTTTTTGTCTTGCTAAATAATCAAGACCCAAATGCTCAATTCACATAATAAGCATCTACAAATAACGCTCTCTATATAAGAACAGAACTTGTGTGTCCTATATAAGTGCATATGGATAAATTATTCAACTAATAATGTAAGGAAACACATAATATAGAATAAACATCCTTACAAAAAGTTCATGAATAATATATTCTAAATAAAAGGCGCACTTATCTCTGCGCTGCTAGGTGTGTGCACAACACCCAGCAGCTATTGTTGAAACCGGCGTTATCTAAATTCCTTTCACTGCTATTTCCACTAGATTTCTCCGATGGTGGCAGGATACCGTCTGTGTCCCAAACTCTAGGCATTCATGCTTTGCCATTGTACTTCACTTAAATGGCCAGCAGCGGGAACTTCCTCAGGACACCCGGAGATCACACCAGGGAGCTGGGGCCTTATGAGGAGGCCCCTGACTCTCCCACTTTGCCTTTGCAACAGGCCTCTAGCTCTCTTCTGGGAGAACTCCTTCCTTGGTCCCAACTCCATTCCTGCCTTGTTCCAGACTCGATTCCTGCCTTATTCCTGCTCCTCCCTGGCTCTGACTCTATTAGGCCAGCCCTCAAGGGCTCTCTTACGAGCCATTCTCTGACCTTGACTCTGTAGGGCTATCACCCAAGGGCTCTATCTCCTGGCCCTGACTGTTGTTTCTAAGAGCCACCCTATGATCTCATCTCCACCGGGGTAAGACTTGCCTGCCACCAGTTGGGGCCTGCCTAGCCTCCGGGCAAGGTGGGCAACATAACTCAACTGCAGTCTAAGGGCTCACCTACCTTGAGCGTGACAGATTACAAAGCCCATGAGCTGGGGGGAGTCACCTGCACTTGTCTGTTTCTGTCCAGGACCTGACCACTTGTTCCAGACTCTGCTCCTGCCTTGTTCCTGCTCTTCCCTGGCTCAGACTCTAACAGGCCAGGCAGCCCTCAAGGGCTCTCTTAAGGGGGCCATTCAGTGTCCTCTCAGGCCTTGTCTCATTAAGTATATGCTCTGTGATTTTGTTCTTTATAATAGTCTCTACCATTTTGTCCGACACTGACATCAGGCTCACCAGTCTATAATTTACCGAATCACCTCTAGAACCCTTTTTAAAAATTGGTGCTACATTGGCCAAACTCCAATCTTCCGGTACCATGTTTGATTTTAAAGATAAATTGCATTGCATATTTACTATTAATAGCTCTTCAAGTTCAATTCTATCAGTACTCTGGAATGTATACCATCTGATCCAGGAGATTTACAACTCTGCAATTTGTCAAATTGCCCCGTTACATCTTCCAGGTTTACAGAAATTTGTGTCAGTTTCAATACCATTTCTGGCACTGGTGTCTCTCCCATATCTTCCTTGGTGAAGACTGAAACAAAGAATTCATTTAATCTCTCCGCTATGGCCTTGTCTTCCCTGAGTGTCCCTTTTACCCCTCAGTCATCTAGCGGTACAAGTGATTCTTTTACCAGCTTTTTGCTTCTAATATACCTAAAAAAAATTTTTTACTATGAGAGAGAAAGCTGAATCGTTGTTTGGAGAGAGAGAGGAGTACCTGTTACCTTTGCGTGTGTGCCTTAGTCCGAACCTCTTTACCCTCACCTGCCTGTTTTGTGTTTTACCCTTTCATCCTTCCCTACCCCTTCTAGCCCCCAAACTCCTTCCCCTCACCCTATCCCTCTCCATTCACTGTTCCCACGTGCATACGTCATTCCCTTACCTGTTTGGAGTCTCTGTTTGTCCTGTGTACTGCTGCAGCGTGTGTTTGGCAGTGAGTGGCTAGAGGGTGTGGTCGGAGAGTGCTTGCAATTGCAGTGTGGTTGTGGTGGTGGGAGTGAGCTTATAGGCAATGGACGCACTAAATGCACTGGCGATGCACATGGTGGAGGAAGAGATGCCCCCCCGTAGGGGATACTCACGCCCCAGGGTGTTCAGGCCCCGCACCACTTTCCTTGACTTCACTGACCTCCAGTGTATCACTAGGTACAGGTTTGATAAGGCAGCCATTCAGCACCTGTGTGACCAGCTCCAACCACTCCTGCAGGCCCGGACCCATAGGAACAACCCCATCCCCGTGCACCTAAAACTCACTGTCGCTCTCTCTGTTCTGGCCACTGGGAGTTTCCAGTTTGTGCTTGCTGTCAACACGGGGCTCACCCAGGCTTCCATTTCCAACTGCCTTACCCACTTCCTTGATGCCTTCCTTACCCACACCTCTGACTACATCACCTTCCCCACCACCCCCCACGCCCTGCACAACAACATGGCTGCCTTCTATGCTGTAGCTAGATTCCCCTCGGTCATAGGTGTGATTGATTGCACACACGTCGCACTCAGACCCCCCCGGGCACACGAAGCCACCTACAGAAACAGGAAGGCATTTCATTCAATGAACATGCAAGTTGTGTGTGATGCCCAGGGGGAGATATTAGACGTGTGTGCCAGGTACCCCGGTTCCACCCATGATGCCTACATCCTACAGCACTCAGGCATCTTCCGCAGGTTTGACCGAGGGGAGATCACTGGCGGATGGCTCCTAGGTAAGTGCAGCATGGATCTGCCCAACCTAGACCTCCTCCACAACCCACACACACACCTCCAAACAATACACACTCATCTTTCTCATTGTGCTTCTCCTCAAAGGTGACAGAGGCTACCCGCAGCGGAGCTGGCTCATGACCCCCCTGGTGCATCCACAACCAGGGTCGGAGGAGACCTACAACAGCAGGCATCGGACCACCCGTGTCATCATAGAGCGGGCCTTTGGCCTACTGAAGAACAGGTTCCGGTGCCTGGACCGGTCTGGAGGGGAGCTCCTCTACAGCCCCCAAAAGGTGGCCAAGATCTTCGTGGCCTGCTGCATGCTCCATAATTTGGCCCTGCGCAGACGACAGCCCCTCCCAGAGGAGCCACAGCCACCAGAGCAGCAGGCCCCAGAGGATGAGGAGCCACCTCCACCTCCCGCCCACAGAGCAGAGCAGACCGCACACCAGCTGGGGGTCAGAGCAAGGCAACGACTCATAGAGACAAGTTTTGTGTGAGAGTAAGTAGAAATTTATTCATAGCAATCACATATGTCTACACCATCACCCCTCTACCACCATCACCCCCTCTCCCCCCATGTCCCATCACTTTCCACGACCCCTCCCCATGGCTCTTCCCTTCCCCTTGCCCCGTCCCCTCCTACCCCTCCCACCATGTTCGGTTGCAGCTGGTGCTGCAGGGGAAGTCTTTTCAGAGTGCTCTGATGAGGAGCTGCTCTCACTGTCCTGAGTATGCAGACGGCAGCCTGCTTCCTCAGCTGCCCTTTCAAAGGCAGGCCACCTTGTAGTGCTGCCCTCCAACCTGGCCACAGGACCCAGAATGGGAGCTGGTCTGGTGGGTGGTGCAGCAGTGGCTGGGGAGGCGGATGACCTCAAGGTCCTCCGTTTAGCCGCTGGTTGCTGGCCACTAGAGGACGTTGAGGCCAGTTCCTGGTGCTGCAGCACAGCTGGAGTAGGTGGTGTCAGGTCACGGCGCAGGCCCTCGATGCTATGCTCCAGCTGTTGGAGTTGCTGAAGCATAGCATGTTGGCCCTCTACCGCCTCCCGCTGCACCTGGAGCGCCTCCCGCTGCACCTGGAGCTTCTCCTGCTGCACCTGGAGCTTCTCCCACTGATGTTCATGCAGCTCCACATTGTGGCGCAGCAACTGAGTTATCACACGCATCAGTTGCCTCCTGTGGCTCGATAGCCTCTGGCGAGGAGGTGACCCCCTTTCTCCATCCTCTTCATCATCAGCAAAGGCTGCAGGTGGTGCAGCTGCAGGTATGCGCTCTGCTGCTGCAGGTGATGGAAGTGATGGAGGTGATGGAAGTGGAGGTAGCGCCTCTTCTTCTTCTGCTGCTGCTGCAGTTCTTTGCTGGGCCTGTAGCCCACTAGGCCCAGCCTCATCTGAGTGGCTGTCATCACCTGCATAGCAAAAGGGGGAGGAAATGTGTTGGTGAAAATATCCCACTGTTTTTCAGCATTCGTATACATGGCCCCACTCTTGAAGACCCAGCAAGGTGATGGTGAGGAATAGGATTGGCAGGCAAGCCACAGATGTGATTGTACATGGGACAGAGCTGGAGACCAGGACAGGAGAGACTGATGTGAAAGGCAGAGGTGCTGGAGGAAGACCCAAGAGAAGGACAGCAATCACCAACTCTGAGGATGTCCTTCCACATCCTTTTTGTTTTTGTTGGGTTTTTTTTGTAACTGAAGGACATATGTGCATGTCTTCTTTTACTACTGACTTCCTAGACTGGCTACAACTGGTGTATGAACCACGTTGCTGGCTACAGCACAGAGGTGTGGGAAGGATATATGCAGAGTTTGGAAATGGTAAAAGAGGAGGGAGTGGGGAAGGGCCCCAAAGCTGTGACACAGTGCCAACCTACACATTACTACTAATCCTTTAGGCATATGCAGCACTGTACATGTGAACATGAAGAGACAGTCCCTGCACAATAGAGCTTACATTCTAATTAAGTCACACAGATAGACAGGGCAACTAAGAGCGAAGGGAATTACTAAGGTGGGGATAGTGAGTAAGGGTCTTGAGCAAGTGAGTAGTGGTTAGGAGTTCAAAGCAGCATCATAAAGGTGGCCTTTTAGGCTAGGTTTGAAGACAGTCAGATACACACATTGCTGACACTACTCCCCCCACCTCCCTCCTCCCTCCTCCTGTCCCCCAATTGTGTAAAACAGAGTGTAGTTCAGCAGCACAACAGATACCCCAGCTTCATAAGGGTCAACCTACCTGTGCCCTCAGGCTGTGCTGATGTGTCAAGGGTCCCAGGGACGCCATGAATGCCCTCCTGGGGTAACAGGCGGTGAACAATCCGCTCCAGGGGTGTCAGGTTTGCGGTGTCATGTGCTGGGGGGTTCCCACCAGCCTTCCGTCTCACATCCCGTCTCAGCCTGCGCCACTTACGTTTGCAGTCTTCCACATCTCTGCCACTGTGGAAGACTGCATTCAGGTGGTCCCGGACCGCCTCCCATTCCCGCTGCTTGGTAGTAGCAGCGAGTCTCTGGCCTGTGGGAGCAAACAGAAATGTGTGTCTTCTGTCTATCTCCTGCACCAGGAGCTCGATTTCGGCATCGCTAAAATTACCCTTGCGGGTCGGAGGCAGCCTCGGTGCCATTATAACAAAGCGATTCGAAAATCCGGAGAAAAACGCCTAAATACTCGCCAGACACGCCCATGTTGAAGGGGGAATGGGCGGCCTTGAGATAGGCGTTGATTGTTTGATTATGGACAAAATCCCCACACGTACCCAGCTCATCCAGCGATTTGGGCGTCCGTGATTACGATTATGGGCGGAGTACTATGAGCGTCCCCAGCTGCACTGTGTTGTGGGCACGATTCTGATTATGGGTGGAGCCGTATGGGCGTCCTCACCTACATTCCTTTTAGTGCTGGCCTTTTAAATGGGCTGTTTGCTTGCACTTTACCGATTGTTCTTTACACTGGGGGGGGGGGGGGGAGGTGTATGCGTTTCAACACCTGTTTGTTTGTACGGTTTGTATTTTTCGTGTCATCTGCTGGGGGGTTGGCCTCGCCCCCTCTGTTTGCAGTGTTCCACATCCCTGGAACTCCATTTCCGCATCAGTGACATTTCCGTTGCAGGTGGGTGCTTGCTTAGAATCTTGCCACACAAGTTCAAGGTAAGCTAATAGTTCTTAGCCACTTGTTCAAGGGCTGCCCATTCTCTGGATGTACTTTGCATTCAACTGTTACTTCTATTTTCACCAGGTTTGCTAGTGGATGCTGTGCAGCGGAGGACGTTGAGGGCCCTTATTGGTGCTGCTTCACGGCTGTACTGTGTGGTGTTCCTGTTGGAGTTGCTGGACCATATCATGTTGGGCCTGTGGGACTCCCCGGTAGGTTCCACACTTTATGTGCTGCACCCCAGTCCCCATTTATGAAGTGCTCACCCATTGTGAAGGTTGCTGGGAGGGGGGGGGGAGGGGAAGAATATATGCAATGAATGCCTTTTCCACATTATTGAACACACTCCTATAATTCTCCATAGTTATGGCAGTGAAGCATTTCTAACTTTTAGTCTGCAAACGATTTGCATGGTGGCCACAGGTACCTGCCTACTGAGCCCTTCAGTCATGGTGACGGTGAGGGTGTTTGATTACAGTTCCTAATCCAAATTACCTGCAGCTGCCTGCAGCCTGGTGGCTAGCATGGTGTAGTGATTACAACACCAGTCTTGTAACCCACAGGTTGCCAGTTCAAATCCTAGCTGCTCTGTGTGAACTTGGCCAAGTGACATTACTGTCCATTGTGTCATGACAAAACTTAACACCCTCCTGGGACTGAGACAGATCCAGAGTGCCTGAATGTAACACACCCTTGAGCTACTACTGAAAAAGGGGTGACCAAACTCAATGTAAATAAGCACATATATATTTGGGTGCCCTTCTGTACCTGTTGTATTATATTGCAATTGTGCTGATATAAATATCCATCAAATACTGTGACTATTGTTTTCCCTTTTCTCCTCAGCACTATATACCATTGTTGAAGGATTGGAATGTGAAAACATGACCCAGCTGCTTGTAGCTCCTTGGTGGCACCACCAATGTGGTGTGGTTGTGGGTAAGGGTGTCTGGTGATCAGAGAGCAAACATCGTCTATGTGCTACTTAGGGTTATCTGCAAGTTTCTACTTGGCAGATCACTAGTGCCAGACAACAAATCTATTATTTACAGCACTCTGTGCTGTAGGGCTCTATGGTAAGGGGGAGGGAGGGAGAGAGGCTGGATGGCCATTTGTGTGCCTCAAGAGTAATGGCCACAACCCCTCCCCCCCCCCCCCCCCCCCCCCCCCCCGCACATACAGCCATGCAGGATGGAATGAACAGGTGGCCTTCTTTATGGGCACAATTATCACATATTTCTCTTTCACACTTCACAGTTCATGCAATGCAATGCATATTGGCTCCTCTCACATCAACACCAGCATTTGATAATATGTAATGCACAACCTACAGACACACACACCCTGTTATATGCAGTAGAAAACACATATATTTATTTAAACATGGAGACACAAATCCCCCCAAAACTTAAAAATCCCCCAACCCTACAAATCCCCCCAAAATGTACAAATCTCCCCAAAATGTAAAAATCCCCCAACCCTACAAATCCCCCCCAAAATGTACAAATCCCCCCCAAAACCCTACAAAGTCTTTCACCGGTGGCCATGCCCCAAGTGTAGTGCCCTTTGTAGCAGGGTAATGAGCAGTGCCAGAAGCACCCTCAGTGGCGTGTGGAGCTGCTCATTACCCTGCCTTATGGCTCTCAGCTCCTGCAGCACCTGGTTCTGGCCATCTACCAGGTGCTGCAAGAGGCGCAGGGCTGGAGCTGGCCCAGGGGCTGGAGCTGGCCCAGGGGATGGAGGTAGCCTAGGGGATGGAGGTAGCCTAGGGGATGGAGGTGGCCCAGGGGATGGAGCTGGCACAGGGGGTGGAGCTGGCCCAGGGGATGAGGGCGATGGAGCTGCAGCTGGTGGGAGCTCCTCCATAATTCCCTCATCGATTATGAGGACCCCCTCCTCCATCATGGCCTCATCGATGAGGAAGACTTGCTCCTCCTCCTCCTCCTGTTGGCCCTCCTCCTCCTCCTGTTGGCCCTCCTCTTCCTCCTCCTCCTCCTGTTGGGCCTCCTCTTCCTCCTCCTCCTCCTGTTGGGCCTCCTCCTCCTCCTCCTGTTGGTCCTCCTCGGCCTCCTCCTCCTCCTGTTGGGCCTCCTCTTCCTCCTCCTCCTCCTGTTGGGCCTCCTCTTCCTCCTCCTCCTCCTGTTGGGCCTCCTCCTCCTCCTCCTGTTGGTCCTCCTCGGCCTCCTCCTCCTCCTGTTGGGCCTCCTCGGTTGCCTCTTCCTCCTGGTCGGCCTCCTCAGCCACCTCCTCCTCCTGCTGCTGCTGGTGGCCTGTATATGTAAAAGGATTGTGGTTGAGATCAGCACATGCAACATGGCTTGCATAGTGCAGGAGCTGGGTGGCCTGACACGGGGGATGGGGAAAGGTGTGGTGAGGTGTGGCCTATACCCATGGGGACTGAGATGCGTCAGATGACATGACAGGGAACCCTGGAAGGTGCTCTGACACAGAACACACAGGACATGTTGGCAGACCACACTCATTGGTGCCCAGCATGTTTGCATAATGATATGTGAATACTGACCTGTTTTGTTCTTTGTATTGTTTTTTTTTTTTTTTGGGGGGGGGGGGGGTTAGCACATAACTTTATTATAAGGCAATGGCATCCACTAAAAGTAGGACCTCGGCCAGAACTACCAGTATCCACCCACCCCAGAAAGGGGGATACTAAAGTGAGGCATGTCATCTCATTCATCTCGGAGAAGGTTGGTTGGAGGTTGCAGCCACACTCATGGGAGGGCATCTGCAACCTAAGGCCTTGATCTGGGACAGAGGTGTTATGACCTACTAGTTGCCTATTAGCCACATGGAAAGTGATATTGTACAGTACATTTGCATTATTCAATAAATACATTTACAAATGAGTGCATGTGTCCTGTTTTGAATACTTACGTCGAGCCCTCAGGTGGCGTCGCACTGCCCTGATGAGGTCAGGGCTCTCCCGCCTGACTCGACGGAATCTCCTGCGCAGGGACTCTCTAGGTCCCTGTGAATGCCAAACTGTCTGTAAGATATAAGTTTGTACAGCAGGAGTCAGGGGATGGTCGTTTTTTGCCTTCAGGACAGATATTCATTTGTACATCCAATAGCACAGAGGCACAACACTGTGTGTGTGTGGGGGGGGGGGGGGGGGGGGGGAACGTCAAACACTTACCTTTCCAGCCTGTCCCTTATCCGGGTCCAGACTCTCATTGCCTGTATCCTGGGGGGCAGGTGGTGGTGCTGGATGAAGAGGCTGTGCCGGTGCCTAAGGCACAGCCGCACCAGCAGCAGGCTCTCCACCTGGCTAAAATTGCGCTCCCTACGGAACTCCTCCATAGTTCTCAGTGAATAAGCGTTCTTGGAAAACAAGCGCCTTATATGGACGTCCTTGCGTGACGGACGTCGTTTCGTGCACAGCTCCATATATGGATTACCATCCCATATATGGCCGACTCAGTACGTGGACGCGTCATAAGCATAGACAACGGGCATGAATGGTTATGCGTGTGGGCCCTTGATGCGTGCGGAGCTTGCCTTATATAGATGAGTATGAACATTGCGAACCTTTTCACATATGCACAATATGCATATAGCTGCATGTTCCTACCTACAGTGCATGTAGTTCCGGACATCCAGATATGGAAAATATGAAGAATATTCGGTGGAGCAGCATGATCCTCCTGTAGTTTACGCTTATGAACGTTCCTCATATTTCCTGTACCTGGATGTCCGGAACTGCATGCACTGTACATGCGAAACACCTAGGGCCGGATTTAGTCGTTTTCAACTGCGATAATCGAATGTCTAAAGGCGCCCTTTTTACTACCCTTTGTGCGGCCGTTATTTGGGCGTTTTGAATGGCGATAATCGAATGCCTAAGGACGCCCATATTATTATTTGATTATACCTACCGGATTTTGCCCGACTTCGCAAGAGCGTCCTAATTCGTACTTGGACGACCTTTCGATTATGCCCCTCTATATGTTTTTGCCTCCAACATAATCTTATTTTCAAAGGGGTACATAAGGGCCTTCGTGCATCCAGCATTACTGCTCGGCTACCACGTGCCCCGGGTGGTAATTCTGAATTTGGCACATGCTGAAAATATTTTCTATTTTCTACTACATGTCACTTACCCGGTGGTAAACAGCAGTGGATGCGTGGGTAGTGCATGAGACCTTACCGATAAGTCAATGGTTGGTAGTAGGTCTCAGGCCGAAAATGGGCACATGCTGGTTTTTATTTTGCCGCACATTCCACGATGTAGCAAAAACTGGCCCAGTACACACCCAAAACATATGCTCACACTGCCGCAGTCCACTTTTTGGCGCAGCTTAGTAAAAGGACCCCAATGTCTCTCTTTGCCTTCTTTATCAGCGCTTTACATTTGACTTGGCATTCATAATATTTTCAGTCAGATCCTTCTTCCATTTTCTGAAGGATTTTCTTTCAGTACGAATAGCTTCCTTCATCTCACTTTTTAACCATGCTGGCATTTGGCCTTCCTTCCTCCTTTTTTAATGCAAAGAATATATCTGGTCTGAGCTTCCAGGATGGTACTTTTGAATAGCATCCACGCCTGATGTAAATTTTTGATGTTTGCAGCTATTCCTCTAATTTTATTTAGTAAACCAGTCTGCTTTTTGAAAGTTAAATGCCTAACATATTGGATTTCCTGTGTCTACTTACTCCAGAGATAATTTCAAATCTGATCCTATTATGATCACTGTTATCAAGTGGCCCCAGCACCATTACCACCTACAGCAGATCATGCGCTCCACTAAGGAATAAGTTTAGAATTGTTCCCCCGCTTGTTGGTTCCTGAACCAGCTGCTTCATAAAGCAGTCCTTGATTTCATCAAGGAATTTTACCTCCCTAGCATGCCCTGATGTTACATTTACCCAGTCAGTATTGGATAATTGAAATTACCCATTATTATTCTGTTACCCAGTTTGTTAGCCTCCCTAATTTCTGATAACATTTCTGCATCTGTTTGTACATCCTGGCCAGGTGGACAATAGCACACTCCTATCACTATCCTTTTCCCTCTTGCATATGGAATTTCTATCCATAGGGATTCCAAGATATGTTTTGTGTCCTGTAGAATGTTTAGTCTATTCAATTCAAGGCCCTTCTTAATGTACAATGCTAGCCCTCTACCAGTTCGATCCACCATATCACTCTGATATAATTTGTACCCTAGAATGACAGTGTCCTATTGGTTATCTTCATTCCACCAGGTCTCAGAGATGCCTATTATATCAATCTTTCATTTAGTTCTACAGACCAGATTTCTAAGGTCTTAAAAAGATTTTTTTTTTTTTGCCTTACAACAGTTGTGATTAGTGAGATCTTCTTTGACTGAGAAGGCTTTACATACGCTTATAAATGCCTTTGTGATCTCATGGCTGGAGTATGATTATTTGGTGTATGCGGAGCTTTCACAGCTTTGTTTGAGGAGGCTTTGCAAAATGCTGTGATGTGTTTATTGTGTAGAGTGAAGTTGAGGGACCATGCTACACCATTGTTTATAAAGCATCATTGGTTGCCAGTGTAGTATCGCATTGATTTTAAGTGCTTGCGTATAGGGCTTTATATTATTCGGTTCAGTCCTATTTAGCATCATTGACAGTCTTGTATGTACTGTACCTAGTAGGTCTTTGAGGTCCTTGTTAGATAATAGAATGATAGTTCCTTCAATATCAATGGAGCATCTTGCTTTTAGTAGGAATAGGGCTTTTTTTTGTTTGGCTGGTTCCATCCCTATGGAATAACTGTACACCACCTTGGGTGAATCTCTTCAGAAAGGTGGTTAAAAAAAAATCCCAATAAATAAATAAATAAATTATAAATAAATGACAGCAAGGAGCCACCCCAACCCTGGCCCGACCCACTGCCTGCCTAGGAGGGCAGGTCTGAGCATTGCATGTGGCTGCCACCATGTTAAATGCAGCTTTCGTGAACCTTTACAAAAATTGATTCACTTTTAACCGTCCTACACCACTCAGGATTTGTAGACCTCAATTGTATCCCCCTCAGCTGTCTCTTTTCCATGCTGAAAATCCCTAACCTCTTTAGCCTTCCTCATATGAGAGGAGTTCCATTCCCTTTATCATTTTGGCTGCTCTTCATTGAACCTTTTCTAATTCCACTATATCTTTTTTGAGATACAGCAACCAGAATTGAACCCAGTACTCAAGGTGAGGTTGCACCATGGAGCAATACAGAGGCATTATAGTATTCTTGGTCTTCATTACCATCCCTTTCCTAATAATTCCTAGCATCCTGTTTGCTTTTTTGGCCACTGCCTCACACTGGGTAGAAGATTTCAGCGTACTGTCCACCTAGATCTTTTTCTTGGGTGCTGACTCCCAAGGTGGACCTTAGCATCAGGTAACTATGGTTTGGATTATTCTTCCCAATGTGCATCACTTTGCATTTGCCCATATTAAATTTCATCTGCCAGTAATTAGGAGTTATGCGCGTATCTTCCCTACACCCTATACTATAATGTGCATGCCTAAATTTCATAGTGTGCAGCTCTAAAGGGGGTGTGGTCCATGGGAGGGCTAAGGGTGGGTCAGGGGCCTTCCCAGAAATTAGGAACAATGTTATAGAATACCTGCATTTCTGCGCCTAACTGCCATCAATTGGGAGCGAGCATTTACACCAGCCTTTGGCAGGCGTAAGTTCTCGCTCTCAAAATTAGTTGTGAAATGCGCACGAAGCACCTTTTATAAAATACTAGCTTTGCGCAGATCATCCTGGCCCATAATTTCAGGACTTCAACAATGGCAGGTCCTAGATATCTCCATCAATTCTCCCTCTTACTCTTCAAGGTTTATACAACATTTATATGTATTTTTCAACTTTTAGCCTCAGCACCCACCTCCTCATCGGCTTTAGTATTTATTTATGTATTTTCATTTAAATGTAAAGAGTAAAGCCGATGAGGAGGTGGGTGCTGAGGCTAAAAGTTGAAAAATACATATAAATGTTGTATAAACCTTGAAGAGTAAGAGGGAGAGTTTATGGAGATATCTAGGACCTGCCATTGTTGAAGACTTGAAGATCTAGGGTTCTATAAAAAATCTATTTAAGAAAGTTGCCTTATAAAACGCCATAATTTTAGGAGCCATTTATTGAATTTAGCCTCAATTTTTAAATATCAAACTTCAAGAGGGTAATTTCATAAAGGATTTTTCGAAAAGTGAAAGCTGTGTTAGCATGCAGAAAATTTTTTTTTTTAGAATTACCCCATAGTATATGTGAGTATACGCACTCCTGAGATAGTGTGGAAGGTGGGGGATGGTAGGACACAAGTGTGTGTTGGTATTTCCTGCTATCAGCGACTCTGGTTCCGGAGGGTGTATGTGGATATACCCTGTTCTGAGGCTACAGTACTGAGGGGAGAAAGGAGAGGAGGTGAGAGGGTAGAATGAGAGTGCATTTGGTGGGGGGGGGGGGCAGGAGAGAGTGCTTCACAGACACATACCACCCTACCAACCCCCCCTCTTTCACTACCATAGCAGGCAGATGCTGGGGAGAAGGGGAAAGCAGTAGGGCGGGGTTATTTGTTATACCCCTGAGAAAAACCAAGGCAGTTTCAAAGCTTTCTAGGTCAGGGGTCCAGAAGTTTTTTTCTGCACCTGGAAAGGAAAGCACATTTGGCAGCCTGTTACATATGTTATAAAATTACCTACTTTGTGGAAATCAACATTGTCTATGCTTCTTGTGGATTCCTTGAATTGTTTGAGCTCCCATGCAAATTCACTGATTTCCAGGGGTTGGCATCAGATTTTTATTTAATAAAAGTTCCACAAACTAATTCAATGAATCCTTGAAAGTCTTAAAGACTGGTTGAACTAGTTTGTAAACTTTTTCAAAACTTCAAACATTTGGCAGGTTTCAAGGAATTTCAAGGACAAGGAACATGATATAAAGTTGCTTATGGTTTATTCATTTTTGTTATATTGCTTTCCCAGCAAACATAGGGCTTCTTTTACAAAGCCGAGCTACTGATTCCCGCGTGGCAAATAAGAGGAAGCCCATAGGAATTGAATGGGCTTCCTCTCATTTGCCGCACCGGGAATTGATAGCACGGCTTTGTAAAAAAGGCCCATAGCGAGGTAGTTTACATACTAAGGAGCCCTTTTACAAAGACGAGGTAGGCGCTTCTCGTGTGAAGTGCATGCCAAAATGAGACTACCGCCAGGCTAGCATGCTCCCTAGTGATAATTTCAGATTTGGCGCGCCCATACTGCTGGGACCAATTTATTTTTAAATTTCCTACCATGCGCGGTGTTTCTGGCATTAATCAGCAGTTGGCACATGCCGACCAGTCACTGCATATGTGGAGCGTGATCCCTTACCGCTAGATCAATGAATGGCATTAAGGGCTCAGGCCATAAATAGGCACCTGCTGGTTTCAATTTTACTGCAGGCCCTTTTCCCGGCCCATTGAAAAAAGTCCTTTTTCCAAGATGTGGTAAAAACTGACCCGGCATGTGTCAAAAATACTCACCCACACTAGGCCACGTTTTGCCATGGCTTAGTAAAAGGACCCCTAAATAAATAGAAAGAAAGGAATGACAGTTTACCAGATTGGAATAAAGAAAGAAATAAAAGTCATTCTTCAGTAGAATATTAGTAAGTAAATCTAACAGAAATAGCGGGATGGTTGGAGTGAGGAAAGTTCAGAAGAAACATTGAGGAAATAAGTCCCTCAAAAGAGAATGGTAGGAATAACTTTACAGCAGAGTTAGTGCAAACAAACATCGTGACAAGATTGAAACATGCTTGGGACAGATATAAAGGGCAGTGGAAAAGCCAGTGAGAGCTTGTGAAAGAAACTTCAGAGACAGACGAGGTGAGGAGTGGTGGTTTAAATATATATGTATTTATTTAAAGGGTCATGGCTTTGATATGCTGCCTTTATGTGGTACAACCAAAGCAGTTTATATCTATTACATGCGGGTATTTTCTCTGTCTCTAGAGGGCTCACAATCTAACTTTTTGTACCTGGGACAATGAAGGGTTAAGGGGCCCTTTTACTAAGCCATGTAGGCGCCTACATATGGCCCAGGTGATAATTTCATTTTTTCACGTGTCCACTACGCACGCCGGAAAATATATTTTATTTTCCGGTTTGCAGTGCTGACCGGGCAGTTATCGGCATTGTATGCATGCTGACGATTACCTCCTGATTAACGCATGAGACCGTACCACTAAGTGAATGGGTGGCAGTAAGATCTCAGGTCCAAAATGGACACGCGCCAATTTTCATTTTGCCACATGTCCATTTTCGGCCAAAAAAAGGCCTTTCTTTTACAGGCGCGCTGAAAAATGGATCTGTGCAAATCCAAAACGCACGCCTACACTAGTGCAGGCCAGTTTTCAGTGCACCTTAGTAAAAGGACCCCTAAATGACTTGCCCAGAGTCACAAGGAGTTGCTGTGGAAATTAAACCCAGTTCCCCAGGTTCTCTGCCCACTGCACTAACCATTAGGCTACTCCTCCACTTCATTTATTTGTGTGGGTGTGGCTCATGCTTTTTTCAGGTGAGATACATTCAGTTACTAATACTCAATTCTATAGCACTACTAGACATATGCAGAGCTGTACACATAATGAACAGGTACTTTGTCTGTCCCTAGAGGGCTCACAGTCTAAGTGGTTTGTACCTGGGGCAATGGAGGGTTAAGTGACTTGCCCAGGGTCACAAGGAGCTGCAGTGGGAATCGAACCCAGGTTACCAGGATCAAAGCCCACTGCACTAACCATTAGGCTACTCCTCCCTGGAGGGCTGATAATCTGAGTTTGTACCTGAGGAAATGGAGGGTTAAGTGACTTGCCCAATGTCACAAGACCTTCTCTGGTTCTCAGCCTGCTGATCTAATCATTACAAAACTTATATAGAGGGCTAAAAGTGTCATGGACTTTATATACCGCCTTTCTATGATACAAAGAAAGCAGTTTATATATTCTGTGCAGGTACTTTCTCTGTCCATACTGGGTTCACAATCTGTTTTTGTACTTGGGGCAGTGGAGGGTTAGGTGACTTGCCCAGGGTCACAAGATGCTGCAGTGGGAATTGGACCCAGTTCCCCAGGTTCTCAGCCCACTGCATTAACCACTCATAGAGGATCTGCACTTATATGTTCACCAGGATCAAAGAGGAAAACAACAAAATTTTTTTGTATAGAGTGATATGCTTACATGGATGATATATATCTTTAGCTAGAACAGTGTAAGCTAGAACAGTAGATCAAGCTGGGTGGCCAACTGGTCCTTATCTGCCATCATCTACTGTGCTATGTACTGCTATTTACTCATAGACTGCCCAATAAGCATCACATGCTGAGATTTAAGAAGATAAAGATGTGCTTTCTAGAAGAAAAGTGGGAAAGAGAAGCTATGATAGAAACTGTCAAACACAGTGCCTTGAAGTCTTCCAACCCTGCTACATCTTTCACATTCTGCTGTCTAACACTACAATTCAAATTGCGTTAAAGTAGATCTTTGTTTGACTGATCTACACAATACACTCTACACTTTCAACCTGAAAGAACAATTATAGAAATCTACAACAAGTAATTAAGCATAAGAAAGCATTGTATCTAGGGAGCTTCAATAAAGTAGAAGAAGGAAGCCTTTTCAATAAATGAGAACATCAAGGACAAGGCGTCATTCTAAGAAGCTGAAAGGCAGGCTGCTGAAAAAGGAATGTGAAAAAAATACTTCTGGAATAGGAGACGAAACAGTGGCAGAATTCAAATGTGCTTGCAACACACATGACAAGGATGGGCTTTTGTTTCAAACGAAATAGAAAATGTAAGTGACATGTCCTATTTTGGGGGGTTTTCTAAATGAAGTAAAAAGAAAAAAACAAATCAAATTACTACTACTACTTAACATTTCTAGAGCGCTACTAGGGTTACGCAGCGCTGTACAGTTTAACAAAGAAGGACAGTCCCTGCTCGAAGGAGCTTACAATCTAAAGGATGAAATGTCAAGTTGGGGCAGTCAAGATTTCCTGAATAGAGGTGTAGTGGTTAGGTGCAGAAGGCGACATTGAAGAGGTGGGCTTTGAGTAAGGATTTGAAGATGGGCAGGGAGGGGGCCTGGCGTATGGGCTCAGGGAGTTTATTCCAAGCATGGGGTGAGGCGAGGCAGAAAGGGCGGAGCCTGGAGTTGGCGGTGGTGGAGAAGGGTACTGAGAGGAGGGATTTGTCTTGAGAGCGGAGATTACGGGTAGGAACTTAAGGGGAGATGAGGGTAGAGAGGTAAGGAGGGGCTGCAGAGTGCATTTGTAGGTTAGTAGGAGAAGCTTGAACCGTATGCGGTACCTGATTGGAAGCCAGTGAAGTGACTTGAGGAGAGGGGTGATATGAGTATATCGGTCCAGGCAGAAGATACGACGTGCAGCCGAGTTCTGAATTCATTTTTCCTGCTTCCACTGGGAGCACCACCATTTTTAGACCCAGAGCCAATGGGGCAGGAACAGAAAGGGGACTGCTCCAGTCCCATTCCACTAGACACCAGGGAGTTCCCCTGGGTAAGTCCCAGGGGTAAAGGGGTTTCTGGAGAGAAGTTTATATTGAAACATCACCAAACCAAGCTTCCTTTTTCACATTTTGAATATACGTTTGGGAATGGGGTGGGCTATATACTTTTTCACATTTTGAATATACATTTGGGAATGGGGTGGGCTATATAGAATTTCACGGGATTAATTGAAACAAGTATTTCTATAACATTAGTATGACTCACAGAAGGGTAAGCATTGGAGATTGTTTCAACCTCTTTACAGTTCATATAGTATACACACCTTGTTAGTAATTGACACTCCTGCTTATAATCGAAAGAGAAAAACGCCTATATTGCGACCCAAATCGGGAGATGGGCATCTTTCTCCCGTGGGCACCCAAATCTGTATAATCGAAAGCCGATTTTGGGCGTTTCCAACTGCAATCTGTCGTGGAAACGGGTAAAGTTGACGGGGGCATATCAGAGGCGTGGTGAAGGCGGAGCTGGAGCGTGGTTATCAGCAGAGGAGAGATGAGCGTCTTTAGCTGATAATCGAAAAAAAGGCATTTTTACCACAATTTTGGGTCACTTTCTTTGGACCCTTTTTTTCATGAGCAAGTCCCAAAAAAGTGCCCCAACTGCCCAGATGACCACTGGAGGGAATCGGGGATGACCTCCCCGGACTCCCCCAGTGGTCACTAACCCCCTCGCACAAAAAAAAAACACTTTAATAACTTTTTTTCCAGCCTCTATGCCAGCCTCAAATGCCGTACCCACCTCTATGACAGCAGAATGTGTTCTATCCTCTGACAGCCTTTCCCTGGTTCTGATGTGGCTCTCAGGTGAGTGTGACACCTTTTCTGTTATGCGCACTGCAGAGTCACATCAGCAATGCATTGTGGTGGGTGTAGGGTATTGGGCTCCGTGATTCCACTAGCTTGTGGCAAATGCTCACGATGTTGGTAGTTGGTAGGCTCTACTCCCATGGTGCTTTTCCCCCTGCTTACTGGGTCAGAGTGTGCCCTGTTTTGTTTCCGGTAGTCCATGAGGTAGTGGCCATTTTTGTAAGCCAGTTTTAGATCCCTTTCACGTGTTAGCCACGTTAGAGAACTTAGTTCTTCCCTTGAATGTTGCTGAAAGAGGGCATTGTACAGCATTCTGCCAGCTCTGACCTACTGCTAATCTCAGTACCAGCGAGACTCGTTGCCAGTGGGGCGCAACCTCTGATCTGCAGTTAACTGCGAGTAAGCGTGCTTATTCCAATAAAGGACACTTTCGGAGAGATTAGTCTTGAGGTGTCAACTGGTGTGCTAATGTTATATAGCAGCAACAAGTCCTAGAGGGCTGCATGTATGCAGGTCCCCGGAGCACTTTTAGTGGGTGCCGCAGTGCACTTCAGCCAGGTGGACCCAGGCCCATCCCCCCCTACCTGTAACATTTGTGCTGGTAAATGGGAGGTCTCCAAAACCCACTGTACCCACATGTAGGTGTGCCCCTCACCCCTAAGAGCTATGGTAGTGTTGTACATTTGTGGGTAGTGGGTTTTGGAGGAGGGGGTTGGGTGCTCAGCACCCGTGGTAAGGGAGCTATGCATGTGGGAGCTGTTTTGGAAGTCCTCCACACTGACCTTTAGGGTGCCCAGTTGGTGTCCTGGCATGTCAGGAGGGCCAGTGTACTACGAATCCTGGCCCCTCCCATGACCAAATGGCTCGGATTAGGACGTTTTTGAGCTGGGCGTTTTTAGTTTCCATTATCACAAAAAAAAAAACGCCCAGCTGAAAAACGTCCATTTTTTCGAAAATACAGTCTGTCCCGCCTTATCACGTACCCGTTTTTGGACATAGACGCCCATGGAGATAGGCGTTCGCGTTCGATTATGCCCCTCTCTGTGTATCTAGTAATTGGTGTCTGACTGATCAGCCTTGTAAAGAAAACAACTGTCTTCTGGACAGTGAGACCTAAGGTTGTCCTGAGCAGAACAGAAGGGTTACTTATAACACACTGTATATTGTCAACATGAAACCACAGTCTCCAATGGATGCAGTTCAAGGACGCTGATGGATTAACCTGGTCCTTGTCATCTTCTCTTCACTTCTTCATTCTTTGATCAAAAGACAAACTAGTTTTGCCGTTGTTTAGGAAAATAAAAGGATGAACATGGACAACAATAAACAGAAGACTGTCGGGCAAGTGGGTGAGAGGGCAGCGAATGGCTGATGTTTCTGAAGCGAAAATGTTGTTTTCTGTAAGATGAAGTTTGCACTGAAGAGCTGCGTTCATGTCCTCATAGCTGATGCAATTAATAATTAGTCATTCAAATAAACCTACTTAGGCCACACAGGATAATAATTACAGCTTGATTATCTCTACAAATTTTACAAACTTCAGTATAAAATTCTCTGAATGTTAAGACCTTAGAAAAGATAAGACTCCTTTTTCAAAAATATTATGACCAAGAAACCTACAGCAACTTTTAAAATTCAGCATTCTTGTGTGTGTACTGCTGTTGAAAAGGTGCTGTTAACCCATGCTATACTTATGTTGATTGTAATCTCAATAAATGTGATTTAACAAAAATATTCAGACATTTAGAATCTTCTTGTTGGGCATTTACCACAGGGTGCAAAATGGAAAAACATTTTTGAAAACAGAGCTCAAGGGGACAGTAGAGTTCTATGGAAACCCTCTGCTCTTGGAGCAGAGGGCTTAACATTGGCTGAGCAGCTCATGGAAAAAACATTTTCATGTTGGAATATCTGGGTAGAGGTTGGAAAAAGGGGTTAGGAAAGGATTAATATGAGGGAAGGGTTATGGAAGAGATGTGTAGGAAGGGAAGGGATTGGTTGCTTGTAGAAAAGTTACAGAGTTAGGGATTGGTTGGGGTGGGGCTGAATGGAGGGGATTTGGAATGTTTGTGCTGAGCGGGAAGATGTTTTTATTTGTGGTGAAGGAGGGGAGCGGGAAGGATTTTGTAGCAAGGGTTTTTTGTCCCACCCTATCCACCCGCGTGGGTTAAGGGTAAGAGACAGGAAGGTTGGGATTTGGGGGTCGCAGCTTAGAAGTGGGGGAAACTTGTGCACATAGAAAACATTTTGGGATGATTTGCAAAGTGGACCAATTGAGACCTTATCAAGGTTAGTCTCATGTACAGTACTGTCTGGAGACAGTGTCCAACCCTGTGGCACCTCGGGTCATGGAGGGGCGGGATGGAGAAGTTATTAATGGGTAAAGTAAGTGGGACAGCTAGTGCACAACCATCTAACTGTGGGATTTGGGGAAGATTGTTGTGTTCTCCTTGTGTGTTAAAGAATTCAATTGTGTTGAATGTTTAATAATAAAGCTGCGGCCAAGTTTTTGCCAACTGGAAACAACTGTGTTTGAGGGTTTATTTAGAGTGTTTGGTGAATTAAGTGATGAACAGGTGTGCAAATGCCAGTGTTAATAGAAATATTATGGATACTTCTTTATAAAAGTTGATAAATAGAAATAAAACAAAGCATAGAAAAGAAAAGAAAATTATATCTTTTTTATTGGACTAACAATACATTTTTGATTAGCTTTCAAAGGTAACTCTTCTTCTTCAGACCAGATTTCTGATCTGAAGGGGTAGCTAATCAAAAGCTAATCAAAAGCTGTATTTAGTCCAATAAAAAAGGTATCTTTCTTTTCTACTGTATTTTTGGTTTTATTTTTATTTATTACCTTTAAAAGTAGACTAACATGGCTACTACATCACTTTATAAAAGTTGCAAAGCAAAACCTTACCTTATGATAGGTACCCATCTGTTGAACAAGGACACATATGCACAGGAAAGTTTTATATAATAATGTAGAAAAATGATGACAGATAACAACCATATGGCCTATCCAGTCTGCCCATCTACAGCAATTACTAAACTCTACAACACCTACCTCTCCCTTAGAGATCCTCTGTGCTTTTTTGAATTCATATTCTGTTCATCTCCACCATTTCCACTGGGAGGCCATTCCACACATCCAGAACACTTTCCATAAAGAAATATTTCCTTAGATAACCCTCTTTCAACCTCATTATATGGCCCCTCATTCCAGAGGTGTTTAAATGCCTTTATCATATCTCCCATCTCCCACTTTTCCTCCAAGGTGTATATACTTAAGTCTTTGAGACTGTCTCCATATATTTTATGTTGATGATGACCAGTGACCATTTTAATAGCTGGCCTCTGGACCGAATCCATCTGATTTATACTCTTTCAGAACTTCTTCAGTCAACCACAGAATGCTTCAACTTTCCCTTTATTGCCAGAAGGAAGACCACGGGAAAAAGTACAAAGTTCACTACACATAAACCCCCGGATTCTATATAGCGCGCTTAGAGATCCGTGCCAAAATATATGTGGATTCTATAACAACGCAAGTATAGTTGGCTTAACAAGCCAATCAGTGTCTTTAACAGCACTTAACAAGCAATAATGATTACTAATTGGCAATAATTAGAATTTACGTGCATAACTCACTAAGTGTATTCTGTGATGAACTGCACCTAAATTCTAAAGTGTGCAGTTCATTACACTTAGCGAGCTATGGGTGGGGAAATGAGTGTTTCATGGGCATTCCCAAATTTATGCACGCTGTTATAAAATATGGCCCAGAACATGTAAATCAATGTGCAAGGATTTGTGTCATGTCTTTGTTGTTGTAAATGGATGCGTGTAGTTTTAGGCGTTAGGATATCAACTAGGCATATACTATATACTGTGCCTAAATCTTATAGAATATGCTTAGGTGAGAATGAGTTTCGTGTGGATTTTCAAGGCGCCATATATAGAATCTCCCCCAAAGGGAGTAATTTTGAAAGCCAATTACCGGCTTAAAGCAGAGATACCTATTTCAAACCTATTCATCTCATCTTTTACTCTGGTATAATTAACTTTCACCCACTAATAATATTCTGTATTCCTTTTACTATGTAAGCTGCATTGAACCTTCTTTGAGTGGGAAAGCGCGGGATACAAATGTAATAATAATTTTTTTTTTTTTAAATGGCTCTCCTAATACTAGCCAAGCTATATGCAGGTAAATTAGACCTGTAATGCCAATTCACATATCCTCTCAACCCTGATGAGGAGAAGCATTCCCGGGGACAGAGTAGGGACAGGATTTGAAATTAGGAGGGTAATTCTATAACTGGGCACAACCATGTTGGTGATCCATGGCTACACGGTACAAGCCTGGGTTACATTATAGAATATTAGCATAACCCGGTATTGGTGCACCTGATCTCTAGGCATCCACACTTATGCAAGTCATAGAGCTGGTGAACATGTGCATACCTACACGTGGCAGAGATGTGCATTGAGTAGAGTATTCTCTAAGTTATGCATTTAAGTGGCAGTCCCATCTATGGTCCATCAATGTTTCATGCACACAAACCACAGAAGTGGAAAGACAACAGAATCCCATGGAGAAGCACGCAGCAGGAAATCAGGAGTGGGAAACTGATTCAGGCATTTCAAACACAGACCAAGGAGCACCCAATATAAGATTAAAGCTTTTATTGTTGATTCTTAATGATGACTCAACACGGCACTGTTAATTGTTTTAACAAGGTGTTAAGCGTTAACAGCTCTTAACAAGCAATAACGAGCACTAATTGGCATAGAATTTACGCACGTACATTGCTAAGCGTATTCTGTAATGTACTGCACCTAAATTCTAATGCGTGCAGGCAAAAAGGGGTGTACATAGGGGCATGGAAATGGGCGTTTTGTGGGCGTTCCTAAATCTACATGCGTTGTTATAAAATATGGGCCAGTGCAAGTAAGTCTACGTGCAGGTATTTACATCAGCTTTTTGCTGGCGTAAATAGACGCACGTAGATTTAATTGCATCAACTACGCCTAAGTGTATTCTGAATACCGCACGCGCAGTATTTAGAATATGCTAAGAGAGTTGCTGTGCGATGCTTTCTCCATGCTTGCTAGGCGTGTCTCATCTGCTTTTTAATTGGGGAAAGACCTCTATGATACTACCTGTTATGCTTTGACTTAAATGTAACAGAGAGAGGGAACTAAGTACAAAAAAGGTCCAAGCAGAAAAAACAGCACAAAGGGCCTTTGAAAACAAAGGGAACACAGTTCTTTTATCAAAAGAATCCTTTAATAGTAGAATTTGATTGAAGGAAGACCCGACACGGGCTGTGTTTCGGTGCTACCGCACCTGCGTCAGGGGTCACACCAATGACAAAAAAGGCTTCAACAGACTAATTTCAACCGTCTGATGTTTTCCAAATTGTTCCTCCGAATGTCGTGCAGTGCAAGACTTGTGCACCATTCTGTTGAAGCATCTTTTGTCATTGGTGTGACCCCTGACACAGGTGCGGTAGCACCAAAACACGGCCCGTGTCGGGTCTTCCTTTAATCAAATTCTACTATTAAAGGATTCTTTTGATGAAAGAACTGTGTTCCCTTTGTTTTTAAAAGCCCTTTATGCTTTGACTTTAAAGCATCATCATAAACTGAAACAAGATTCTGAACTTTGCACAGAACAGTTCCAAATTGAAACTGCATCCTCTAAAGATTTATCCAAAAACTCCTTTGTAAAAATGGGTGAATAGTGAGACCATTAATGACTGTTAAATGCCTTTTTCCGGCCATGGTAAAAAGTGGTCTCGGTGCGCAGCAATCCCATGCGTCAACACTACCGCGGGCCATTTTTTATCGTCACTTGGCAAAAGGGCCCCTAAGCATGGCATTTTTCTCCTGAGCTTGTTCGCATGTCAGTTCCAGTAGACAAGTAATAAATATTATTTTGTAAATAATGTACATAATTTTATGTGGCCTCTTCATTTCCATGAGAAAGGCAATACTACCTTGATGCAATGCTCATACAGCAGCACGTATTGTCTGAGACCCATGAGACACAGGTATCAGGGAGAATGTTCTATCCATGCTCTTTGATACAGTGAGTGATCCCATACAAAAGACCAGAAGAACCTAAAATAATGTTCTTTCAAAACCTTGAGTAAATTGTACAAGTTTTGGAGGGGGGAAAGGAGGGTTTACTAAAACGGTTACATTACCTTCTCCTTCTGAAGACCTGATGGGAAGCTTGCCAACAAGAGCCTTGATGGAATTTAAAAGACAATGTAGCACAGGCAAAAAGATGTTTGATACCCTGCAGGCGAAATGCCATCATAGTTACAATAAGTATTCAGAATTCTCTACAGTACCTGAAAGGGCTCATTGTTTCTGGAGTTTGTGGAAAGCTCAGAGTAACTGCAGTAGTACTGTGGAGCTTTATTTTGGAACCATCTCTTCAATGTCACTGTTCAAACATCACACAGCTATGAAAATGAAGGTTTGACATTATCTTCATATCGCATGCAAAGCAGTGCCGTTCCAGGGCTATTATTGGGCAAATGTACTGCTTGGTTTTCTTCTCCCTTCATTTTGTTTCTTGTCTTTCTTTGTTTTATGCTACATATGTTTATTTTTCTCCCCTCTTTTCCCTGGATTTTTTTTTGTGAACTGCTTAGATATATTCAATGAATTTGCTGTATATTAAATAAAGATTGGTGATGATGCACAGGACACAGATATGGAGAGGTGCAAAAATTACTCCCAGCAATGATGAAGTGGGCAGGGCAAGGGGTGCCAGTGGGTGAGTCACATAGGATACTATAGCTAGGTACAGCCTAGTACTATGGATGTGGTAATAGGATTCAATTCCTTTGCTTTTGGCAACATACAGGGACTGTTTGAAAAGGCAACTCAACGTATTATATAATGCACAGATTCACAAAAGCAAGGTAATATAGGTTCTCATTGTATAGATGCCCCATTGTTTGAAAGATCCACCGAGGCTATACACTTTCATCTTTGATTTCATATCTATAGAGATGGCACACTAGTCCTGAAATTATCTTTAAAAATGTATTTAGTTGGTGGCAAGATGGCGATCTAACGCACACACGAGACGCTCCCGCTACCTTGAAATAATATTTCCTAAAATAATTCTAGTTACTTACAATGCCTCACACTAAAAGAAAGGCGATAACCAGGGGCCAACTGCCGGTGGCCAGGACTTCGTCTCCGCAGCAGCAAACGTTGGAGCGCTTTGTGGTGAATCAACCTCGCGAAACTGGAGAGGCGAGACCCACGATGGACGCCGTCGTAGGAGCGCCGACGTCCCAGGTTTGGACATCTCTCTCTCGCCCCCGGGGATTATTCCACCTCCATGCCCGGCAACACAAAGGAAAGAGCAAGGTCTGTTTGAAGCAACGGAAGTCATTGAAGGTAACATTCAGTCCGGCAGTGCCTTTCTTGAGTTTGCAACGGAAGAAAGCTTGGAAGAAGCAAATCCTGCAGAAATAACGCTGACTTTAATTTGGAAAGCGCTTCAGGATCTAAAACAAGTTGTTTCTAAGTCCGTTCGAGAAACTACTTCAATTGGGACAAAAATGACTCAGTTAACGGAATCCTTGGATAAGGTACGCTCAGAGACAATGGCAAAAATATCCCAGAACTATGAGGAAATAAAAAGTATCAAGACTACAGCTGATTCACTGGTAAAAGATAAACTTTTGCTTCATAGAAAAATGGAACAGTTGGAAAACTTCAATCGAAGACTGACTCTTAGAGCAATAAATTTCCCCATAATACCTGGGATATCTCCAAATGACTTATTTTAAAAAATACCTAACTGAGAATCTGAACTTACCATCTCAAGCTATCCTTCCTTGTAATAAAATTTATTATTTAAAAATGTCAACAAAGAAGAATGAACCTGGACAAGAGGGTAATGAAATAGATCTCCAGAATTTAACGGCTATATTGGAAGAATCCATAACTGAAGTGACAACTCGTGGTACTTTAATTATTTCCTTAATATTTGAGCAAGGCTTAAGTTCACTGATGAGATTATACTTCAAAAATTTTCAGAAACCATTTTAGGGTCAAAGAATATGGATTTATCCTGATGTTACTAGAATAACTCAGGAAAGACGTAGAAAATTTTTGTTACAGAGGGATAGAGCGAGAGAAATGGGAGCTTCATTTCTACTCGCCTACCCCTGTAAATGTATTGTCAAATATTTGAATAACAAGTATATTTTTTATGATCCTGAACAATTACAGGGTTTCATAGTTAGGAAAAGCTTGAATTGAGAATAATTATAAGAAATAGCGAGAAAATATCAGAAATAAAGCCACTGACTAATAGACAATGTTTCCTTTTATTAATCTCTCCTATATGATTTTCACCACCTTTTCCCCCATTGAAGATTGAGGTCTGAGAAAGAGATAGGATTGCTGTAATATTCTTTGTTTGAGACCTGTCGGTCTAGATGTTTATTTTCCTTTATATGATCTCTGTGTTTCCACAAGTGTGTTGTTATTACAACTTGTATATTGTTTAAATAATAATAAAATAAAAATAAAAATAAATGTATTTAGTAAGCTGGGTGTGAATAATCTGCTTCTGTTAATCCTCTTTGGCCATAGCAAAAGCTGTCTGCTTTTAGATTCAAAGGTTGAATGCTCTAGACCTAAAAACACAAAACTAAACTAATTTTAATCAGATCAGGGATTACCTCAAGAAGTTATTAGCTGGAGGGGAACATCTGGGAGAAGTTGGAAAGCAGTAGGCAACATTGGAAGGAGCTATTTTAAGAGCAACAAACAAAAAGGATAGTAGATAAGAGGAAAGAAGTCACTTTGGTTCTCAAAGGTAGTAGCTGAAAAGGTAAGAAAAAGAGATTAGCCTTCATAAACTACAAGAGATCGTAGAAAGAGGAGGACAGGCAATGTTTTTTTTTGTTACATTTGTACCCTGTGCTTTCCAACTCATGGCAGGCTCAATGCAGTTTACATGGGGCAATGGAGGGTTAAGTGACTTGCCCAGAGTCACAAAGAGCTGCCTGTGCCTGAAGTGGGAATCAAACTCAGTTCCCCAGGACCAAAGTCCCCCACCCTAACCACTAGGCCACTCCTCCACTCATCTGGAAAAGCTAAGAAAAGCTGGTAAAGTAGTCAGGAAATCAAAGATACAAATAGAAGACAAAATATCCAATATGGTAAAATGTGGGGGACAAGATACTTTTTAGATACGTTAAGAGGAAGTGCAAAAGTGACATTGTGAGACTCAAGGGTGAGGAGGAGGAATATATAGCAGCTGGTAAGGATAAAACAGAATATTTTTGATCTGTGTTCACAAATGAAGGGCCAGGAGTTGGACCACAGAATACAAACACAAATAAGAATGGAAGTGTGGTAGACCTTGAACAATTTTCAGAGGACCATGTTTGTGAGGAGCTATCTAAACTAAAGGTGGGCAAAGCGATGGGGCTGGATGGCATACATTCGGGTCTGAGGATACTGAGAGAACTTCTGGTAATCCTGCTGTCTGACCATTCCAATGTGTCTCTAGAGCCAGGAGTGGTTCCAGAGGACTAGGGAAGGGCAAATGTAGTCCCTTTCCACAGAAGTGGAAGGAGGAGGTTGGGAACTATAGGCCAGTTAGTCTGACCTCTGTGGCACGGGCATAGCCAGACCTTGATGGGATGGCCAGAGCCCAAAGTGGGGGAGGGCACATTTTGACCCGCCTCTCAGCCACCACCCTGCCTCCGCTGCCCCCCCTGCTGCCACCGCATGATGGTACCTTGGCTGGTGGGGGTACCCAACCCCTGCCAGCTGAAGCGTTTGTCCCATGCTGGTCTCACATTGCCTGCCCTGCTCTGTTCTCAGTCACGCCATGCATGCTCATTTTAATGAAACTGAGCATGCACAAATTGTTGCCAAATTGGCTCTGGGGACCCCTCCAGCCAAAGCAAGGGCCCCATAGCCAATTTGGGGCGGCCCAGGCCCCCATGGCTTCCGCCATAGTTATGCCATTACTCTGTGGTATATAAATTAAAGAGAAGAGTGATGTTTCTGAAATCCAATGGATCACAGGACTTGATAAAGCAAGGTTTTACTAGATGAAGGTCTTGTCAGACAAATTTTAATAATTCCTTTGACTGGGTGAAAAGAGATTTGGATTGAGGGAGTTAGATTTTAGCAAAGTCTTTGATACAGTTCCACATAGACAATTTATAAATAAACTGAGTGCCCTTAGTATGGACTCTAAAGTGGGTTAGGAACTGGTTGAATGGAAGGTGACAGAGGTTAGTGGTAAATGGAGTGCACTCTGAGGAAGTGGTGTGTCATAAGGTTTGGTTCTTGGTCCATTTCTTTGTAACCTTTTTAAGTGATATTGCGGAAGGGCTGTCTGATGAGGTTTGCCTCTTTGTGGATGATACCAAAATCTGCAATAGGGTAGACATTCTCAATGGTGCGGATGAGGAAAGACCTAGCAAAGTTTGAAGAATGGTCCTTTTTGGCTACCTCACCACGGTCCAAATGCATCCTTCCTCGGCACTAAGTGTATTGTGCTCTTTTCACCTCCCTTCCCCCCACAGTGTTTCATAGTTTTAATTTTAATTTGATATCCATTCTCCCTATTCCTTTTAGGGTGTATGATAATGAATGTAACCTAGGTTCCTGTCGTGTGTTCACCTATTCTTCCCTGATAATTGAATTGATTTTAAAAAAAAATTTGTAAACCGCTTAGCTACTTTGTAATTTGCCATATATTAAATAAAACTGAAATGTGAAATGTCCAGAATTTCGCAGCTAATATTTAATGCTAAAAAAAATGAAGGTCATACATTTGGGCTACAAAAACCTGAGGAGCAGTAAAGTTTAGAGGGTGAAGGACTTTTTGTGCATAAAAGAGAGGAAGGCCTTGGGTGTAGGTAGCCAAACAGGTAGAAAAGGCAACAGCAAATGCCAGAAGGATGCTTGGGTACATAGGGAAAAGAAGGTGATAGTGCCCCTCTATAAGTCTCTGGTGAGATCGCATTTGCAGTACTGTGTAAAATTCTAGAGACCACACTTTCAAAAAGATATTAACAGGATGGAGTTGGTCCAACGGACTGTTACTAAAATGGTCAGTGATCTTCACCATAAAGTGTATAGAGACAGACTTAATGATCTCAATATTTATACTTTGGATGGAGGAGAGGTATGATAGAGATACTTGAAGAGGAGAAATCAGTCTTGGCCGCTCATGGTATACTGAGCACCTCGTAACAACACATCATCTGTGCAAGAACTCTTAGACCTGATTACTCAAGTGGCCCTGAATTACCCTAGGCTGGTGGTCATGGGAGATTTCAATCTACACATCGAAACCCCAGATACCACCACAACTGCCTTTCTGAACATGATGACAGTACTAGGATTTACAAAGGTGACAATTCTCCAACCCACAAAAAGGGTCACATACTAGACCTGGTATTCTGCAAAGGAGTGAATATCCCAGAGGGATAACAGTATTGAAATAACACCCCTATCATGGTCAGACCATTTTCTAATTAAATTTTCCCTAAGTGATCACCTGAAACAAATGGCACCTCCCAGAGTTTGGAAGGAGATCAGAGACAAAAAAAACCCAAAAAACTGACTGTTTAGAATTTCCTAGAGGCCTTGGACTATCCATATGTGGATGGAAAGACAACTACAGTGTCAGAACAGGTTGACATTTGGAATACACATACCTTAGAGAAAACGGCACCACTAAAAAAGGTCTTATGCCCCACTCACAAACGCTCACCTTGGTTTTCTCCAGAACTTTGGATCCTTAAACGCGAAGGATGGAAACTGGAAAGGAGATGGCATAAATCTCACCTTGATGAAGGCAGGCCAAACTGTAGGAAGCACACGACAAAGTACCGCCAAACCTTAACAGCAACCAAAAAACAATATTTCTTCCAATGCATTGCACAGGCTGCCAATTCAACCAAGCAGTTGTTCAGTATAGTAAACATTCTACTGCAACCCCCACAACAGAACCAGCCTTCCCAGTCTAAATTGAATTGCAATGATTTTGCTGAATACTTTGCTAACAAAATTAAAAAGACTGCACCAGGATTTACAGACAATTCCACCCAGTCTCCAATCAGTTAACAAGGAGTGCACATACTCACCCCCTCCTGACAGAGACAGATGGGACACTTTTAACCCAATGACAGTGGAGATCCTTGACAAAATCTTAAGAGACCATTGACCAACTACCTGCTCCCTTGACCCCTGCCCATCAAAGATAGTGCAGTAGGCAAGTATGGGCCTCATAGAAGGCGCCACAAAAATTGTGAATGTCTCTCTTTCTAATGGGCAACTACCAATAGCATTAAAAAGAGCAATGGTTCACTCTTTGCTAAAGAAAAACAACCTTGACTAGGACAAACTTGAAAGTTACCAGCCAGTATCCAGCATCCCATTTCTAGGGAAACTTATAAAACAAACAGTCTGTGTTCAACTTAATGATTGGCTAGAAGAGAGAAACTGGCTAGTTCCATGTCAATCTGGATTCAGACCCAGTTATGGAACAGAAACAGTCCTCGTATCCCTACTAGATAATCTTCATAGAAACCGAGACAGGGGATTTGCATCCGTGTTAGTACTCGTAGATTTTTCAGCAGCTTTTGACACTGTGGATCATGATGATATGCTAGCACGACTGACAGAAACAGGTATCAATGGAACAGTATTTGCCTGATTCAGATCTTATCTATCAGACAATCAATAATCCATAATGTTTAGCAGCAATTCATCACCACCATGGGCACTGAACTGCGGGGTACCACAAGGATCGATATTGTCACCTATTCTGTTCAATATCTACCTCAAGCCTCTAGCTGAGCTGATTCAGTCAATGGACACTCAGGTCTATATCTACACTGATGATGTGCAGCTACTCATACCCATTGTACCTGACTTACATACAGCCTTGAATAAACTGATTACCTGTCTAACATCAATTCAAGAATGGGCTAAACACAACAAACTTTGCCTGAACCCAAGTAAAACCAAGCTTCTTTGGGTCCTTAATATAAGTGGATACATACCTGACATCAAAATCTCTTTTGGGAAGTATGAAGTCCCCCTCAAATCACAAGTCAGGAACCTTGAAATACAGTTAGATTTGGGGAATCAGAGTAAGTGTTGACTCTAAGTAACTTTCAAGAGCTGCTTCTACTATTTGCGACAGCTATGCTGCCTCTCTCTTTACATCGAGAAGATATATCTTATCCCAGTTGTGCATGCCATGATAACATCAATACTGGATTACTGCAATGCACTATACAATGGTCTGACTACAAAGGGCCTACACCAGCTCCAATTGATTCAGAATGCTGCAGCCACATTCAGGCTGCCCCCTTATCTCCCTGTGTCTGACTGCTCCTCCTTCAGTCTGTCATTTCCTGCTTCTGTTTTCTGGGACCCGGGTTATCATGTTAAGACAATCATCTGGGTCCTGGCACACAGGAGCAGCAGGTCCTTTTGACCTACAAGTGCATCCACTCCGCAGCTCCTCAGTACCTTTCCGCTCTCATCTCTCCCTACACTCCTCCCCGTGAACTCCGTTCACTGGGTAAATGTCTCCTGTCGTCCCCCTTCTCCCCCACTGCTAACTCCCGGCTCCGTTCCTTCTATCTCGCTGCTCCTTATGCCTGGAATAGACTCCCTGAGCCAGTACGTCAGGCTCAGTCTCTGGCTGTCTTCAAGTCTAGGCTTAAAGCCCACCTCTTTGCTACTGCTTTTGACTCCTAACCATGACTCTCTTACTCAACATCCTCACTTATCACCCCTACCACTGCAATTTCCCCACCCCTAGCTGTCTGTTCGTCTGTCCAATTTAGATTGTAAGCTCTGTTGAGCAGGGACTGTCTTTTCATGTTCATTTGTACAGCGCTGCGTAAGTCTAGTAGCGCTATAGAAATGTTTAATAGTAGTAGTAGTAGTAGAGAGAGAGAGATAGACCCAGAAGCAGGAAGACAGGAAGAAGCTTACCGGCGCTGGGCTCCCCTAGGAGGAGGGGACCAGGGAATTTTGTTCCTCTGCCCCCCTCCCCCTCAGGTGTCCTGATTTTAACTAGAAACAAGCTATCGTGTTCAGTTTTCGCAAGCTCGGCATCGGGCAGTGTTAGCCTGCCAGTACTCAATGAGCTAACGGTGCCAAACACAGCACTCAACATTCTGCCACTGACTCGGGCTTTGATGTTCTGCTGGTGGGGCTTGGGGTTCCCCAGAAAAAAAACAGGAAGAACCTCTATGTGAAAAACATTGCACAACAAAGTAGGGGTGGGCCACAAACCTCCAGCAGCGAAAAACAGGTTCACAAAGTTTTATTGTCAAAGCACTTCACATGAAAAGACCCAACACAGGGCCATGTTTCGGCAGAGAAACATCTGCCTCAAGGATCATGCACACTGTCGGCAACAGTGAAGAATGATGCTGAAGCAAAAGTGCTAAATAGACACTGCTGTTGGTTTGTGGCCCACCTCTACTTTATTGTGCTTGGGGATCCCCGCCACCAGCTCAGTAATTTTCATTTGAATTTTTTTGAGGAGGAGGGGGAAGAGAAAAGGGAAAGCAAGTGACAGATGCTGAGTGAAGGCAGAAGAAATGGCTTACTATCAGTGCCTAGCGTCCAACCATGTTAACCTTTGCCCCCCCCCCCCCCCCCCAAAAAAATCAGTTCTGGCTATGCCACTGGAGCTATGTATCAGTTTCTATCAAAGGGTCAACTGAGTGAATTAAAAAACAATGGATGAATAATAGCCATGACTCAGCTGTCTACATTTCTTTTTTAAGTCTCGCAGACAAGCAGTCTACAGTATCCAGGCCTCTTGATGGTTTTGTTTTACATTATTCCAGTTAATTATTAACAATCTGTGGCTTGTAGCTTTTTAGATCAGACCTTTAAGCAGTGAACAAGTAATTCATTAGCCAAGGTAAAATGCATGTTCTAGTTACTAGCTAACATTTTCCTATTAAAGGAAAAGATTACTTATTAAAAATGTTCAGTCATTCAGCCCTGATTACATTATATTTCTGAGCAGAAGTATGAATAAATAGAAAAACACAATAAGAATTTTAACTTGTTTGGTTTCAGTTGAATGACATTCTAAGAGAAAAATATCCTTAAAGAGATAAGCCTGGTGGCTCAATGCCAGGGGCAGGAGCTGGTTTGGATTCTTGGTTCAGGCCTCTGGGGTCCCTGGGTTGGCCAATCTGGGGATTCTCTGGAGGTAGCATTCATAAGAACATAAGAACTGCCATACTGGGTCAGACCAAAGGTCCATCTAGCCTAGTATCCTGTTTCCAACAATGGCCAAGCTAGGTCACAAATACCTGAGAAAAACCCAAATAGTAGCAACATTCCATGCTATCGAGCCCTGCCAAAGGTAAACAGTGGTTTTCCCTGAATCTACCTTAATAGCAGTTCACGACTTTACTTCAAGAACTTATCCAAACCTTTTCCTTAACCCAGCTATGCTAACTGCTTTAACCACATCCTCCAGCAGGTTGCAGAGTTTAACAATGCATTGTGTGAGAAAATATTTTCTTCTATTGGTTTTAAAAGTATGACTATGGAACCTCATGGAGTGTTCCTTTGTCCATGTACCTTTTAATGACTAAACCATTGATTTCTGTTTACCTATTCCATTCCACTCAGGATTTTGTATGCCTCTATCATATCTTCCCTCAGCCATCTCTTCTCTGAGCTGAAGAGCCCTAACCTCTTTAACCTTTCCTCATATGAGAGGAGGTCCATTCTCTTAAACTTTCTGTTTGTACCCAGTGGCGTTCCTAGGGGGGCTGACACCCGGGGCGGATCGCCGATGCACCCCGCCCCCCGGGTGCAGCGCCCCCCCCGGATGCAGCGCGAGCCCCCCACCCGACGAAAGAACCCCCCCCCCGGGTGCACGCCGCTGGGGGGGGAGGGGGTGCCGCGCGCTCAGGAAGTAACCTGTTCCGGGGCAGAGGGAGCATGGAACGAACGACGGACAGGCGCGCGTGGCACCCCCCCAGCGGCGTGCACCCGGGGCGGACCGCACCCACCGCCCCCCCCCCCCTAGGAACGCCACTGTTTGTACCTTTTCTAATTCTGCACTTCTTTTTGAGGTGCGGTGACCAGAACTGAGCACAATACTCAAGGTGAGGTTATATCATGGAGCAAAACAGAGGCATTATGGACCTCTTTTTCAAAGCTACGGTAGGGCTACCATAGCAGTGGTGCATGGCCCTACCACTGGGCTACCACTGGAGCCCAGCAGTAGTTCCAGCGTGTGCCATGCACCATTTCCGACAATTGGAAAATTATTATTTTTTTAGAGCAGTGGCTTAGTACAGGAGCCCTTATCACCTCCTATATAGGAGGTGGAACAGGCTCAAAGAGGAAATGGCCATGTGGCAAGTGTTTAAAAAGCCTTTTACCCACTGTGGTAAAAGGGGGCCCCGGCATGTGGCAAACAACAGGGTTGATCTAGTCCTGGGCTTACCCCATTGCATGAAGGGAATTGTGGTTCTGATTTCCCCATTGGATTCCCTAGGAAAACCAAGGCTACAAGTCCCTGCATGCATTAGGGTCAGCCCAGGACTGGATCAACTGTGTCAGGCAAATCTGGATCCAGTTGGCAACCTAGACAGTTGTGATTCTATGGTTTTGTATTATGCTGGAGTACTGGCATTTTTGTTGGCATAGTCAGTGTTTTTAGATTGCAGAGCTGGCCTCTCCTTTTTCCCCAACCACTAAACTTATTTAGCCAAGGAGACAGACTGTACATTTGCACAGAGTGTGGCCACTAGGTGTCACTGTAGCAATATGACTGGGACTCCCTCCATGAAGTCCATTTAGAGGTCAATTGTCATCCTGCCTGAATAACTGTGAAGTTCCCAGCTATGTTTGGACTATGCATCAGTGTTCAAAAGGAAAGTGCATATGTTCTTTCACTTTGAAAGATGCCTATGGAAAAGTATTTGCAAGCATTTGTCGTTACTTTTTCTGACCAAAGCAGCACATAGACTTTTAAAAATACAAAAGCATGTAGTGTTTCAATCATAACCTAACCCTGCCCCCAGGAGCAGCACCTCTAAATACGGGTAAAAGTATGCTCATCTGTACACTTGTATCTGCACTTAGGGTGGACAGTTTTCAAATATGTCCCTGGATAAAATGCTGTTTTAGTCACAATTAGTACCTTCTCTACAATGGGCCCTGCTGCAGATAACTCGAGCTAAGCTTTAGTAAAAGACTACCCCTTAGTTTTTTATCATCAATAAAGATTCAAAAGTGTATCTATGAGTGAATCACATTGACGGTGACCAGAGTTTCGCTATAATAAGCGTCTCAAGGCTGTGAACCAGGGGGGTAGCTAGGTGGGCCATGGGCGTAGTTTGACTGTTTCATTTGGGGGGGGGGGGCGGCAAAGGATGGGGTGGAGCATATTAGCATATGCATTTGCATATATATATATATATATATATATATATATATATGCATATGCTAATATGGAGGAAGGAAGGGAATAACCATAATGAATATTCATGAACCATATTCATTATGGTTATTCCCCCCAAAAAAACAGCTCTTTCTCCCTTCCTTCCTCCTTACCCAGCATTCCCTCTTCCTCTCCAGTAGTATTTCCCCACCCACTTTCCCATACCATGCCAGTGTAGACCTTAGAAATGCATAAGCTCTTTATGTAGATCCTTCAAGAGGTAGTGTGTCATGATTTAGGCTCTAAAACCCTTTCTGATGTTTTGGTGCCACCTCAGTAAGGCCAACACACAATTTCTCCACTGCAAAACACTATACACAAACTTGTGCAAAAACACACTCGTAACCTTACCAAATCATAACAGCTCTAATTCTAAGGACAGGACAAGCTACAACCTTATTCTTGGAAAGGCAGTACTGTAATTACACCGGGCTCTAAAACACCAGTACACTACCTAGTGAAAAAAACAAGGGCTGCAAATACTACACGCTAGCAGAATACTGCACCTTGATCACACATGAAAAACACATGATACAACAGATATGACACAAGAAACTAGAAATAAAAAAAATATGAAGACAAAATACTGAACTGGAAAGTTACCTCAAGAAGTCAGACTCAGCATGCAGCAATACTAGAAAAATTGAAACTTACATGCAAAATATCACAGATGCACATTTCCAAAAGCTGACATATTCAAATTAATAAATTCTGAATAAAATACTTTTTTCTACCTTTGTTGTCTGATCATTTAGTTTTTCTATTCGCTTTGGGCCCAGTGTTTTCTGTTTTATGCAGTGCCTTCTTTCCATTTGATATTTTTTCTCTCACCATGTACACCATCCTCCTGTGTCCTGCATGCACAGGAGGTGCATGCAGGACATTAGTCAGGACTCACAGCACAGATCAGTGAACACGCTGGAGAACGGCACTGAAGAAGACTAAGGCTGGTGGGGGTTGGGGACCCCCACCAGCAAAGGTACCTGGAGGTGGCGGTGGCAGGAGGGGTCCGAAAGTGGTGGGGGAGGGTCGGCGGTGGAGGGAGGCGTGCTAAAATGTGCCCCCCACCTTGAGCTCTGGACCCCCCTCCCTCTGAGGTCTGTCTATGCTCCTGGCGTGAACAACCAATCAGTTCATAGCATGCAAACCGTATTCATGTCACAAATGCTGTTTTATCAATAGGAATGGCTTTAAAAGTTGTCCTTTGTGGATGGTAATGTTATAAGATGCCTCTTTATGTATACTATCTCTATGCCAGTTTTACAGAGGATGGTCCTAGGGTCTTTGTCGCCCCCCCTGCAGACGATGAGTTGGCCACCCGTGCGCCCCCCTCTGGCACCCACACGCCCCCGCCCCCCAGCATAGCCTTTCTCTCTTCTCCCACCCTGCCCCTGTCCCAGCGATTCTCCTTCGCCCGAATTGCCCCCATCCCCCGCCACCTTGGTGCTTTAATCTTTAATTTACCTCAGTTCCAACCAGCCGCCGTCATTTGAAGCCTTGCCCCGTCTCTAGCCTTCCCTCCCTTCGTGAGTTCGTTCTGCAGTCCCGCCCTCAAGGAAATGACGTCAGAAGGCGGGACTGTGGAACAAACTCACGAAGGGAGGGAAGGCTAGAGACAGGGCAAGGCTTTTCAAATGACATGGCTGTTGGAACGGAGGTAAATTAAAGATTTAAAGCACAAGGGTGACGTGGTATGGCGGCGCAGCGCCGCAGTGGCACCCTTGAAGGCAGGCGCTCCCCTGCGGCGCTTACCCCGCTTACCGGGTTTGACGGTCCCTGCAGTTTTACAACTTTCTACTCAAGTTGCTCAAATTGCTTTGCAAGTTCAATTCACATAACTCCCCAATAAAAACATCTAAAATATGAAATCAAATGTGACCTGCTGAGCGAAAAGGTACCAAAACTGGGGTATGTGATTATTTAACCACAAGATAGAGGAATATCAACTGCACAATCAAGTTGTGAAAAAAAATCACATAGTCCATTTTCTACTCATCCTATCGTACACACAACGTTTAAAATGAAAGTAGCCCAAATGTGCCTCTTCAAACTTTTATAGCCTTTATCTCTGTGTGGGAGTCCTCCATCTACATTCCTGCCAGGGGTGGTGCTGTTTCAATATCACATTTTCAATAAAGGGATGGAACTTGATATACCACCTAACAAAGGACAGGCAAATTGTGCAGGACTCCACAGCAGTGTTCCCAAGTCGTCCTGGAGTACCCCCTTACTAGTCAGGTTTTCAGGATATCCACAATGAATATTCATGAAATTTATTAACATACACTGTCTCCATTATATGCAAATCTCTTTCATTCATATTCATTGTGGATATCCTGAAAACCTGACTGGCAAGGAGTACTATGCCACGCAGAGAGCTTTTCAGGAGCTGGGAGAGGGGTTAAAACCTTTGATACAAACAATAGCTTTCTCTGAAGTACTACCTACCTTGGAAAGGGAGAGAAAGATTGCAAAGTACTGAGAATTTCAATAGCTGGCTCAAGCCTGGTGTTACCAAGAAGGAATCAGGTACATAGGAGGATGGGGCAATACTGGAAAAACAAAAGACTATATTGTAACGATGGGCTGCATCTCACTGTGGGCAGGAATAAAAATCCTTGGGGAGAAATCAGAATATATTTCTAGGCATTTAAACTAGAAGGCGGGGGGTGGTATATGGAGGCAGTTCACTTCAAGTGGTCACCCCCAGCTAAAGCGAAAGACAAGATGCGTCAGTAGAAAAGAAAGCAATGAAAGCAACAATCTTAGCAAATCACTTCTTACCAACACAGCAGGAAGTGAGACTAAACAAGAAACTAAACAGATGATAAAAATTCCACGGAAATGTAGATGGAAAGCGATGACCACAAATACTCGCAGTCTAAGCAATAAAGTTCATGACCTTCAATCCCTGATGTTGGAGGCAGACTTAGACGTTGTTGCAATCACGGAGACATGGCTCAATGGTTCTCATGAATGGGATGCAAACATACCAGGCTATAATCTATTTAGGAAGGATAGAGATGGTCGTAAAGGTGGAGGAGTAGCTCTGTATGTGAGAAATGATATCACAGCGACGTGAAATGACAGGGACCTGGGGAAAGGAAGAAGCGATATGGATCACCTTAAAAAGAGATAATAGACCTCTGTCCACATGGGTGTTGTTCTACAGACCTCCGACACAATGGAGGAACTAGATAAGATCTGATCGCAGATATTCAAAAGTTGGGAAAAAAGAGAGGTACTGTTGCTGGGAGATTTTCAATCCTGCCGGATGTAGATTGGAAGGTTCCATCTGTGGAATCGGAAAGAAGCAGAGAGATCGTGGATGCTTTTCAAAGTGCTCTGCTCAGACAAATGGTGATGGAACCCACGAGGGAAGGAGCGACACTGGATCTGGTGCTCACAAAATGGGGATAGTATGTCAAATGAATGAGTGGGTGCCCACCTGGGCAGCAGTGACCATCAAATAGTTTGGTTTGATATGACAGCTGAAGTGGAGGGCGGCCACTCAAAACTCAAAGTACTGGATTTCAAGCATGCTGACTTTAGTAAAATGGGGGAATACCTGAGGAAGGAGCTCATGGGCTAGGAGGATGAACGAGAAGAAGTGGAAGGACAGTGGTCCAGGCTGAAGAAGCTATAAATATGGCCACAAACCTTCACGTAAGGAGAGCAAAAAAAGCAAGAGAAAAAGGAAACCGATATGGTTCTCCAAGCAAGTGGCTGAGAAAATAAAGGCTAAAGAGTTGGTGTTCCTGAAATACAGAAAAAGTCAAGAAGAGGAACACGGAGAGGAATACTGGATGAAACTGAAAGAAGCCAAAAGAGAGATACGTCTGGCGAAAGCGGAAGAACAAATGGCTAGAAAGGTAAAGAGGGGTGACAAAAATTTCTTCAGGTATATTAGTGAAAGGAGGAAGACTAAAAAGGGAATTGTGAGAGTGAAAGATGCTGCGAACCGCTATGTAGATAATGATGAAGAAAAAGCAAATTTCCTAAATAGATACTTTTGTTCTGTTTTCACAGAAGAAAATCCTGGAGAAGGACCACGATTGACTGGCAAAAGTACATATGAGAATGGAGTGGATATAGCACCGTTCACGGAAGAGAGTGTGTATGAACAACTTGAAAATCTAAAGGTGGACAAAGCCATGGGACCGGACGGGATCCACCCCCAGGATATTGAGTGAGCTCAGAGAGGTTCTGGCGGGTCCTCTTAAAGATTTGTTTAATAAATCCTTGGAGACGGGAGAGGTTCCATGGGATTGGAGAACAGCAGAGTGGTCCCCTCTTCACAAAAGTGGTGATAGGGAAGAAGCTGGAAACTACAGGCCGGTAAGCCTCACTTTGGTTATTGGAAAAGTAATGGAAGCGATGCTGAAGGAAAGGATAGTGAATTTCCTGGAAGCCAATAAGTTGCAAGATCCGAGACAACATGGTTTTACCAAAGGTAAATTGTGCCAAACGAATCTCATTGAATTCTTTGACTGGCTGACTGGAGAATTGAATCATGGACGTGCTATAACTTGACAGGCTGAAGATAGGACCCGAAGTGGTGAACTGGATTAGGAACTGGTTGACGGATAAACACCAGAGGGTGGTAGTTAATGGAATTCGCTCGGATGAGGGAAAGGTGAGCAGTTGAGTGCCTCAGGGATCGGTGCTGGGGCCGATTCTGTTCAATATATTTGTGAGTGACATTGCCGAAGTGTTAGAAGGTAAAGTTTCCTTTTTGCGGATGATACTAAGATTTGTAACAGAGTGGACACCCAGGAGGAAGTGGAAAACATGAAAAAGGATCTGCAGAAGCTGGAAGAATGGTCTAAGGTTTGGCAATTAAAATTCAATGCGAATAAATGTAAAGTGATGCACTTAGGGAGTAGAAATCCATGGGAGATGTATGTGTTAGGCGGTGAGAGTCTGATATGTACGGACGGGGAGAGGGATCTTGGGGTGATAGTATCTGAGGATCTGAAGGTGACGAAACAGTGTGACAAGGCGGTGGCCATAGCTAGAAGGTTGCTAGGTTGTATAGAGAGAGGTGTGACCAGCAGAAGAAAGGAGGTGTTGATGCCCCTGTATAAGTCGTTGGTGAGGCCCTACCTGGAGAATTGTGTTCAGTTTTGGAGGCTGTATCTTGCTACGGATATAAAAAGAATTGAAGCGGTGCAAAGAAAAGCTACAAAAATATTATGGGATTTGTGTTTCAAGACATATGAGGAGAGACTTGCCGACCTGAACATGTATACCCTAGAGAAAAAGAGAAACAGGGGTGATATGATGCAGACATTCAAATATTTGAAAGGTATTAATCTGCAAACAAACCTGTTCCGGAGATGGGAAGGCGGTAGAACTATAGGACATGAAATGATATGATGCAGACATTCAAATATTTGAAAGGTATTAATCTGCAAACGAACCTGTTCCGGAGATGGGAAGGCAGTAGAACTATAGGACATGAAATGAGACTGAAGGGGGGCAGACTCAAGAAAAATGTCAGGAAGTATTTTTTCACAAATCATAAAACCCTTGCTCCCACCCCATTCCACAGAAAAATCCTTGTCTTGACTTTATCCAGTTTAAATGTCTGGTAGTGGTTCTTGTTGATCTATCCAGATAATCAGCACGCCCACTATCCTGATACCGGCACGGAATAAGCATGATTAATTTAAAGGCTACAGTGAGTGTTTAAAACAAATGCTAACACAGAAGAAAGCGGACCTCCGCAATGGAAAAACCAAAAAAAGAACACAGAGAAGGTGACAAGATGGATGATGCCAAACAAACGTCTACTGGACTCAGAAAAAAGTTCACAGCAAGAGTTTATTCTTAAAAAACTGGAGTTTTTTTAAGAATAAACTCTTGCTGTGAACTTTTTTCTGAGTCCAGTAGAAGTTTGTTTGGCGTCATCCATCTTGTCACCTTCGCTGTGTTGTTTTCTTGGTTAAAACAAATGCTATAAATATTATATAGCAGCATTTGTTTTAAATGCTGGCATTTAAATTAATTATGGATATGAATTGCTGACATCTTTTTCTTTCTTCTTGATTCTTACGATTGATACAAATGTATGTTGGCAGTATTCCCTAGTGTAGTGCAGTAAGGACTGTTAACAGAGCGGGATTAAGGCATAGACAAACTGGGTATACGCCTAGGACCCAAATGTTTAGGAAGGGCCTTCTCTAAGGTGCTAATTCAATCCCAAGGTAGATATTTGCCCCATGTTATAGAATTGGCCCCTTGATGCTGTCCCAACTATGCCTGGTTAGTTATCTGGGTATAGATACTGAATATTGGCCAGCCAGACTCCCTTACCAGTTTTTTGCTTCAAATGTTCCTTAAGAAGTTTTTATTGTGTGTCCTTGCCTCAAAGACAAGCTTCTTTTCAAAATATTATTTTGCCTTCCTTATCAGTGCTTTGCTTCTAACTTGTCATTTTTTATGTTGTTTCCTTTTACATTCATTTGAATCCTTTTTCCATTTTCTGAAAGATATTTTTGACTATAAGCAGGAGGAGTCACAATACTCTCGTCTTGTAGAAACACAAGATCATAAAACAGTAAGTAAACCAAGATGTCCTTCTTGGAAGAGCTGGACATTGACCTCATTATCTTGTTCACCTTATGGGAGTCCCAATGGCTACAACTACTGTTGAAGAAAGAAGACCACAGAAGTGGAAGACAGTGGTCCACCACGTATAAAAGTCCACACAAAAGGAGTAGTGGGACCAGCAAGGCTCTTCTTAATAACACCAGGAAGACAGAACTGCAGTTTAAAGACTTTATTCTTATAATGCCCGACATGGCACCGTGTTTCGGCCAAGTGCCTGCCTCAGGGGTCTTAGTAGCTAAAGTATATAGGCTTGAAATTATAATACACTTGCTGTCTTGAAAAAGACACAAAGTACAGGCAGAGAACCAAAAAATGGCTCACAGTGAGGGTGATCGCTGCAAAAACAGATAAAACTGTTAGTGTGCCTTAATAAAAGGATCCCTAAATGAGAAATTATATGAATTCTAAAATTACAAAACAGCTTGCATCACCAGGGGCAGCAGTGATATTTACATAGGCCTTCTTCAGTTTCATCACTTCCTCTGACCCCTTTTCTGCTGTTGCTTAATCTCCTGGATGAGAAGCAAAGCAGAACTCAGACTTAGTCATATGAACTTAAGTAACCATGGCTTACATAAGAGGGATGAAACAAAAATTTACCAGTATGGCAGCAATTTTTATTGAGAACAAAAACAAATAAGGTCTGTTTCATTTCATAGCTCAAATATTTTTACAGCGAGAGACAGTAAATAGCACTCATTTCTTTTGGCCATACGTCACATGATCAGGCAAAACAAGCATATGTAATGCAGATGGTATGCCAATTAAATCATTAAGGCTACCTTTTACATTCCTTCTTTTGTTTTCTTTGAGTGTTCTTGCAAGAACAGAGGCAACATGATTTTAGCAAAGGCGATCATGCCAAACTAAGTTAAAGGTTATCTGCTGGATATCGTTTATTTGGATTTCAGCAAAGCCTTTGAGTAGAGAGGTGTGGTAGCCGTGTTAGTTCACTTTTAAAGGTAATCAATAGAATCAATAAAACATGGAAAAGAAAATAAGATGATACCTTTTTTATTGGACATAACTTAATACATTTCTTGATTAGCTTTAGAAGGTTGCCCTTCTTCGTCTGATTGGAAATAAGCAAATGTTGGTAGATGACAGTATATATAAGTGAAACTTCAAAGCATTCCAGTGACAGTCTAACAGGATGGGGGTGGATAGTTGAGAGACAGGAAGAGTCGGGTGGATGACGGACAGGGAGATATGAATGGAGACAGGAGGGTGACAAAGCAGTACAATTTTATGGTTTATAATGGGCTAGAACCCCCCCCCCCCCCCCCCCCCCATTCCTGTAGACTGTCACTGGATGCTTTGATGTTTCACTTATATATACTGTCATCTACCAACATTTGCTTATTTCCGATCTGACGAAGAAGGGCAACCTTTTGAAAGTTAATCAAGAAATGTATTGTTATGTCCAATAGCAAAGCCTTTTGATATGCTCCTTAATGAAGACTCTCTTACTTCGTCACCTTCACTCTTAGGGCCTCTTTGGTTTAGTTTTCACTTGGTTTTCAAACTCTTTCTCCAATTGCACCTTTCAACTTACGCTTGGCAAAATCTCTTCCCCATCTTTTTGCCTTCAATCTGGAGTACCTCTCCTCTCTTTAATATCTTCCTTTCCCCTCTTCTCACCATCATTCAGGATCATGGGTGCACTATCCACCCTGCTTTGCAGACAATATCCAGATCCATTATCACGTCGCTGATCCCCTTGCCTCATTCTCCACACTGAAAATTGCCTCTTTCATGTTCCTGTTGGTTTGAAGTGCAATCTTCTAATTCTGAATACCACAAAGTGAGAATCTATTATATTTCCCACTCCCCACTCCACTCTGCCATTTTTCCCTTCCATTGACAATAAAATACTCTCATTTAAAAGTCAGTTAAATCCTTGGTGTCACCTTTGACACCAATCAAACATCAAATTGATTTCCTATTTTGATCGGTGTTCTTACTGCACTGTATTTGCTCCCTTCTCTCCCATCTCTGCTTTGCACTCTCATCTGGCCCTCGTCATATCATACCTTGACTACTGTTATTCACTTTATGTTGGGCTTTCCCTGCAGTCCACTGCAATTAGGCTCATTTATCATTCTCATTGTTTTGACCATGTTACTCCTCTACTTCGCAATGAACACTGGCTCCCTGTCTCATCCTGTATTAAGTTCAAATTGCTTTTTTTGGTTTATAAGGATTATCTCCTTCTTTACCTAAACAGGCTACTCATTCCCGATACACCCTCACGCTCTTTACGTTCTTCAAACTATAACCTTCATTTCATTTATTGTATTTACTATATCGCCTTTGCTGTCAGATCAAGGCGGTACACAATCTAAAAACAATTTACAATGATTCAAGAGTAATGAAAAGATCTACAATGGTTGAAAGAAAGAAAATCCAGGCACACCAAAGAGCAGACTTACAAGGGAGGGAGAAAGGGGGGCTTATGGAAGGGTAAAATGGTAAATACACAGGGAAAAGGGTATACAAGGTCAATCCAAGCAGCCAAACATACTTCAGTTGTCTATGAAAGCCTGATTGAAAGTTTTCTTGTCCTTCCATCTCCTTTAGCTTTACATCTCACCTTCCTCCAGAAAATCCGCATTTTAGCTACCTTGCTCCTCAACTTTGGATCTCATTAGCACTCCACATTTGAAAACATATAGTCCAAACACATCTTTTTAGAGACACCTTGGCTCTTAAACAACCTGACTTGTTTTATGTTTCCTCTACTCTCTCCTCTCTCCCATTTGTTTTCTGTTCCTTCTTTCTTCCTTTTATTTTGTTTTCTTCTGCCATAGGTATCTTTTATTGATCTTATTGCTACATATCAAGGACAATCAGGATTAGCGCCCATGCTCTGGAATTTACTCCCAGAGGGGCTACATGGGTGTGGATCCCAGATGCGCGCACAAGCTATTTAGCCAATTAGATGCCTAACAATCAATTATTGGGTTAATTGAAGTTAATTGGCACAATTTGGATTTGCATGTGCATCTGCCCTGGTCGCAATTCTATAATAACTTCGCCTAAAGTTCATAGCGTGCAGCTTCAAAAGGGGGTGTGGCCGTGGGAGGAGCATAGATGGGCCAGGGGTGTTCCCAGAAATTAGCTCCAATGTTATAGAGTACTTGGATTTGTGTGCTCAGCTGCCATGAGTTGGGCACAAGGAGTTTACAGCAGGTTTCAGCAGTCCAGGACTGGATTGAGACTGTATTGGGCCCTAGGCAAACATATATTTGTGGGCCCCTACCAGGGACCCCCATCCCCACTATCATTCCACCTCTCTAGAAGTAGCTTGGAAGTGCAGAGCCAGTTGTGGGTATGCTAGCAGTACTAGTTTCTCTGTGAGCATGGGGACTATGCAAGCACATGCTTTCAAACAGAGAGGCTTAATGGGGGTAGAGCGGAGAGCTGCCAAGTTACCAGTTCCAGGAGGGAAATTCTGAGCCAGTCTTGGATTTCTGCAACCCTATCCTGGTAATTTTGAGGCATATTTCCAAAGCACTTAGACTTACAAAGTTACATAATAACCTATGGAACTTTGTAAGTCCTAAGAGCTTTGAAAATGAGCCCCTACGGGACCCAAAGTGCTATTTCAATTGATGGTATCAGGGACTTCACAAGAGAACACTGAATTGTGATACAAGATCAAAAACAGGACTGGCCCAAAAAGTCTCTTTCCTGGAACTAAGTAACTTGGTAGCTCTTAATAATGGACCTAAAAACCAGAGAAGCTGGACAAGTCATTTTCACTCTCCATTGCCTTGGTACAAACCAGAAATTCCAAGGGTGGACTGCCTGAAAGAATGAGATTTAAGGACCATGTGTCCAAAATATAATTTACAGTTTTATGTGTGAAAAAGCTTCACAAATGTTAGAAGCAAAATAAAATATTTAGCTTTTCTTTGATGCTACTGAATGAACATAGGCAGTGTTAGGAGTGATAAAAGGATTTTATCCAAGTAATTTAATAGTTTACGGGTAAATTCCCTGGGCTGAAAATTTCTCTTCACTTAGTATGTGCACAGATACATTTCTACCAGTGAAGTTCTCCATTCTAGCTCAGATTTCAAAGGGAAGCTTTATTTATATGACTATTCTCACCAGAGACACAGACACATACACAAATGTATGCATGCATGCCCTCTCTAGCTAGCTCTCTCTTCTAGTGCTGTCCTGCTGCTCATATGCTCATTCAAGCAGACCTACCAAGTCTCCCGCTTTGAGCGAGTCATCTTCTGCACTCCTGATGTGGTGTGGCAATCTCCCACGGAGCAGCCTCCTCCTCCATTAGCAGCAGGAGATAGCTTAAAAAAACGTCATCCTGCTATGGTGGACCAGTCTCATGATAAGAGCTGCAATGTGCAAAATCTCACAGCTCTTATTTCGAGACTGGTCCTGCAGCAGTAGGAGATGACGTTTTATTACGCCATCTACTGCTGTCCTAGGGGGAAGCTGTTGATGCTGGCCGAGGTCCATCGCAGGTAGAACCAAGAGATGCAATGGGCAGGTATTGGGGGTATGACTGGGTGGAGCTGGGGGCTTGGCTGGGAGGAGTAGGGTGGAGCTGAGGGGCATGGCTAAAATCTCACTTTCAGCAATCCAGTCCCCTTGGCAGCTCTGTTCAAGGGCAGTGCCCCCACCTCCCGCCAGGTCTGCCCACCATCATGTAAAATTCTGGCATTTGCTGTTAGTTCTATTCCTCAGCTGACTGCAGTCCCTTCACACTGTCCCCCATTCATCAGTACTACTCCCTTTCAACAATTTCCTCCCCTCCCATATCCCCAGAACACTCACTAGTTCCACTGATTCTCTCCAAAGACCCTGTGCTGAGCTCAGCATCCCCCAAAACTCTTGAAGCTGAGCCCCTCCTTCCTGTGACTAGAAGCCTTTCCATTGGCTGGATTCTACCACAGCCTCTGCACTGGAAGGGAGGAATATTGGAGAGCTGTAGTGGGCTAAACTCTGAAAAATATCCATACACTTAGCCATCCTTCTCTCAGGCTTCCATGGGGTAGAACATTTATCTCAATGCTGTTCTCAAATCCCATTCCTAGTGAAAGTGTCACAGCTTTATTGTTTCATATAATGGGAAGTTTAGTCTTCCAGCTTTGGCAATGGTGATGATAATTTCATTGTATCCTCAAAGGAGTGTATCATGAGGTTTTAACCCCCCTCCCTCCCCATATTACATGGTTCTCAGTCTCACCTAGAAAGCTGATAAGCCTTTGGGGGCCTTTCCTCGTAGTCTGTAATGATCTGAGAAAAACTATGATATCATACTGAAAAAACATTTTAAACATATTACAATTATGACAAAGTAATGCATTTTTCCCAGCTATCATGAAAATACATCTCCCCGTTCAAACATCTAAAGTAGCAACTTTCTTTATAGATAAAGAGAAATGTGTTTTCTTGACCAAATCATTTTAAATACTACTTAACTATCAGATCAGGTATTTTGTTTTGCTTATGTAGAGTAATATTTCATATAACAATGCATATTCTGGGAGTTTTTCTCTGTGTTTTTTTTCTCGGAAGGTGGTGGAAGCCTGTGATGGTAATATCTACAGTGGAGCATAAAAGTCAGGCTCCCTGTTACACTGAGGCTATTTTTTAAAATTTAAAATATTTTATCTTTCAGATCTGAATCCCCAGTGTGACACTATATTGGAGTGATGTATTGCATGGGGATTGTCCTAAATATCTTTCTCAGAAATTGGTTCCACATGTATCTAGACACTCTCTTCAGTCTAGTCAAGGGGCTTTGTTAGAAGTCCCTTCAGTAAAATGTATGCATAAAGTTGGTTGGAGAGCTTGGCATTTTCATTGGCTGCCCCTGAATAGTGGAACAAACTTCTCCAAGATTTGAGAACAGAAAAATATGAATGTTTTAGAAAGAAATTAAAAACATGTTGGTCAATATTCAAAGCAAAGTGAGCAGGACAGACTACTGCCTGGTTAAATTTCTTGGACCGAGCTATCTACTGATATTCAGTGGCACCTTAACTAGGTAGGGGGGGGGGGGGGGTCAAACATCAGAACATATTCCTGGGTTTTTCACATCATCAAAATACAGAACAATAGCTTTCCTTCATTAATTTCAGGAAGCAGCAAGAATTTGGGCCTTTGTGGTTTCCAATCAAAAACAAATTCAGGCTACTTACTTACTTCCTGGGTAGCACACTCAGTGGAGTTCTTCAGCATTCACTGTACTATCAAACTCTACAGGGCATATTTTGGATCTAGGGAACTCTTCAAATAGACCTGTTTGCCAGCAGCAAAAATGCAAAATTGCTCCTCATTTGTTCAGTGTGCCTACCTCAGATCAGCTGGTGAGGGTTGCACTGACTAAAAAGTGGATTTGGCCAGTCCTCTTTCTTTATCCTGTTATCTCTTTCATAGCAAAATCCCTGCACAAGTTTCAAAAAAGGCCTGCCAAAATGCAACTTTCTTTAAATCAATCACCTTACTTTCTATCTCTACTTTCTTACCTATCTATATGTTACATCTTTGCTTTACCCTTCACTATCAATTATAATGTTCTATTATGTATTGTGTTGACATTGCAAGTAGTATACCATGCCATACTTTGTATTGTATTTCAGCATTTTTACTGCTGAAACTGCCTTTTGCTCATGTTTGATCTATTCAAAAAGGCAGTAAATAAATCCTAATAAATAAATAAAATAGTATAACTCCGATTATCCATCGGACGGGTCCGTGTGTTGCCTTCCATAATTGAGGGCAAAACTCAAAATGACCACAAGGAAAATAATCCCTTTGAGTCTTCTCAGTAGAGTTTGGCTTGTTACATAAAGCAGATTTTTACAATATAATCAACAATACTCTTTCCACACATATCCACAATTAGGGGATGATGTTCAGAGAATGGAAAATGTGCCTATGCTTCTCAGTGGTCACTTCCACTACAGGTGCTTTTGTAGAAAAACATATAGTATATGTCAGTGTCTGACCAGATGGCTTACACTTATATTCCAATAATAATTCTCTTTGTGCAAAAAATGCCTGTTTATACGCAGTCTTAAAGACATTAACAGGTTATCCCTGCTGGATAAATCTATGCCACAGATCCTTGGCTTCTATCTTAAAATTGCTCTTCTCAACTGAAGGAGCTGGCTGATAAACAAACTTGCCCTCAGTTTTGCTAGATGATGGCTATGATAGTATTAGAGGTGGAATGACTTTCAGTTTTGCTCTTGGGTACAGTTCTGAAACTGCCCCCAATCCTTTTTCTGCCCGGTTTTGGCCAAAAGGCAATGGCCATGGTTTTGGTGGGAGCCGAAAATTTGTGCTTTGTCCTGTTTGTCTCCTGTCCCTCCCTCCTTTGAACAGGAGTTGCCTCTCTCCCTCCCTCCCCACCTAACTGTAGATGCCCCCCTCGGGCCTATCTTACATATCAGTTCAGTCTGGCCTGTAGATACTGTAATAGATTATTGCACTCAGCTGGTTTACAGTACACTACAGCTTTTCCTTATGCAGATATCTAGAAACTAATGGCAAGTCATGTAAAATTGAATATATGGGCAAATAGAATTCAGCCACTGGAAAAAACAAACTAGTTCCTTTTTAATATCTTTCTATATAAAAAAGGATATCATACAAGATGCACTCTATAAAGAAACTTTCAAGAACCAATCAGATCTACAAATGTGATCTTCCTCCAAAGATTGCCCTATATCTTTATATTTATCTTTACATTAACGTACAGAATTGTGATTTTTTTAGGTCACTTTTATGTCAAGAAACACATCCATCAGAACAATTGTAAACAATTTCATGCCATGTAATCCCTAGTCTTGAAAAACATTTAAGTGCATGGAAAGATAATACAAAGGTATCTTACATTTGGTAGAACTCATTATGTTTGGTTTACAATATGAAGCCCATTTACGCCAAAAAGGAATCACATTATACTTTTTTTGAAAATATTGGAAACCTCTAAGTTACTTTGCAGCGAAGGCATCCTTGTGTTCACACTGTTTGATGACATTGTTGTGCTTTTGTTCCCTGTTTAATTTTTCTTTTATTCTATATCTGTATGATCAAATCATTCTTGTATACTGCTAATATTCCCTTCCAGGGTTCAGTGCAGTTTACATTCTAGGTGATAATGTTAGTGTGAGGTATGAGAACAATTGTGTAATGCATGAGACCAAAAACCTTATAAGAAAGGATAATGGATGATACTAGGAGGTAGAAGTCAATGGATTGTTAGAAGCAGTCTTTGGGAAGGAAAAGGTTTTTAGCCTCTTCCTGAAGCTACGGGTAGCTGTTTTCTGTTCTGATGGCAATAGGTAGAGAGTTCCATTATTTAACTCTAAGTACAGGGAATGGAGAGCTGAAAAATCTTCTGATTTCGAATTGTCTACGGTGATGCTAGCATCAGTTGTTCTTTCAGTCTGTTAGACTGGACTATGTATGCCTCTATTCCTTTTCAAAATTGTGTTACCGTACTGTGTTATTGTACTCTGTAGTACTTCTTTGAAAAGTTTCAATAATATGATTGACCTTAAAAAGATTGCCCTATATAATGTAACCACTGATGGAACTAACATACCTTCCATGACAATGCCACGGAACTGATTACTGTCCTGAAAATAATTTTTAACAACAAAATAAGCATTTTTCATATATCCTATGAGGAATTTGACAAGAAGGTACAACCTTTTGTAGAATTTCAGTGGCAGAGTCCTGGGGAATATTAGTGTACAAGGCCTCCACATTTAATGTAACCAGCCATGCAGAATCCAATCCATCCACTGTTTGCAACAATATCCACGAGAACACATAACTAACTAACTAACTTGACCAGATCCTCTTGTTTTCCTTGACTTCTTTGTAACACCAATTGTATTCTTTACCCTGGTATGGCGATGCCATAGCAGGTCTTTGTAAGCCACACTGAGCCTGCAAATAGGTGGGAAAATGTGGGATACAAGTGCAATAAAATAAATATCCTTAACATATGTGTTGTAACCTGAAGCCGCAGAAGCCAATTTTCATTCAAAAATTCATCCACAAATTTAGAGAGAGGTTCCAACACTAATCTTTGTGCTGAAATGATAGGTTGTGACGATTTGTGAATCTTTAATAAATAAATAAAACAAAGAAAATAAATTTATGCCTTTTCATTGGATTAATACATTTCTTTTCTTTTTTTCAATGTTTTATTTATAGACCTTTTAAAGATAATTATAAGACAAACTCTTGCTAAAAGAAATACAATGGAAATATAGTCATTAAAAAAATAACCTAATAATATACTTTTACCAGTAATGGGGCATCATTACCTCCTCCTTTGTTTATATTTTGCTCACACCTTTTTTAGTAGTAGCTCAAGGTGAGTCACAATCAGATACATTGGGTATTTTTCTGTCCCTGGAGGGCTCACAATCTAATTCTGTACCTGAGACAATGGAAGTGAGTTGCCCAAGATCACAAGGAGCAGCAGTGGGACTTGAACGGGGTACCTCTAGATGTCAAGAATGGTACTCTAACCTCCACTCCTTTCTGCAGCCTAGCATCCTGCTGGCTTTGGCCACTGCCTTATCACATTGTTTTGCAACCTTGAGATATCAATACGCTTATCACTCTGAGGTACCCCACCTGGTCCATTCACGTTGGCATTTCACTCTCTGTTGGATACAGTACCATTAGATTTCTGCACTCCAAATGCATCACTGCTCTTCTTCACATTATAGATTAGAGTGGAGGAATGGCTTAGTGGTTAGAGCAACAGTCTTGACCTCCAGAGGAGGCCACTTCAAATCCCACTGTTGCTCCTTGTGACCTTGGGCAAGTTACCTAACCCGCCATTGCCTCAGGTACAAACTTAGATTGTGAGGCCTCCAGCGACAGAGACAACATTCAGTGTACCTGGATGTAACTCACTTTGAGCTACTATTGAAAAAGGTGTGAGCAAAATCTAAATTAATAAATGTCAAACATATTCTACATTTTGCATTTTTCATGTCTACTCCCTCTGGTGTTTCCAATCTGTTGCAAATCTTTGTGCCAGCTGCAAAAAAACGCAAACTTCTCCTTCTAACACTTTGATAATTTTGCTCACAAAGGGCTTCTTTTATCAAACCGTGCTAGCGATTCCCAGCGCGGCAATGCTGACAAAGCCTATTCACTTTGAATGGGCTTTGTCAGCATTGCCACTTGGGAATCACCAGTGGTTTGGTAAAAGAGGCAGTGAGATATTTAAGGGAATCATCCCTAGGACTAATCCCTGAGGCCCTACACTACTCATCTTTCTTCTGAATTCCATTTGCCACCAACTTCCTTCATCAGTCTAGTACCCAGGGTCCCAATCTCAGTCTGCTCAGTTTATTATTATTATTTTTTAATTTTATTTATTTATTTATTGGATTTATTAACTGCATTTATGAAGAGATTCACTCAAGGCAGTGTACATCAGATACAGTTTAACATAAAACTTAACCATTTTTAGATAGTAAAATGACCATATATAAACATAAATACAATAAATGAGGTAAACTTGAAACCTAATAACAGGACTACCATGAAACAATATCAAACACTGAAATTCAAATAACAGAGATATAATACGATGTCAGCATAATACTAATGAAACATCTAATAAGCACACATTATAATATTCAAATAATATAGCTATGATACTAATGTTTTTCTACAATACAGCTTACCATATAGCTGAGGGGCCTAGTACAGATAATTAAATGGGGACAAGAAGGGTGGTATAGAGTCAGTTGGGATAAAGAGATGGGTGGTTAAACTCAAGGCAAGTTCTTTGTACAGTTAAACAAGAAATAAGGATCTGATCTAAGTTACAGTGTGTGTAGCAAGCTAGCTCAAGTGCAGAATGAGTGTATAATTAGTCACCCTATGTATTAAAGGCTTGGGAGAAGAGCCAGGCTTTTCACCTGCTTCCTGAAGTAGAGGTAGTCTTGAGTTACACATAGCCCCTCTGGGAGTAAATTCCAGAGCATGGGGGCTATTCTTGATTGTCCTTGATATACAGCAATACATCAATAAAAGATACCTATGCAGAAGAAAATAAAAATAAAAGGAAGAAAGGAGGAACAGAATACAGGAAAGGGAGAGTGTAGAGGAAACATAAAACAAGTCATATTGTCATAGTGTCAGTAAAAAGATGTTTTGAGCATATGTTTTTGAATGTGGAATGCTAATGAGATGACCTATATAGAATCCAGGGAATCCTGTATGTGCACACATGCACACACGGATGATCATAATTAATTTAAAGCCCTGATTGTACAATTATTCCAATTTCTTAGTTCCATTCTAATTGTTACTATACATGGATGACTATAAAGTGTTACCTTTTTGCATCTAGCATTCGTTTCCATATTACATTATGTAATACTCAATCCTCAATTAGGGGCCCTTTTACTAAAGGGTTGCTGTATGGCAGCCTGGAACTACTGCCGGCCCAACGCGGCTGCCGGCGGTAGTTCCGCCTCGAGCATGCGCCATTTCCGGTGCTATGTAGTTTCTAGTGCAGCGCTAACCCAGCAGTAATCGGCGCTGCCTGGTTACTGCCGGGTTACCACAGGAGCCCTTACCGCCATCTCAGTGGATGGTGGTAAGTGCTCCCGCCCCCCCCCTCCCCCCCCCCCCCTCCCCCCCTCCCCCCCCCCCCCCCCGCATGGCCACACAGTAAGAATATTCTTACCGCATGGCCATTTTATTTTTAGGTGCTTTTTACCCACTGTGGAAAAAGGGCTCTGGCACGTGGCAAAAACGGCCTTGCTGCTACCGCAGGGCCCTTTTTGCACAGATTGGTAAAAGAATCCCTTACTTTGTTATTACTATTTAATGTAAACTATCCCACATCACTTGTTGTACTGTTAATTACAATAAGTTGTTAGCTACATTGAACCTGATCTATTGGGATAATATGGGATATAAATGAAATAAATGAAATAATAAATATGCCAGTACTCTAGTCACTTACATGTGTACTTGCTGTGTAAATATTAATGTCTTCTTTACAGATAACCCCAAAAGAGACCTTAGTGGCAGAGTGGGGAAGGAAGACCACAGATTGAATGATAATTGGGGCAATGCAAGTCCAAAGGGGGAAACTTCACCAGGCCTCTTCCTGGTACTAAAATCCTTGTGAAAAAAATCACATGGTAATGCAAAATCTTGGAAAAGAAGGAAGTTAAAGATCATTGTGGACTTGAATGGGACTGCATTTTTCTTTGATATGGGTCTGCATTATCTCTGGGAAGAGCTTTAGAAAAGTTATACTTTATTTTTCTGAAAAAAAATGCACATTTTGGTTAAGAAACATGAACTAATTAGGGAATCTTTACAGGCTAGCATTTTTCTGTAGTTATAAATTATACCCAGTCTTCATTATAACCCTCACCCTATTATTTGGATGGAAGTCAGTGGGACAAGATTGTGCTTGTCAGAAAGTTCCATCAAGCAGACTGGAAATAAAATGTTTCATGATATATACCCTTAACTCATACTGCAGTCTGGTTCATATCCTTTACTTTAAAGAAACTTAGAATGCATTATTAAAATATAAAGTATATAGCTAAAATCACATTTACATATATATTACTTAAGGCATTTTCCTATTTCCACTGTGTCAAATCTTAATTTTCCTTCCTTACATTTTCTTTGGAATGCAAAAGCAGCTTAATTAGATTTTTTTTAAGGTCCAAGCAAATCTATAATATTTCTTTCATACAATCTGTGATCTATTAGTTCATTTGAAGGAACTAGCCAAGCTCCCACCAATATTACTCTAATATGTTTTCCAGGGCTTGAACTGGGATACCAATCATTAAAGATGGTTTTTCCCATGGATCTTTCACACAGGGTTTGGGTGGTGTATACCTGGTCTAAAAATCAAATTCTGTAAATATTTCATGTACCTACTACATATATCGGTCCTTATGGTCTGCTCAAGTGTCTGTGTACCTCGGTCCTGCTATCACCGGGTTAAAAAGGACTCGAGAGGCACTGTAGGTTGTATCACTTACCTCCTCTGGTCCCGTCAGCTCATCCACTCAAGAATCACATGACACTCAGAGGATTAAAAGAACTGGAACATTTATTAACTCTTAAACTAATGGTTTCTACTGTATTGATCTTACAGTCAATTGTAATTCATATTGCTCTCCAGGTGATCATAAGCAGTAATACATATCTGGGCTAATACTCATGCTTAGCCCTCATGCTGTTCTGCAGCTCTGTCAGAACCCAGAACGGATTTCACACTCCCGATGTACTTCAATACCATCTGGGCCAGGTTTCTGTAACTGCATACTCCCTTCGAGCTGCCACCCCGAAGGTCTCACCATCAACCATGGTAGACTGCAATCCCACCCGTGCCCCAGTTACGACTGGACTCCCCAATCCGCCGAGTTTGGACTACTCAATTGGTTGACGCAAAATAACAGCTTACTGTCCAGGTAATCTATCCACTGGTTATAATGCTACAGGACTTCCCCTTCTCTTGCATTGGGTCATCTGGCAGGGAAACCAACAGCAACACCAAACTCTCACACCCAGATACTTTATCTAGAGGCAGAACCAGAGACAGGATCCTTTCCCCAGGGCTTCTCTTATATATTCTCTGAGCTCCTCCTGGGCCCTCCAGCCACTTCCCCCAATGACCTGCCACCCGGGACTCACTCTATCATGTTCTTAAACAAACCATGGGTTTCATCTGCTTTACCTTTTAAGTTGTGTTTTGGGGTGCAACAGTTTCCTCCTGCACCTTTTCTCTGTAAGAAGATCTGGTGTTGCTTTTTTAGGCAATCAGAAAGTGCTGCTTTCAACATTTCCTCATCCAACGTTTCCTTGGCTCTTTGATTTATACTTCTCTCCTTCAATGCAACTGCATAGGTATACAATGGATGGCTTGATTGAAGGCATGGACTAATGACATCAACATCTTTTTTTTGTTCTTTTATTCTGTATGATTATGCTTTTTTCTCTATCTTTATTAGTTTATTGTACTACTGTAAACTGCTTTGATTTCCCCTGAAGAGCAGTTGTCTCAATAAACGTATACATACACTTGTGATTTTTGAACATTGTACCAGTCTGAGGCCTCTCCTTTTAGTAGATGGCCATCCTGCTGCCTGAAACTGAGCCCAGCCATCTCACCTGGTTGCACATGTTAAAAACAATGTACAGATAGGACCACATTCAGTATTAAGGCGCCGGGAAAAATCTGCTCTAAGAATTATTCTATAAAAGGCTCTCTAGGCCAAGTACCCTTTAAAGAATAGTGCTTAGCACAGATTCCTGCACCTAAAATTTGTGCCTGCTGAAGCCTGGTGTAAATGCTAGCATGCAAGTTGGGTGTGTGACCCCAGTATTGTACAACACTGCGCTAAAATCTTTGGAATGCCCCCATGCCCCTCCCATTGCCATGCCCTCTTTTGAGTTGTGCATGAACCAATTTAGGCATGCAGCATTATAGAATAACACGCAGGCAGACCCGCACGCAAGTCTTACTTGATACTAATTAACATCGATAATTGATTGTTAGCGGCTTCTTAACTAATTAGTTTGTGCACAGATCTGGGCTCTGTGCCCAAATTTGGGTCACTTTCATAGATCCAGGGGATAATACATAATGTTGATAGCAGTGCTAACAATGAAAACAAAAATATAAAAATTAGAAAGCAGTAAAAAAAAACCTTTTCTTTTTTCTTTCTTGAGATTTCTATTCCTTTTATGAGGTGATAGTGTGACTATCGTAATTCTTCTCTCTAGATGGCATGTAATGGATATCTTTCTTTCTACAACTACACTGTCAAGATCCAAGCTCCACTGCAGATAAACTGAAAGCATGGGATTTAGTCATTTACAGGTATTTCTGCCAAATTAGTTGTGTAAACTTTGGTGTCAATTGTTTAGGAATACACAACTCCATGGTATGACTCTAGAAGAAAACCTTATGCATCAAAGTACTGTCTGTTTAGCACTCCAGAGATTCTAGTTTCTCCAGAATAAGACCACCTTTAGGACCACAGGGAGAAGAGTTTTCAAGGAAAACTCTTGTACCTGAATTAAGTTCTTAGTGCTTGTGTACCTGTCTTCCTTATAAGGAAAACAAGGAATGGATGACATAGTGAAGTTCCATAATTATGTGAACTTGCTTCTAAGCACAGCCTCTCGTTTTTTACCTTACCAGGTAGCTTTTGTTTTCTTTTAGTAATGTTCCTTCTTATACATTAGTTTGGGGGCCAGCGTAACTAATATCTTAAAGTGGATATTTTCCCAAATGAAGAAGAAAGTCAACTTTCAGAATGGTCTGAACTGAGCTTGTTACAGCGTAGGTAATTCATTTTTCTCTGTTTGCTCAGCTCGAAGTGAAAACGAATGGGGATTGAATTGTTTTACCTGTTTTCCTACTTCTGCAAAGAATGACAGTGTGCAAGGTAAGACCCATGTTAATGAGAGATAAGCGCTTCACCTGTGTATTAGACCGTGACTTGCTAAATTGCTTGACTGTTTGTTATCTAGTGCACCATTTTGGTTCTGCTATATTTGTACTGGATATTCTTTTCTGTTCCTTTTTAGCCATAATCCAACATTGGTTTCTTTAGAATTGTGAAGCAGTTTAATTAGATTTTGTAAGGTCCAATAGCAGCATTCCATAGTAAATGTTTTCTTACCTATTCAGAACTGCTTTCACTATACAGCCATATTGACTGTGATTTGCAACCTACAATCCAAATATCACTGGACTGTAGCTTGGAGAATTAAAGCATTTTGGTGCATTGGTTTAGGCCGCAACCCAGTTTTAAAAAGTGTACAGTGCAAATTCTTCTCCCAGATTTCATATTGATATTTTATTATTATACAAAATAAAAATGTTTTGAAAGCAATTACCTAAGAAAACTGCACACTGTAAAATTTATGCAAACCAGAGCATAAACACTACATACACATATAATCAAATACATATAAACACAAACCCACTCATCAGGACTGCCAAGATTTAATTTTGAAAGACTGATTTTTAAAGTCTGTTAGGTAAAACACAAATATTTGGTTTGACAGTGCTGATGCAATGTGTTTCTAAGTTGAAAACATCTGATTCTTAACAATGGCACCTTTCTGCCTTTGAATGTAGGAAGCTGTTCTTCAGGGAGTGCAGTGACCCTGTGAAGACTGCCTGCATTTGGACCACACTGTGCTTGGTGCTCTCAAGAGGTAAAGAAAAACCGCAAACATGATTCATATTTGTAGTGAAAATGAATCATTGTATTAACCCTTGCCTGCACGTCATACTTCCTACACACGGGCGGAGGTCCTAGGAGGGGTAAAGGAGGTAGCTGCACTATGGTCCCAAGGGAAGGGGCCCCAGGATTGCACCAATGATGCAGAGGGGCCCAAGAGGCTGCAGCAACAGCAGCTCTATGCTGCCTGTTCCCTGGTTCTCTCTAAAGCAGTAACAACAGAGCAGGTATTTGCATTGCAGGGACTCAATATTCCCAGTCCCCATCATCTTCTTCCCCTCGATACTCATGTCATGCATCCAGTTATGAATCAGAAGTGTATGCGGGAGATGGGTGGGAAGCCACAGGGATCAGCAGCACTGCATGTGTTCTGTTCCCCCTCCCCATAGCCCTCACTGCCAATAATTGTTCCATTGTCAGTACTTCTGAGAGAACCAGAGAAGTGGAATGAATTCCATTTTGTAATCATGCAGAGAGCAGATGTAAGCTGAACGGCTTTCTTTGCAGTGCTATTCTATGACTAGCCAATATTCATCCCTATTTAACTGTCCAGGAATGGCTCTTGGCTGGTTAAATAACACTTAACCTGCTGTCCACGAATATTCAGCAGGGCATAGCCGGCTATCTCCCGCTGAATATTTGTGGTCAGCACCTAGCCCTGGATTTTATATATGGTGCTTGAAAATCTGTGCGGAAACTGAAGCATATTCTGTAACAATGCGCATAACTTAATTGCTTAACCAGCTAATCGGTGCTGTTAATTGAATGTTAACATTCAATTAACATCACTAATTGGCATTAATTGAGATTTACGCGCAAAACTCGCTGTGCATTCTATAATGTGGTGTGCCTAAATTCTAAGTCACATAGAGGACGGCCCCGTTAAGAGGCGTACCTGACTGTATTATCGAAACAAGGTGGCCGGCCATCTTTTGTTTTGATAATATGGTCGGGGCCAGTCAAATCTCAACATTTGGCCCCGCCGTTAGAGATTACTGGCGTTAGAGATGGCTGTCATTGGTTTTCGCCGATAATGGAAACTAATGTCAGCCATCTCAAAACCGGCCAAATCCAAGGCATTTGGTCGTGGGAGGAGCCAGCATTTGTAGTGCACTGGTCCCCCTCACATGCCAGGACACCAACAGGGCACCCTAGGGGGCACTGCAGTGGACTTCATAAATTGCTCCCAGGTACATAGCTCCTTTACTTTGTGTTTTGAGCCCCCCCAAACCCACTACCCACAACTGTACACCACTACCATAGCCCTTACGGGTGAAGGGAGGCACCTACATGTGGGTACAGTGGGTTTGTGGTGGGTTTTGGAGGGCTCCCATTTACCGGCACAAGTGTAACAGGTGGGGGGGGGGGGATGGGCCTGGGTCCGCCTGCCTGAAGTGCACTGCAGTACCCATTAAAAACTGCTCCAGCAACCTGCATAGTGCTGTGATGGAGCTGGGTATGACATTTGAGGCTGGCAAAAAAATGTTTTTAATTTTGGGGGGGGTGGGAGGGGGTTGGTGACCACTGGGGGAGTAAGGGGAGGTGATCCCCGATTCCCTCTGGTGGTCATCTGGTCAGTTCGGGCACCTTTTCAAGGCTTGGTCATGAACAAAAAGGGACCAAGTAAAGTTGGCCAAATACTCGTCAGAGCCGGCCTTCTTTTTTCCATTATCGGCCGAGGCCGGCCATCTCTTAACCACGCCCCCGTCCCGCCTTCAGTACACTGCCGACAAGCCGGCCAAAATCAGCTTTCGATTATACCGATTTGGCCGGCCTTCTCCTAAGGCTGGCCATCTCCCGATTTGTGTGAGAAGATGGCCGCCCTTCTCCTTCGAAAATAAGCAGGATAGTTGAAAGGAGGTGTGGCCATAGATGAGGCGTGGGCATTTCTAAAAGCTATGTGCATTATTAAAGAATACACCCGATATGTGCCTAATTTAGGCATTGAGATTTACACCAAGTAAAATGTGGCCTAAATGGACATGACCACATTTACTCCTATGGCGAGCCGCTCAATGTACTCTATATACCACGTGGAAATTTAAGTCTATTCTTTAAAATTTAGGCACGAGGCCAGGGTTGAAATTCTGCTTCTTCTGCTGATGCCTCTTGGGCAAATCACTTCCTCTTCTGTAGGCCTGTTGGGGGTGGAATCATAAAGTTTGCATGTGGTTTATAAATATGCATGTCATTCACATGTGAATACACCTTTTCCTGAGCAGATGTAAATATCTGCAGGCTCATCTTACCCATGACTTCTGCAGGTTTTGCAAGGCTATTTTATAAAGACTTAATACGTTGTCTTTATAGAATAGCCTCAAAGTAGGGTCCTACTTCAATCTAGGCATCTGGTTAAAAAATTACCCTGAACGAGAGTTATTTTATAAGGATCAACCTACATTTAGACAGTAAGAGCTAAATTCTATATATGATTCCTGAAAATTCCGCGAGACGTGAAAAAGAAAAACCAGTGAGGAAAAACCAAGGAGGATGACAGAAAAGTCTTTATTGAGGATATTAAAAACAACCCGACTTGGTCGTGTTTCAGCTCAAAGGCCTGCCTCAGGGGTCATGGTAAATCTGATATTGTAATATACACTGAAGAAATTTAATGCACGATCCTTCGTTGATCCTCTACCTTGTTGAATCGCCAAGTAACAACTGGCAGAATGTCGGCTGTCGTAATTAATGCACAGAAAAAAATATACACCTAGGCATATTCTCTAAAGTATGCCTAAATTTTATAGAATAGGCTTAAATTTCCACGTGCTATACAGAATATGTCGACCGCCTCTCCACATGACCAATTTTAGTCATGGCTGTTTCTGCCACATTTTACTGGGCATAAATCCTGCTGCCTAAATTAGGCGCAGAGCGGGTGTATTCTATAACAACATGCATATATTTTAGAAATGCCCATGACCCGCCAATGTCCACGCCCCCTTTTTAACTATGCAACTTACAAATTACATGCCCCATGTTACAGAATATGCTTAGCAAGTTCTGTGCATACATCTCAATTAATGTCAATTAGTGGTGATCATTGCTTGTTAACATCCAATTGACAGCATTGATTAGCTAGTTAACCAATTAAGTTATGCACTTTGTTATAGAATATGCTTTGATTTCCATGTGGAAATGAAGACCCAATATATAGAATCTGGCAGTAAGTGCATGTGTTGTGTTGGGATTCTAGTAATTTATACACACATATCAACACGTGTGCATGTAAAGTACGTGCCTAACTTCGTTGGTGTGTACTTTGCAGATGAACATTCGCATGGGAGGAGTTTGGTTGCAGAATGGGCAGGGCACACATTGATGCACATATATTATAAAATATTATAAGTTACATGCATTCTCCCCCAGTCTAGATATGAGCATAAGACTGACATTTAATAATATACACAGAGATCCTTTTACTAAGCCGCCTAACTGCCTACACGCGCCCAATGCACATCAGTTCAGAGTTACCACCCGGCTACCGTGTGGCCCGGGTGGTAATTTCATCTTTGGCGTGCATCCGTTACGAGCGTCGAAAATATATGTTATTGTCGGCGTGCAGCGAAAAGCGGTCGGTAATCAGCATTGTATGCAAGTTGATGATCACCGCCCGGTTAACACGTGAGACCTTACCGCTAAGTGAATGGGTGGCGGTAAGATCTCAGACCTATAATGGACACATGCCAATTTTGATTTTTCCACACATCCATTTTAGGCAAAAAAAAAAAGGCCTTTTTTACAGACACACTGAAAAGTGGATCTGCATACGTCCAAAATACGCGCCTACACTAGCGCAGCCCATTTTTCAGTACACCTTAGTAAAAGGACCCCACAGGTTTTTAACCAGTTTTGCTAGTGTTCTCTAAATAACTTTACTTAATAGAATAGAATGCTAAACATAGCAGCTGCTTATAGATTTGCCCTCTAATGTAGAGGCAATTCTATAACTGGACGCTACAATTTAATGTAATGTGACATTTATATTCTGCCAACTCCTAATTGAGGTTCAAAGCGGTTAGCAAAAATGAAAAATCTGAACAGTATTTTAAAAAAGATATTATAACAAATATTTTCTAAACAAATCTTTAAACCTTTCTGGAAAGAACAATGAGATTTCATAGTTCTCAAATCCTTAGGCAAAGAGCACCAGATCTGAGTGGCCTGATAACATATTGAACTTTCTAGCACTTTCTTATAACATAAACAAGAATCAGCTACCCTAGATGATCTAGAGCCGTAGGGAAATGAAAACAGATTGAGCAAAAACTATTACAATTTTTAAATATCAAACAGGCCAATTTGAAATTTATATGAGTATGTAAGTGAATCAAAGAAGGAGTGGCTCTATCATAAGATCAGTTTTGTTGCTGCATTTTGAAGAATCTGAAGCTTAGAAATAATTTAACCGTAAGAGAAGAATAAAGGCTGTTGCAATAATCTAAATAGGACAAAATAAGAGCCCAAACCAATATTTGAAAAATGATTTTTCAAAAACAACGAACAGATTGTTTTTATTCGACAAAGTTTGAGAAAGATAATTCTAACAAGATAGTTGACCTGTGGTTCAAATGATAATGTAGATTTGGAAGAAGTCACAGGATAATGATGATTATGAATCTCATGTTGAAATTGAAGAAAATATAAGGCCAATTGTGAACAAACTAAAAATCAGTATTATCAGGATAAGATTAAAACAGTTTTAAACTGTCCAAAAGAGTTATTTCATACAGTGAATTTCATACTGAACCATTATCAATTAGCTTTCGAAGGTTGGGCAACCTTCGAAAGCTAATCAAGAAATGTATTAAGTTATGTCCCATAAAAAAGGTATCATCTTATTTTCTTTTCCATGTTTTATTTTGTTTGATTTCTATTGATAACCTTTAAGAGTGGACTAACACGGCTACCACACCTCTATACGGAACGATACACATGTTCAAATTTTCTAATGCTCCCAAATCAATTGTACATGTATAAGTCATACATAGATATAGAAACACACACAGGGTGAGGCAAAAAAAAAGGTAACCCCCTCCCTAAAAGTTTTTGCTGTTTTCTCAGCAACCGCTTGCAATTTCATCGTGAAATTTTACAGCTTTGTTGTTACTATCTACATTTACTTGCCAAGTGGAATGAGATTATCTTTAAAGACAGCAAAGTTACAGACTTTTTACCATGACCACCCTGAGATGTTCGCACATTCAAAAATGCACTGTAAAACTACCATGATTTAAAAAAACAATTGGGGTACCAGCTTACTGTTAATGATGTCACAGTGATGTAGACTATTGTCTGGGGAGCAATATTGGAGGACTCTCACAAGCTCCACCCAAAGCTGCAAACAATCACTAAAATCAAGGAAGCACTGCAGATGATCTGGGACAGACTGCCACAGGGACCGAGACAAGGCTGTTATGAACTTCCTAAAGTGATTGAAGGCCTGTGTTAAAGCTGGGGGTGCCCCCTCCGAAGGGACACCACCTTGTAGAGGTGGAGGGGCTTGTGTGTTTCAATGACTTAGAGGGCTATGCTGAAGGGTTACTCATATCAGACAGGCCTCTGAGGAGAAACCAGACAAAGAGTATCCCAAAGTGGGAGAGTAGTAAGATGGTGATCTGAAGTTCGTATACCCAACAGCCCAGCTGCCCTCTGAAGTTTCGTCTTTTTTATGTAAATTTCCTCTCTGCAATTGCAGTTACCTTAACTGAGAGGAAGGGGACAACCGGCGGTCAGCCGCCAATGGCCAGCGTTTTATCCCCTTAGCAGTAAGTGCGGGACCGCTGCGCGATGAACTGCCCACAGATGAAAGGGTTGGCGAGTCCTTTGATTAGCACCGGCGAAGGAGCGTCAACGCTCTTGGACCTGGAAAAAAAACAACTCCATCGCTCCCGAATTATTCAACCACCATGTCCAAAGGAGTGGAGGAGTGAGTTAGAGGTATATGCTGAAACGGAGGATGTTTACAGCAGAACCCGAATCGGCGGAACCACTCCTAAACACCTATGAGAAATCAACTTGGAGTTTTTGACTCCCATGGAGGTTACATTGAATACCATCTGGAAGGCGCTCCGGGACCTAACGGTGGCAGTAAATAATTTTGTTTTAGATATAATTTTATTAGAGAGTTACATTGACAATTTAACTGAACCCTTTGAGAGTGAAAAATTGATATAACAAATAATTCTACATGAGCAAGAAGTGGTTATGACCAGAAATTTTGAATAATAAAATGAATATTATTATAGATGATTAATATCAAGATTATTGTTTTTCCCAGAGTTCCGGGTATGACTCCTAAAGTTTTCCTCAGAAATATTTCCTCAAATTATTACTTTAAAAGGAGTGAAGCCTGTGAAAACTGGGATTACTTTAATCAGTGGGATTTGAATTAGAGACTTAAGTATATGCATTGTTAAATAACTTCTGGTTTTTAAAAGAGAAAGAATGTAATCAGATATATTATTTCTAACTAATATTGGACAATAAGTATGTTTTTCAATGAAATGATTTGACTATACGCCGTATTGGCCTTGAAGAAGCCAACCAGATGATCAATGTGGAATAATGAATTAGACGAGTAATATCTGGGGATAATCAGATTAATACCACGGGTTTTTTTTTCTGTTTACTGTTTAATTGATCTCCTTATCTTGTTTCACTCTCCCTATTTAGTGGTCTAAGGAAGAAAATAGAATTACCTGACTGAAATAATTCCTACATATTACTTTCTCTGTATTTCCAGCAAGTTGTTTTATCGCTTGTAAAAATTTAAATGGTTATAAATAAAAAATGTTAAAAAAAAAGCTGGGGGTGGATACTTTGAGCATTCACAGTGACTGAAATTCTGACACATTGAGGAGCATAATCGAAAGGGACACCCAAGTTTTGCTGAGGACGTCCTCGCAAAACGTCCCAGTGGAGGGGCGGGGAAACCTGTTTTATCGAAACAAGATGGACGTCCATCTTTCGTTTCGATAATACGGTCGGGAACGCCCAAATCTTGACATTTAGGTCGTCCTTAGAGATGGTCGTCCCTAGACCTGGTCGTTTCTGATTTCCGGCGATAATGGAAACCAAGGACGCCCATCTCAGAAACGACCAAATCCAAGCCCTTTGGTCCTGGGAGGAGCCAGCATTCGTAGTGCACTGGTCTCCCTGACATGCCAGGACACCAGCCAGACACCCTAGGGGGCACTGCAGTGGACTTCAGAAATTGCTCCCAAGAACATAGCTCCCTTACCTTGTGTGCTGAGCCCCCCAACCACCCCCCCCCAAAACCCGCTACCCACAACTCTACACCAGTGCCATAGCCATTACGGGTGAAGGGGGGCACCTAGATGTGATAGGTTTTGGAGGGCTCACATTTACCAGCACAAGTGTAACGGTGGGGGGGGGGGGAATGGGCCTGGGTCCGCCTGCCTGAAGTGCACTGCATCCACTAAAATTGCTCCTGGGACCTGCATACTGCTGTGATGCACCTGTGTATGACATTTGAGGCTGGCACAAAATATTTTGAAAGATGTTTTTTGAGGGTAGGAAGGGGGTTAGTGACCACTGGAGAGTAAGGGGAGGTGATCCCAGATTCTCTACGGTGGTCATCTGGTCAGTTCAGGCACTTTTTTGTGTGCCTTGGTCATAAGAAAAACAGGACCAGGTAAAGTCGTTCAAGTGCTCATCAGGGACTCCCTTTTTTTTTCCATTATGGGTCGAGGACGCCCATGTGTTAGGCACATCCAAGTCCCACCTTCGCTTTGCCTCCGACATGCCCCCATGAACTTTGGTCATCCCTGCGATGGAAAGCAGTTGGGGACGCCTAAAATCGGCTTTCAATTATGCCGATTTGGGCGACCCTGTGAGAAGGATGCCCGTTTTCCGATTTGTGTTGAAAAATGGGTGTCCTTCTCTTTCAAAAATGAGCCTGATTGTACCGTTTGAATGCTGCTATTTTACTGTGTTTTAGTGCAGACATTTTTAACACGCAAAAATCGCTAAAATGTCAGTAACATCAACATATCTTAAGATAATTAAATGTTGTTTAATAGTAATATGTAAGTATGATGACTACATAAGTATGTAAAATGTCTTGTTGAAATTCAAAGCAGTAGGTGAGAAAACTTTAGGGGACTGCTTTTTTTTTGCCTTATTATTATTCATCATCCAGCTGTGAATCTCAGCAAGATATTTCTCCACCATGATCAACTGATTATAATTCACAGAACAGTTAAATATTATCTGCATATACATGCTATTTTATATTATGCATTAGAGGTCTCATTAATTTATCCAGCAGTGAAGTCAAAATAATCACCTTCTATCTACAGTACCTAATTCCATTTTCATGAAGTGAAAAAACTCTGATTTCTGAAGAATAACAGAACATTGATAAGGGTTTGGGAGGAGGTTATCAGAAAGGGTGAAAATTGGGAAGCAGGTAAAAGACAAAGGAGAATGGGAGGATTGAGGAATGGATAACATTGGGAGTAGAAGCATAGCCAGGTTTTGGCATTGAGGGCATGAGGGAGAAGACAGTGTAAAAAAAATAGGTACCAGCGCAAGTAGGGTTATAAAACCTCATTGCACCATTTTCATTGGAAATCCACTTGGGGGAGTGGCCGCTCCCCTTGCGCCCCACCTAGCTACGCTTCTGATTGGGAGACAGGAAGCTGGTAGATAGGTCAGAGATGAAAAAGGAGGCAGATTAAAACTTAGGTGCCCAGTACCATAAACAATGTAACAAATAATAAATAAAGGGAGGGGAAGAAATAGGAATATTTAGCTTATTTTTCAATCTTTTTATTAAAAAAACATAGCGCACTTATCTTTCCATAATGCTTTAAGCCTTCATAGCGCACTCAATTTCCCGACGGGACCCGTTTCATCACCAGGCTTCCTCAGGGATATAGCGCTTATGTTTTTTTTTTTTTATAAAAAGAATGAAAATGAGCTAAACAAAAATTGTGGATAAATATTTGATAGGAATAAAGGGTTTTTTTTCTGGATGATGATAGAATGTGGTCTGAATGAGTATTGCTTTAATCAGCATAGCACAAACCAGTCCGTAGGGTGCTGTATTACCATGGACATTCTGAGGCATTTTCCCCATAATTTTTTTGAACTTAGCTTTTTGTACTTAGTATCTATATAAAGCATCCACTTTGATTGTGAGGTTTGCCTAAGAGGTATGTGGATTTGGGGTTCAAGTTTTGTTTAAGTGGCCCTACCATTAGGCCACCTGAGGTGGGGGCCTCAGGCGGCATGCTCCAGGAGCGGCACTGTCCCCTCCTTCCTCAACCCTTTACCTTATTTGTTTATTTTCCAAATGGCGGCAGTAGAAGTGATTCCAATAGGCTGCCCTGCCACCAGCACCGGCCTCTTGTCCCACTGTGGCCGCCTTTTTATGTAACTTCCTCTTTCCTCAGAGGTGGGATGCAGTAGAGTGAAGAGGCTGGTCCTGGCAGCATGGCGGCCTATGGGAATAGTTGCCGCTGCCGCATTTTGGAAAAAAGGTAAACTTGGGGAACAGGATTGAGGAGGGAAGGAGGGAGATACTGGACCGGGTGCAGGTGCATGGGTGTGGGGACAGGCAGCATCTCATCCTTGCTTCGGGCGTCAGATTGCCTTAGGCCACCCCTGTTGCTAGGTACTTGTGACTTGAATTGCCCACTGTTGGAAGTAGGATACTGGGCACCAAAATGGAGTTACCACACGGCTACCATGTGGCCCTTGCGGTAATTTCATTTTTGGCGCATGTCCGCTATGCACGCCCGAAAAATATTTTTTATTTTCGCACGGTCATTACCGCCCGGTTACCGCATGAGACTTTACTGCCAGGTCAATGGCTGGTGGTAAGGTCTCAGACCCAAAATGGACATGCAGCAATTTAGATTTTGCTGCATGCCATTTTTGGCAAAAATTTTAAAAAAGGCTTTTTTTTACAGGCGCTCTGAAAAATGGATTGGTGCGCGCCCAAAACCCACACCTACACTACTGCAAGCCATTTTTCAGTGCACCTTAGTAAAAGAACCCCTGCTTGATTGATTTTAAGTTGTATATCCTATTTCATCTACAAATCTGAGTAGTTTACAGCCTTTACATCTAAGTGCACCCAAATAAGTAATAAGGCCACCGATACTGGTCCCCCCCCCCCCTTTTTTTTTTGGAGGCAGAAATAAATAATGGGAGTTAAAGAGAATTACTCCCTTAACTCCTTGTGTAAAAAGGCTGGACGAAACATGCACTTTTTTGAAATCTGTATGTGTCTTCAAGCTGTATATCCTATGTTTTTCTTTATTGGGATTTATTAACCACCTTTATGAACAGAAAATGGCCAAATACAATAAATGAGGTAAACTTGGAAATATGATGTCAGTGCAATACAAACAATACCATAGTAAACAGCATGGAAAAATATTCAAAATAACAGATAATACTATATCAGCATCATACTAATGAAACATTGCGGTAATTTCATATTTGGTATGTGTCCGATATGCGCAGCTGAAAAATCATTTTTATTTTCTGGCAAGCGTCTGCTACGGGTGCCGAGTGGCATTTGATGTGCATTTGTCATTGCCACCTGGTTACCGCTAGGTCAATGGCTGGCAGTAAGGTCTCAGACCCAAAATGGACGCGCGCCAATTTTGATTTTGCCGCACATCCATTTTCGGCAAAACTTTTTTTTAAAAAAGCATTTTTTACAGGCACACTGAAAAATGGATCTGCACATGCCCAAAACACGTGCCTACACTACCGCAGGTCATTTCTTGGTGCACCTTAGTAAAAGGACCCCTTTATAACAAGATGGGGATTACATGTGCACACAAACCAATCCTAAACCACACCCAAGGAATGCGGAATGTCCGCTTGAAATGTCTGCATCCTGGTGATCTCTATGTATAATAGTGGCTTTCCAAATTCGCCATTTACACACGTATGTGATCTAGATGACATTAATTACATGTGGAGATGATTTTAAAATAGAGCCTTTTGTGCTGGAAATGAAGGGACTCTGTTTTTCTCTTACAGAGGTAACACCAGAACCTGAGTATATTCTTTTTTTGTATGGTGATTTGTAAAGATCAATATCCTGTGTCTGCTTTGCCCCTGATTTAAGCAATTTCTGTGAATACAGGGTGTTTGATTACACAACCGGACATACAGGGTTTAAGAAATTCTGTCCCATTTTGTACAGATGCAGACTTAATTCCCATATAGAATAAATTGAATGATGCTATTGAATAATTGTGAAATGTAAGTCTGCAATCAAAAGTATGTAAGGTAAAAGGCTCCCTGCTGTACTGGCCCAACACCAGATTTTCAAAGGGAAATTCCATAGGGGTTTTCCTTTTGAAAATTGACTAGCAGACCAGTGGGGAGTTTAAAAATTGGCCAAGTAAATCAAATGTGAGCAAAACTATTTTCTCATCATGCTCCACAGCCAGATGTAGCAATTTCCTTTCAGAAATGTAACCTATATTTTCAGAAAACATTAGGTAGTTCACCTATCAATAATTGACTCTTCCCGCTGCTGAATGGATAAGTAATGTAATCTTGAATTCTCTCTCTTGCTGCTTTAGAATTACAACGACTCGTTGGGATTTGGAGGAAGATGTGATATTCCAGAAATCCTTTTGTCAAAAGGATGTCATTTAAGTTTTATTGAATTTCCAACTTCAGAGATAGAAATTCATAGAAATAATCCTCTTAGTGAAGGCACTCACAGTAATAGCTCCGATGTCACTCAGATTACTCCTCAAAAGCTTGTTCTGAAGCTGCGTGCAGGTGAGTTGTCTATAGTTTCAGAGAAAAGGTATCATCCCTTCCTGATCATCTTGTATTATTTGGCATCTGGGACTAAAGCATCTCATGCATCAAAAACAGACTTCATATATATATATATATATATATATATATATATATATATATATATATAATTTAGTTGCAAATTGTGTTCAAAATGGAATTCTTATAAAAATGTAAAGAGTCTTGTCTATCAGTTCTGAGTTTCCTGGGACTCCATCCAGTCAATTTTCTGTTAAAGGTCCTGAGAATAATTGAAAACATCTAATTTAGACATCTCAAATTATTCCTATATTCAGCAGCAGCATGGGGGAAATTCTATAACTGAGAACCTCAATTTAGGCACCCGAGGAGCCTGTTCTACAAGGTGCCTAGGTTCCATTATAGAATACTAGCGAGCAGGGGCGTAGCCAGACTTCGGCGGGAGGGGGGTCCAGAGCCCGAGGTGAGGGGCCATTGCAGACCCCCACTCCTCTGCCATTGCCGGACCCCGCTGCCGCCACCACCACCAACTTTGCCCCCACCTGCTGACGACTCTCTCAACACCCCCTCCTGCCGCCAACCCCCGCCAGCCGAGGTCCTCTTCTTTCCGCAAAAGGCTTCCTTCTGTTTCTGACATCCTCAGAATGTATTGTCACCCACAACACAGCTTATATGTAGAGAGCTGTTAACACTTCGTTGGAAACCATTCAATTCTCTTTCATTGGGCCATCTCCAATAACGTGCACAACACCTGAAATGTATATATTTTAACTAGAACATTACTCTGTATTTCTTATTCCGGAAATGGCAATCGCCACTACGGTATTTGTAAGCCACATTGAGCCTGCAAAGAGGTGGGAAAATGTGGGATATAAACAAACAAACCAAAATATGTACGTAAGGAAGTGCTCAAATGAAAAAGTGTCACTCCCACCCCTTGGGTTGCTTTTTAACTGACTTTCTTTAGGATTGCTTGTCTTTCTTTTTTTTTTTTTTGGACTTCAGAGCTGAAACACATACATGTTAAATGCCAATATGCTGCCTAAGTGCTATTCTGTAAATATGCAACTATCTTGCATTGCACACATTTGTAAGGGGGGGAGGTGTACACATGGGTGGGACATAAATGAACTCTCACTTACATGCATAACTAACTGAATACTGCAAGTTAAGCATGTCTCTGCCACATTTAGGTGCCTGCACTTACACCGGCTCTATGGCTGGTTTAAATGTGAATACACAAATGTAAGGGACAACCAAAATACAAAAAAAATCCACAAAACACTGGTGAAAAACTATAACCACTACTAATAACCAGTATAACACCTCAACCACTGCAAAATTTCAGTAAGCTGCTATAGATAATACATACCTAAATTAGGAGAACCTTCAGAATATATTGTCACCCACAACACGGCTTATATGTAGAGAGCTGTTAACACTCGGGTGGAAATCATTCAATTCTTTTTTTTTTTCGGGCCATCTCCAATAACGTGCCTAACCAAAATACATGCATAAGGAAGTGTTCAAATGAAAAAGTGTCCAAATAACTCGCAGTTTCATTTAGCAGTTGGAGTCTATGTGAGAAACATTTTGTTGGAGCTCTCCCAAGTCCTTGAGGCAGTCTCCTAAACGAAACCCGCAGTGTCGGGTGTTTAGGGGGGGCTTTGTTTTGAAAGTTCTATATGATGTGCAGAGACTTTGATGAATGACCTAATGAATGATTGGACTCCAGATAAGTACATTCATGTATTTTATAAGAAATATGAAATTGCTGCACTAAAAGTGAATTATTTGGACACGTCTTGTGTTTCAGCTCTGACAGTTTTGTGCTTTTTTCTTCTTGACCAGGTGAGTGGTTTTCAGGGTCCTTCTATTCATACTCCTCCTTTTCACCCCTTCCTCTTTCTCCAACTTCTAGCTCATATGCCCCAGCATCTGTGTCATGTCTTTAAGTACATTTTCCATCTTCAGCCTATGTCCCATTTTAGTCTTAAAAACCTTATTTCCTCCATGAGTTTCTTCCTCTTTGACTGACACTGTTCCCCTCATTTACTTAAGGAATGCTAGTCCCCTTTATCTCCTCTTAGACATTATTAATTCCAATTTATCCCTTGGGTGGTCCCTGCCACATGGAAACAATCTATACTCAGGCCACTGCTGAAAAAACCTCAACTGGCACCAGACTCACCCCAAAACTTTAATCCAATCTCTAATTTAGCCTTCCTTTCAAAAATGGTAGAAAAACTGTGGCCCAGCAAGTAAATACTTTCTGGAATGCTAACAACTCCTTCTATACTAGAAAATCAAGTTTATGTACCAATCACAGTACCAAAGCTTTCTTAGTAGCAACCTTGAATGAATTGGTCTGTTATCTAGAAGCTAGAAAGGATGTTCTGCTTATCCAACTGGATCTTAGTGCAGCCTTTGATGTTGTTTTAGAGAGCTCTAAGAGATGGGCCTCAGAGAAACCACCCTGAACTGGTTCAGATCATACTTTTTCTTCCGTACCTTTCAGGACTCTGTTAACAACTCTTTGTCTTCCCTTGCTTCCTTATCCTGTGGGGCTCTGCAGGGCTTACTCCCTGCACCAACATTATTTAATATTTTTCTGGCTCTTCCTAGCCGCATTTATTTTTGACGGGCTTCAGTGCATAATTTTATGCAGATGACATTCAACTTTTCATTGCTTACAATTCCTTAACAGAATTGCTGACTGGATAGCTGCTCCTAAGCTGATTTTGAACCCACAAAAATCTGAAGCACTGTGGCTCTTGGCAAAAAATAGGCCACCCCTTTTACTCTACCTTGCATCAAGGGAATTCCTGTTCCCTTCAAGGACTCCATTTCTTTGCTTGCAAACCTGATGTTCTTTTGGACAGTTCTCTTTTCTGTGGCTCTCACATCTGTTTAATGATCCAGAAGTCCTTCCTGGCCCTGTGGAAAATCAGGTCATTTCAGCCTCTCCTGGATGATGGGGTATTAAAGAGTTTGCTTCACACCCTATTTCTAACCTGGATACATTATGGCAATTCTTTCCTGACTGACCTTCCCTCTTACCAGGTGAAATGATTCAAATTTATACTAAATACAACTGTGAAGCTTAAGTATTATTCCAAGAGGTTAGATCACGTCAAGCCGTTACTCTTCAAGCAATACTGGTTATCTATTTGATAGTTCCTTTAGCTATTCCGCAGTCAAATTGTGCAACTCAATTCCTATTAAACTCCAGAGGATTTCAGACTACTATCAGTTTAGCAAGTCTTTAAAAACTTTTTTATTCAATAAATACTTTGAAGTGTGAATGATATTGTAGTGAAATGATTACATGTTGTAACCTGCTTTGATTCTCTGAGTGAAATTAGCAGGATAGAAAAATCAGAATACAATAGAATGTTAATTGTAGAATGCAATTCAAGATTCTGGTGCTTGCCCACCACATCTTCTACATAGGGGTCTCCCCCCCTCCAAAATGTTTTTGTCCCTTTCACTCATCAACTGTGCCATGTGCTCTGCTCATCACAAACCAACCTTATGTTTTTCACCTCATGTTTTTACCTCATGTAGCCCCATCGCTGTGGAATTCATTACCACTCGATCTTCATTTACAGCCCCCTTTTGTTGTGGCTTTGCTCCCACACTTTTAAGGAATTTTTTTAATCTGGAAGGATGATCCTTTCTAATCTCTTGTTCCCTCATGTATTCCTAAACCCTCCCTTGCAGGAGACCCAGATTACAATCCCAGATCAGATACCTACCCCTCTGGTTGCATGAGACCAAGCATGCTTCATAGGCAGTGTGTTCACAGTCCTTCAATCATGATACTTATGGACTGACTGAAGAACACACTTGGACCAGTTTCTGATCTGTGATCTGTGCTGCAATGCATGGGTAACCGGGGGGAAGGTGACAAAAATGGATGAAAATGAACCCAGAATCTCATGGCATCACAGCCCCAGTTAGAGAAGAGTCCAATTTAACTCAAGGAGGAAGAAACTATAGACAAACCCCCACCACAATCCATTAAAAAATATGAGTTAATATGGTACAATACTATATACATGTTCTCTTTAAAAGAAAGTCAGTGTTCATGTGTCCTGGGGCACTTCAGGCTACAAGAGTGAAGAATAGTTTATTCCATGGCTGAGCACGAGGGCATTATCACTGCAGTGTTGAGAGTGGATTCTATAATGGTGTGGAAAGAAAGAACAAGTTGTTTCTAGGAACCAGCAGTCCATTTTTGGGATTCCTGCCATCTCATGTTTTCTATAGTCCCATATTTTCAGCCAGGTTCTGGAGAAATGGAGTTGCCATGATGCCTATCACATTAGTTTTGATTGGTTTGCTGTGTGATTTTTACTGACTTGTTCTGTTTCAACTTCACTAGGTAACCAAGTAACAATTCAAGTCAATGTACGCCAGACTGAAGATTACCCTGTGGATTTGTATTACCTCATGGACCTCTCTGCTTCCATGTCTGATGACCTCAACATGATTAAGGAATTAGGATCCACTCTGTCCAAAGAAATGTCTAAATTAACAAGTAACTTTACACTGGGTTTCGGTTCTTTTGTGGAAAAACCAGTTTCACCTTTCATCAAAACAGTTCCTGAGGAAGTTAACAACCCTTGTAGGTAAGTATTTTGATTGCCTTCTAATTAAATTATGATTTAAGGTGATATGCACAAAATGACAGCTGGTGAGATTCATTGTGTATATTTTTATTGATTGCTTTATATTTCTGTGCCATATGCTAAATCAAAAGCTATGTTCCAAAGTAAATTAAGTGTGACTCCCAGCTGCTGTTGAAATCATTGATTATTCACAGGATTGTATGCATGGTCTATGCACCCAGAGGGGGATTGTTCCCATATAATGAGTAGCTGAGGCAGCAGGATCTCCTAGTATGAATCTCAGAGACATAGATGTTTGGTTTGTGTGAAAAATTAATAAACTGAATCACATTATTATTTATGAACGATTATTTTAGGACAGAAATCTGCATTTATTTATTTATTAGGATTTTTTTTTACTGTTTTTTTGAAGGAGTACACTCAAGGTGGTGTACAGTAAGAATAGATCAAACCTGACCAATAGGCAATTACAGCAGTAAAAATATTTGAAAACAATACAAAGTATGGCATGGTATACTAGCAATGTCTACACAATATGTAATAGAACATTATAATTGGTAGTGAAGGGTAAGGTAAATTTGTAACATATAGATGTGTAAGAAAGTAGGAAGAATTAGAAAGTAAGGTGACTGATTTGAAGAAAGTTGCACATGGAGGAGTGGATAAACATGTCCCGCTGCAGTATGTGCAGCCCGAGTCACTCCTTGTGTGTGTGAGTGAGACTAACAGGTTAGTTACTTCTTCCATTAAAGGCATTGTTTCTCAGGGATATATACTTTAATAGAGAGATCAAAATTTTAAAAAATTGTATCATTTTCTGATGGATATAGTACTATATTTGCAACTCTCAAAATTAGTCAAGAAATGTATTTTGCCTAATAAGGTATCATCTTATATATTTTTTTGTTCCTTTGTTTTAATTTTCAGTACTTGATAGATTAGCCATATCTATCTCTGTCTTTAGATCTTATTCCAGCTTTCTTCTGCCTTAATATTTTTTCATAGATTTTCACACCTTTGTGACAGAAAAGGTACAAAAGTTTTTATGGTTGTTACCTCAGTTATTTTTTAAACCCTCTTCTACTGTCTATTTTTCAACTGTTCATGTTATGTTCATTCTTTACATTTCTCTGTTAATTTTGTGTTGGAGTTATGAAGAGCATCATGGTTGTGCCCGATCTGCTTAGATTCAAAATACGTGGATGCATAGGGAGAGTTTTACAAAACTCTTTGAAACAAATTTATTACTCTGCCTAAAAACAAAACAATCCTAAATATATCCTCCTAAAAATGAATAAAAACCAGGTTTGAAAATGATCTGATAACACTGATCTGAAAAATACATTTGCTAATACTATGGCTTTAAGATTACTAAGGGGCCCTTTTAGTAAAATGCATTAAGAAATGGGCTTAGCCCATTTTAACATGAGACTTTCCTGCATACTAAGCCCATTTTTTAACGCACCCTAAAATATGGTGTTTTTTTTAATTTCTTTTTGTAGTCCACACACTAATTTTTCCATTACTGTGCGAGACTTGCAAAAATATTAAAGCGGAAGCACTTATTGCCAGCTCCTACCTCCTACTTGGAGGTGCTAAGTGGTCCCACGTTAAGTCTATGTTATCCAGTTAGCATGCAGTAAAGTGAATGCACTAGCTGAACATAAGAATATAAGAGTTGCCATAGAGTGATAGACCGAAGGTCCATCAAGCCCAGTAAGTATCCTGTTTCCAACAGTGGCCAATTCAGGTCACAAGTACCTGGCAAGATCCCAAAAGAATAAAACAGATTTTTTTTTGCTGCTTGTTCTAGAAATAAGCAATGGATTTTCCCCAAGTCAATCTTAATAATGGCATGTGGACTTTTTTAGGAAATTATCTAAACCTTTTTTAAACCCTGCCAAGCTAACTGCTTTCATCGCATTCTCTCAATTTAAATAGTCTGAAATTATGCAGTGGGGGGCAAGCAATCCAAGAAATAATAAAGCCCAACACTAACCTGTTCAATTACATCAAAAATATTAAAGTTATGGAGAATATCCAGCAGACCTCAACAGTGAATTGTTTCACACTGAGACATTGCCCATTGGCTCACTATAGTCGTCATCAGTCTTCCAACTTTGATAAATTCTTAGAAACGTTTTATAACTTTTTTTGAAAAAAAGTTTTTGTATATATAAATAAAAGCTACTTACCTTTAACGGCAGTTTTAGTTATGCTTAAACAGACCGACACCGACATGGTCCATGTTTCAGGAACCTGCTTCAGGGTCTGGTTCTCAGTCACCTCAGCTGTTATTCATCCTATATCACATTCTCTGGCAACAAATTCCAGAGTTTAATTACACATTCCGTGAAGAAATATTTTCTCCAATTTGTTTTAAATTTACTACTTCGTAGCTTCATTGCGTGCCCCCTAGTCCTGGTATTTTTGGAAAGAGTAAACAAATGATTTACGTCTACCCGCTCAATTCCACTCAGTATTTTATAGACCTCTATCATATCTCCACTCAGCTGTCTCTTCTCCAAGCTGAAGAGCCCTAGCCGGTTTAGCCTTTCCTCATAGGGTAGTTGTCCCATCCCTTTATCATTTCCATTCTCTGTACCTTTTCTAATTCCACAATATCTTTTTTGAGATGCAGAGACCAGAATTGCACACAGTATTTGAAGTTTTGTTTGTTTTGTTACATTTGTACCCCGCGCTTTCCCACTCATGGCAGGCTCAATGCGGCAGGCAATGGAGGGTTAAGTGACTTGCCCAGAGTCACAAGGAGCTGCCTGTGCCGGGAATCGAACTCAGTTCCTCAGTTCCCCAGGACCAAAGTCCACCACCCTAACCACTAGGCCACTCCTCCACCATGAAGCAATACAAATGTATTATAACATTCTATTTTTGTTTTCCAGTCCTTTCTTTACAATTCCTAATAGTCTATTTTCTTTCTTAGATGCTGCTGCTGCACACTTTGTAGAGGGTTTTAACGTACCATCAACGATGATACCTAGATCCTTTTCCTAGGCAGTGACTCCTAATATGGAACCTTTCATCACGTAGCTATAGTTTGGGTTCCTGTTTCCCACATTCATCACTTTGCACTTGCTCACATTAAACGTCATCTGCTATTTGGATGCCCAGTCTCCCAGTCTCGTAAGGTCCTCTTGCAATTTTTCACAATTCTCTTCTGATTTAACAACTTTGAATAGCTTTGTATCGTCAACAAATTTAGAGCCTCTTTTACAAAGTGGTGCCCGTACCGCCGCTATGCCATGCGCCAATCCGGTACCACCGCCAGGCTACTGCAGAAGCCCAGTGCCGAAAAATAACTTTTATTTTTCTTAGTGCCAGGGGCTTACCTGGCAGTAATCGGACAGCCCCACTTGCTGCCCGGTAACCGCTGGGTTAGCTCAGGAGCCCTTACTGCCTCCTATACAGGTGGCGGTAAGGGCTTTTCCGGGAAAACATCTTGTGGCAAGTGGTTCATTTACTGCATGGCCACTTACTTTTTTTAAAAAAAGCTTTTACCTGCTGCAGTAGGGGGCCTCGGCGAGTGGCAAATCTACACGCTGAAGCTACTGCCGTGCCCCTTTTAACGCAACTTTGTAAAAGGGGCCCTTAATTACCTCACTAATTATTCCCATCACTACATCATTTATAAATATGTTAAAAAGCAGTGGTCCCAGCACAGACTCCTGCGGACGCCCACTATCAACCCTTCTCCATTGAGAATACCAACCATTTAACCCTACTCTCTGTTTTCTATCTTTTTACCAGTTTTATAATCCACAATAGGACATTACCCTCCTATCCCATGACTTTCTAATTTCCTCAAGAGTCTTTCATGAAGTACTTGGTCAAATGCCTTTTGAAAATCCAGATATACAATATTGACCAGCTCACTTTTATCCACATGGTTATTCACCCCTTCAAATAAATGTAGTAGATTGGTGAGGCAAGATTTCCCTCAATTAAATCCATGTTGGCTTTGTCTCATTGATCCATTCTTTTGAATATGCTCCGTAATTTTGTTCTTTACAATAGTCTCTACCATTTTGCCCAGCACTGACCACAGGCTCACCGGTCTATAATTTCCTGGATCACCTCTGGAAAAATTGGCATTATATTGACCACCTTCTAATCTTGTGGAACAATGCTTGATTTTAAAGATAAATTACATATTTCTAACAATAACACTGCAAGTTCATTTTTAAATTCTATTAGTACTCTGGGATGTATATCATCCGGACTAGGTGATTTGCTTCTTTTCAGTTTGTCAAATTGCTCCACTACATCTTTCAGGTTTAGTGAGATTTGTTTCAGTTTCTCTGAACATTGAATAAAATCTTCCAGGCCCATTCCCTGTCCATGACATGTCCCATCATGAAAAAAAAACAAAAAAATAAATAGTGCTCTATTAGCGCATGCTGACAGGCAAATTACCCAAACATCCACAGCTTCATTACAACTTTCTTATAACTGCAATGACAAGCATAATTTTTTGTTTTTTTTTTATGGGGATCATCAGATCTAACTGCAGCACACACCATATGAACAATCCTGATCTTTCTTCTTCAAGAGAAATGGTTGTGGTGCAAATCTTCAAAGATCACCCTTATTTTCTAATGTTCTATTTATTTATTTCTTTTCTTATTTTACATCTCTTAATATACCATAGCTGTGCAGCATATATTCTTTAAGTATACAGAACGTGCATTCTAGCACAGACTTATCTGTATAAGACGGCAGCTTGTAACCGCAGGAGAACCTCCACCGACGTGGCCAGGTTTCGCAATAAGCTTCCTCAAGGAAGAGGCTCTCATAACATGATTCATATACTCCCGCATGTGAAAAAAAATGGCCATGGTATATTAAGAGATGTAAAAGAAGAAAGAACAGGATTGTTCATATGGTGTGTGCTGCAGTTAGATCTGATGATCCCCATTAAAAAAAAACAAAAAATTATGCTTGTCATTGCAGTTATAAGAAAGTTGTGATGAAGCTATGGATGTTTGGGACATGAGAAAATTATATGTAAATGCTAGTCCCCACACTTTCCATTTTTGGTGGTTTTCAATTAGAAGACAGGCAAATTACTGCATAATGCTTTAACACATTTGCGGTAAGTCTTTTTTCCCATGTTAAGCATTTGTTAGCACTTAACACAGTTAAGTAAAAGGGCCCCTAAGTTTTCATAGCAAGAACAGTACACAAGAAAAGGGAGAAAGAGGAGGCTGAAAAGCAGGAGAGGTGACAGAATGTAAGGTTTGCCCATGTGTGCTGTGTACTTCTCTATGTACAACCAGAGATGTAGTATCCTGCCTTGTCTATGTACAACCAGAGATGTAGTATCCTGCCTTGTCTATGTACAACCAGAGATGTAGTATCCTGCCTTGTCTATGTACAACCAGCGATGTAGTATCCTGCCTTGTCTATGTACAACCAGAGATGTAGTATCCTGCCTTGTCTATGTACAACCAGAGATGTAGTATCCTGCCTTGTCTATGTACAACCGGAGATGTAGTATCCTGCCTTGTCTATGTACAACCGGAGATGTAGTATCCTGCCTTGTCTATGTACAACCGGAGATGTAGTATCCTGCCTTGTCTTCTGTGGCAACACAGTTTTCTCTGCTCCTCTCAGTATGTAGTCCAACCAGAACCAGTCAAACAAACCATGAGCCTTTATTTGTAAACATGTGGCATATTTCCATTACCAAACCTATTTGAAGTGATAGTCTTTGGACAGAAGTCACTGTCTGCATAACAACTCCTTTCTTTCTTTTTAAATAATCTTCATTCCATTAGATATTCTCTAGTCTTTCTCCCCTTAATCCTTCATCATCAAGTCAACTGTGAAAACACCATTCCAGCTACGATTAGCATTATCTCACTGACTGTGAATTAATGGGTTTAACTCAAACAGCAACAGTCAAAAGATACTCTCCAGTTATTCATACATTAAAGTCCTATTTCCAAAAGCCATGCAACAGCCAAATAGTTACTAAATTCTTTCCTCCACATTTGCTTTCATCTTCCCTGGATGAAAATAAATATGGTTTATTTTCTTTTAAGAATTTAAACTGGGCAGACATGTCAAGAAAATGATACCTCATTATAATTTTTGTGGTTACCTGCAAAATAACTGTACATCGGGAATGTAAACATCAATGTCGTAGTCTTATTCAGCATGGGATTGATTTACTGCCAGGGACGGTTTAAGGCATGAGACAGGTGAGGCAAGGTTCAAGGGCACCAAAATCCTGCCTCACCAGCGTAGCCTTCACAGCAGCCAGAGCGAGCTGCTGTGCTCTCTTTGCTCAGCTGCCGATACCACCACAGTTTTAAACACGGTGCCAGCGGTTGAGCAGGGAAGAAAGAACAACAATGAGAACAAAGCAGTATGTTTTTGCTGCTGTTTTAATGAGGTAGGGAGCCAATGCAGGCTTGCAGGTGGGGGGGTGGGATGCGCAGAGCTGGATAATAAAGATCTGAGGGCCCTTTTATTAAGCCGTGTAGGCACCCACGCACATCCTACATGCATCAATTGTGAACTACCTGGCTACCTCCTGGCCTGGGCTGTAATTTTATTTTTTACGTGCGTCCACTACGTGCACCGGAAAATATTTGTTATTTTCCGGAGCGTGGCGCTAACCGGGCAGTAATCGACATTGTACGAGTGTTGGACAATTACCGCCCGGTTAACGCGTGAGACCTTACCGCTAAGTGAATGGGTGGTGGTAAGGTCTCATACCCAAAATGGAAGCGCCAATTTTTATTTTGCCGCACGTCCATTTTCGGCAAAAAAGGGCCTTTTTTGCAGGTGCGCTGAAAAATGGATCTGCGTGCGTCCAAAACACATGCCTACACTAGCGCAGGCCATTTTTCAGCGCACCTCAGTAAAAGGACCCCTCAGGCAGGCCTCCAGTGCAGAATGTGGGGTGGGGTGGCCAGGCGTCACTAAGGGAAAAATTGACTCAGGGTGCCACAACTCTGATCCAGCCCTGATTATTGCCCATGTGCCATAATCAATTCAATCCTTACAGTATTAGCGTTCTAAGTAAATATAATATAATATTAAAACCAAGAATCTCCTGTACCACACAGGGGTCTTATACTTCCAGAGCAGCATTTCCACATTTATATGATCTATGAAATGTTTCTAATTCTTCTAGGAGTGTTCAGTACACATGCCTACCTACCTTTGGATATAAACATGTTTTACCACTTACTGAAAATACTGAAGAGTTCAATGAAATTGTGAAGAAACAGAGAATTTCAGCTAATATGGACACTCCGGAGGGCGGCTTTGATGCAATTCTGCAAGCAGCTGTCTGTAAGGTACAAGAGCCCTGCAATTATAGGCCTCAACAGTATGATAATGAGAACAGTTTATTCATTTTAATCATTGCTGGAACCAATTTACACTGGCTTTACTTCATTTCAGAAGAATAATCTCCCCTTCCACATAATAATAATAAATATACTAGCAATTTTAATCTGTGAGTTTCTGGTATGTTAACTGCATAGACCTATGTCATTATCTGTTGTGTGAAATAAACTTCATGTACAATTATTTAAATTATTTATAATAATCGTTACTCACTGAAATACTAAGCACTTTAAGGGCCCTGTTTACTAAAGTGTAGTAAGGTTTTGCAGTTACCATATGGTAATTACCAAAATAACACACTGCAACTGCAAAAACCTCTGTGTTAGCTGTCAGAGGTATTTCTAGCATTTTGGGGAGGACTGCCATGAGGTTAACACTAGGAAAAATTGGCTACCATGGGTAAAAGATCTGAGAACACAACTAGCGTTTTTTTTGACCTAAGGGTGTTGCCTCAAAAACCCCCGGCTTAGTATCAAACAAGCTCACGGGGGCTGGGCTGTTTCATCACTGGCAAACACCCCGAGTATTAAGTAATTTCTTTGTGTTTAGACCATAAAAAGCTATTAAGCTACTTAGCTTTTTACTTAGCTTTTTCAAAGTAGTCCGGAGGTATAGATTTTCTGTTTCTTGAGATGACGCCAAACACGACCATGACCTACGATGGCCAGCGTTTCGTTACCTGCCTCAGGGTCATTAGGTCTGCGTCTATCTAAACTGCAACAGAAAAATATATTAGTAAAAGTTAGGCTTTAACATTGTAAAGGTATACATTCCTTCTTTCAGAGTTACCTAGACTCGAAAACCAGCACTTCTACGGACAAGCTGAATGAAAAAATGGCCTCTCGATTTAAATACCTTCCTACGTCAGACGCCGGAAGTTGGCATGGCCAATCAGTCAATGTTCGTTTAAACTTAACTGGAAATAAAGTTCTATAGTTCAAAAAAAAAATTTTTCTTCTTTTTTTCTCTTTTCTTTTTATATTAAATGAAGAAAGATTTTTGTAAATGTATATATATATCTTTACCTTGAACTGCAGCACCCAACCAACCCATATTTCTAACTAGAAAAAATGTCCCCATTCAATTTTTCCATTTAGACCCATTGGAACTAATGAGTGCAAACGATGTATCCATCTTTGTTCGCATTGGAACAATGATCTCTTCTTATTGCCTCCAATTCTGTTGGTGGAAGCTTCCATTTGTTGCAGCACAAAACATCGTAGCTCCATAAAGGAGTGCTGAGCTCTACCACAGTGAAGAGCCAAAGGTGTAGTTGTCTTTCTTGTGTGTATCACACTACGATGCTCAATCAGTCGAACCTGCAGCATGCGTGTAGTCTGTCCTATATATAACTTCTCACAAGGACAGATTAAACAATAAACCACATAATCAGATTTACAGTTAGTATTGACATTTAGAGTAAATCTTTGTGCAGACACAGGATGAACAAATTCTTTTATTTCTATCATCACTTCACACATGTTACAGTTGCCGCATTTTTTATGTCCTTCAAAAGTAGAACTTCTCTGTGTGAGCGAAGGTAGTAGAGATGGGCATAGAAGTTCTTTCAGATTCTTTGATCGACTGTAAGCGAAACGAATCTTCGTATCTGTGAATGTTGGTAATGTTTGTAGTATGCCCCAGTGATCCTTAAAAATCTTCATGATCTTATGTGTGTCATTGTTAAACCGTAGGACACAAGTGATGAGTTCTTGTTCATCACACGATTTTCTTTTATCATCCTTGGAGTTAAGTAACAGTTCCCGATGATTAAATTTGGCTCTGCGATATGCTTGTCGTACTGTCTGTTTTGGATAACCTCTTTGAAGAAGTCGTTTATTCAACGTCCTTGCCTGTTCTCGAAAATCAGTCTGTTCTGAACACAATCGACGATATCTTAACATCTGAGAGAACGGAAGGCTCTCCTTAAGACATTTCGGATGACAACTTGTATATTGCAACAAGCTATTAACATCAGTCTTTTTTCGGTATACAGTTGTGTCAAAGGATACCTCACCTCTCTTAACCTGTACATCCAAAAAATTAATTACTTGCTTATCATGATGTCCTGTAAATTTGATCGTTGGATGGCATTGGTTAAGGTATTGGATGAATAATTCTAAAGTGTGTTCATCTGCTTCCCATAAAAAGAAAATGTCATCAATAGATCTGCACCATAACTTAACATGAGACCAGAAAAAGCAGCTGTATACAAATTTCTCCTCAAATAGAGACATGAACAAATTGGCTACTGAAGGTGCTAAAGTAGCTTACAATCTAATAGACAAAAAATAAATAAAGTAAGCAAATCAAATCAATTAATGTGAACGGGAAGGAAGAGAGGAGGGTAGGTGGAGGCGAGTGGTTACAAGTGGTTACGAGTCAAAAGCAATGTTAAAGAGGTGGGCTTTCAGTCTAGATTTAAAGGTGGCCAAGGATGGGGCAAGACATAGGAGCTCAGGAAGTTTATTCCAGGCATAGGGTGCAGCGAGACAGAAGGCGCGAAGTCTGGAGTTGGCAGTAGTGGAGAAGGGAACAGATAAGAAGGATTTATCCATGGAGCGGAGTGCACGGGAAGGGGTGTAGGGAAGGACGAGTGTGGAGAGATACTGGGGAGCAGCAGAGTGAATACATTTATAGGTTAGTAGAAGAAGTTTCAACAGGATGCGAAAACGGATAGGGAGCCAGTGAAGGGTCTTGAGGAGAGGGGTAGTATGAGTAAAGCGACCCTGGCGGAAGATGAGACGGGCAGCAGAGTTTTGAACTGACTGGAGAGGGGAGAGGTGACTAAGTGGGAGGCCAGCAAAAAGCAGATTGCAGTAGTCTAAACGAGAGGTGACAAGGGTGTAGATGAGGGTTTTGGTAGAGTGCTTGGAAAGAAAGGGGCAGATTTTACGGATGTTGTAAAGAAAGAAACGACAGGTCTTGGCAATCTGCTGGATATGAGCAGAGAAGGAGAGAGAAGAGTCAAAGATGACCCCAAGGTTTCGAGCTGAGGAGACAGGGAGAATGAGAGAGCCATCAACAGAAATAGAAAACGGGGGGAGCGGGGAGGTGGGTTTGGGGGAGAAAATGAGAAGCTCGGTTTTGGTCATATTTAATTTCAGGTGGCGTTGAGACATCCAGACAGCAATGTCAGACAAGCACGCTGAAACTTTGGTTTGGATGCAAGGTGAGATATCAGGGGTAGAAAGGTAGATTTGGGAGTCATCAGCATAGAGATGGTAGGAAAAGCCATGGGATGAGATTAATGAACCAAGGGAAGAAGTGTAGATAGAAAAGAGGAGGGGACCAAGAACAGAACCCTGAGGCAGGCCGACAGGCAGAGGGATAGAAGTAGAAGAGGATCCACCAGAGTGAACACTAAAGGTGCGGAGGGAGAGGTAGGAAGAGAACCAGGAAAGGACAGAGCCCTGGAATCCAAGTGAGGACAGGGTATCGAGAAGTATGCTGTGATCGACAGTGTCAAAAGCAGCGGAAAGATCAAGAAGAATGAGGATGGAATATTGACCTCTGGATTTAGCCAGTAATAGGTCATTTGTCCTGTTTGTCTTGATTAGATTGTAACCTCTGTTGAGCAGGGACTGTCTATGCTCAATGTATGGCGTCGCGTACTGTCTACTTTCTGTCTTGCCTCTGAGACAGAAGTAACCTTCTGGAGATCTCCTGTGGGGGTGGACCCTCGTGTAAATCTTTACTCCCCCAGGCAGAAATCCAGGCAAGAAAAACTCTGGCTACTAAATAAGTATTACACATAATAAATGTTTATTCAAATTGTCAAAGAAGCCAATCAGTAATTATTGAAATAGTAACAAATAAACTCCCAATTCAGTATAATATGTAGCAAATAAAAACAGAGTTTTCCCTGGGAGTTGTCAATATGTCCACCTGCTAGTGGACACACTGAGGCTCGCCATCCTCAGTTCTGTTTCCTCTTAAATACTTTCTTCCTTTCTTCATTATCGTAATTATAATTACCCTTCCTACCTAATGAATATGCATCTTTCCAGAATATTTTGTTTCCTGTTATGATGAATCATGTTCCATCAAATTCTATCATTTATTCCTTCATTATATTGGCAGTTAGGGCCTGTCATGCATATAAGCATAAGTTTTCATTAGATAATGGGTAAAGTTACTCTGTTATTACCCCCACCCTCTTGCTAAGGCTATAATTTTGCTCATACCCACTTACTTCTCCTTTTGATTGTTTATTTGGATACAGCAGATGTCCTTAGTCACAGGAGTCTCTGTCTTAGTTGCTGACCAGCTTATCACAAGTTAGCATAGGCCAAATGTCAAACCACAACTTTAGAAGGGTAGTTTGCAACTCTTAAATCTACTCCCAGCTCAAGAAAAGCAAAATAGCTAAAATAAACTCTAGAAATATGTATGGTTTTCACCTTTTTATGGCCTCTATGATATACAGTACGTTTAGTAGAGCTATAGAAATAAGTTGTAGTAGTAGTAGTTCCTGGGACAACAGAGGGTTAAGTGACTTGCCCAGAGTCACAAGGAGCAGCATTAGGAATTCAACCCAATTCCCCAACTTCTCAGCCCACTCACTAGCCATTAGGCTACTCCTACACTCCATGCATTGACCCTCCTTCCCCCACAAAGCAGTTAGCTACACTTCTTGAGGTGACATTAACTGCTTTATGATATTTGCTACATTAAGGGTTCCTTTTGCAAAGCGGCAGTACACGTACCACTGCTTTGCCACTCGTCAATCTGGCACTACCGCAGGAGCCTGGTGGCAGTGCCTGCCCCCAATGTGTGCCATTTCCGGCACTGAAAAAATAGTTTTATTGTTTTAGCACCGGGGGCTTACCTGGCAGAAATCGGGCAGCTCCTACATACTGTCCGGTTATTGCCAGGTTAACGCAGGAGCCCTTACCGCCTCCTAAATAGGAGATGGTAAGGGCAACCCCCTGGAAATGGTTGCGCGACAAGTGTTACACTTACCGCATCGCCATTTGCATTTTTTAAAAAAAGATCTTTTACTTGCTATGGTAAAAGGGGGCCTCGGCGTGTAGCAAATCCATGTTCCGATGAGGCTGCAGGGCCCCTTTTACCACAGCTTTGTAAAAGGGGCCGTAAGTGAATGCTCAGTAATAACCTCTGTGTTTGAATTGGCATGCAATAACTGTTGCCGTGTGGTAACTAACACATTAAACAGCTAACACAACTTAGTAAGTAGGGTCCTAAGAGAGGTAAAGGCAAATTTGAGCTTTTTGTACAGCCAAGTGGCTATGTACAAAAGTGGGAAAAGTCTAAATCAGTCAGTCCGATTGGCTGCTTCCACTTTCACCAGCTAACCAGACCCAAATTCATGGCTCATTCCATGGCCTTTAGCGTGTACTAATAGCGTGTGCTAAATCCATTAGTGCACCTTAGTAAAAGGACCCCTTTATGAGCCATCAACTTTGTGGAGGTTATTTTATAAATTTTATTGCATTTAAAATGCTTTTTTATAAAAATTATGTCACACTTAAAATTACACATGTTGCAAATAGGCATGTACTTGTAGCTTGCTCAGGGGAGGAGTTTGGCCAGAATGTAGGCGGAGTCACAAGGCATAACCATCAGCCCTACAATCTAGGTGCTGGATTTGCACTAATATTATGGGCATCTATTTGTCTTTATAAAATAGGCTACAAATAGATGTCCCCCTGCCCTGTTAACCTAGGCACCCAGTTATAAAATGACTCTCTAAATGTTTAATTGAATATACCATTTAAAAAAATAATATATTACAATTACAGGAAAAAATTGGCTGGCGAAATGACTCTTTGCATCTCCTGGTGTTTGTAAGTGATGCAGATTCTCACTTTGGAATGGATAGCAAGCTGGCTGGCATTGTGATCCCAAATGATGGTCTTTGTCACCTGGACAGCAATAATGAGTACTCCATGTCAACTGTGCTGGTAAGACATGGTCTTATCTGAATGCAGATAGTGCCTCAAACATTTGTACCTGTCATCTGCTTATTTTTTTTTTATCAAACTGATTTCTTTTCATGTCTATGAATTATCTACATATTCTTAAGCATGATAATATCCATAAAATAAGTGGAGTGTAATTAACACATTGTGAAGATGTAGTATTAGCAATATATTACAACATTTTAGAAGACAATTAGCCTAGCAGTAGACTGTTGTGATGTTAACAGAATTCTATGGCTAACTCCTCCTTTCTGATGGATTACAGGCTGCAGGGAACCAGAAGAGAAGTTACCTCAAAGTTCAGCCTTTTCTCTCTGGTTTATCACTGCCAAATAAATGTAACTCATTGAGAGGCTTGTTTGGTGTTTAAGTGTAGTTTACAGAGTCATTGCCTAATTACTACAGCTAAACACAGGAATAAAAATCCTCTGAACAGAAGATTCATTCCTCTATACACTGGAACTATGCATGTTCTTATGCCCAGATAAATTAGCCATAGGAAATGTAAGTGCATATTTATGTGTTTCATTAGGCAATAATAAAATCAGATCTGTCCAGATAGTTTTTCTTTCATTACTTCTGCATTCTTTGTGGGTAGAATTATTCTCATGGTTTGCACAATGGTTCACAGGCTGATTGCTGCTCCCTAAGGAGTCCTCTTACTAGCTGCAATAAGTGCTAGCTCATGCTTACTGCAACTTTAAAAGGTTTAACGCGTGATGCACTGAGGCATCCTGCAGTAAAATCCTAATGTGCACGTGCAAACCGCATTCTAAAAGAATTCCCAGATTTTTCTCAGAGGGGGTATTTCTAGGAGTGGAGAGTGGGCTTGACAGCATTTTTATTTATTTAAAATGTTATGTACCACACAATCCAAAAGTTCTCAAGGGCTTATAAAATGTACATACATAAAATCAAAGACTAACATAACATTACAAAACTCACTAAAATAAAATTCAAACAATCAACATAAAAATTAGCATGAATAAGTTAGCGCAGCCACATTACCGCACACTTGCTGATTAGCACGAGCCTACAGAATGGGTAGTGGTAAGAACTCATGCGCTAATTTTTGTTTTGGCCACACACTAGTGACAGCATTAGCACATGGCAATTAATTTTATTGGGAAAATGGAAAATCAGCCATTTTCCTGTTGCAGTAACACTTAGTGCGAAGGAAAGATACATGTAAAGGCATGCTAAGGCCATGTTTTACCACAGCTTAGTAAAAAGACCCCCAAATATTCTATCTGGCTCAAGAGGTTTGACTTATGTTTTATTTTAAATTAGGGAAAAACAAACAACTGGAGTTGGTATATTTTTCATGCTGTAGGAGGCAACTTGGATAAAGTAGTGTGGTGGTCATGTTAGTCCACTTTAAAGGTTAATAAATACAATGAAAACAAAAAATGGAAAATAAGGTGATACTTTTTTATTGGATTAACTTCGACTAGCTTTCAGAGGCCAAAACTTCCTTCCTCAGGTCAAGACAGTATGAGCAAAAGATGACAAAATAACAGAATATATAAGTGAAACATAAAAGCATTCCATTGACAGTCTCAAGGGAAAAGGGAAGGTTGGGGTAGGGAGGAAGCTAAAACAGAAGGAAAGATGAATGGGTGATCAGAAAATGACAAAGCAGCAGAATTGTGTGTTTTACCATGTGATAGAAAACCCAGATCTTCGTTATGTCCGTTGTCATTAGTGGCAAAGTATCTTATCATTTTAACTTCAAATGTCTTATGTTCCTGAATTATTCTTTTTATTCTGTACTTTGTTGATATTTATTTCTGGAATAGCTCTAGAACCCTCTAAACTTCTAACTTAATGGATTTCAATGGCTATGGCAGTGAACTTTTAGGGCCCTTTAACTAAAATATTAAGCACTTTAAGAACCCTGTTTACTAAAGTATGGTAAGGTTTTGCAGTTACCATATGGCAATTGCCAAATTAACACTGCTATTAAATAGCTAATCCGTGCTGTTTATTGGATGTTAATAAGCAATTATCAGCACTAATTGGCATTAAGATTTACGCACATAACTCGCTAACTGTATTCTGTAACATGATATGTGTAAATTCCAAGTCACATAGTTGAAAAGGAGGCATGATTATGGGCGGGTTATGAGCATTTTGAAAATCTATGTACATTATTATAGAATACACCTGCTCTGTGCCTAATTTAGGCGTTGGGATTTAGGCCAAGTAAAACATGGCCTAAATGGATGGGACCAAATTTGGTCATGTGGAGAGCTGCTCAGTGTATTCTATGTACCACACAGAAATTTAAGCCAATTCTATAAAATGTAAGCGTACTTTAGAGAATACGCCTAGGCATATTTTCTTATGCAGATTTTTCAGGCACTATGTATAGAATCTAGCCCTAAGCCCAGTTCTAGCACACTTTAGTAAAAAGGCCCTCTGTTGGGGAAAGCAGTTGAATTGATACGCCCAAGCTGGGGTTTCCTAGGTGAGTGTAGAACCTGCTCCTAAAGCCGCCACATGCTAGACCTGTTTTTTATTCTTTATCTACGGCTGCCTTGTGGAACATTACTGATATTGAAGTAGTGTAATTGCCATGTTGATCCATAACAAACAAAATAAAATAAGACAATAGCTTGTTATTGGACTAACAAAACATTTATTGACTAGTTTTCACACGTTAATACCCTGTTTCCCTTTCTTCTCAAGCTTATCCCTTTAATGTAAGTAGAAGGGTCAAAGTTCTTTAAGATAGGATAATGCAGCTATTTCTGCATCAACACAGAAATACAGTTCCCCAATCACTCCTGTGCAATAGTGGTAACCTGTCAAAATATTGCTTATATATTCTGCACAGTCATTGATATCTTGATATATAGAAACAAGAAATGTAAGACTTCAGCTTGCAGCTACATACCACTCAGCTGCTTGTAGCTGTTTTGCGGTTTAAAAAAAATATATATGTGGATTTAGTATAATAATTTTTAATATTATTTTATGATTTTTGATTCATTTGCATGTTTGTTATGTATATAATTTTTGGTTTGTTTAATTTTAATTGATTATTTCATTTAACAGTTTTGCCTCTGACATGACCTTACAGGCAAAATGTGGCCACATCAGGCACTGTACCTTTCTGTGTAATTAAAGCTTTGTATTTATTCCATGCTGGTGGTCTGCTGCCTTCTTTCTGATATGTGCACATTGCAGATCTCCTGCCTCTCTTTTGATCCATCACATAACATTATACTTGCTCCAAAGATGTAAACATGTCTATGTACTCTATGCATGCACTGACATCATTTATACATTGCACACATTCAATGCAAATTCACCCCTACTCTAACCAAACTATGCCCTGGAGGATTTAGTGATTACAGGGGTGGTACTGGATTAGTTCAGAGGCTTTTTCAGTTACTGTCCACTGTTCTTAAGTTCTGAGAATAAACACATTTGTTTGTTCTGCCTGTCTGGAATGATAAAGAATCCTGGTGGTTTGTGTGTTGGGTCTATGAGTGCTTTCTGGAAACTGTGGGACCACTGAGAGTATGGCTCCATTAACCTAGAAATCACTGCGGATAATTTGAGAGTTGGAGACTCACTCAGAGGTGGTTGTGACACCTAGTCATTGGGAGGAGGTTGCCAGTGTAGAGCACAAGCAGAAGGTGTAGGCGGACCTGAGCTGTGCTGGGGATAGACCCCTAAGTGGCCACGTGGTAATCCAGGTGGGTGGCTAGGGCATTTTGTGACACCTTGGTATGGTGCTGCCTACTACAGTCTGTCATTATAAAGGTTTGGTATAGATATTCAGAAGCTCCACTTGTGTATTTATCTCTTACACTCTTGGAGAGTATTTTTACTGAAGTAGCCTTTCAAGTTTTTATTGTTTTCTTTTTTGTTCTTTCAAATTGAGGTGGGAGAAGGTGTATGTGTGGAGGGGGGGGGGGGTTGGGTTTATTGGCTATGTCTCATTTTGGTTGCTTTGGTTGAATGTTATGGATGTGCATGTTTCTAATTGAACTCCAACCATCACAGGCAGTCTGACTTTTCTTCCTCAATGAAAGCCACGGAGGGCACCAATTTGAGTTCTGAAAAGCTTGTTCATGTGCTTACTCTTGCACTCAAAATTTGAAGGATTATCACCGTAGGTAAATCTATACTGAGATGGTTTAATTATGCTGTTAAAATGTCAATAAAGAATTCATCAAATATGTTTTTCAGTCCCTGATCTGTTGAATGTCTGCTTTACAGTCTGGCTATAATGCAAATATTCTCACTGTGTGTTATACAAACTCATTCCATTTCTCTTTGATGTTATTTTCTTCTCCTTCTAGGAGTATCCAACAATTGGGCAGTTAATTGACAAACTTGTGGAAAATAATATTTTGCTCATTTTTGCTGTAACAAAAGAACAAGTCCATTTGTATGAGGTACGTAGATAAAACTGTTACTATTTTCATCTATTTCCTATTCAATATTTGTTCTTACAAGGTCAGGACCTCTACTGTTACAAACTGAGCAAACATTCCCCAGAATCTTTGCAAATGTAATTTTAAACTATGAGGAAATATATGCAACAGAAAGGCATTTATTTAGAAAGAGAATATCACATGACATACTTAATAACTTTTATCAGAAATTTAAGAAAATGATAGCTTTGGATGCTGGCCACCAAAAGCAATACCCTCTTGAATTTTCAGAAGTTACGAAGCTTTGAAAAATTAACTCATTATCATCACCAAACCTGGCTATAGGAATGAAGCAACATTACTGGGCCATATGAGGGGTGAAGGAAGGGGATGTTTGACACCCCAGATATGGGCCTATAAAGAGGAAGCAGACAAAGGGATAAGAAAGAGTGAGATGTAAGTAGACATCAGAAAAAATATGCAAATAAAAAGAACTAGCTGTGACATGGGAAGGTAGAGGTTAAGAAAAGAAACAAAGAATTTAAAGAATTTAAGGGAATGAACAAAAGTAAGCTAACAGATTAGTGACAAATATGAAAGGGCAGGGAGAATAAAGAAAGATGAAAGACTACAATTAAAGAGGGCCAGGAGAGAAAAAGGAAATAATTTTAAAAGGCATTTCTGTGCTTAAAACAGTTGTTTAAATGCAGAAATCACCAGTATGAGCTAGATTCTATATATGGTGCCATAAAAATCAGCACCAAAAAAACACTATTCTATAAATTGCATTTAAAGTTAGGTGTGGTTTATAGAATAGCACTTACACCCGAGAATTGCACCTAACTTTAGGCGTGTCCATTTGTGCCAACTGAAATGTAGTGCAAACGTACGCACCTACATTAGGTATGTATCCCCATTATTCTATAACAACACGCGTTAATTTTAGGAATGTGCCTGTTACGCCCATGCCCTCTTTTATCAGATTGCATGTAAATTTTAGACATGGAACCAGCACCTAACTTTATGCACATAAATGCCACTTAAATCTAATTAGTGCCAATAATTGCTTGTTACATAGCCAGTTATTGGCACCAATTAACTCGTTATTCAATTAAATTGTATGTGCAAACTGGGCACATGCCGAAATTTGCATGCACAATTTTTGGCAACTTTTATAGAATTAGGGGGTATATGTGTACCTAAACTTGCATGGATACATTTGTCTGACCTGAGTATTTACTAAGCTGCTGTGATCTTTACTATGGGAGTCACTAACCTGCAGAGCATCATCAGTACTACAGGTTTGTGAATCCTGCAGTATATATAAGTTTGAATTCCTGGTTGCACTAATGCAGAGAGAGGGCCTTAAGTCAGGCCCACTATCTCTAAAAAGGGCCAATAGTAATTTAATTCTATGTCCCTCCCATTCTCCCCCCTCCCACCCCACCAGCAGAGACCCACTGATCAGAATTTATTTATTTATTTTTGTTACATTTGTACCCCGCGCTTTCCCACTCATGGCAGGCTCAATGCTCAATCCCCCCACACCCTCCTCCCAGCTACTGAAAAATGCATCATATACTAGCAAATAAATATCAGGTTCAACCCACCCAATTACATCAACAGATTACCAACAAACTCATCCTCAAACCTTTAATTAACCATCATAAACCCTTGATCTTTCTATTTCTATTGAAGGAGCACCCAAAGAGGTAACCCTCATAGATTCACCATATTGGGAACAGACTTGAATCACAACATTGAGATAGGAGAGAAACACAGGGGCCATCAGAGAGACAAGAAGGCAGGACATCAGCAGGCTGGGGCAGGGCTCAATCCCAAGGGCTTAGAAGAGAAAAAAAAATCTCCATTGGCATCAGCACTATGGAACACCAGCTAACCAATATTGAAATGCTGCAGAATTTTCTGAAGCAGTGCAAAAGCACATATATTACTTTTTAATTCCACACATAATCAAGATGAGACCAACAATTAGCCATAGTGCCACTTTCTTGGTAGCAAAGCAATAGGGAGCCAGTGCTTGAAGATGCTGTTAGGACAATCTAATGGCGCTCACACCAACACGTTCCTCTCACACTCCATCTAGGTCCCTTCCACGGGTTATTTTCTTGCCCAGCAGGGCTCACAATCTAACGTTTTATCTAATGTGCTTACAAACCAGGAAAAGAGTAATTCTATAATTTGGTGCTCACATTTACATGCCATCCCCCGGATTTTTGTATAAGGCACAAGTTATGCGTGTTAAATTGAGCATGTATCCAATTTACATGTGCACCTAGACTAACGAGCCAATTCACTGTTGATAATTGGCCAATAACAACCAATTATCAGCACTAATTGGCAGTAATCAGGATTTATGCTTGTATATTTTTAGGTGAATTCTAAAAAAATGTGTGCGTAAATCTTAATGAGCGTAGCCAAGAAGGGGCATGTCCATGAGATAAGTGTGGGCATTTTAGGGGCATTCCACAAATTTACACATAGAATTCAGGGGAATGCACCTACATTTAGGCATGGGTATTTACACCAGGTTATCAGTGGTGTAAATGGTCACTCCTAAATGTAGGCATGTTCCCCAGTCCTATGTGCTGTTCTATAAACCATGCCTAAATAAGCACTATTTTTAGAAGCACCTATTTTTTAGATGCCATTTATAGAACCTGGCCCCATATGTGCGTGTAAATGTATAGACTACTACTGGCACGTTCATGGGTAAATGTACACATGCATGTAAATTGCAGCAAAGCGACTAAGTGCTACTCTATAATGGTGTACTTAAGTGGCTTACCCCAGGATTCTATATAACGTGCCTTAATTTCTGCATGGAAATCGAAACATATTCTATAACAATGTGCGTAACTTAATTGGTTAACTAGCCAATCAGCGCTGTCAATTGTATATTAACAAGCAATTATTAGCACTAATTGGCATTAATCAAGATATATGCACACAACTCGCTAAGCATATTCTGTAACGTGGTGCGCTTAAATTCCAAGTTGCATAGTTGAAAAGGGGACATGGTAATGAGTGGACATGGGCATTTATAAAATCTACCTGCTTTGTTATAGAATACACCTGGTCTGCACCCAATTTAGGCATTGGAATTTATGCCAAGTAAAACATGGCGTAAATGGCTGTGACTAAATTTGGTAGCATAGAGAGGCATTTGGCATCTTCTATATGCCGTGCACAAATTTAAGCCTATTCCATAAATATAGCAGTACTTTCGAGAATATGCCTAGGCATATTTTTTTTCCGCATGGAAGTTTGAGGTGCCTTATATAGAATCTAGCCCATAGTACCTAAATGCAAGAAGGGAATTCATATGTGAGGGGCGTGGGCAGTGCTGGCACTTATGTACACAACTAGCTGAATACTTTAAATTACAGACACCCTTGCTGCATGTAGGAGCCCACAGTTATGCTAGATCTATGGCTGGTGTAGCTGTAAGCACATAAATGTAAAGCGCAGCCATGCTGGGTTACACTAATACTCTATAACAGAATTTTCACCATCAGATGCCATTATAGAATAAGCCAGTGCTCTTCAATGCAAGGTCCAGGGGCCAATGCCAACCTCTAGAGACCTCTGGAGCAGCCCTTCATCATTCTGGGGTTTTTTCCCCTTACACTCAGTCTCTCTACCCAACCTCATGACAGAAAGGAGGAAGCGAATAGAAGAGCCCACACTTGAAGGACAAGGCATTTTCAATAGACAAAGAGAATGCATTTGGAAATGCCCAGCTCCATGAAATAATAAAAAAAGGTTTGAAGGCAGGCTGGTGGGATAGATGTCATTGACATACACTGGTCAGCAGGTTGTGGCCTCACATGGGAAGATATTTGGCAGCTCTCCTACAGCTCATTTGGATCCAAAGTGACCCTGACTTAAAATTAGTGACGAGCACTAGAATAGGCTCTCACCATGCATGATCCAGCACAAACACCAAAGGTGATCTAGGGAAATGGAGAATAGACACAAGTTCAACAAAGCAATTTTTATTGGAGAGAGACCCAACCTGGCCAAGTTTTAGCTTTGCCTTCATGAGGGATCTCTAGGTACTTCCAAAACAAACTCTATGTGGTTCAGTAATTGAACAGATGCACCAGTAGAGCTGACATCAGACTCCGCCAATGCTGTTTATTTGTTGAGCTTGCATCTGCTCTTCGGTTCTCTGGATCAACTTTGCTGTTTGTGCTGCATGTGTGTTGCTGCAGAGGTCCTTCTCCTGTTTCTTCTGCTCTCATCATGCATCATCAGAGTGTCAGGCACCCACGTATGGAATTTCTCCCTTGCCGTACATGCGTTCATTATTTATTTCTGACATTTATATCCCACGTTATCCCAAACAAGTTTGAGTTCAATGTGGCTTACAATAAACAGTATAGGATACATAACAAAGAATAATGCATAAGAAAGTAATTTGTTGTAAGAATCCAATTTTACAACACAGTATCATAAACATACTGGGATAACTATGGATGTTTAACATTTAGAAGATCTATTATGAATGAGAAATTGTACATGAAGCAAAGAAAAAGTTAATGGTAAATAGAGTAATAACCAATTCAGGTAATAGTTGTTTGAGATTTAGTTGTTCTTTGTGAGGGTTTGTTTGAATAGGAACGATTTGAGGATTTTGCGGAATCTAGTATATTGCTATATATTTCTTATTAGGGGTGGTAAGGAGTTCCACCATTTGGTTCCTAGGTAAGTGAAGTCTGCAGAGTGGACAGTTTTGTAGATTACTGCAATAACAGGTAATGGCATGTTATGCATAATTTTTAATGTCATTATCTTATTCACATGGATTATGCACATATTCACAAATGTTACTTTTTATGTGCCTACTCGCATTTGCGAGATTAAGTGCACTCTACTGCTTTGACTTCAATGTCTCTACGAAACAAACCTGTTTCCAACTGCATGAATTTCACTTCCTGCCAATGTATGGCTCAAAATCAGATTGTGTTTGGTAATTTGTATATATTTGATAGAATTGCAAAGTATTAACATACAGAATGTACATCATGTGTAAAAATATTTTTGGACATTGTCAAATACTTTCACTGATGTGATGGGTCTAAAATAGCTCTAACTTCCATTTGCACAAAGGATTCAATGAGACTCTAATTAAGAGGATTTGTTCCACAAGCAGGCGAGATAAAGCTTTTCCAGCCTATTGCTATTCTAAAGAGCACTCCAACAAAATCAGCTGACAAACATGCCTTTCTTCTACATTTCCTGTGTCATTGTGATGGCAATCATTGCCAAAACAGTTCCTTTTTGATGCAAAGAACAGGGGTTTCCATAAAGTAAAGCTAATTTATAATCTGTGCAGACTCTGGCACTCCTCCCAGATCACATCATTTTCTGCCTGCTCTTTAGTTTGCAAGAGAGGAAAATACAGTAGAAATGAATGAAATCTAGCATAGAAAGAGAGGGCAAATTTTCCTCTTGTAATGAGCTTCTAAAAGCAATGTTTAGAATGTATTGAGCAGTAGCTGAACACTGAGAATTATACCATTGAAAAGAATGAATGATGCAATAGCTGTCCAAGAGAAAGGGAAATCTTGAAGATTTTTTTTCTTACATGTTTGAAATGTATTTACAATGCTACATACAGAAAGGAAAGGTTGCATAGGCTGAAGGTCAAGCAGGCACTTAAATGTTCAGTAAGTATCTATGTATTTATTAGGATTTATAGCTATTAAAGCCACTGTTCAGTTTTTATAGAAACGTTTACTAAAATACTCAAGTGCCAGAATCTTCCATCCTGCTCACTATGTTCTAAGATGTTTTCTTGCGTATTGTGTCCACTTTGTAAACAGCATACTAGGCCATAATATGTACTATTATCTGGAAATTTTTTCTGTTGATTTTATTTTATTTATTAGGATTTATTTACTGCCTTTTTGAAGGAATTCACTCAAGGTGGTATACAGTAAGAATAAATCAAAGATGAGCAATATACAATTACAGCAGTAAATATATTCAAATAACAATACAAAGTATGGCGTGGAGGGGCATATTCGAAAGGGATGCCCAAGTTTTCCTGAGGACGTCCTAGCAGGACGTCCTGTGAAGGGGCGGGGAAGCCCGTATTATCGAAACAAGATGGACGTCCATCTTTCGTTTCAATAATACGGTTGGGGACGCCCAAATTTGAAAATTTAGGTCAACCTTAGAGATGGTCGTGCTTAGACTTGGTCGTTTCTGATTTTCGGCGATAATGGAAACTAAGGACGCCCACCTCAGAAACGACCAAATCCAAGCCTTTTGGTCGTGGGAGGCGCCAGCATTCGTATTACACTGGTCCGCCTCACATGCCAGGACACCAACCGGGCACCCTAGGGGGCATTGCAGTCAGAAATTGCACCCAGGTGCATAGCTCCCTTACCGTGTGTGCTGATCCCCCCCCCCCCAAAAAAAAACCCAAAACCCACTACCCACAACTGTACACCACTACCATAGCCCTTATGGGTGAAGGGGGGCAACTAGATGTGGGTACAGTGGGTTTGTGGTGGGTTTTTGAGGGCTCACATTTACCACCACAAGTGTAACAGGTAGAGGGGGATGGGCCTGGGTCCGCCTGTCTGAAGTGCACTGCACCCACTAAAACTGCTCCAAGGACCTGCATACTGCTGTAATGGACCTCAGTATTGACAACTGAGGCTGGCATAGAGGCTGGCAAAAAATATTTTGAAAGAATTTTTTTGAGGATGGGAGGGGGTTAGTGACCACTGGGGGAGTAAGGGGAGATCATCCCCGATTCCTTCTGGTGGTCATCTGGTCAGTTCAGGCACCTTTTCGTGGCTTGGTCATAACAAAAAAAGGACCAAGTAAAGTCGTTCAAGTGCTCATCAGGGACACCCTTCTTTTTTCGATTATGGGTCAAGGATGCCCATGTGTTAGGCAACGCCTCCAACACGCCCCCGAGAACTTTGGTCGTCCCCGCAACGGGAAGTAGTTGGGGACGCCCAAAATCGGCTTTCAATTATGCCAATTTGGGCCACCCTGGGAGAAGGATGCCCATCTTCCGATTTGTGTCGAAAGATGGGCGTCCTTCTTTTTCGGAAATGACCCCGATAGTATACTACTTACAATGTCAACACAATACGTAATAGAACATTTGTATTGACAGTATATAGTATAAGCAAAGATGAAACACATAGGGGCCATTTTACTAAGGCGCGTAGGTGCCTACTGCGTCCAACATGCATCAAATTGGCACTACCACCCAGCTACCATGTGCCCTGTGTGGTAATTCCATTTTTGCCATGCACCCAAAACATTGAAGTAGAAAATGGTGCTTACCCAGCGGTAATTGGCAGTTTACGCGTGTTGAACCCTTATTGCCTGGTTAGCACATGAGACCTTATCACTAAGTCAATGGGTGGTGGTAAGGTCTCAGGCCAAAAATGGACGCGCGCTGGTTTTAATTTTGCTGCATGTCCATTTTCCGGCACAAAAAAATGCCTTTTTCCAGGCACACTGAGGAAATGGAGCAACGCACGTCCAAAACACATGCCTACACCAGTGCAGCCCAGTTTTAGGCGTGCCTTAGTAAAAGAGCCCCTCAGATAGGTAAGAGAATAAGAGGAGTTAAAAAAAAAATAAGGTGATGTTGTCTATTGCCTATTTCCAGCTTGATGTTGTTCTACACCGCCTTGGGTGAATTTCTTCAAAAAGGTGGATAATAAACCCTAATAAATACATTAATATTGAAATGCGGTTTATAAAATTACCCTGTGCGCACAAGTACATATGATGACAAGAACACACATACTAAATTTCACATTCTGCACTTTTCAGCAGCCTGCAAAAGTCTGTGGACCCTGTTTGCTAAAGGTGTGTTAGCATTTTTAACGTGTTAAAAATTAGCACACACTAACAGTGTGTAGATGCCCATAGGAATATTATAGGCATTTACACAGTTATTAGCACACGCTAAAAACATTAACGAGCCGAGAGGACGGTGACGTCACGCGATAAGATGGCGGCGTGAGTGAACAGCTCTACATGCCCAGCAAACAAAAGCGTCTGTTATAGCGATTTTGGCACTCCAGGTCCTGAAAGGTCGACGGATTCTGATACAGGAACAGCGGGCGAAACACACTATGGCAGGGAAAGAATCCGGCGGCCCCCGAAAATCGCTAAAAGCATTTACCTACCAGCCGCAGCACGAGGGAAACAAGATGGCGACGGGGCAGCGAGCTGCAGTAACAGAAAACAGCAGGCGGGAAGCAGAACGGACTGCGATGGCAGCCGAGGGTGAGCTTTCCACAAAAGAAATGCACGCATTATTGATGGAGATCCGGGCAGAAGTAAAAGGTGGCAGAGAGGATATTACTAAGCTGGCCACAGAACTTCGCGGTGAACTAGTAGAGATGGGAAGACGGGTGTCAGAAGTGGATGAGCGTATCGACGAACATCAGGAAACTCTAAACACGCTGACATCTGCTCTCAGAGAACAACAGGATATGTGCGGAACGCTCATAAATAAAGTGGAGGACTTAGAGAACCGAAGCAGAAGATCAAATATCAGAATCAGAGGTATCCCGGAACAACCAGAATATATAAATTGTGAAAGGGTTGTACAACAAGTTGCCAGTATGATTCTGTCAGAAGAGAAGCAGACGATTCAACCGGAAGATATTAAAATAGATCGGGCACACAGAGTGTTGGGGCGTACACGGGCAAACGTGCCCAGGGATATAATAGCATGTCTTTCAGAATACCGGATTAAAGAAGCTATTATGAGCAAAGCCCGTAAAATGGACATAATCAAATGGGATTTACTCCCAATTGAGATATATCAAGATGTGGCCCCGCAGACACTAAAACGCCGTGCAGAGTTCCGGAACTTCACGAAATATCTACGGGATCAAGGAATATTTTATCGCTGGCAGTACCCTTTTGCGCTATCATATAAAGAGGATGGAAAGTGGATTAAAATTCAATCGGTGGAGGAAGCACGTGCAGCCTGGCCAGAGGTGGAGATAGCGCAGGATACTCCAGAACAGGCAGCCGAGCCGACAACACGTCCGAAACATCAAGGATGGACCCGGGTGACCAGAGGGAGAGGGCGTCTCACCCGACAACCATCAAGTCAGCTGCAAAAATCCACAGCTATAGAGGGACTCTGACAGACAGACCTGAGAGGCTATCACCCTGACTGGATAAGGATGAGACATTATATACAGGTTTCACTGAGTGAATGTGGACTTGGAGACATTATATAGAGGTTTGAGCAAGCTTAATAGTATCAACCAAAGGGCATGTATGTTGTCACCGCTCTCTTGTTGAATGGGTGGGATAAGTTGGACCCATTGGCTGAAAAGGGGAAAGGGGGGAGGGGGAAGGGATACCAGGGTAACTCAGAAAGAGGGGATTTATGTAATATTAAGATGGAAGTCATATAAGACACAGACCAAACAATTAAAGGATAGAAATAGAGAATTAAGATGGCACAGGTAAAATGCATGACATTAAATGTACGAGGTTTAAACTCTCCACAAAAAAGGAAGAGTCTTCTGAGAGAAGCCTATAGGGTGGGAGCGGATATTATCCTAATACAAGAAACACACTTGCTGGAGAGAGATGAGCATTTATTGAGATCCCCGCAATATCCAACTCAGTATCTGGCATCTAATAGGCAACAGAAGAAAACGGCGGGAGTAGGGATACTGTTAAAACAAGGGCTAGCTTGGGAAAAGATAGTGATAAAAAGGGACATAAGAGGACGTTATATAATCATGGTGGGTAAAATGGAGGGCCAAATATATACCATAGTGAATGTTTACGCCCCGAATCAGGCCCAAGGGGAGTTCTTCGATCAGGTCAGCTCGCAGCTTTTAAAAATAGTACAAGGGGAGGTTCTAATAGGTGGGGACTTCAATATCACTATGAACCCTGGGATAGATAACACTGGGATGGCAGCTGGATACGCGCAGGTAGAACGGGACAAACTGCTTTCCTTTCTGAATGCATGGGGCCTGGTGGATATGTGGAGGGTCTTACATGGGACGGAAAGAGATTATACATGTTATTCGGCACCACATGGCACACACTCTAGAATCGACATGTGGATGGGCAATGAGGGAATGTTGTTGCAGGTCAGGTCCATAAAAATAGAGGCACGCACATGGTCAGACCATGCTCCGGTTGTTCTCTCTTTGAGGGGACGGCGGGAAGTGCGTGGACAAAAAAGCTGGCAATTCCCAGATAACTTGCTAACAGACCCAAAGCAGATGAAGGCAATTGAAGGTGAACTAAAAGAATTTCTTTCTATTAATGATACAGCCGATATTACACCGGGGATACTTTGGGAAACTCTGAAAGCAGTGATAAGGGGAAAGATGATATCTCTTCAAGCGTATTTATATAAAGACATTAAACAACAAGAAAAAGTATTAAGACTTAAGATACAGGATCTAGATAACCTAGTGAAACAGCAGTGCGCTACACCAGATCAACAGAGTATGTTACATAAAACGAGGGTCCAACTGGCCGCTTTAGAAAATAAAATTATTCAAGAACAGCTGCAGAAAGTGCAGCAAGAATATTACGAGTTCAACAATAAGGCCAGTAGGATACTGGCATATAAATTAAGACAATTAACTAGGCGTAACAATATTCATAGTATAAAAGACGTGAAAGGGAAGGTATACGACCAGTTAGAGGATATTCAAAGAGAATTTGTCACATACTATGAGAAACTTTACCAACCGGAGTTCGCTCCATCAGAGGAACAGATCCGCTCTATATTAGAGGCCGTAGACTTTCCCAGATTAACAGAGACAGAGCGAGCTATGTTATCGGCCCCTATAGATCAGGAGGAAATAGACGTAGTGATTAGGGGACTCCCGGGGGGGAAGGCCCCTGGGTTAGATGGCTTCGGCAATCGTTTTTATAAATGTTTCAGGACTATCTTGACCCCAATATTGGCCCGAGTGTATAACGATATTACAGCAGAAACCATTCTTCCACACTCGTGGAGACTAGCAGAAATAGTGCTGTTGCTTAAACCACAGAAAGATCCGCAAGAATGCGGATCCTACCGTCCAATTTCACTGCTAGGGACAGACTACAAAATTTTCACCACTATCCTGGCCAATAGGTTACAAAAAGTGCTACCCCGTTTGGTTCATGAGGACCAGGCGGGTTTTATCGTAAACAGACAGACCTTTGATAACACCAGGCGAGCACAATATATAATAGATAGAATTCAGAAAATAGGGCAGCCAGCGGTCCTTCTTTCATTGGATGCAGAAAAAGCTTTCGATAGAGTGTTGTGGCCCTTTCTATTTGCACTGTTGAAGAGAGCCGGTTTTGGTGGACAGTTTATACTGTGGGTAGCAGCACTTTACCGACAGCCAATGGCTCAACTTAAAATTAATGGCACTCATACTATACCTTTTGAGTTGTTCCGCGGAACAAGGCAGGGTTGTGCATTGTCCCCCTTGCTATTTGTGCTAACCATGGAGCCGCTGGCTAGAATGATAAGGCAGGAGCCGAGGATACAGGGTATACATATGGGAAGTCAAGAAACTAAAATCCTACTGTACGCAGATGATGTCCTGTTGACCTTGGCAGAACCAGGGACCACATTACCAGTGGTATTGGATATTCTTAACTCATATGGGGAAATAGCGGGCCTAAAGATTAACATACAAAAATCAGAACTTATGCCTTTACAATTTCCCCCAGGCCTACAAGCTGAAATTCAACACCTTTTCCCGTTCAGATGGACATCTAAAGCTATACGATATCTGGGGGTGAATTTGACATCAAATACCTCCGACCTCTTTAAAGAAAATTTTGTACCCAAAGCTCAAGAGATGTTTCAGGACTTGGAGCGCTGGGGGGGATTAGGTATGTCCTGGATGGGGAGGATAGCAGCAGTAAAGATGACCCTACTCCCCAGATTACTATATCTGTTTATGGCTATCCCCATCCACATCCCAAAATCATTTTTTAGGGCATTAGATCGTAAGGTTTTTGCCTTTATATGGAGGAGAAGGCCCCCACGGGTTAAACGAAGTGTGCTGTATCAATTTAGAAAGGATGGTGGAATGGGGTGCCCAATTTCTGGTTATATTATAGAGCTACATTGTTGCAAATGTTGTCTATGGGGCAGAAGGGGATACTCAAACCCTGGTCACACGCAGCACAATGGGGCCTGAGAGGCGTTCCCCTGTGGGCTGCCCCATGGCTCCCAATACCATTGTTGAGAGGCCTTATAGAAGGAATGCAGGGACCGATGGGAGTGGCCCTAGGGGAATGGATTAAATGCAGATTAACATGGTTTCCTGGCCGCAAGTACCATCTGAATACCCCCATAATTTTTGCGCAGGACTTCCCTGCAGGGAGGGAGGAAGGAGTATATGGGCATTGGGCCTCAACCTCTCTGAGATTATTGGGACAGATATGGGACGAGGGACAGTGCCACACATTTGAAAGCCTGAAAGAGGAATATGGTCTGACTGACAGAGACAGATTTCATTATATACAAATCCGAGACTTTATACATCGGAAAGCTAAAAATGAGCTGCTACTAGCTGTCACGGAACTGGAGCGGGCAATGGGATCCGGGTCAGGGAAGGGAGGAGTATCTAGAATTTATAAAGCATTAATACACCATTCTCTCCCTTTGTCCTCATATAATGCAAAATGGGAGGCACTACTGTCGACCACTTATACACCTGAGAAATGGACTAAAATATACAAAAATTTATTATCTTTTTCGATATCGACGCCCCTGGTGGAAAATGGATATAAGATGCTATATCAATGGTATCTTACGCCACACAGATTGGCACGCATATTTAAAACAGGGGCGTCGACATGTTGGAGGGGCTGCGGGGCAGAGGGCACATTCTGGCATATATGGTGGGAATGTCCGATCATTAAGACCTTCTGGGTGACCCTGATGTCATATATTCAAAGTAAACTGGGAATTTCTGTTCAGCTGTCCCCAGGTTTATGCATGCTTAATATACATGAGATAGGGATACCATATCCACAGAATTGTTTATTGACATATATAGTTACAGCAGCCCGTACGTTAATTGCAAGAAAATGGAAACAAGCAGTAGCTCCCACAGTGGAACAGGTATTTGTGAAAGTAGATTTTTGTTGTGTGATGGATAAACTAACAGCTATGAGAAGAGGAAGGGTGATCCGTTTTTATAAAACATGGAGCAAGTATATGGAATGGAGGGGCCTGCAAGTATAATAAGGCATAGAGGCCATGGTAACAAAGGAGCAGGATATAAAGTTTGAGTTACCTTTGGTGGGAGGGGAGGAGGGTGGGTAGGGAGGGGGGGGGGGTATATGTTCATATTTAACGCTATATGTAATCGCAGGCATGGAAAATGTCAATTGTATGCAATATGTAATGTTAAAATAATAAACATATTTGGAAAAAAAAAAAAACATTAACGAGCCTCTAGAGCGGCTTAGCGGCCCTGTGTGTCAAAAATCGCAAAAACGTTGCGACAGCATTCGCCTGTGAGAAGGAGTTTGACAGCATGGTTCTGAAGAAGTTGCAGTTGTGGGTTAATTTTGCTGCTATGATTTGAGTGAACAACCCAAGTAGCAACCCTTCAACAGCATCATAACCAAAAACTGTCGAATGCGTGACCCCATTTCTGCTATTTAGCAAAAAAAGGTATAAGATTTGACATTAGTGCACAACTACCCCATTTGCCAAGACAAATGAGGAAATGCACTCCCTTAGGTAAGAGAAAATCATTTTGAGGAAGGAAAACAGCACTCAGGTATTCAATTTTCAAACATCTGCATGCGTTTTTGTTCAATCCTGAACCCCCCACCACCAACCATTACCCGCACAAATAGCAAGTGTGTAGACTTGCATTTGCTGTTTTCAAAGAGAAACAATTCAAGTTATTTCTCTCTCAAAATCAATGCAGTTTTACTATGCTAACTCTGAAAATGGCCTCCTAAACAGGGGTGTAGCCAGACACCCAATTTTGGGTGGGCCTAGGCCCAAGATGGGTGAGCAGAATAACTCTGCCTTGTCCCACAAGATGATTTGGTCTCTCCCTCTCTCACCTGCATGCCATATGGTCTCTCAAACATCCCCCCTCCCCTGTATACTTTTTAAATAGATTTTCACCAGCAGCAAGCAGCAACTAATACACACTGCTCATGTTGGCCCCACAGCCTTCCCTCTGATGCAACTTTCTGTTTCTGCATAGGCAGGAAAACATCAGAGGGAAGGCTGTGGGGCTGGTGCGAGCAGTATGTATCAGTCGCTGCTCGCTGCAGGTGAAGATCTGCTATTTACAAGGTATGCAGGAGGGACAGTTGTTGGGTTTTTGGCTGGTGGGGCTTGGGGATCCCTGCCAGCCACATCATAGATGTGTTGCTACTGGGTGGGCCTGAGCCCAAAGTGGGTGGGCCTGGACCCACCCAGGCCCACCCTTGGCCACGCCAATGCTCCTAAATCGTTTCAATAAGTACCTTCTTTTGCACAGTTAGAATGCAGAATTACTTTATTGGATATTCTGAGTAGTTACATATCTTGCCTTTCATTTCTTGCTCCACATGCTATGATTGGATTATTTAAACACAACTTGGAACACTGTATGCTAGCCCAATATACATCATTTCCTGAATTTTAAGCTAGCATGGTCTAATTTACATTTTGTTTTCTTGTTAATGTTCACCTCTTTGATTTATCTATACTTCATTGATTTTTCATGATCTTGATTGATTCTTACCTTTGAACTTAACTATAGGAGGCTTTGCAACTGATATGCCATGACTCTTCTCTGTTCAAGCATACAACATCTTCCCAAGCTCAGTCATCATACATTAGGCTTACTGCCAAGAGCACAAATCAGTCACAACCAAAACTAAGGGTTACAGAGGAGGATCAGGCCTGGGTTCTTGACTCTGAGTCAACAGAGTGAAGGTGTGGCCTAGTGGTTAGAGCACCTGTCTTGATATCCAGAGGTGGCCAGTTCAAATCCTACTGCTGCTCCTTGTGATCTTGGGCAAGCTGCTTAACCTCTCCATGGCCTTAGGTACAAACTTAGAGCCTCTTTTACAAAGCCATGCTACCAATTCTCGGTGCAGCAAATGACAGGAAGCCCATAGGAATTGAATTGCCAGCGAGTCCCTGCAAAAGAAGTCCTAGACTGTGAGCCTTCCAGCGACAGAGAAATACCCAGTGTACCTGAATGTAACTCACCTTGAGCCACTACAGAAAAGGTGTTAACAAAATCCAAATAAATAAATAAATAGATTTAGGGGAATACTTACAAGTGAGATTGTTTTGCCTGAAGCTTTGAACATGTTCCTCATAGTCCTTCCAGCTTTAGCTGATCCAACTGGAACCATTATCTTCCATATAGTTGCAAAGAACATTAACACTGGGCCACAGGACAGCATCACGAGTTCTTCTACCATACGTGGAGGAGCATTTAAAATATATCATCTAAATCTGATTGTGGACGTTTTGCGGAAAATGTCCAAAAATCAAGTAGCGAACATGGCCATTTTCAAACCAGAAAAACATCCAACTTTTTGTTTTGAAAATGGCCATTTCCTAGATGTTTTTGTGCTCAGTGCATCTTATCTTCTTGGACCATTTTTGGGAAATAAAAAACATCCAAGGGAAAAATGCACAAAAATAAGCCATTGAGATGTATTGAGTGCCAGCATTCTTAGTAGACTGGCCACAGACATCCCAGCAGAACAATGGGGTATCCTAGGGAGCACTGCAGTGGACTTTACATAAAAGCTCCCAGAAACACATCTCACCAGCTCTCCAAAACTCACCAACACCCTACTGTACACCACTACAATAGCCCATATGTCTGCAAGTGTCACTTATACATGGGTACAGTAGTTTTTGGGGGGGGTGGGAATTGGAGGGCTCACACTTTCCACCACAAGTGTAACAGAGAGGAATATGGGCCTGGGTCCCCTTCTCTACAGAGCACGGCACCGACCGCTAGGCTACTCCAGGGACCTACTTGCTGCTCTAATTGGACTGACCATAACATCTGAAGCTGTCATAGAGGCTTATATGTACTCTTTTTTTCATATTTTGGGGGGGTGGGAGGGGGTCAGTGACCACTAAGGTAGTAAGGTGGTATCATGCCTTAATCCCTCCAGTGGTCATCTGTTCATTTATGGCACCTTTTTTGTGACTTTGTTGTGATTGAAATAGGTTTAGACCAAACCGTCTAACTTTTAGCCCCAGACATTTTTGTTCTGTTCCATTATGGCAGAAATAAAGATTTGGGAACACCCAAATTCCACCCCCAACACACCCTCTTGTGCTTTGGGTGTACTACATACAAACAGCGTAGAAAACTGCCTTAAAAATGGTTTTTTAAAACAGCAATTTGGATGTTTTGGCAAACAAAACGTCCTTCTGCCGCTTTATAACACTTTTTGGACGTTTTTCTGTTAAAATAATCCCCATATTTTGTTATTAGAATAGTAGCAACTAGATATTAACAGATAAACAGTAACAAATGTTACATGCTTCTCGAAAGCACCAGTTGAGGGATGGAAGAGGCAGGGGAAAATGCCTTACTGAAAATATGTGTGTTCCACAATTGTAATTCTGTTATGAATTGGATTCCAAATGTACTCAGTGTTCCTGTATCCAGCCTTTACATAATGCATATTTACAAAGCGCACAGTTCCTTGATCTTATAAATAATCTTCTGAAGACACAGTGCTATCATTTATAACCACCAGACATGCCAATGCAGTCTGCAGTTAAGACCAAACACGTTGGCCCCTGCTGATTCACAATAGCACTTCACTGAGATAATAAAGGATAGTTATTATGCATCTAATATTTAAAGCAATCATGGCACTGCTGGAGATTTAAAATAGAATTTTTCAGCTAAGCCAGGGAGTCAAATAGTACTTTTTTTTTTTTTAGATAACTATTTGGAATTTCTTGTGACACCATCAAAGGATTTTATAAACAGGTTTCATCTGCATATTTGATTCAGCATGCTTCGCTCTCAGTATCGTCCTCTTCCCTGTCTTTGTGTGAATAGTGTTTGCTTCTAGTTTAATGGCGGACATTGGAAGTAAGGCTTTTCAGGACTAGTTGGTCCAGTCCACTGTATGTAAGGAATTGTTGCCTTGTTTCTCTTAGGGGATGCCATCAGGACAGTACTACTAGTCCCTGCACGCAGCGGGATAATATCAGGACTTGTCCTGAAAAAGTGGAGCCACTGGGCAATAGTATCAAATAGGAAGCATATTCTATGCAGATATATCTATAATAGTTAACAATAGGGTTGACTCAGACAGTGATCCAGTGTTTTCATATCCCATTTTCTTACAATTTCAGTATTTTTTTTGATTTGCAGGATTATGCCAAACTTATTCCAGGGGCCACAGTTGGACATCTTCAGAAAGACTCTGGAAACATCCTGCAGCTGATCATTGATGCATATAAAGTAAGGTATTTACTAATTAGTCATTCTCTGTAGTTCCACATAGCGTCCACGAGTCTCTGATCTTGAGCTTTGCCGTTCATTTAATTTACTTTATCCTATATAATAATACTCACCTCCAACGTTCTAACCTGCCTGGGACCGTGGATCCCTCGGAGGCGGTCTGCTAAGCCACTTAGAATGCAATGACGTCAGTAACGTCACTGACAGCTGATTCCAAGGAAAGGGGAGGAGCTACTCCTCCCCCTGCCTGGGAATCAGCTGTCAGTGCGCCGCTCCCTGCCACTTCTGAGCAAGTGACAGGGAGTGGGGCAACACAGAACCCCCTCGGCGCATCACCAAAGCACCCCCCCACACCCAAAGAACATCAACACCCCTGCCTGCCCCACACACACACATCACTCCCTCCCTCCCTCCCATCCTATTCAAGGCCCCCTCACGCCCCTCCCACCGAGTTCAAGACTCCCCCTCCCTCCGATTTCAACACCCCCCTCTGTGTAACTGACCCCTGGACCCCCCTGCCGCGACCCTCTTGAAACCTCCCTTTCCGCCAAAAACCCTCCCCCGCCGCCGTCGTGTTCCTGTGCTGACGACAACCCAACTTTTCTTCTCGGCTGCGCCGGGGCGTTGCTTGATGAATGATCATCTGTTCAAGTTTCTGTGCGTGCGTCTGACATCAGACGCATGCACAGAAACTTCAACACATGATCATTCAACAAGCATCGCTGGCGCAGATGAGAAGAGAACTTTGGCTGTCTTCAACACAGGTACGCGATGGCAGCGGAGGAGGGTTTTCTGCGGGAAGGGGGGGTCGAGAGGGTCGCAGCACGGGGGTCCAAGGGTCAGTAACACGGAGGGGAGGTGTTGAAATCAGAGGGAGGGGGAGTCTGGAACTCGGTGGGAAGGGCGTGAGGGGGCCTTGAACTGGGAGGGAGGGAAGTAGGGGCGTGAGAGGGCCTTGAACTGGGAGGGAGGGTCTGGAACTCAGAAGAGAGGGAGGCAGGGAGGGAGGGAGGGGGGTCTGGAACTCAGACGGAAGGAAAGGAGGAAGGGAGGGATGGGTCTGGGCAGGGGGTCTGGAACTCAGGAGGGGGGGTCTGGAACTCGGAAGGGAGGGAGGGGGGTCTGGCACTCGGGAGGGATGGAGGGGGGTCTGGAGGGAGGGAGGGGGATTACCTTGCTAGCGCCCATTTCATTGTCTACCAAAATGGGCCTTTTATACTAGTAGTTTATAACTCACATTTCCAAGGCAGTGTCAAGTGCAGTATGGAGGGCATACATAAAAAAAAAAAAAAAAACAAAGTCTGAAAATACCATCACACCAAATAGCAATACTAATCATACAGTAATTTAACAATCATTACTATAAATCTCAATTTCCATCAACAGTATTAAGTCATGGCCTACTGATTAGGAATCAAAATAATTCATTAAAAAAAGCATATTTTCAGCTTTTTATGAAAAGGCATGTGGAGGGGCTTTTCGATATGACGTTCAAATCTGATTTCGGACGTTTTGCAAAAAAATTACAAAAATACAGTGCCAAATGTGGTCATTCTCAAACCACAAAAAGTCCATCCTTTTGGTTTGAAAATGTCCCTATTTTATGTGTTTCTTGCTCACTGTGTTTTTATTTCTTTTAGGGCCATTTTGAGACAAAAAAACGTCCAAGGGAAAAACACATAAAAACAAGCCATTGGGGTGTCTGGGGGCCAATAGTCTTACTAGAAAGCCACACAGACATCCCAGTAGAGTACATTATCCTGGATCTGCCGCTGACCCAGTGTAGCCGCTGGCAGTAGTTCCAGCTTGAGTGCATGCCATTTCTGGCACACCGTAAAATATTTTTAAATTTAATAGCGTGGCATTAACCCAGCAGTAATTGGGCAACGCTGCACGCTTCCGGGTTACCGTGGGAGCTCTTACCACTACCTTAGTGGGAGGCAGTAAGTGCTCCTCCCCCGCATGGTCACACAGTAAGAGTAATCTTACCACATGGCAATTTTTTTAGGGGCTTTTTACCTGCTGCGGTAAAAAGAGCCCTGGCACACAGGAAAAACAGCTCCCATTGCTACTGCAGAGTCCTTTTTCCCACAGCTCAGTAAAATGACCCCTTATAGAATAATGCCTAGTGCACATAGGTGTGTCTAACTGAATTAATGGCACCTTTGAGCCACGTAAGTGCCGCATACCTCTAGGCACTAGCTTTTTGAATTGCCCTGTTTGTGTTTTTATGGTCTTTTATGTTTTTGTACACTTTGCCTTTAATAGAAGCTTATAGGGGGTACAAAAGAATTTTAAATACATAAATGCAAGAGAGTAAAAATAGGAATCTACTGGTTGGTATGCAAACCTTGTCATTCTACAAATGGTGCTGTAACCTTAGGTACCAGACTTACGCTTGCTGAAACCTGGTGTAAATGCTGGCACCCAAGTTAGATTCACTGAGGCAGTATTTGCGCACGTAACTTTTTGTGGCCACGCCCCCTTATGAGTTGCATTCTAGTAGAGTTAAGCATCATGCCTTATAGAATGGAGCTCAGCCCGATGCACATGCAAATTTTAATGAGTGCCAATTAACATCAAGGATTGATTGTTAGCACCCAACTATTGGTAGTTAAGGGCTCGTTAGGTGCCCAAATTTAGGCACCCAAATGTGGGCACCATATATAGAATCTGGGGGATAGCCTGTCTGGTTTTCAGGATATCCACCATGTATATAATGAGGTAAAATGTACATACAATGGAAACAGCACATGCACAATAATGATGGAAATCCTTAAACCATTCCTTTCTATCCCTGAAGCTGTTCAATTCAAGTGAAATAACCCAAATATAAAAACAGTATCTCTCCACTGTTTAATCTCACCAACTGATTTAACAACTGACCTTAAAACTAGCAGGAACAGAATGAATCAGATATTATTTGCTCATGCAGGTCAAAGTGGTTAATAATAATATATTTACCAGGAAAGGCATTATTTTCTGATAAATCTTTTTATCTGCAGCAGCAAGGAAATGGCTGTTCTTATACTGCTGATCTATCCGTGACTCATGACCTAATATCTGTAAATCATAGAATAAAAGGCAGGGAGAAAAGGATTTGTATTTGTTTACCTTGTTTAATGCACACAGATTTCCTGCAGGCAGTCTCAATGAAATTAGGGTTGAGACTTTAACCAGTAGCATTGTGATTTTCTCAGAGTCTGTAACTTTAATGGAGATTCTACTTTTTGTCTGGCTTTCATATTACTAGAAAACTGAGATACTTTGTTTAGTCTGAATTCCACACTTTGCAATGGTGTATGGTCTGAATTTCTTCACAGGAAGTGATTGAATATATGTAGCTTTAGTGTTTTTTATCTGAGATCAGACAAGATTGAGCTCTCTCAGGGTGGTGTGGCTGTAAACGCATTGCTTTTATTCAGTGCATTTTTTCTCCCGAAAAAGGTGCCTGTATTCAAATGCCAGGCCACCCTTAAGGGGTGAGGTGATCACTGAGGGACCCACCCCACGATAGCCAGGCCCCCTGCAACCAGTCACAGAATCTATGACAAGGCAGAATTGGTGTGTATGGCCTGCGCTCTTTCATTAAAACTCGGGGTCCATGGGTCAATTGTAGCGGTGCCAGTACTCAGTACCCCCAAGTACCCCCTCAAAAAAAGCCCTGCTTTTATTTCTAGCAAAAAGAAGTGCAGGTAATCAGATGTAGGGCCATCCTTAAGGGTGACCACTGACCTCACCCCCAATAGCTATACCTCCCAGAAACTGGCCAAATAGTCTATAAAAAGGCAGCACTGCAAATATTACACCAGCCCCTAGAACACATCTCTTGTTGGAAAAAGAGAACAAGCCAGACTACTACACAGAAACCACAAGTTCACAAAATACTTCACCTTGGTTGCACCTGCAAAATATGGATAAAGCCTTGTAGAACAATTCTATAAGCTGGCACCTAGAGGTATGCGCCACTTTCGTGCATCGGAGGTGCCATTAATTGACAATTAGGCTCCTATGTGCACTAGGTGCTATTCTCTAAGGTACTGCCTAAGTGCCATAGCACAGAACTGCAAGGGGGGGTGTAAGTGTGGGCGGAGCAAGCGAGGGCAATGGGTGTGTCTTTTAGTAATGTGCACTTACCGAATACTATAAATTATGCAAGTCTCTTGGCACATCTATGCTACCAACTTAGACCTGTCATTAGCATGGTGTAAGAGGGCGCACCTAAGCATGGGCACGCCAATGCCGACTTACGGTAGTATTCTATAATGGAATCTTGGCACCAAGTGGAGGAGTGGCCTAGTGGTTAGGGTGGTGGACTTTGGTCCTGGGGAACTGAGGAACTGAGTTCGATTCCCACTTCAGGCACAGGCAGCTCCTTGTGACTCTGGGCAAGTCACTTAACCCTCCATTGCCCCATGTAAGCCGCATTGAGTCTGCCATGAGTGGGAAAGCGCGGGGTACAAATGTAACAAAAAAAAAAATATATATATACATATAGAATTGGAACAAAGTGCATGGAATTGAGGCATCAATTTATAGAATTGCCCCGTTAGCAAATATGGAATTACTTACCATGTATTAAAACTAGAAACTCCAAGAAACTGGATTCTGCCTGCAGTACAATGCCAGAGAAACAGAAATGAATTCTGTCCTGTAATGTAATATACAAAGATATCAAAGACGTTGCACATTCAGATTCCCAAATCTGGTATATTCAAATCACTAAAGCAAAACTAATTTTTTTTGTACCTTTATTGTCTTAACAGCTCAGCCTCTGTGTCTCCGACATTTTGCAGGGGATGAGCTATTTTGTGCTGGCTGTAGCATGCACCTCCTCATTCTCCCGTGGGCCTGTAGGATTGGCTGATATCGGACTGTGTATGTGTGTGTTTGGCTGATAGAGGACTGTGTGTGTGTGTTTTGGGTGTGCAGAGCCTGGACACTATCATTAATACTTAGGGATCATAAGAGTAATTCTGTAACAGTTCACCAAGAACTGTTTAGGCGCCAAGAGTGAGCATAAATGATCAAAATACTGGCATATACTTGCTTGTTCTCTTTTTCCAACAAGAGGTGTGTTCTCGGGGTTGGTGTAATATTTACAGTGCTGCCTTTTCATAGACTCTGTTGGACAGAAAACAGAGGGTAGGTTTAAATGGCCATTTTTTTCTCAATGGAGGAGGGTGAATAGTGGAGTGCCACAGGGATCTGTACTGGGACTGGTGCTATTTAACATATTTATAAATGATCTGGAAAATGGCATGACAAGTGAGGTGATTAAATTTGCAGATGACACAAAACTATGCAGAGTTGTCAAAACACATGGAGATTGTGAAAAATTGCAGGAAGACCTTAGGAAACTGGAAGACTGGGTATCCAAATGGCAGATGAAATTTAATGTGGACAAATGCAAAGTGATGCATATTGGGAAGAATAATTTAAATCATAGTTACCTGTTACTAAGGTACATCTTAGAAGTCAGCACTCAAGAAAAAGATCTAGGTGCCATTTTAGATAATACACTGAAATCTGCCCAATGTGCATCAGCGGCCAAAAAAGTAAACAGGATACTAGGAATTTTTAGGAAAGGGATGCAAAATAAGACCAAGAATATTATCATTTCTATCGCTCCATGGTGCAATCTCACCTTGAGTATTGTGTTCAATTCTGATCACCATATCTCAAAAAAGATAAAGTAGAATTAGAAAAGGTTCAAAGAAGAGCAACCAAAATGATAAAGGAGATGGAACTCCTCTCAAATAAGGAAAGACTAAAGAGGTTAGGGATCTTCAGCATGGAAAAGAGAAGGCTGAGGGGGGATATGATTGAGGTCTATAAAATCCTGAGTGGACTAGAACTGATAGAGGTGAATCAATTTTTCAGTCTTTCAAAAAGTACAAAGACCAGAGGACACTCAATGAAATTACATGGAAATAATTTTAAAACAAACAGGTAGAAATATTTTTTAACTCAGAGAATACTTAAGCTCTGGAGCTCATTGCCAGAGGATGTGGTAATGGCGGTTAGCGTATCTGGGTTTAAAAAAGGTTTGGACACGTTCTTGGAGGAAAAGTCTATAGTCTGTTATTGAGATGGACATGGGGGAAGCCATTGCTTGTCCCGGGATTGGTAGAATGGAATGTTGCTACTCATTCGGTTTATGCCAGGTATTTGTAACCTGGATTGGCCACTGTTGGAAACAGGATACTGGGTTGATGGACCATTGGTAAGACCCAGTATGGCTGTTCTTGTGTTCTTAAATTCAATGATGCATAGTTTAAAGTTGCACATAAACATGGACTGAGTCTGGGCAGGGTTAGGGTTACCATATGGCTCCAGAAAAAGGAGGACGGATTGAGCCAGCCGGGTTTTACTTCCATTGCTTTCAATGGAAGTAATTGAGCCAGCCGGGTTTTACGTCCATTGCTTTCAATGGAAAGCAATGGAAGTAAAACCCGGCTGGCTCAATCCGTCCTCCTTTTTCTGGAGCCATATGGTAACCCTAGGCAGGGTGCACAGCAGTGTGTAGTTACAGGTGGGCCTGGGTGGGCACAGACCCACCCAGTTTTAGCTCAGGTCCTCCCAGCAGCACCCCAGCATCTGTGCCGTCTCTGAAACCCCTCCCCAGAGGCAGCCGCAGTGATTCATTTTCACTGCCTGAACCAGACCTGCAGGCTTCCCTCTGCTGTATTCCAGTAAGGAAACAGGAAGTGATGTCACTGAGTATGGGATGAAACAAACGGAAGCCTGCCAGGCTGGTGTAGGCAGTGAAAATTCATTACAGTGGCTACCTCTGAGGTACATCGAGGAAGAGGTTCAGAGACAGGGAGAGTTGCCAGTCCACGGATGGGGGGGGGGGGGGGAGCTGAGGGGAAGGTTAAACAAAAACCCTATTTTATGTATCTATGGGGGAGGGCAGGGCAGGGTTTGAAAGGGCCCATCCAAGTTAGCTCTGGGCCCTGCCAAACTACTAGAGGCTAGATGCACTAACCCCACGTAAAGAGCCCTGTCCTTACTGATCCCTTAGCGAATCGGTAAGGAAAGGGCATGAAGGAAATCGCATGCAAATGAGCTGCTCGCTGTTAGCTCATTTGCACACGATTTCCTTCCTAAGGAGGGGAAGCCAGTCGGCCAGCTGAGCTTGCGCAGAGCAGCCAATTGTTATGCTGGCTGCTCTGCGCATGTCAAAGATGTCCTTCACAAAAAAAAGGATGTCCCTGACGAGCACCTGCACGTTTTCCTTCAGCTTTTGTGATGGCCTCCTTCTCGGACATGTTTTTCTTACGTGCCTGGAATGACCAAGGTTCTGTCAACATTCTCCGTCCCCTCTAAGGTTGTTTTCAGCTTGCGCCCCCCCCCCCCCCGCCCCCAGGATCAGGACGTGCGAGGACGTCCAAATCAAAACTATTTGGACGTCCTCGCATGTCCCGATCCTGGGGGATGGGGGCGCAAGCTGAAAACAACCTTGGAAGGGACAAGGAGAATGTTGAGAGAACCTCCATGGCTGTGGTCATTTCAGGCACATAAGAAAAAACACATCCGAGAAGGACGCCCATCACAAAAGCTGAAGGAAAACGTCCAGGTGCTCGTCAGGGATGTCCCTTTTTGTTTTTGAGTGAAGGACGTCCATGTTAGGCAGAAGGACGTCCCTGACGAGCACTTGGACGCTTTTTTTTTCCTTCTGATTCCCTCACAGCAGCCCCAATGAGAGGTGCAGACCTCCCGTTAAGGGGATCAGAAAACGGTAGTGCATCGCATCGCTTACACACTATAATACTAATTTGCTCATTTGCATTCCGTTTTCGTTAGCTGCTATCGTGACAGGAAAATGGCTCAGAGAACCCTTTTGTGCCTGTTCCGGTTTACTACTTGTGCGTTAAACTGGCTAGAACCAGTTTAAAAACCATGTTGCTGGCTCGTTAAGTTTAGTGCATCTGGCCCTAGGTCCGGCTATGCCACTGGTGCACAGCTACATACGTAAATAATAGAATTTTATAATTTATGCACATCTTTTAGCAATCTAGGAGTGAGCATTGACACCAGCTCTATAATGTACATTATGACACCTAAAATATAGGTGCGTATTTACCCATAAGGATTCTTTAAAGTAGGCACCTATGTTTTTACAGATTAGGCTCCAAATAGGCGCACTTAAGGTGTTGCTACTGAGCACCCCTTAGTATCCTATGAAAATAGCTCTATGTCCATAGTGTCTGCTAGTAAAGTTTAGAAAAAGAGAGAACATCATTACTTGCATGAAAGAGCAGGGAAATTGGTACATTTACATCCATTTGTAACTCTTCTCGCTCAGGGAAAAACTGCAGAACATGCACAATTAAGAGCATCTTGATATTTATATAATCACCCCCTTTATTACATTATGAGGGGCATTTCGACATGACGTTCAAATGGCAAAATAAACATTTATCGGCAAATATCAAACTTTTTTTTTACTGTATGCTTTAAACAGTTTCGTGTTAAAAACATGTCCGTCTGTCCCTTGTGCCACTTTTTGCACATTCTTTTCTTTTGAAAATTAGCCCCTATACAACTAACTGCAATGCAGCTGAATGAAATGGAAGCTAGCTCAGCCTTCAAGGACTGCTCCTTGTAATTGACCTTCACGCTGAGTACCATTAATCATGAATGCTTCCCTAAAACAGCAAGGAATATGAGGTGTAAAGTGTCCACTCTTATCCCTTGAAGCTTAAGACCATGTTGTTAATATCAGTCATTGTACTGATTCAACAACACTAAGGATATTTCCCTCCCTCCTAAGCCATCATTTATCATTTTCTTCTCAAATTAAAAAGAAAATCTGTAGCAAGCTCATGTAATGCAATATCCACAAAGTGTGCTGGGGAAATAAGCAAATTAGGAAACGCTGAGGTGGCAACATAGTTGTTGTATGAGATGTGCTCATGTTCCCCTCTAGGGTCTGATTCAACAGGAACCACTGGCAAGTCCCTGCCTGTTTGTATTAACAAAGGTTAAAATCTGCAGCCATCTTCCGCTTTCAAAGGTCTCCTTCCACTTTAAAATATAAACCAAGTCCAAATCCATCAGCAAAGGTGTATTTTCAAAGCACTTTTTAGGCTTTTGCTTATAGAACTTTGTCAGTCTAAGTGCTTTGAAAATAAGCCTCAAAACAGTGTCTATCTGGAAAACGGCTGAGGGGGACATGATAGAGGTATATAGAATAATGAGTGGAGTGGAACAGGTGGATGTGAAGCGTTTGTTCGCGCTTTCCAAAAATACTAGGACTAGGGAGCATGCGATGAAACTACAGTGTAGTACATTTAAAACAAATAGGAGAAAAATTTTCTTCACCCAACGCGTAATTAAACTCTGGAATTCATTGCCAGAGAACGTGGTGAAGGCGGTTAGCTTGGCAGAGTTTAAAAGGGGGTTGGACGGTTTACTAAAGGACAAGTCCATAGATCGCTACTAAATGGACTTGGGAAAAATTCCACAATTTCGGGAATAACATGTATAGAATGTTTGTACATTTGGGAAGCTTGCCAGGTGCCCTTGACCTGGATTGGCCGCTGTCAGGGGCAGGATGCTGGGCTCGATAGGCCTTTAGTCTTTTCCCAGTATGGCATTACTTATGTTCTTAACTATGGCAAGCATATAACTTTGCCTTGACTCACAAAACAAGTAGAACACAGGAGCTGGTAATATGGGCAGGACACCTTAGAAAAGCTCAGGCCTTCCTGTATCATGTTTGAGTGAGAAAGCCACTTCAAATGCAATGAAATAAATCTTTAAAGATATGCATAAATCTTACCAGTGCTGCTTTTGAAAGATTATTTTTATATCATAGGGTGAAATGTCAATCCCACAAAATCTTTCCCTCTTTTCTCCACCCCGACCCCGAAAAACCATTTATACACAGATGAAAAATTGTACAGATGTATAAAACATTGCAACAAAATATTACAATGGAGCAGTGCCAAGTTGAGGAATTTTTATTTCCAGTTTTTCTGCTATTTTTAAATGTTTTAGATTTGGGTAACATCAAACAAACTTCTTCACAGCTGCTTTTCAGATTATTATTTTTCTCCTTTTCATTACAATTTCTCATTCAGAAAATGGATTGAAACGTCCATATTCTGTTAACTCCTCCTCTGTAGCTAACCACCACACTTAAATGAGGTCATTTCACCACACTTAAATTAGGTCATTTCAAGTGTGCTGGGTACCCCAGGCAAACCTTTTAGCATTAACTTTCTGCTCCACTCCCAAGATGTTGATAATTACACTCACTAACGGGACACCACAAAAGCAGAGGACCATTTGTCACTACGTAGGAGGAAACCAGCAGAAGGCAGACTAAGTGCTCACCTAGGGCAACAGCTCTTTGGGCCTTCTTGACGCTTAACTTTTGGTGCACTATATATGAGGTACAGTTACACCCATTATATACTGTATAAAATTAGAATATCAAATTATGCTATTTTAGAAGAGCATTATGGAAGGAGTGATGCTAGGGTGATTGGAATTGTTGCGTGTAATTATCAGCAGAAGGAGTAGTGAAGGTAGCCGGGCTCTTCCACAAAAATGACAGGACGGGAAATGTAATAAAAATCTTCATTCTTCAAGACCCGACACAGTACTGTGTTTCAGCGTGAAGCCTACATCAGAGGTCTGTACATAGAATCGCTGATTAGGATTGGGTGTCAGGATAATAGTCTTTAAAAAGACGCGATCCCAGTGAGCATGCAGTGCAACATTTCAGCACCTCGTTCCTGAATGTTGCACTGCATGCTCACTGGGATCATGTCTTTTTAAAGACTATTATCCTGACACCCAATCCTAATCAGCGATTCTATGTACAGACCCCTGATGTAGGCTTCACGCTGAAACACAGTACTGTGTCGGGTCTTGAAGAATAAAGATTTTATTACATTTCTCGTCCTTCTGTCATTTTTGTGGAAAAGCCCTTCTACCTTCACTACTCCTTCTGCTGATAATTACACACAATTCCAATTACCCTAGCATCACTCCTTCCATAATACTCTTCTAAAATTGCATAATTTGATATTCTAATTTTATACAGTATATAATGGGTGTAGCTATACCTCATATATAGTGCACCAAAAGTTAAGCGTCAAATAGGCCCAAAGAGCTGTTGCCCTAAGTGACCACTTAGTCTGCCTAATGGTTAGGCCAGGCCAGCACTAATACCTTCCAAGCTTGACTGCTGCATGCAAAATTAAAATGTTGATGAAAAAGAGTGGTCTGATTTCTCTCTCCCTCTGTTGGTCCAGCATCTATCCCCCTCTGCTCTCTCTCCCCACCCCCCACCCCTGCCCATAGGAAGTTACATCAGAGAAGCAGGATGGAACCCCGCTCATATGAGGAAAGGCTAAAGAGGTTAGGGCTCTTCAGATTGGAAAAGAGACAGATGAAGGGAGAGATGATTGAGGTCTACAAAATCCTCAGTGGTGTAGAACGACTAGAATTAAATTGTTGTTTTTCTCATTCTAAAAGTACAAAGACTAGGGGACACTCATGGAAATACTTTTAAAACAAATAGGTGGAAATATTTTTTCACTCAACGAATAGTTAAGCTCTGGAACTCTTTGCCGGAGGATGTAGTAACAGCGGTTAGCGTATCTGGGTTTTTAAAAGGTTTGGACAAGTTCCTGGAGGAAACATCCATAGTCTGCTATTGAGACAGACATGGGGAAGCAACAGCTTGCCCTGGGATTGTGGTAACATGGAATGTCGTCACGATTTGGGTTTCTGCCAGGTACTTGTGACCTTGCTTGGCCACTTTTGGAAACAGGATACTGGGCTGGATGGACATTAGTCTGACCCAGTATGGCTACTCTTATGTTCATATGTACCAGCCAGAGAGGCAGGTGTCAGCTCTTCCTCTGCTGTGTGTGGAAGACCAGCAGCAGCGGGTGCTGAAGTGATGCTGGACCAAGTGGGGGAGGGGAGAGCTGGTGTGATATCATATCTGGGCACGGGGGGAGGGGGAGAGAAGATGCAACCTCAAGCAGTCCCAGGCATTTTGTCGGGTTTGCTCCAGACTACCCAGAACACGGCGGCTAGACTTATTTTCAGCAGATCAAGATTCGATAGCGCAACACCTCTTCGAGAGAAGCTTCACTGGCTCCCCAGTCCATCCAGTCTGCCCAACAAGATAAACTCATATGTGCTACTTTTTGTGTATACCTTACCTTGATTTGTACCTGTCCTTTTCAGGGCACAGACCGTATAAGTCTGCCCAGCACTATCCCCGCCTCCCACCACCGGCTCTGGCACAGACCGTATAAGTCTGCCCAGCACCATCCCTGCCTCCCGCCACCGGCTCTGCCACCCAATCTTGGCTAAGCTCCTTAGGATCCATTTCTTCTGAACAGGATTACTTTATGTTTATCCCACGCATGTTTGAATTCCATTACCGTTTTCATTTCCACCACCTCCCACGGGAGGGCATTCCAAGCATCCACTACTCTCTCCATGAAAAAAATACTTCCTGATATTTTTCTTGAGTCTGCCGCCCTTCAATCTCATTTCATGTCCTCTCGTTCTACCACCTTCGCATCTCCGGAAAAGGTTCGTTTGCGGATTAATACCTTTCAAATATTTGAACGTCTGTATCATATCACCCCTTTTCTCCTTTCCTCCAGAGTATACATGTTCAGGTCAGCAAGTCTCTCCTCATAAGTCTTGTAACGCAAAACCCATACCATTCTCGTAGCTTTTCTTTGCAACGCTTCAATTCTTTTTACATTCTTAGCAAGATACGGCCTCCAAAACAGAACACAATACTCTAGGTGGGGCCTCACCAATGATTTATACAGGGGCATCAACACCCCCTTTTTTCTGCTGGTCACACCTCTCTCTATACAGCCTAACAACCTTCTAGCTATGGCCACCGCCTTGTCACACTGTTTCGTCGTCTTCAAATCCTCAGATACTATCACCCCAAGATCCCTCTCCCCATCCGTACCTATCAGACTCTCGCCACATAACACATACATCTCCCGTGGATTTCTATTCCCTAAGTGCATCACTTTGCATTTCTTCACATTGAATTTTAATTGCCAAACCTTAGACCAATCTTCTAGCGTCCTCAGATCCTTTTTCATGTTTTCCACTCCCTCCCGGGTGTCCACTCTGCAGTGGCGTAGCCAGACAGCCAATTTTGGATGGGCCTGAGCCCAAAGTGGGTGGGCACAATATTTTCTCTGCCCTACCGCAAAATATAAATACATTAGCTAATAAGGTTCCTCAATCTCTGTCAGCTGAAGACTTTCTGTCAAGGTGGCCAGAACTCCCTTTGACCAAACTTGGCAGGCAGTAGCAACATCCATAAGCCACTGATGCAAGCACCCTATGCGTGCTTAGCTGTTGGTGACTCAAGCATGCTGTCACTGACTGCAGAGCTTGGTAGAAGGAAGTTCTGGCCGTCTTTGGAGGAAGACCTCAGCTAGGGAGGCTTGGGATCCCTACCAGCTATATAGCAAGGGTCAGAACTGGTGTTAGACATGCTAGGGCCCCCTCCCTGATCCCCTCTCCTCACTGCCTTCCCTCCGATTTCCCAACCTGCCATTACTGTCACACCAACAGACCCTCACCAAATACAGAACAAGGGATCACATATCAGAAATAAAAATATTTAGACAAAAATTGAACTCGGAACCCCAAAAAGTTAAACTTAGCATGTACTTCAACACTGGAGAAATGTAGATTTCCCAAAGCCAACATACTCCATTTAAAACATTCAAAATACATTGCTTTTTTCTACCTTTGTGGTCTGGACATTGTATTTTTCCATCATGTTGGTTGCAGTTTCTTTTCTGCTTCCCTGTCTGTCGTCTTCTAATTCTCTTTCGAGTGGCTGCTGTCCATTTGTCTTCTTTTACCTTCACTACACCTGCTTCTGACATATTGACTGTTCTTATTTTTAGCTCTTTCCTCTCTTTTTTCTTCTTTCTGCCTTGCTGTCAACTCAAATTTCACCCTCTCACTGTTCTCCTCCTTTTTAGTTTACAGCTTCCTATCAGATTTTCATCTTTTCTCTCACCCACTAGCTTGTCCATTTCCCCATCTCACCCCTTCCTCAGCCCTCCATTCCCTTTCATTACCATATTTCTATCCTCTGTAATCACTATCTTTTTATTTATTTATTTATTCATTTCCTTGCCACCCTCTTCCTCTCCCTCCTGGCCTCTCCCACATGGTTCCACCATCTTCCTTCCCTCCACCCTTCTGCTCCCTCTTTCTCCCCACCCCACTCTTGTAGCCTTATATCTCTCTGCCCCCTCTCCCTTCCCTCCTGCCCTCTCCCCCATGTTCCAACATTTCTCCCTCTCTCTTCCCTCACTCCCACTGTCCGGCATCTCTCCATCACCCTTCTGCTCCTGAATCCAACATCTCCTCCTTTCTCCTCTCGCCACCTCCTGTGTTTCTCTCTCCTTCTCATTCACCGCCAGGTCCAATATATCTCCCTCTCTCCCACTTTCAACCATTTCTCCCTCTCTTGTGCCATGGGTCCAACACTTCTCTTCTCCCTCCCCCCCATGTAGCATTTTCTCTCTTCCTCCCTCCCACTGCCATGTCCAACATTTCTGCCTCTCCCCCTCCCTTGTGCCCCATCCAACATCTCTCGCTTCCCCCTACAACATCTCTTCCTGCCCTCCACCATCATGTCCAATTTTTCACCATCTTTCTTCTCCTCCTCACCACCCCCTGTCCAAGTCCAACATTTACCATCTATCCCCTCCCCACTACCCCCCTATGTCCAACATTTCTCCCTCTCTTGTCCCTCTCTCTTCCCAATGCAAGATTTTTTCCTTTCTTACCCCTCTCTACCCTATGTCCCACAATTCTCTCTCTCTCTTGCCCCTCTCCACCTCATGCCTGCCCCATGCAGCATCTAAATTAAGGAGACCTCCTCCCTCTCTTCAATGGGGGACAGCACCACCCTGCATCTGCCTCCCTGAGCTCCCTCTCTCCCACAGCGCTTCTCAGACGCTGCCCACCTACCGCCACCACGATCCTGCATCTACCTCCCGTCTCAGCACTGCAGCAGTGGACCAGCGTTAGCAATTCCTGCTGCCTCCTGCTTCATTCTAACCTGGAAGCGTCTCCCCTGCCGCGCGCCCGCGTCCTGCCCCAGCAGAAACAGGAAGTTGTAATAATGGGGCGGGCGCACGGCAGAGGAGATGCTTCCGGGTTAGAACGAAGCAGGAGGCAGCATGAATCGCTACCGCTGGTCCGCTGCTGCAGTGCTGAGACGGGAGGTAGATGCAGGATCGTGGTGGCGGTAGGTGGGCAGCGTCTGAGAGGCGCTGTGGGAGAGAGGGAGGCAGATGCAGGATCGGACCAGCCTGCTCCCTCCACTGCCGTTGAAATTAAAGTTCTCTACTGCTGGGTGGGCCTGAACCCAAACTGGGTGGGCCTAGGCCCACCCGTGGCTACGCCCCTGCCACTCTGTTACAGATCTTAGTATCATCCGCAAATAGGTAAACTTTACCTTCTAACCCTTCGGCAATGTCACTCACAAATATATTGAACAGAATCGGCCCCAACACTGATCCCTGAGGCACTCCACTACTCACCTTTCTCTCCTCCAAGCCAATTCCATTCACCACCACCCTCTGGCGTCTGTATGTCAACCAGTTCCTAATCCAGTTCACCACTTCGGGTCCTATCTTCAGCCCATCCAGTTTATTTATTTTTTATATAACATTTAAAATTATAAAATGAATTTTAAATATTTAAACGCATACATATGTTGTCTACTTTTATATTGTTTTTATAATTTATGTATTCAAAATTTGATTATAGACTCCTGATGCAGGCCTAACAGCCGAAACACGACGTTGTGTCGAGTCTTTACACCTCAGTAAACATCTTTATTATTATATATCCTTTCAGTTTTTGGAATCCTTGGTCGTCCTCCCACTTTTATTTCATTTCTTGATGTTAAAGGTCTTACAGGAGCTCAGTTTTACTCCATTCTTGAATTGCTCTTACTCTTAGGTAGTCGTTTTATTCAGGGCTGTAGTCATATGTATTAGATTTAGAACTGAGTATCCATCAACTGAATCAGCTCAGCTAGTGGCTTGAGGTATATGCTAAACAAAATAGACTACCATATGAGTCTCTGTGGTACCCCACATGTCAGTGCCCAAGGTGGCAATGAGATGTAGACAAACAGTATGGATTATTGCCTAACTGGCAGAAAGGATATGAAACCAAGCAAGTACTGTGCCAGTGATACCTATTTCTACCAGTTATGCTATCATGATCTTGTGGTCCACAATGTCAAAACCTGCTGAGAAATCCAGAAGTACTAATACCAGTGGATCTCCTCTTGTGGTTTTTACAGAGATTGTCTATCAGGGACCCAAGGACCATCATCATGCCATAACCAAGTCTGAAGCCAGACTGACACAGATCTAGGACTGATAATTGATAGCATTCAATTATTGGTGCTAGTCGGCTCATTATTCAAGTAAATTGCACACGCAAATTGGGCGCACGATTTTTAGTGACTTTTATACAATTTAAGGGATAATGGATTGCAATAATCCAATTGATTTATTACAAAAGCATAAATAAAGATCTTTAAGGAGCAAAGGACAAGAACAGATTGTAGTGCCCTAATTCACCACAACTGAAATATAGTGAGCAGAGATATCAGTGCTTGCACTGTAAGCTTGTTATTAAGAAGAATACCTAAAACAGAGACATGGAGGGGCATTTTTGATATGACGTCTAAGTCCAATTTTGGACATTTTGCACAAAACGTCCAAAATCCGAATAAAAAAGAAGGACGGTTTTGTGCTTTGGACATTTTATTTTTTGGTCCATTTAAAAAAAAAAAAGACGTGCAAAACATAAAGATTCATGCCATTACTTACTACTACTATTTATCATTTCTATAGCGCTAATAGACATACACAGCGCATGTCATTGGGATGTAGGAGGAGCCAGCATTTTTAATAGACTGTTCCCCCAGACTTCCCAGGAGAGCAATGGGGCACCCTAGAGGCACTTCTGTGCACTTCATAAAAATTCTCCCAGGTACACATCTCATCTCTGCTCCCTTATCTTGTCCCCTGAGCCCTCCAAAACCCATGCAAAACACACTTTCCCCCACTGAACACCATTACAATAGCCCTTATGGATGTAGGGGGCACCTTTATGTAGGTACAGTAGGGTTTTGGTGACTTTGGGAGGGGTCACAGTTTCTACCATGAGTATGACAGGTAGAGGGAGATAGAGACCTGAGTCTCCCACTCCATAGTGCACTGCACCGACCGGTACACTACTCCAGTGACCAGCATGCTGCTCTAATAGACCTGACTTTAACATCTGAGACTGTCATAGAGGCTGGTAGGTCATAGTATTGTTCACATTTTTTGGGGCGTGGAGGGAGTCTGACCCACTGGGGGGGTGTTGGGGGTGACCCGTGATTCTCTCCAGTGGTCATCTGGTCATTTAGGGCACCTTTTAATGCCTTATTCATTCTGAAAACAGGTCTAGACCAAAATGTCTTAGTTTTAGTCCTGGACATTTTTGTTTTGTTTCATTATGACTGTAAAATGTCTAAGTGTTAGGCATGCACTAATCTCGCCTTCGAAACACCACCGACACTCCCCCCTTGAGATTTGGATACACTGCAGATGAATTGCATAAATAAAATGAATAAATAAACCTCTGCAAAATAAGTTTCAAAAATACCAATTTGGATGTTTTCATAAGAAAAACATCCAAATGGTGTTTTATGATACTTTTTGGACATTTTTCTCTTTCAAAAATGAGCCCCAAAGCCATTCAAGTTGATCTTACTTCTAGCTAATATTAGGACCAGTGGAGCAGACAGCCTCTTTCTTGAAAACCAAATGCCCTCTGTTTTAATATATGAGTCTGTAATAAGATGCCACCGCATCAAGACAAAGATTAATGTCAGGAAGATATAATCAACATACTGTTAAATTGTGAAACTGAAGTTATGAACTAAACTTGCCAAAGGTGCACAAAAAATATTTTAAAGTGTTGGGGCTTTAATACTGATCCCTGTGGAACTTCAGACATAGCAGAGGAGGTCTCCAACTCCAGACAGACATGGTGCTTGATAAGAGAAAAGCCATTGAAGCATCAACCCAAAAACTCCAGTAATCTAGAGACAATAGCAAAAAAAATGATTTTTAAGATAAATTACTGAAGACAGATTAGCAGGCCAGGAGAGGGATATTCAGTGGATATAACCAGGCAGTGCGCTTTATATCCCTTCTGACCACCAGAGCACTGTCAGATTAGTGCCAGAGCAGTTTGGGGGCAGAGTCGAGGAGGAGGAGCCAGTAGTGATGTACAGGTTCACACCACAACCAGACGCCGGGCATGGGGCAGAGCTAGACCACCACACGCGGCCTGCACTGCCCCCCCACTTGCGCCCCCCCCCTCCCCCCCCCCCCCCCCACTCGTGCCACCACTCCCACCCGCCCCTTACCTTTCTTCTCTGCCTCCAAGTGAGGCCCGGGCCTGGCACTGTCAAGCCTCTTCCTGTCTGCCTGCTCCCACAGGTCTGTCCTCTCCTGCTCTTGTCTGTGCAGGAATTGGGACCTGGATGATTGCATTAATGCAATATCATGCTAATGCAATCATCCGGGTACTGGGCGGCATGCAGGAACAGGAGGAGGACAGACTTGGAAGCAGGCAGGCAGGAAGGCTTGCCCAGAGAATTTTGCCCCCCCCCCCCCCCCCGCCCCCGTCTCAGCAGCCCTGGTGATGTGGGCTTTGCCATATTCAGGCCTGTTGCCTGCACAAAAGGCAGTCCTATCTTTGCCCACTTAGCTATGGGTTGCCAGTATGGAATATTGACCGGCACCCACATAATTTCTGGGTCCACAGCTGAGCCAGATACTCAATGTCGGTGCCTGGGAAGGTTCCATCATTGAATATCTGAGTCTAATTCATCCCATGGCTGTCAGTAGCTTGAAAACTGTTGACCTTTGTGGGCTCAATATTGGGGGAAGAGAAATCACGAGAAATGAATTTTCTGGAAGTCCTGCATACTGTGTTTGAGGAGGAGAAAGGAGGATGACAGAGCCCCAAAGCAATTCTTGAATTTCCAATTAGGTGATTTGGAAAACAAACTAGCAGATCAATATTATTGAAGATACCGTATGTAAGACAAATGCCCGACACAGGCCATGTTTCGCCCAACAATAGGGCTGCGTCAGGAGCTATAATAAACAACAAACATATTAACTTATAAAACATAGAGAATCATAAACAATATGTATCTCTATAAAAATATGCATAAAAACATCAATAATAATAGTAGTGTACATGTAAAACATAGAAATGAATTATAAACATTGAGAGTCTCTTTTAAATTCACATGACTAGAGGAAATGATTATTTATTTTATTTATTTATTTAATCATTTTCTGTAGTCATGTATTATTTATATATTTGCTCATCCTCTTTCAGCCGCTGTCATTTAATGAAGATACAGATTAGGTATGTGTCCTTGATTTTACGCCTCTTAAATAGAAAAAATATCGATTGTAAAACCATTATGTCCAAGCCAGTGCCCTTTCTTTGCTGGTATTTTATACAACTTATATGTATTATATATGTTTTTAATTTGTTGTTTTTAGTTTATAATGGTGAGGTTTCTGACATATTTATATATTTTATATATATTTATATGCCTATTCATGTGTTAATATATTTTTTAAATTATATTTTGTATTGCATGTTTTTCTATATATGTTTATCTTAATGTGTTTTTAAATATTCATATTAATTTTGAATTTAAAAGAGACTCTCAATGTTTATAATTCATGTCTATGTTTTACATGTGCACTACTATTTGTATTGATGTTTTTATGCATATTTTTATAGAGATACATTGCTTATGATTCTCCATGTTTTATAATTTAATAAGTTTGTTGTTTATTATAGCCCCTGACGCAGCCCTATTGTTGGGCGCAACACGGCCTTTGTCGGGCATTTGTCTTACATACGGTATCTTCAATAAAGTGGTTTGGATATTATATTGATCTGCTAGTTTGTTTTTCACATTGGGTTTTGCAGATCGCTTGCCTTGTTGTTTTCTGGGACCCTCACAATTAGGTGATTTGGCCAGTGTAAATATAATGATTTCTCTAACACTCGGTTCTTTTTATTGTTTTCTGAAGTGATCTCTCTGTTCTTGAGAGTTCACATACAGCGCAATGTCCTTGGATAATTCTTCTATTGTTCCAGGAAATAGTATCACAGCCTGCCACAGCTCTTTCTCCAGGAAATACATTTAACTGTGCTACTCTGGGGATAAATGTTTTAGTGACAGAATGCGTTGACTCACTTTCAGGAAAAATATCAGAATCCTTCCATTACAGCTGTTTTATCCCTTTCTCCAGGCCTTTTCTTTCTTTGAGAACTAAGACTGTAGACCATGAAATCTGACTGAAAGTCTTATACCACCTGACTGTATGAGACACAGCAAGTTGTGGGCATGAAAGAGATTTGCGCTAAATAATTTTCAAAGCCCCTGAGCTGCTGAAAGAAAGACACAAAAATGGATCAGGCAGTAAAACAAACACTTCTGTGTACTTTATAAAAATATATTAAAATGTGGTTTACTTTCTGGCATCTCAGGCAGACTGTAAAATCATTTACAGAAGATCAGAGAAGACAGGAAGGAAGAAAGAATTAGGAAATTCATTGTAGGAGTGAGCTAGCTTGATTCTCGGGATTAAGGACCGGCATGAGGAAAAGTCAGTTCCGAGAAAGCTGGTAGTGCTAGCAACATGAATATTTTCATTCTAATCATATAGAAGGCAGTATAAATGGGGATAAGAAGCTGATTTTACAAGGTGTATGAACTGTTAAGCTGTCCAGTGCTCGGTTTGAAAGTTAACACCATGTAAAGGGTTCTTTTCATAGTAGATAACAACAGCTTTTTACTCTGTCCATTTTTGACCCAAAGAATAAAGTATTGCCTTCAAAAGTTAAGTAAAAAATGTATTATTAGTCCAATAAAAAAGGTATCATTTTATCTTTTTTTTATTATTTCATTTTTATTTATTACGTGGAGGAGTGGCCTAGTGGTTAGAGCACCGGTCTTGTAATCCAGAGGTGGCTGGTTCAAATCCCACTGCTGCTCCTTGTGATCTTGGGCAAGTCACTTAACCCTCCATTGCCTCAGGTACAGACTTAGATTGTGAGCCCTCCTGGGACAGAGAAATATCCAGTGTACCTCAATGTAACTCACCTTGAGCTACTACTGAAAAAGGCATGAGCAAAATCTAAATAAATAAACAGTTCTGCACATGTGTTCTCAAAGACTTGCAGTTTATTTATCTGACGTAGGCATTTGCAGCAAATTTATTTATTTATTTGTAGCATTTGTATCCCACATTTTCCCACCTATTTGCAGGCTCAATGTGGCTTACAATTGTTCCGTAATGGTGATCACCAATTCCGGAAAAGAGAAATACATAGTTAAAATAGGGAGGAGACAGAGTGGAATTAGGTAGTCAAATAAATAAAGTTCATATTCGTAATAAGAAATAAAAAGTAATTGGATAAAACTTCAATCGTAGTAGATTAGCTTGAACAATCAGGAATAAAGAGTTACGTTTTGTGTAGTTCTGGTGTAAATTTTGTTACTGGTATTTAGGATGGATCTTTGTGGTATGCCTTATTGGATAGGTTAGTTTTCAGTAATTTTTGGAAATTATTTATGTCGTGTGTTGTTTTTATTGTTTTTGGTAATTTATTCCATATTTGCGTGCTTATATAAGAGAAACTGGATGTCGCGCAACTTAAAAATGATTTACGAACTAACCAACTTCCGCAAACTACTGAAGACCCATCTCTTTCATAAGACATACCACAAAGATCAACAAATGTGAACATACACCACTCCTCCACAGATATTCAGAACTGTCTTGTAATATCTGCTTGTCATATTACTATCATGTCTTATCATTATCATGTTTCCCAAGACTCTTCTTTAACACTAAATGTCTATTTTCTAATATATTTCCACCATTCATGATGTATTGTAAGCCACATTGAGCCTGCAAAAAGGTGGGAAAATGTGGGATACAAATGCAATAAATAAATAAATATGTTGATATGTATTTTAGTCCTTTACAGTTGGGGTAGTGGAAATTCAGGAATGTTCGTGATAATCTAGTAGAATTCCTGGTTATATACCCTGGAGCTTCACCATGTATGATCTTATAAACCAGAGTGCAGACCTTGAACGCAATGCATTCTCTTAGTGTAAGCCAATGTAAGTTTTCTCTTAGGGGACTGGCGTTTTCGTATTTTGTTTTTCCAAATATGAGTCTGGCTGCCATGTTTTGTGCAGTTTGGAGTTTCTTAATGATTTGTTCTTTGCATCCAGCATAAATTGCATTGCAGTAATCTAGTTGACTTAATACCATTGAGTGTACCAGTCTGCAGAATATTTCCCTTGGGAAGAAAGGTTTTATTCTTTAGACAAGGCAAACTGTTTGCTGTCAGTAAATCTGTTAGTGCCAAACAGATTTCTTGTCTGTGTAAATTGCAGACCTCCGAATGAGTTTAGTTCCAGTTTTGGGTAGTAGGTCCCAGGACATAGGTAGTATCCTTTGTTTTGACACAAAAGATTCCCTCTGTGCCTGGTTCAGCCAAATCTGGAGTTTGCCACTCCCCTCCCACTGCAGCATGATCTAAGACTGTACAGGGATACCACATCCCATAAACTGTTTACTCAGAGATCCTAAAGAAATGTAGTGCAAGATCTCGTGGATAGCAGGTAGCCTCTGCCGATGCACATTCTATTGCTCAGGGCTGCGATTAGAGGGTCCTATATAGAAGATAGTTTACATTATGGGTTCTTTTGATTTTCCTACCACAATGCATCTGCAATCTTCTAGAATCCCTGCAATAATAGCCACCAACACTTTTTCGACCTCTGTCCAGGAATTCTCACTGGAATTCTTTCAGTGACTCTAGTACACCCCCTACTGGACATGATCATTTTTAGCCCCATTTTGGTTATATGTTTATTTAATCAAATTTGATATCCACTGTCCCAATAGCACCACACAATTGTTGCAATAATCCAATACGTAGTAATTACACTCAACCATTTCCACCCCTATCAAAACCCAATAAAACAATACTTAGCAATTAGTCATCCATTATCCATCACAATTGCCTTCCAGTCCATCACTCTAACTTATCTCCTCTGTGCCTATTTGAATTATATCCTCTTACCCCCTTAAAAATGGGGTCCTTTTACAAAGGCATGCTGAAAAATGGCTTACGGTAGTGTAGGTGCGGGTTTTGGGTGCGCAGATCCATTTTACAGCATGCCTGTAAAAAAGGCCTTTTTAAAATTTTTGCCAAAAATGGACGTGCGGCAAAATCAAAATTGCCGCACGTCCATTTTTGGTCTGAGACCTTACTGCCAGCCATTGACCTAGCGGTAAAGACTCACGCGGCAACTGGGCAGTAATGATCTATGTGCATCAAGTGCCACTTGGCGTGCATCCAATACGTGCAACCGAAAATAAAAAATATTTTTCAGATGCACGTATCGGACGCGCGCCAAAAATGAAATTACCACAACAGCCACATAGTAGCCGGCGGTAACTCCATTTTGGCACGAGTTGGGTGCGCGTAGACGCTTATGTGGCTTAGTAAAAGGGCCCCATAACTCCCTAGCCAAACTTTAAAATAATAAGCTAATAGGTGATCGGATCATACCAATTTCCCAGTTTAAGGTAATGGATTTATTCAGCTACAAGGCAAAAGGGATTTACACATTTATGTATCTAAAACAGGGATTCTCACCCCAGTCCTGACACAGCTAACCAGTCGGTTTTAAGAATCTTGCTGCTTCTTGGGATTCTGCTATGTAAATGTGACCTGGCTTTTCACGGTTGGAAACAAGATATTGGGCTAGATGGATCTTTGGTCTAAGCCTGTATGGCAAGTCTTATGTTCTTATAAAGATTTTCACAGTGAATATGCATGAGATACATTTGCATGCACCTGCATCTATTCTATGCATATCTATCTTATGCACATCCATTGTGGGTATCCTGAAAACCTGACTGGCTAGATGTGTCCTGAGGACTGGGTTAAGAAACCCTGCTCTAAAATATGCTTCAGATTTCACCTGTCAAGGTCAGTGTGGCACTCATGTATACATGAGCCAGGAGACCTGTCTGACGCATCTGGTATCTGGTCATGCAGCCTGGAAGGAGCAGTGGCATAGCCAGGTGGGGCCACAGGGGCCTGGGTCCCCCTAAATTTCCCTGGTTTTGCTGGTGGGGGTCCCCAACTCCTGCCAGCTGAAGCATTGTCCAGCGCCGGTCTCCAGTGCTGCCGCATTGCCTGCCCTGCTCTGAGTTCCCCTCACGTCCGGCACGCTCCTAAAAGGAGTTTCAGGATGTGAGGGGGAAGACAGAGCAGGGAAGGCAATGTGAAGACGCCAGAGACCAGAACTGGACAACGCTTCAGCTGGCGGGGGTTGGTGACCCCCGCTAGCCAATGTATTTGCTGCGGCAGTGGGTGGGGAGTAGCAGGGCAGCAGGGGGTGTGGCAGGGCAGTGGGGGGGGGGGGCGGCAGTGGTGGGGCGGCAGATCAAAATGTGCCCCTCCTCCACCTCAGGATCTGGCCCCCTCCCACCGTGAGGTCTGGCTAAGCCCCTGGGAAGGAGGGGTGAGAATATGAGAAGAGGAAGCAGTCCAGATTACACCATGCTTAGAACAGCGCAGGTACAAAAGGAAAGAGGTACAAAATGCGTGGGTCAGTCAGGAAGGGTAGATAGTACTGGGGATCAGACTGAGAAGACTGTGTTCTGACTACAGTCTGGATTATGTCCCTTGTGTTGTCAGTGGGTGTCAGTGTATGATTATAGCAACTCATAATTTATTTCTCCTTCTCTTCTTGCTTTATTTCAAAAAGTAACCTTGTGTCAAGAAAGCACATAAATAGTGAACTGATGTCTACTGCCACAAAAATAATGTTATTGGCTCTGTTGCTGTTTTCAGGAGCTGCGTTCGGAAGTAGACCTGGAGGTGCTGGGAGACACAGAGGACCTCGCTCTCTCCTTCACAGCGATTTGCAGCAAGGACCAGGTTCTGCCACACCTGAAAAAATGTTCTAACATAAAAGTAGGGGACACGGTAAGCGCACTGCGATTACCAAATGGAATTAAAGTTTGCTAGTAATAATGAATATTTAAAAACATTGAAGCTGGAAACTAAACCGGCCTAGTCATCCTGCAGAAATTAGGGATGTGCACTTATTTTAAAAAAATGTTGTGGTTTGTTTTTAGAATTGTTTCCAATTCTTCGAGTTTTTTTTTTGGGGGGGGGAGGTTGTTTTGTTTTGTCATTCTGCAAAACCATTGAATTAAAAAAAATTAAATGCAATAAAATTTTAATAGACACAAATTTATTGCACATATGTTAATTCATAGGTGATTGCAGGTTAAATTGATTTTGTGCTCACTAAAGCTATGATACTCAAAAGGGTTTATCCAGGCAGGAGAAGCTACTGCCTAGTTAAACCCCAGTGAGATAGCCATCCGCCAATATTTAGCACCACTTAGGGGCCCTTCTACTAAGCTGTGTAGGCGCCTACGCGTGCCCAACGTGCACCAAATTGGAGTTACCACCCTGTTACTGCGTGGCCCTCGTGGTAATTTCAATTTTGGCGCATGCCAAAAAATATTTTTTATTTTCTGGCATTGCTGCAGCTACGCGTGTCCAGTGGTATTTGACACGCGTAGACCATTACCGCCCAGTTACCAGGTGAGACCTTACCGCTAGGTCAATAGCTTGCGGTAAGGTCTCAGACTCAAAATGGGCACGCAACAATTTTCATTTTTCCACACGTCCATTTTCGGCAAAACTTTTTAAAAAGGCATTTTTTTGTAGGTGCGCTGAAAAATAATTCTGCGTGTGCCCAAAATACGCATCTACACTACCGCAGGTCATTTTTCAGCACACCTTAGTAAAAGGACCCCTTAAAGAGGCAGTGCCACTGAATATTGACTATCTGGTTAGTGAGCTAGTGCCAGGGCAGAGCTTTGGCAGATGCAACACTTAGGGGTCCTTACACTAAGCTGGGGTATAAAGTGGCCTTAGTGTGCCCCTACACAGGTCTTTCCCACATGCTAAGGCCATTTGTAGTGCAGCCAGAAAATGGCCGATTTTCCATTTTCCAAATTAATGGCCATATACTAATGTTATAAAAAGTTATTATTCTGCTCTAACAATTGTGTAAACAGAAAGAATGGTGAAGGACTATCATTTAAAGTATCGTTTAAATCAAATAGAAGCCTCAACTACCCCCAGGAAAGTCAGAGACTTTTCAACAAAACCTCTGTGGGGTTTCCATCATCATGACTGAAAAAACAGGGTTGGGAAACAACTCCCTAAAAAAGGAGAAAAAAGCTACCCCTGAAAACAGCAGTCTAGGCTCTTAAATGTCCAAAACGTTCCATTGAATGGAACATAATACTTAACTGAACTTTCATGCTGCTCTGTGCTCGCCCGCTATAACTCTTGGGTTAAGCATTGCACAGCAGTCACTATTGTTTAACAATGTTCCAAATTTTCAAAGCTTTTAAACTCCAACAAGGGGGCCTTTCTTGTTTCGCCAAAGCTGGGTCACGAGGAGAGAAACATCTCAACAGATTGCACAGCCCAAGATGGCAATGAGAGTTAAATAGAATGCTTCTGCAATTCCACCAATGAAAACTAAGCACCCTCTTACAGCAACCCACCACCTATCGGATCAAAAGAAAGTTTCCCTCTCTAAAGGTGCGGTTGCACGGTCGACAATGTGTAGATCCATCGCTGTTCACGCTGCCTCAACCACTTAGAAATGTCTCCTCCCCTTTTGGTGACACTAATTGATCTGTGGCCATGCATCTTAAATCAAAAAATATATGGTGGCAATCTATACTATGTTTAACCACTGGAGTTGCCACTTTTCCCATTGTAAAGCAAAGTTTATGGTCTGATAATCTGGTTTTCAAAGCTCTTTTTGTCTGCCCAATGTACATGTTGCAAGGGCAGCGAATCATGTAAATTACCGCTGCAGATTCACATGTGGTAGAACATTTAGCTTGAATGTTTTTATGACCCTGGAGCCAAAAAAATTCTTTCCCTTCTTCCATTTTGTCACCAAATATACAATGTCCATGTCTTTTATGTCCTGTAAATGATGTGCTTTGAACTGACCATACATCAAAATTGGATAATATATCAGCTAAGTTCTTGTTGCGTGCGTACACTATCCTACAACTGGCGTTCTTAAATTGTTCATGCATGGATAAGATCCCCCAATGCTTTTTCACTATTTTAGCTATTCGCTCAATGCCCATTATTTGATATTCATATTTGGCCAAATAATATTTTTTATTATTCGTATTTGGCCGAATAGTAAATTATGCTATTCGGCACAACACTAACAACATAAAACACATAGGTGAATGTTCTCCTAACAATATACATTCACAGATTTTGTATACATTTCCATCTCTACCAAATGTTTTGTTCAAAAATACTCTGGGAGCCTTTTACTAGAGTATGTTAAGCTATTAGGACCAGATTAAGTAAACAGTGCCCAAATTTGGACGTTGGAAAAAATTGGCAGCCAGTACTATTCTCTAAAGGGTTGAGCGCCTTTTTTAAAATACTGCGTAGCGCTGATCCCAGCACCCAAATGTGTCTACCAGGACTTATGCTTGTTGAAACCAGGCGTGATTCCTGGTCCCCAGTTTGGCCATGCAGTGCACAGTGTAATACCAATTCTATAACGCTGCACACAAATTTCTAGAATGCCCCGGACCCACTCATGTCCCTCCCATGGCCACACCTTATGGGTTGCGCACTATCAGGCTTATTTTCGAAAGAGAAGGACGCCCATCTTTCAACACAAATCGCAAGATGGGTGTCCTTCTCCCCGGGTCGCCCAAATCGGCATAATCAAAAGCCGATTTTGGGCGTCCCCAACTGCTTCCCGTCGCAGGGACGACCAAAATTCCCGGGGGTGTGTCAGAGGCGTAGCGAAGGCGGGACTTGGGCATGTCCTCAACCCATAATGGAAAAAAGAAGGGCGTCCCTGACGAGCACTTGGACAACTTTACTTGGTCCTTTTTTTGTTACGACCAAGCCACGAAAAGGTGCCCAAACTGACCAGATGACCACCGGAGGAAATAGGAGATGACCTCCCCTTACTCCCCCAGTGGTCACTAACCCCCCTCCCACCCTCAAAAAAATTCTTTAAAAATATGTTTTGCCAGCCTCTATGCCAGCCTCAAATGTCATACTCAGGTCCATCACAGCAGTATGCAGGTCCCTGGAGCAGTTTTAGTGGGTGCAGTGCACTTCAGACAGGCGGACCCAGGCCCATTCCCCCCCTACCTGTTACACTTGTGGTGGTAAATGTGAGCCCTCCAAAACTCACCAGAAACCCACTGTACCCACATCTAGGTGCCCCCTTCACCCGTAAGGGCTATGGTAGTGGTGTACAGTTGTGGGTAGTGGGTTTTGGGGGGCTCAGCACACACAGTAAGGGAACTATGCACCTGGGAGCAATTTCTGAAGTCCACTGCAGTACCCCCTAGGGTGCCCTGTTGGTGTCCTGGCATGTGAGGCGGACCAGTGCACTACAATGCTGGCTCCTCCTACAACAAAAGGCTTGGATTTGGTCGTTTCTGAGATGGGCGTCCTTAGTTTCCATTATCGCCGAAAATCAGAAACAACCAAGTCTATGGACGACCATCTCTAAGGTTGACCTAAATCTCCAGATTTGGGCGTCCCTGACCGTATTATCGAAATGAAAGATGGACATCCATCTTGTTTCTATAATACAAGTTTCCCCACCCCTTCACGGGGACGTCCTGCGAGGACGTCCTCAGAAAATCTTGGGCGCCCCTTTCGATTATGCCCCTCTATGGGATTTCGGTGTGCAGTTTTATAGAATAGTGCATAGCCATATGCATGCACAGATCCAAATTGGTGCTAATTAACATCAGTAATTGATTGTTAGCACCCAATTACTGATGTGAATTAGCCCATTATCCAATCTCTAGATTGTGCCCAAATTTGAGCATGCTTTATAAAATCCAGGGATTACTGTGCATATTAGCATACACTGTTATGCATGAGTGCAGTAACTGCTATCGCGGTGGCAAGACAGCATGCACTAATTAGCATATTCGCTGGTCAAGTTGTGGGGTAGAGAAGGGGCATAGACTGCACACTAGTAAGGGAGGAGTGGCCTCATGGTTAGTGCAGCAGGCTTTGATCCTGGTAACCTGGGTTTAATTCCCACTGCAGCTCCTTGTAACCTTGGGCAAGTCACTTAACCCTCTATTGCCCCAGGTACAAAAGTTTAGATTGTGAGCCCTCTATGGACAGAGAAAGTACCTGTATATAATGTGTACAGTGCTGTGTATGTCTGTTAGTGCTATAGAAATGATTAGTTGTAGTAGTAACTTACTGTATGCTATCATTTGTGCAGTTGGAGCAGGTGCCTCTTCAAAAGGTGATAGTAACTGCATCCATGCCAATTGCAAACAGTCTTAACTCACAGTAAAGAACATTTCAGTGTGGTAACTGCAGAGGACAGGCTGGGCATGCCTCTTTATTATTACATAGCTTTTGCACTTACCAAACATTAACTTTTGCTATTAAGTAGTGGTTAAGTGCAACATCTTATCTCACTTTAGTAAAACTCCCTCTGTTATTAGTAGGGTATTCCTTTATGCAAAGGACATCTTTCCATTAATTGGACACAAACCTGTAATGAATGCAGGGTAATTTAACTTTCAGAAGGAAAGCTGGTTTTTAATAACCTCTATTAATTGCTCTCCAAATTTCATGACAAGCTGATTCAGTTTCTGTTGAAATTTGGACTTTTAGTGAATATGGATGTGTCACTGTATAATGGCTGTTATCGTGGGTTTATCTGTCTATGACTCTTCTCAGTTATTCATTATTATTATTTACTTTTATTTTGGAGGATTTGGTTCACATCTTTTCAAGAATAGCTCAGGATGAGTTACATTCTGGTGCAGTAGGCATTCTCTCCTGAGAGGGCAACAGATCCTGAGGCAATGGAACATTAAAGTGGGACGTTATCAGCATGGGCTTACTATGAAGTTGAGTTATTTTAGCGCAGGGTCCCATTTTATGCAATGAGACCCTGTGCTAAAATTATCCTGACTTAACAGTAGCCCACCTTAAGATTCTTACCCAAGATGATAAAGAGCAGTGGTGGGATTTGAATCCTTCCCCAGTTCTCAACCTGCTGCTCTAACCACTAGCCTACACCTTAGCCAAACAAACAGATGACCCCAGCCATGGTAAATAGTATAAATAAGTGGCTCGCCACAATCAGCAGGTCATCTTGACTATGCTCATCACAAGAAGGTAGCAGAAATATCTGTGGTGCTGTAGGATTGACTGGAGTGGAAGACTTGCCTAATGGCTAGAACAGCAGTTTGGGAACTAGTGGAGCCAAGTTCAATACTCTCTGCAGCTTCTTGTGATCTTGGGTAAGTCACTTTGGAGTTCTTTTACTAAGCTGCAATCAAAAGCAGCCTTAGCACACTCTTACATGGGTTTTCCCCACATGCTAAGGCCATTTTTACTGCAGTCGGAAAATGACTGATTTCCTATTTTTTTCTATTAAAAACCATGAGCTAATGTTGCCATTAGCATGTAGCCATTAAAAAGAATTACCACTGGAGCACTTACCGACACCTATTTTCTAGGTAGTAAGGGCTCATGTGGCAATCCTACGCTAACCAGTTAGAGCACAGTAATGTGACTGCATTAGCTGATTAGTATAGGAATGCCTGCTCTCCATCTCCAGACATGCCCCTTCCAACAAAAGTTTTAAAATATTTTCTAGCGCGCGGGTAGCGCATGCAGGTTTGGAACTTACTGCAAGATGTATGATCACATTCTGTGGTAAGTGCGCAGTAGTAGCGCTTACTGCAGCTAATCCTTAGGAGTAGCCTAGTGGTTAGTGCAGTGGACTTTGATTCTGGGGAACTGGGTTCGATTCCCACTGCAGCTCCTTGTGACTGTGGGCAAGTCACTTAACCCTCCATTGCCCCAGGTACAAAATAAGTACCTGTATATATGTAAACCACTTTGAATGTAGTTGCAAAATACCACAGAAAGGCGGTATATCAAGTCCCATTTTCATTTCCCCTTCATTGTCTTCGATACAAACTCAGGAGCCCTTTTATGAAGCTACAGTAACCACTAACGTGTGCTTACTGCACCAAAAACTGGTTTCCCATGGAGTCCACTGAGGTGTCCTGCAGTAATTTGAGGATGTGTGCATGCTACCCACACGCTAAAAAATGAAATGTATTTTTTAGTGCTGGGAGTGGATCTGGGGAGGGAGAAAGTGGGCGTGTTCGTGCTAATGGCTTAGCATGTGGGCATTGCCATGCGCTAACCGATTAGTGCAGGTTCGGCACGTTTAGTCCCTACCGCCTAGAAAAGAGTTGGCAGTAGGCCTCACACGCTAATGGCCACATGCTGATGGGAAATACTAAAAACAGGAAAATTGGCCATTTTACTTCAGCAGTAAAATTGGCCTTAGTGCATGGACATGACCCACATAAGGGCATGCTAAGGGCCACATTTTACTGCAGCTTAATAAAAGGGCCCTTCAGATTGTGAGCTCTTCAGAGACAGGAAAATACATACTGTACCTGAATATACACTGTTTCAATAGCTTTCTTGCGGCATATAAGAAATTAAGTTAAATTTTTAAAAAATACTTTATGGCGGGTAGAAAAATAAGAGCGGTAAGGCCCAAATCTGTTCTATTTGAAAAATGCTGTGCCTACATACTGGGCCAGTTCAAGGGATAATAGTTCCCTGAGCCAACTTGCTTTGGGTGCGCCCCCTCCCCCCCATCACATCGTTTCTGGCGCCTCCCCTGCAGGTTCAGCATCTCTCCCATCCTTGGGCTGCCATCTCTCCCTCCCTCCCCCAGGTCCAGTCTCTTTACCCCTCCTCTGTCCCCCTCCCCACAGGTCCAGTACTGCGCCCCCACTTCTCTCACTCCCGCACAGTCCTGTAAAGCTTACATCGGTTGCAGCGGCAGCAGTAGCAGCATGAAAGACTATCTTTGGTTGCATTCTGCCTCCTCTGATGCAATTTCCTGTGGGTGGGACAAGGGCAGGGGGAAAACCCAAGGGCTGGCTGAAGGCAGCCTGTTGTGCTGCTGCTGCCACTGGAGAGCAATGTAAACTTTATTGGACTGTGGAGGAGTGAGAGAGGTGAGAGAGCAGTGCCGGGCCCGGACCTATGGGGGGGGAGAGGAAAAGGCTTAATATGTAGATCAGGTGAGGTCAGAGGCTGGGTAGTTTAGCTACGGGTGGGCCTGGGTGGACCCAGGCCCACCCAATTTCGGCCCAGGCCCGCCCACCCAAGCGCCACACAACTGTAGCAGCAGCGCAGCAGACTAACGTGATGGGAGAGGCGGCACCCGCGGTGATCTGGCAGCTGATCTCTCCTCTCCACAGGCTCCGATTTCAGGCCCGTCCACCACCCAAGCGCGCACACAGCCTAGCGTACGTCGCGTCACGGGCGCGGGCATGGGCACCCGCGCTCAGGCTCAGACATCATCATCGATGATCGATAAGATTCAGCCCACCTACCTTCGGGCTTAGAGAGAGTGCGTCGCCGTCATAGTTATCTACACATCCCTCCTCCTACGCAGTAGCGGACCCGGATGTGGCTGTGCACGGCGGCGTGCTCTCAGCCTCACTCTTGCTCCCGCTTGGCTCCTCCGCTCGTTCGTGATGTGGTCTGAGGGAGGCAAGGCTAAAAAAATAGGTGCACATGGCCACATGCACGCTTGCAGGGTTGTGCGAGCCTCAGCTTGGCCCTGCAGGGAGGGAGACAAATATGTATGTGTGTGTGTAAGGAGAGGGAGAGAGATATTGTCTGAGCTTAGGTTGGGAATATAAAGGGTATGCTGTTTGCACTTTAGTTTTGTGTTTTTAAAGTGTCATTAAGGAGGTAGCAGGAAATACGCCACAATTTCTGAGCCTGAAATGCCTCTCAGTACTGAAATGGAGTTCCTCGAACAGCTGGATTGGTTGCTGGACAGTTATAAATATAAGCCACTTCCAGAAGCCAAAGACTGCAAATGTGCCTTTATCATGGTTTATGTGACTTCTGCCCTTGCATGCCACTGGAGAGGAGTGGGAAATATAACCCAAACGCTATATTACCTGCTGGAATCTGCAGCTGCAGCTTTGTACCTTTCAAATAGCTACATGGTAAGCACACGCTATTTCTGCCAGGTCTTGTTACACTTGTGTAGCTCTGATAATTACATGGTAATCACACACTGTCTCTGCCACCTCATGTTACACATATGTATGTAGCTCTCTGGTAACTACATGTAATCATATGCTATCTCTGCCATCTTATGTTGTACATGGCAGTGGCGTAGCCAAGGGCTCAGGCCTACCCAGCAGTAGCACACATTTAATGGTAGCTGGTGGGGATGCCAATCTCCGCCAGCTGAAGGCTTCCTCCCGATGGTAACAAAAACGCTACTCTCCATGCTACTGGCACCTGCACATGCTCAGTTTTCAGCGCATGCCTGCTGCAGACTGCCAAGGTG